>NW_027507788.1:125264149-125865934 GCF_037356315.1 Lithobates pipiens
GTGCATGGATCACAGCTCTAACCTTCACGCACTGAGGACCCTGCCCAGATACCCCTTCCCCCCTCTGGGTGCGGGGGATTCTGGGAGTTATAGTCAAAGAGGGTTGAGCAGTGGAGAGAAGGGGTCCAGAGGATGGGAGAATGGAGGATTCTGAGCCAAACACATGAGGCAAGCCCCACTGGAACGGCAGAGGGGCATGGTATAGGAGGGCTGCCCTATCAGCGACCTTGGTAGCATACATTTTATTAATGAAGAAAGGGGTGAAAAGAAGAAAAAAATTAACTGAAGTGTGGTATTGAGGAAAGATGAAAACACACATTTACACAAAGTAAAACTCATGCACAGGTATCCCACATACAGAGGGGGGGCAATGAATTAATTTCAATCATGATTAAAAAGAGCTGTGCAGACTCTTTTTAGTGTTTATTACAGTCTATTCATTGGTCCCCTCTGTATGAGGAATTTATATGCATGAATTTTACTTCATGTGAATTAATAAAGGTTTCATAAATGGATTAATGGGTCCCCACTGTTTTTTTTTAATCTTCCTTCAATTCTCCCTGTTTAATCTTTCTTCCTTTATTAATTTTATTGCCTTTTCATCATTGCCTGCTGCTGTTCCATTTCGGCTTGTGTTGCCCCTGTGAGAAGAGGCTACATTTTACTCTCATGATGCTGTAGGCTCCTCTTAGCCTGGCATTTAGACACTTTCTACTACGTGGGTCAACACATGTAAACAAACAGTGGCATGCTATTAAGACTGTGACTGTAGCAGCTGTCAAGTCATGGCTTGGCAGGGGTGAGGGTAGAAACATTTAATGTGGGCAGACAGAAAAAAGGTCCACCAGCTCTCTAAACACACTGCAATCCAGTAAAAGAAAAGCTGTGACCTAACTATGGGCCATGACCTAGTTGAAAAACACTGCACCGATCTCCTCATGTTAAAATCTATGAGATAAAAAAACAGTAGACCTCATCTTCTTTGTAGTATTTACTATTCTCTCCTGATTATTTGCTTAGCTACTCTACTAAAATCAGCAATGTACTTTCTATTATTGCGTAATCATGTTACAAATTAGGCACCTTATCATGGGATGTTTTAGTCTTAGGTTACTCTTAAGCCCCATACACACTATCAGATTTTCTGCTGATTTTTGTCTTCAGATTTACCAAAACCATGTAGTGCAAGGGCCTGCCTGATTGCATACAAATTGAATCTCCTAACGATTGACCTCATATTATATGGTTTTGGTAAATCTGAAGGCAAAACTCAGAAGAAAAACTGATAGTGTGTATGGGGCTTAAAGGTGGCCATACACAATTTGATTTTATTATCAGATAAATATGCAATTTGATTAAAACAATTGAATTGTAAACAAATGAATAGACTTAACTTCCCTTCCGATCGATTTAGACTCAGTTTTATATCTGATTCGATCAAAGGGATTCAATTGGCAAGGGTGGAAAATTATTGATAGTTTTGCATCGGCAGCATTAAGATGCTTTGCTCATTATTTCGTTCATATTTCAATTGAACAGATTACGAGAGTACATGAAAACAAAGCTGTGATTAATAACTTATGATCATATCTTCCAGCAGTAGATCGAATTTCATTTCCCATTTGTGGCATATTGATTGAATAGGTTTTACACTATAGAATGGATTATTCCTATCAGGAAAGATTGATCGGAAAAGAAAACCCATAATTTATCGGAGTCTGCATGGCCACCATAATACAGATATTCCTGGAGTACCTGCCGCAGGACTTTCCCTAGCATCATCTGTAAGATGTCCCACTTTTCAATGTCTGATATCAGTATTTTTCAAACAGTGATCATGCATATACTGCCAGCAGGGATCCTAAGTTCAATCAATACAATTATTAGCTTGATATTGGTGCCTTTTAATTTTCATCATCACATAATTAAAGCTAAACTTGAGGCATATATTAAATAAATAAAAAGAAACAAAAAGAAATAGTTATACAACTGCTAATAAAAACTTTAATTATTTTAAATGACACTAATAAAAATGCCTAAAATAATAAATATATTACAGCCTCTTGCAATTCCTGACAATTCCACGTTTATTTCAAAGTAGTTTCTGTGACTTTGACAGCTTAAAGGAGTTCCAACTATAAAATATATATATATATTTTTTTTTTTTGGTTTCTGTGACTTTGACAGCTTAAAGGAGTTCCAACTATAAAATATATATATATATATTTTTTTGGATGAATATCGTTTTTTAAATACTATTATTTATATGACTCAAGGTTTAGGGATCGCTCGATTGCCGATTTCCGATTATACGACTTCTTATATTCTCCTCTCCCTTGCGTGTTCCATCTTGCTTGTGGGCATGTGAAGATACCAAATGTGATAAATTGAAAGGTAATTTTGACAAGTGTTGTTGTATAAGGGACTTGATAGATTGGTACAAGAAGGCCCAAAAAGCTGTGAATATCATCAAAAAAGGGAAAGTACGTGACTTCAATTTGAAAGGTCTGATGGGATCCATTGTTGCTGTTGGGGAGGGGGAAGAAAGATGGGAGGTGGTCTAATAGGTTCTCCAATTCAGAGGAAGGTGTATCCTCTGTAGCCCCCTCCTCATACAGCAACATAAGGTCCCATAGAGCTCTAAACTCCCGCATAAAGAAGAGTTTGATGCATTCCATTAACCCTTTTTTAAATTAATTTGTTGTCGTTCTTTTGTCATAAATAAATCTAAGTCCTCATGCACACGGACATTTTGAAAAACAGGCTGTAAAGCTAGTACAGATGCCAGGAAAAAAAGCAGCGTTAAAAATGTGTTTTTTTCCCGCGTTAAGCATTGAATTCCATGCACGTTAAGCTGCACTAGCTTTCAGCCGCGTTTCTCTGTCTCTATTAAAAAATTAATGGTTCCCTATGGGAGCCCATTGATTTGAATAGAAGTCGCACCAGAAGTTGGATCAAGATAATCCGACTTGCGGTGCGACTTGTGTGCTGAGAATCTTGAAGGGGGAACCCCGCAAAAATGAAAAAAAAAATAGCGTGAGGTCCCTCCCCAAGACGATACCAGACACTTCGGTCTGCTAAGGATCTTAAGGGGAACCCCCCACACCGAAAAAATGGTGTGGGGTCCCCCCAAGATCCATACCAGACCCTTATCCGTGCACGCAGCCCAATTGGTCAGGAAAGGGGGTGGGGATGACCGAGCGCCCCCCTCCTGAGCTCTACCAGGCCGCATGCCCTCAACATGGGGGGTGGGTGCTTTGGGGAAGGGGGGGCGCCCTGCGGGCCCCCCCATCCCAGATCACCTTGTCCCCATGTTGATGAGGACAAGGGCCTCCTCCCGACAACCCTGGCCATTGGTTGTCGGGGTCTGCGGGCGGGGGGCTTATTAGAATCTGGGAGCCCCCTTTAATAAGGGGGCCCCCAGATCCCAGCACCCCACCCTATGTGAATGAGTAAGAGGTACATTGTACCCCTACCCATTCACCTGGGGGAAAAGTGCCAATAAAAAAAAAAACACACTACACAGGTTTTTAAAGTAATTTATTAGGCAGCTCTGGGGGTCTTCTTCCAACTTCGTGGGTCTCTTCTCTTTTCTCTCTTCTGATGTTGACACAACGCTCTCTCCCAATATAATGCAGTGTACGCGGTGCGCAACGATTTATATAGGCATAGGGCGCGGTCACTGGGTGATGTCACCCGGTGACCCACCCCCTTATGACATCAGAGTCCCATCATGCCTCAGGCTGTGCTGTCATACGGGGGCGGGGTCACCGAATGACATCACCCGGTGACCACGCCCCATGCCTATATAAATCGTTGCGCACCGCGTACACTGCATTACAGCAGGAGAGAGTGTTGTGTCAACATCGGAAGAGAGAAAAGAGAAGAGGACGACAATGGCGAGGGAGAAGACCAGGCCAACGCTAGTAAAAGAGCTGGAAGATAGCGGAGGAGCCCGGCAGAAGGCACCAGAAAGCGGGAGAAGACACCGGAGAGTAGGAGAAGAGGCTGGAGAAATCAGAAGAGACCCCCGAAGTCGGAAGAAGACCCCCGGAGCTGCCTAATAAATTACTTTAAAAACCTGTGTAGTGTGTTTTTTTTTATTGACACTTTTCCCCCCAGGTGAATGGGTAGGCACCCCTTACTCATTCACATATGGTGGGGTGGGGTTTATTAAAGGAGGCTCCCAGATTCCGATAAGCCTGCTGGCATCTGACATTTTTACAGCTCTAACGCTGGAGCCTCAGAACACACTGGTCCTGGGTTTTTTTTACAGCTTAAAAATGCCTCTGCCATTTGCGGCTCAAAAATGCCTAGGTGGGCATGAAGCCATAGACTAGCATGGGCAGTCGTTTTTAAGCTGCAAAAAACGCTCAAAAAAGAGGCTGTAAAAATGTCTGTGTGCATGGGGCCTAAATGTTAGTTAACAGCTTGACGACCGCCCTATAACACATTTACTGCTACAGGGCGATAGCGCTGTGCAGGATCACGTATATGTATATAAATCTATATCTATAGATATATAGTTAGATATATCTCTATCGGATGCGAGTGCCTGCCACTGGCAGTATGCTCCTGCAGTGATTTTGCGCAGCGGGAGCTGATCAGCAGGTCCTGTGGACCTGATGTCTGCTGTCACCCGCTGATCGTTTGGTACACAGACAGATTGCCGTTTTGTCAGTACACAAGGCATGGATCCTGTGTTCCTGTAAAGCAGGAACACTAATCCATGCCTTTCACTAGTAAAAGCACCTCCCCCACTACACTGAATCACCAGCTAGGCACACATTAACCCTTTGATCGCCCCTAACGTTAACTCCTTCCCTGGCAGTGTCATTAGTACAGTGACAGTGCATATTTTTAGCACTGATCACTGTAATAATGTTACTGGTCCCACAAAAAATGTCAAAAGTATCAGTTTAGGTGTCTGATTTGTCTGCCGCTGATATATCACACTCCTGCTATAAGTCGCTAATCGCTGCCATTACTAGTAAAAAAAAAAAATAATAATAATAAAAAATCTATAAATATATCCCATAATTTGTAGATGTGATAACTTTTTCTATGTCAATCAATATACGTTTATTGGGATTTTTTTACCATAAATATGTAGCAGAATACTTATTGGCCTAAACTGAAGAAGAAATTTGATTAAAAAATAAATAAATATTGGATGTGTTTTAGAGCAGAAATGAAAAAAAATATATATTTTTTTCAAAACTGTCGGCCATTTTTTTGTTTATAGCACAAAAAATAAAAACTGCAGAGGTGATCAAATACCATCAAAAGAAAGCTCTATTTGTGAGGAAAAAAAGGACATCAATTTTATTTGCGTAGAGTGTTGCATGACTGCGCAAAGTAACAAAGTACCGTATCACAAAAATGGCCTGGTTAGTAAGGGGGGGGGGGGGGGAGCGGTGAAGTGGCAAATAAAGTGAAGCTGTTTTCAGTTTGAACACCCGTATAGGAGGAATGCATGATAGTCAGCACATGGTTGGGCTTTTAATGTAAGTACAACTTCACTTTATTCACTAACAATTACTTTGGCAATTTAAGCCTACACTTTCCAAAGTGAACAGCATCTATTCCTTTACCAAGTCACCCCCAATCATTTTCAGCAGGGGTCTCCTGGTGCATACAATTGATTTCAAGGTAAAAGTGTTGAGTAAGGTCACCATAATCAATGCTGTTTTAGATATATCTGGAGGAGAGATTCAGCTACTACAAATATGAAATGATATATGAAAACACTATGAATTCCAAAGAAAAAGAAACGACAAATACACTGCTACGCATAAAATATTCGAAACATTCTTTAATTCAATTCCATATGCACACAATAACCTCCCCGAGCTCCAGGAAGATCCTTATTAAAGATTAAATTCACTAATTAAGACATTGCTTTTGTCATAAATGTGCACTGTGAAGCTGTTTACTATAGAGTAGTGCATTAGTCAGACTCATTATTTAAGGAAATGTGCTAAATAGCAGCTAATGAATATGTTTAGCGTTATGCCTCCATTGAATAAACCGGGCTGTTTTTTATTACTTGTCATAGTGGAAGTTGTGTTTGTATTACAAAACAAAGGAGCAGAGGGATTGGAAACCACTGTACAGCTATTTTTGTATCCATAAAGCATTATTAATTCCAAAAGCTAACATTTACTATACTGTAGCTCACCAATTTTTAGATACAGTGTCTGAATTTGTTTTATTTTTCAGGCTTTCTTTCCGTTATTTTCATCAGGTAATCTGGCCAGCTAGTCTTTGTTTTTTTTAATAGAACAAGCCATCTTGCAGATGTAGCAGTTAGAGAGTCCATTTACCAACTGACAGGGGTGCTTACAATGATCATCTTTTATTTATGTAGCACTAACCCCCGAAGGAGCTGCTGGTTTTATTTGGGCTTACCGTTACCTCACCTGCTCGCCTCTTCATCTTAGGGGGGTGCCGTTGGAGAGTAGCCCAAATGATGATAAATCCGACACTTAGTCCTTTTTGAAGGTTTATTTAGGGATAACACCAAAGGAAGACAAAAGACACAGTCCTTCAATAGAGGGTCAGAGGATAAGGGGAGTTCAGGCACCTAGTAATTGCGAGTTAGAGGTATTAGTCAGATCCAGAGGACAAACAGCTCCACAGACAGGATCCAACAGTCACTGGATAGGCCCCTCTCACTTAACCTAGCAGCCAATGAGATGCTCAACAAAGTCTCTGCCACAGACTTGTCAATTGATCTTAGAGATTTTGAGAGTTTTAGGAAGAATTACCATACAGTACCAGATTCTTTCAGCCGACCCGGCGATACTGTAAGGATATTGATCCGGGTTGTGTCCTTCAACTGAGTTTCCAGGCTCCTCCAGAGACACCAGCTATGCGCTCAGTCCTCCACCTGAGAAGTCCTGCCCTGGATCCTCCAGTTTTCTTGGTTTCTCCCCGCAGGCGAGACAGCACAGTACCACCCCTGGATCAGCAGGCCCCAAGACATTCCTGGGCCTACACTCTCAGTTGCGAAGGCTTGGGACAGCCGGCCCGAGGTGCAGATCCATGCGACACAGGCGCCAGGCCAGGAGGGCAATGAGGTCGGGATAGGGGACCCCAAGACAGAGACCCAGAAACAGACCCCAAAAAAATGGTGTCGGTACCTTAAATACCCTCTCCCAGAATGCACAGCAAGGAAACCACACCCACTGAACTATTTCTGAGCAAGAGGTGGCATTCAATGCATCCAGCCTGCTTCTGTTCCACAACCACCGGCGGTGACAACGATACCTACCGTCAAGTGGGAATCAGTGCAACCCAACTGGACTGGTACAGAAACCAGAACGTTTAGAGAAATTAGTCTGAGCCAAACTACAGCTTCAGACAATTAAACTTGAAAAAAAACAATAGCGTCTGCCCATCAGGAGCAGGGCGCTACATTTAGTTATATAAAACCTTTTGGTAAACCGCAATATATTTCATTTTTGGTTTTAAAGGCTTTAATGCTCAACTCCTGACAATTTCCAAGGTATCAAAAATGATTTTTGTTAGTTTTGAAAAGAGTGGAGAAGGGTTAGATGCTATGCATGAATCTATCCATTCTATACAGAGGGGGGTGGCATGACAGAAGGGACAGCGCCCGTGCGCCCTTAATGGACGCACTGGCACTGCGCATGGGCACTAATCCTGGGGGTAATACTACTGCACTAAAACCAATCATGGGGGTAATATTATTGCAACGACCCCGGTCTTGGGGGTAATAATACTTAATTGACACCATTTCTAGGGGTAATATTACTGCACTGACACCAGTCCTAGTACTAAGAATTGTATTAGTAGTAATGTTAACGTGATTGTAAGGAGATTTTGGTGCGACTTGCAGCAATGCCGGTGTAACATTGGTGTCTATGGACAAATCAGACCGCAGTAGCGTAGGGACTACTTTGAAGTGGCACAGGTATGAACGGTGCTCATTGGGAATCTTGGGGGGGGGGGGGGGGTATGACTTGTCATGTGACTTTGCAGTCCCAAGTTGCACAAGTGTGAAAGGGGACTGAGGGCCGGTTCACACCACAAAAAGTGCACTGCAGATCTGCTCTGGATGCATTTCTATTTGATGCGTTTCAGGTGCTTTTCTTCTTTTAATGCGTTTTTTGATGCGTTTTACTGCGTTCCAGTACATCCCAGTGCAGGAAAAATGCAGCATTTCTTTCTCTGGTGTGAACTATGCCATTGGAAACCACATAACCTACTTTCCATGCTGCAGAACAAAAATGCACTGGACTGCATGCGGTGTGAACTGGCTCTAAAGGTTTCCTTTTTTTTCCCCTTCCATATAAATAACAATTGAGGGGTGGAGACATGGATGGAAGAAGAAATAGAAGGAAGGAGACATGGATGGAAGGAGACATGGATGGATGGAGACAGGGATGGAAGGAGACAGGGATGGAAGGAGACAGGGATGGAAGAAGACATGGATGGAGGGAGACATGGATGGAAGGAGACATGGATGGGGGGAGACATGGATGGAAGGAGACATGGATGGGTGAAGACATGGATGGAAGGAGACATGGATGAGTGGAGACATGGATGGGTGGAGAAGTGGATGGAAGGAGACATGGATGGAAGGAGACATGGATGGAAGAAGACATAGATGGAAGGAGACATGGATGGGTGGAGACATGGATGGAAGGAGACATGGATGAGTGGAGACATGGATGGGTGGAGAAGTGGATGGAAGGAGACAGGGATGGAAGGAGACAGGGATGGAAGAAGACATGGATGGAGGGAGACATGGATGGAAGGAGACATGGATGGGGGGAGACATGGATGGAAGGAGACATGGATGGGTGAAGACATGGATGGAAGGAGACATGGATGAGTGGAGACATGGATGGGTGGAGAAGTGGATGGAAGGAGACATGGATGGAAGGAGACATGGATGGAAGAAGACATAGATGGAAGGAGACATGGATGGGTGGAGACATTGATGGGTGGAGACAGGGATGGAAGGAGACATGGATGGGTGGAGACATGGATGGAGGGAGACATGGATGGAGGGAGACATGGATGGGGGGAGACATGGATGGAGGGAGACATGGATGGAGGGAGACATGGATAGAAGGAGACATGGATGGGTGGAGACATGGATGGGTGGAGACATGGATGGGTGGAGACATGGATGGGTGGAGACATGGATGGAAGGAGACATGGATGGGTGGAGACATGGATGGGTGGAGACATGGATGGGTGGAGACATGGATGAGGGGAGACATGGATGAGGGGAGACATGGATGGAAGGAGACATGGATGGAAGGAGACATGGATGGAAGGAGACATGGATGGGTGGAGACATGGATGGGTGGAGACATGGATGGGTGGAGACATGGATGGGTGGAGACATGGATGGAAGGAGACATGGATGGGTGGAGACATGGATGGGTGGAGACATGGATGAGGGGAGACATGGATGAGGGGAGACATGGATGGAAGGAGACATGGATGGAAGGAGACATGGATGGAAGGAGACATGGATGGGTGGAGACATGGATCTGTGGAGACATGGATCTGTGGAGACATGGATGGGTGGAGACATGGATGGGTGGAGACATGGATGGGTGGAGACATGGATGGGTGGAGACATGGATGGAAGGAGACATGGATGGGTGGAGACATGGATGGATGGAGACATGGATGGGTGAAGACATGGATGGGTGAAGACATGGGTGGGTGGAGACATGGATGGAAGGAGACATGGATGGAAGGAGACATGGATGGGTGGAGACATGGATGGGTGGAGACATGGATGGAAGGAGACATGGATGGAAGGAGACATGGATGGATGGAGACATGGATGGGTGGAGACATGGATGGGTGGAGACATGGATGGGGGGGAGACATGGATGGGGGGGAGACATGGATGGAAGGAGACATGGATGGAAGGTGACATGGATGGGTGGAGACATGGAGGGGTGGAGACAGGGATGGAAGGAGACAGGGATGGAAGGAGACATGGATGGGTGGAGACATGGATGGAGGGAGACATGGATGGGTGGAGACATGGATGGAAGGAGACATGGATGGGTGGAGACATGGATGGGGGGAGACATGGATGGAAGGAAACATGGATGGAAGGAGACATGGATGGGTGGAGACATGGATGGGTGGAGACATGGATGGGTGGAGACATGGATGGGTGGAGACATGGATGGATGGATGGAAGGAGACATGGAGGGGTGGAGACATGGATGGAAGGAGACATGGATGGGTGGAGACATGAATGGAAGGAGACATGGATAGCTGGATGGGGGAGCTTGCTGTGAATAATAAAAAAATATATGAAATAATGTTTTCAGTTTGTGGTGCTGAGATATAGTGTAGTTCCACTTTAAACTATAAAAACTTTTTTTCAAATAAAGTAGAAAAAGGGATTTTTATGGTGCCAAAAAACAGAAATATTGGCATTTAACAGGTTAAAAACAATGATCGGTCAGTTTTGTTAACCATTCCATAAAATAATTTAATACATACAGTATAAGATATACATATAACAGGGATTTAACACTGTATCAATCACAATGCTCGTTGCTTGACATGTTTCACTTGTTTGCTTCTTCAGGAGCTGTAAATTATGTGCAACTACAAAAGAATCGGTATATTCAATATACCTGATCCCTGAAAGCTCACTTATTCAGGGAAGCCTATCCCACACCCACCTAAAAAACCCCATGGATGGGTGGAGACATGGATGGAAGGAGATATGGATTGAAGGAGACAGGCATGGAAGGAGACATGGATGGAGGGAGACATGGATGGGTGGAGACATGGATGTAAGGAGACATGGATTGAAGGAGACATGGATTGAAGGAGACATGAATGGAAGGAGACATGAATGGAAGGAGACATGGATGGGTGGAGACAAGGAAGGAGACATGGATGGGTGGAGACATGGATGGGTGGAGACATGGATGGGTGGAGACATGGATGGAAGGAGACATGGATGGGTGGAGACATGGATGGGTGGAGACATGAATGGAAGGAGACATGGATGGAAAGAGACATGGATTGAAGGAGACATGAATGGAAGGAGACATGGATGGAAGGAGACATGGATGGAAGGAGACATGGATGGGTGGAGACATGAATGGAAGGAGACATGGACTGAAGGAGACATGGATGGGTGGAGACATGGATGGGTGGAGACATGGAAGGAGACATGGATGAGTGGAGACATGGATGGGTGGAGAAATGGATGGGTGGAGAAATGGATGGATGGAGACATGGATGGGTGGAGACATGGATGGAAGGAGACATGGATGGAAGGAGACATGGATGGGTGGAGACATGGATGGGTGGAGACATGGATGGGTGGAGACATGGATGGAAGGAGACATGGATGGGTGGAGACATGGATGGGTGGAGACATGAATGGAAGGAGACATGGATGGAAGGAGACATGGATGGAAGGAGACATGGATTGAAGGAGACATGAATGGAAGGAGACATGGATGGGTGGAGACATGGATGGAAGGAAACATGGATGGAAGGAGACATGGATGGGTGGAGACATGCATGGAAGGAGACATGGACTGAAGGAGACATGGATGGGTGAAGACATGGATGGGTGGAGACATGGAAGGAGACATGGATGGGTGGAGACATGGATGGGTGAAGACATGGATGGGTGGAGACATGGAAGGAGACATGGATGGGTGGAGACATGGATGGGTGGAGGCATGGATGGGTGGAGACATGGATGGGTGGAGACAGGGATGGAAGGAGACATGGATGGAAGGAGACATGGATGGGTGGAGACATGGATGGAAGGAAACATGGATGGAAGGAGACATGGATGGAAGGAGACATGGATGGGTGGAGACATGGATGGGTGGAGACATGGATGGGTGGAGACATGGATGGGTGGAGACATGGATGGGTGGAGACATGGATGGAGGGAGACATGGATGGGGGGAGACATGGATGGAGGGAGACATGGATGGGTGGAGACATGGATGGAGGGAGACATGGATGGCTGGGGACTAGGGATGAGCCGAACACCCCCCGGTTCGGTTCGCAACAGAACTTTCGAACGGACCCCAAATTCGTACGAACGTTAGAACCCCATTGAAGTCTATGGGACTCGAACGTTTGAAATTAAAAGTGCTAATTTTAACGGCTAATATGCAAGATACTGTCCTAAAAAGGGTTAGGGGACATGGGTCAATGCAAAAAAAAAGTTTTAAAAAATGGCCGTTTTGGTGGGAGCACTGATTTTAATGACGATTAAAGTGAAAAAAAGTGAAATATTCCTTTAAATATCGTGCCTGGGGGGTGTCTGTAGTATGCCTGTGAAGTGCCACGTGTTTCCCGTGTTTAGAACAGTCCCTGCACAAAATGACATTTAACGGAAATAACGTCATTTAAAACTACTTGTGGTTTTAATGTTATATCTGGTTCCTGCAATATGGTTGAAAATCATTGAGAAAAATGGCATGGGTAGCCCCCCCTGCCCATTACCAGCCCCTTTGGGTCTTGTACGTATATTAAGGGGAACCCCGTACCCATATTAAGAAAAGGAAATGGGTGTGGCCCCCAGGCCCTATATACTCAGAACAGCAGTATACAGGCGGTGCAAACAAGACAGGGACTGTGTAGATTTGTTGTGTTAAGTTTAATCTGTTTGTAATTTTCAAATGGTACATTTTTAAAGTGTAGCTGAATCTCCTACAACTGACTGCAAGCTCTATTTAAAATGAGCAAGATAGTTAGCTATATAGGTGGATATAGCAGTGTATACTGCGTTCAGAGTACGCAGACAGCACGCATAATATCCTAACACTGACTGAAAGCTCTATTTAAGACGAGCAAGATAGTTAGCTATATAGGTGGATATAGCGGTGTATACTGCGTTCAGAGCACGCAGACAGCACGCACAATCTCCTAACACTGACTGCAAGCTCTATTATAAAAGATAGATATATCGCTAGCTATATAGGTGAATATAGCATTGTATACTGCGGTCAGGGCACGCAGACAACAACCACTACAGAAGAGAAAGAATGAAAAATATACTGTGTTGAAGGTACACAGAACACCCACTAACTGCTACAGATGCCAACACACTACACAAGGCCACCGCGCTGGTGGCCTTATATAGTGTGGGGCGTGTACTACACAGTCTGAGCTATGATTGGCCACAGGCATCCTGCCTGTGGCCAATCATGGCTCTCCTCACTGCCGGCGCTGTGATTGGCCAAGCATGTGGGGTCACAGTGCATGCTTGGCCAATCATGAGCCAGCAATGCACTGCGCCATCGCAGTGCATTGTGGGCCGTGAGCGCCACACGAATTTGGCGTGAACGGCCCATAACGTTCGGAATTCGCCGAACGGGCGAACAGCCGATGTTCGAGTCGAACGTATGTTAGTTTCGAACACAAAGCTCATCCCTACTGGGGACATGGATGGAGGGAGACATGGATAGCTGGATGGGGGAGCTTGCTGTGAATAATAAAAAAAAAAAAATGAAATTGTGTTTTCAGTTTGTGGTGCTGAGATATAGTGTAGTTCCACTTTAAACTATAAAAACATTTTTTCAAAAAAAGTAGAATAGGGGATTTCTTGATCATACATCACGGGACACAGGAGCTCATTACATAGTGGGTTATATAGTTACCTCTGGTGATTGGACACTGGTTAACCCCAATTAAGGAGAATTCCTCCCCTATATAACCCCTCCCATATGAGAGGCACCTCAGTTTTTTCGCCAGTGTCTATGGTGGTTGGTCACGTAAAACATGTGCTATGAAGAAAGCTCTGTGCAGGTCCCTGTGGGGGCCTAAGGGCTGCAACAAACCGGATCCATATCTCATATTTGACTCCCAAGATGGTATGGTACCCGGGCCTCGTCATCCGAATAAACGAGGTTTGGCCTGTAAGTCCTCTCCTATTGGAAGACTGGGCTCTGGGAAAACCAGACTTGGTGTACTGTTTACATAGTGGCACGAAAGTTTAGAGTCTTTTACAAGGTCCAGGTAGGAGGTTCTTCTGAGAAAGAACCCCAGAAAAACATGAAGGTTGGCACAACTCTGCCCGCCGTGATGGGTGAAGGCTGGAATCTGTCTGTTTTCAACAATTCCTGCAGCAAGGACAGGTAAGGGAAGTTAATCCTATATATAATTATATTATGGATTTCTTCATTTGAGTAGTAGTATGTCTTACCTGGTTTCCACCACTAGAGGGAGTAAGAGCAGCCTGATGCATACTTACATGCCTTTCAGTACACACGCTCAGTGAAGCCTGGTTCTCCAGAGGTCTCACGTCTCCACTGCAGTCCCTGCCACAATAAGGTAATACAGGGGTCCCACGTAGTCTGGGGGTCCCACGCAGCTCTGATGAGATTCCTTTTGCCCCCCTGGATCCCGGCGGTCCTCGTGCACGCACGCGAGTGCGCTCCCGGGCTAATGGAGAAGGGGGGAGTGTGGTTGTGAGCCGTGCACGGCGCTGTACTGCGCAGGTGCCAGGCGGCAGTTTTAAAAGCCCAGAGCATCAGGGGGCTGTAAGTGAGAGACACAGGAGCTGTGGGCAGTAAGCATCCCAGGGGATTGGATCCAGGCAAACCTTAGACACCTACTCAGCATCAGGTTGTGCAGTATTAAGCATATATATTTTATTGTGAGACTTTTAGCACAACAGTGATTGCACTTTGTATTAGTACCTCTGCTTTGCTTTGTAGCTTAGGACTATGTCTCCTCATAAGAGGGTCTCAGGGGGAGGTAACAAGGGCACTGGTAAATCACCGCCTAGGTCCAGGGGTTCTAAAAATGCCTGTAAGTTACCATCCCCCCCTGCAAGACTGCTGCCAGCCTCACAGGATGAGTCAGTGCCCCTGTCAGGTTTTGCAGCCTCTCCTAATGTCTCAGCCCCGGTATACGTCACTGAGGACTCCCTTAGGGCTACATTGGAGGGTTTTGAAGGGAGAATCATGAATTTTATTTCTGCTTCCCTGAAAGATAGCAGGAAAAGGAATAGATCCCCTCCCTCTGCTGAGATTCCTCTTTCAGATGATTCTTCTGACAATGAGGAGAGATCCCTATCTTAGGACAGGGATCTTGAGCAGTCGGAGGAATCAGAGGAAAAGGAGAGAGTCCCCTCCTCCCAGGCGCTCAGAAAGCAGGTGCAGTATTATACTGAATTGGTGCGTACCACATTCAGAATGCCTGTGTCAGACCTACGTACCTGACAGGTGAGCCCGTGATAGCAGGGGAAGGTCTCCCTTACAGGTCTGGTTCACGGCCCCTGGTAGGATGGACAGGTGGCACGGGAGCGCAGACGGGTATGAGAGCCTGGCGGGTTAGATGCTGGAGAAGAGATCCAACGGCTGGGTTATGAACAGGTAGATAGACTCTCACAGCTGGATGCAGGAGCAGATGCAAACAGGAGAAGGTGAGCAGGTCCAGCCACAGGCACAGATGACAGCAGGCAGAAGGTGCAGAATAGGGATGAGCAAGTTCAAGTCCGGATCACAAGCAGGGTAGGCAACAGGCGGGCAGCGTGGTACAAAGGAGCGGGCAGATGCGAGGTCAGAGACAGGCCGAGGTCAAAGGCAGGCAGCAGACAGGATAATCCAAGGGACAAGCCAGGTAAACAGGAGGTCAGGAACACAAGTCACAGGTAACAGGGCACAGGAAGCTGCAGATCGGACAGCACCGAGCACACCGCGGGGGAACACTTAAGTAGGCCGATTGGCGCCAACGCGCAATGACGCACGCGCACCCGCACGCGCACCAGCGCGCGCACGCACGCGCGTACTAGCACCAGCCACGCGCACAGAAGCACCAGCGCGCACCAGCGCGCACCAGCGCGCACCAGCACACACCGATGTCCCGCAGCGTGCCCAGTGACACGTCCACTACGGGCAACTCTCTGACAGTGCCCCCCTCCTCAAGGGCAGCCTCTGGATGCCCATCCGGGCCAATCTATCCAAGTGGGCACTTTTAAAAGCACTGAGCAGTTCCTCGGCATGTAAATTGCTTTCAGGTTCCCAGGAGTTATCTTCCAGACCGTACCCCTTCCACTTGATTAAGTACTGAATTTGGTTACCCCTCTTTCTACAGTCCAGTATCTCTTCCACTTCGAATTCCTCTTCATTATTAACGATTACGGGTTTAGGTGGGCCCGAGTTCCGGCCAGTGAAAGGATTAGGGGTAACAGGTTTTAACAAAGATACATGGAAGACTGGATGAATCTTTAGGGAACCGGGTAAGTCCAACTCATAAGTAACATCATTAATTTTCCTCCTGACTGCAAAGGGACCCAAAAACTTAGGACCCAGCTTCCTTGAGGGACAAGCCATCTTCAGATTAGCCGTAGAGAGCCAAGCCTGATTGCCCGGTACAAGGATGAGTTCTCCCTGCTTCTTCCTATCAAACATCCTTTTGTTATAATCCTGGGTTTTGGCCATAGCCTCCTGTAGCAATTTGTTGTTGGTCAAGAAGAAGTCAATTGTCTCTGAAACTGCAGGAATGGCACACCCAGGAACCGAACCGGGCAAGAAGGATGGATGGTAAGCATAATTTGCGAAGAAAGGCGTCTGTTTGATAGCAGAATGCAGTGAGTTGTTATAGGCAAATTCGGCTAGAGGCAGAAGAGAGACCCAGTCATCTTATGAAAAGGCAGAGAAACAGTGGAGGTATTGTTCCAAGGTCTGATTAGTTCTCTCCGTCTGCCCATTCGTCTGGGGATGATAGGCAGAAGAAAATGCCAACTCAATTTCAAGGGAACTGCACAGGGCCTTCCAAAACTTGGAGGTAAATTGGACACCCCGGTCGGATACAATGCTTGAAGGAACTCCATGCAACCTCACCACTTCTTTAATTAACACCTTTGCAGTTTCAAAGGCCGAAGGTGTGCCTTTCATAGGCAGAAAATGGGCCATTTTAGACAGTCTGTCGACCACCACAAGGATGGTAGAGAAGTCTTCCGCCAGGGGCAACTCCACGATGAAATCCATTGAAATCATCTTCCAAGGTCTTTCTGGAACTGGCAAGGGTCTTAGTAGACCCCAGGATCTTGTCTGGCTAGTCTTGCTCCGGGCACAGGTGGTGCAGGACTCTACATACTTCTTGCAATCACTACTTAGCTGCGGCCACCAGAATGCACGCTGCACCAAGTCCGCTGTCTTCAAAGTGCCAAAGTGACCGGCAAGTTTGTGGTCATGGCAGAGCTCCAGAAAAGCCACCCTCACATCCTCCGGAACCAGAATTTTGTCCTTATACCGGAACATGCCATCTTGCGACTTTACAACATTCTCAACCAATGGAGACCATCCCACAGAAGCTTGTCTAATCCGGGAGAGGAGGTCCCCCTGGAGAAGCAAGAAATTTCAAGCAGGGAGGATGGTATTTGGAAGCAAGGTATCCTGGGAGTTATGAAACATACGGGAGAGAGCATCTGGTTTGATGTTCTTGGAACCGGGTCTGTACGTGATGTGGAAGTGGAATCTGGAGAAGAACAGTGCCCACCTCGCCTGCCGTGGTTTCAATCTCTTAGCCGTTCTCAGATACTCCAAATTCTTATGGTCGGTATAGACCAGGATTGGATGTGCAGCACCCTCCAGTAAGTAACGCCACTCCTCCAAAGCTGCCTTTATAGCCAGTAGTTCCCGGTCCCCCACATCGTAGTATCTCTCCGCTGAGGAGAGCTTGTGAGAGTAAAAGGCCACGGGGAAGAGAAGGGCTTTGGCACCTTGTCGCTGGGAGAGCACTGCCCCTACCGCAATTTCGGAAGCATCCACCTCAAGGACAAAGGGCAGGGCAGGGCAGGATCCAGGTCCTTTAGGATGGAAGCAGAAGTAAAACGTTCCTTCAGTTTCTCGAAAGCAACTTGGGCCTTGGGGGACCAACAGAAATGGTTTCCTTGCTTGGTGAGTTCAGTGATGGGGGCGATTATTGCAGAGAAGCCCCTAATGAACTTCCGGTAAAAATTGGCGAAGCCAATAAAACCCTGGACACCCTTTTTATCGGTAGGAGCAGGCCAATCCAGAATAGCGGACACCTTCCGAGGATCCATCTTGATACCGTCGACAGAGATAACCAGGCCAAGTAACTGTATGCATTGGAGCTCAAATTCGCACTTTTCAACTATGCTGACTAAGGCGAGTCAACACATTTCGGACGTGCCTGCGATGGTCAGAGACTGAGGAAGAGAAGATTAGGATGTCATCCAAGTAAACAATAACGTATAAATCTAACAGGTCACGGAAGACGTCGTTTATAAAGTGTTGGAAAGTGGCGGGTGCATTACACAGACCAAAGGGCATAACAAGATATTCAAAGTGCCTGAACCGCGTGCGGAAGGCAGTCTTCCACTCGTCCCCCTCACGAATGCGGTTCAAGTTGTAGGCACCGCGGAGATCTAACTTGGTGAACACAACAGCGGACCCCAGTCTTTGGAAAAGTTTGGGCACTAAGGGTAGCGGGTAGCGATTTTTGATGGTAATCTTATTTAGCTCCCGATAATCGATACAGGGTCGTAGAGAGTGGTCTTTTTTTTGACAAAAAAGATGCCGGCCCCAGCTGGGGAAGTAGATGGGCGAATTAAGCCTTTCTTGAGGTTTTCGTCTAAATAGCCCTTAAGAGTTTCCAGCTCTCGCTCGGTTAATGGGAAAATTCTTCCAAAAGGGACCTCGGTTCCAGGTAGAAGCTCTATCGGGCAGTCGTAAGATCTGTGCGGGGGTAGGGTTTCTGCTCCTTTCTTGCTAAACACATCCGCAAAATCCTGATAGGGCGCAGGAATTGCTTGAGGTGACTCAGGGTCAGAGTCCAGACTGAGGAGCTGAGTGGATGTGGAAGGGACTTCAAGAAAGCAGTGCTGTTGGCAGTAGTAGAAAGGAACTCAACCCTCCCTGTGGCCCAGTCGATGTTGGGGTTGTGGGCTTGTAGCCAAGGCATTCCCAAGATAATGAGGAAAAGAGGGGAAGAGATGGCGTCCAAGCATAGGAGTTCACGGTGGTTAGGACCCATGGTAGTCAGCAAGGGGATGGTTTCCTGGGTGACAGGACCAGAACTTAGGATAGAGCCATCGGCAAGGTGCACCGCCAGGCTTTGGGACTTTGGTCGGAGGGGATTGCGGTGATTGGCAGCAAATGTCTGGCCAATAAAGCAACTACAGGCTCCGGAATCAATTATGACTGGAACTGGGATATCCTTGTCGGGAAGCTATAGAACGACAGAGAGAGCCAGGTGAGAAGTAGACTTAGGCAGAGTAGAAGCATGCTTGAAAGGAATCGGAAGAGACTTACGTGTCTTGTTAGGACAAGATCTCACGTAGTCCGGATCACAAGCAGGGTAGGCAACAGGCGGGCAGCGTAGTACAAAGGAGCGGGCAGATGCGAGGTCAGAGACAGGCCGAGGTCAAAGGTAGGCAGCAGACAGGATAATCCAAGGGACAAGCCGGGTAAACAGGAGGAACACAAGCAAAGTCACAGGTAACAGGGCACAGGAAGCTGCAGATCGGACAGCACCGAGCACACCGCGGGGGAACACTTAAGTAGGACGATTGGCGCCAACGCGCACCGACGCACGCGCACCCGCACGAGCACCCGTGCGCGCCCGCACAGCCACGCACACAGGAGGGCCAGGGCACACCAGCACACACCGACGCCCCGCAGCGCGCCCAGTGACACTTCCGCTACGGGCAACTCTCTGACAGCCTGCTGCTGAAGTCGCAACGTCCTCTGTTTCTTCCCTGGGAGTCAGGAAAATCCCACAGACTGCTTTTTCCTTTCCAATTCATCCCTTAATGGATAAATTGATGTATGAGGATTGGGGACATCCCGATAAACTGTTTGCTCCTCCTAAAAGGTTTTCTATGCATTATCCTCTGGAGGAAAGTTTCACCAAGAAATGGGGGGTCCCATCTGTCGATGCGGCTGTTTCTTGCGTGAATAAAAACCTGACCTGTCCGTTCGATAATGCTCAGGTATTTAAAGATCCAACTGATAAGAGGTTGGAAACATTATTAAAAGCCTCCTTTTCCATGACTGGCGCTGTAGTGCAACCTACAGTCGCAGCCGTGGGGTTGTGTCAGTTCCTCAAGGAACAGGTTAAGCAGATGCTTGGCCTCCTTCCCAGTGAGGAAGTGGAGAATTATGCAGAAATACCTCAAATTCTGTGTTTTATAATTGATGCGATTTTGGATTCTTTCCAACAAGCATCTCGTTTGTCTCTCCTGTTGGTACACATGCGAAGGGCCCTATGGCTAAAGAATTGGGCAGCTGAGCTATCATGCAAGAAGCATTTGATTGGGTTCCCGTTTAAAGGGGAACGTTTGTTTAGAGAAGAATTAGACAAATTCGTCCAAAAAATTGCCAGCTCTAAGCAGTGGCGAAGGCCTTCTCAACCCTCCTCTACAAGAAAGGTTCAGGGCCGAGCCTAGGGGCAGAAAAAGACTTGGGGGAGAAAGTCTGCCAAGCAGAGCCCAAAAGCTTCCTTGTGAAGGGGCGCCCCCGCTCGGCCGAGTGGGGGGAAGGCTTTGGCAGTTTGCGGAAGCCTGGCGGGAAGAGATTCGGGACAAGTGGGTGATCTCTTCGGTATCTCTGGGCTACAAGCTAGAGTTTCAGGAGATTCCACCTTCTCGCTTTCTAAGGTCAAGGATCCCCAGGGACCCAGTAAAGCAAAAACCGCTATTTCTGGCCTTAGATCATTTACTATCCCAGGGGGTGATAGTAGAAGTGGACCCAAAAGAACAGGGATCAGGGTTTTACTCAAATCTCTTCACCGTTCCAAAGCCAAATGGAAGTGTCAGACCTATCCTGGATCTGAAGGATCTGAACCGGTTTTTACGCATCCGGTCCTTCCGAATGCAGTCAATTCGCACTGTGGTCTCCTCCCTGCAAGGGGGAGAATTTATGGAATCAATAGACATCAAGGATGCATATCTCCATGTGCCAATTTTTCCCGCATACCAAAAGTATCTAAGGTTTGCGGTAGAGCGGCGCCATTTTCAATTTGTGGCCTTGCCTTTCGGGCTCGCTACGGCCCCTCGAGTCTTCACAAAGATTCTGGACCCTCTCTTGGCAAACCTAAGAGCTCAGGGTATAGCCGTCATGGCTTATCTAGACAACTTGCTTCTCATGGAGAAAACAGTAGCGTTCCTGAACCAGTGTTTCCAGAATGCTAGAACATCTGCAGCGCCTAGGTTGGATTATAAACCTAGAAAAGTCGTCCCTACAGCCTGCTACCAGGTTGGAATACCTGGGTATGTTTATCGACACCGCTCAGGGCAAAGTGTTTCTTCCAAGGCCAAAAGCCTTGGCCATCAGGGATCTAGTGCGCCTAATTCTGGGCAGGAGATCTTCCCCCATTCGCTTGTGCATGAGACTGTTAGGGAAAATGGTCGCCTCCTTCGAGGCCATTCCATTTGCCCAGTTCCACTCAAGGCCTCTGCAAAGATGCATCCTTGTGGAACAGGAAGCCCCAATCCTTGGATCTTCCTATACGTCTATCCCCAGGGACACGCAAGAGTCTCGTCTGGTGGTTACAAACTGAGAATTTGCTGAAAGGCAAACCTTTCTTCCTCTTCCATGGAAGGTTATTACGACAGATGCCAGCCTGACAGGCTGGGGAGCAGTGTTAGAGGAGACGTGCTCGCAGGGGAGATGGTCTGCGATCGAGAAGCTATTGCCCATAAATGTCTTGGAGATCCGGGCAGTTTACATGGCTCTCATAAAGTGGTCTTCCAGACTACGGGGTCTCCCTGTTCGGGTTCAGTCCGACAATGCCACAGCAGTGGCCTATATCAATCACCAGGGCGATACCAGGAGTCTGGATGCGCAAAAAGAGGTGAATCGCATACTTGTCTGGGCAGAAAAGCATGTTCCATGCCTTTCTGCAGTCTTCATTCCAGGAGTGGAAAATTGGCAGGCGGATTTTTTGAGCCGCCAGCAGTTGTGCCCAGGAGAATGGGCTCTGCACCCCGACGTGTTTTTGGACATATGTCGCAGTTGGGGTACTCCAGACGTAGATCTGTTTGCGTCCAGGTTCAACAGAAAACTGGACAAATTTGTGTCAAGAACAAGAGATACACTTGCTCAGGGGTCAGATGCTCTGACAGTTCCCTTGGATCAGTACAATCTGATTTATGCCTTCCCCCCCGTGCCTGCTTCTGTCGCGGTTCCTGGGAAGAGTCAAGAGGGAGACAAAGTCGGTTCTTTTGGTAGCCCCAACTTGGCCCAGGCGACCGTGGTACGCAGAGATCATGAAGTTGGCAGTAGGCAGACCATGGATCCTCCCTCTCCGGCCAGATCTGCTCTCACAGGGTCAGATTTACCATCCTGCTTTACACAGTCTGAATTTGACGGTTTGGCTGCTGAGACCCACATTCTGAGAGACCGTGGGCTTTCGGGACCAATCCTTTCTACTCTGGTTAATGCCAGAAAGCCGGCCTCCAGGCTTATTTACTACAAAATCTGGAGGGCATATGTTTCCTGGTGTCAACTCAGGAAATGGCATCCTAGAAAGTATGTCATTAACAGGATCTTGGCCTTCTTCCAGTCAGGCCTAGAAATGAATTTGGCCGTAAGCACTATCAAGGTGCAGATTTCGACCTTGTCAGTGTTTTTTCAGAAGCCACTTGCATCGCATTCCCTGGTGCGGGCTTTCATCCAGGGGGCTATGCGGATTAGACCGCCAGTCAAACCTCCGGTATGCCCATGGGATCTGAATTTGGTTCTCTCGGCTTTGCAGGGGCAACCTTTTGAACCTTTGCATCTGGCTTCATTGGTTCTTTTGAACAAAAAATTGGTTTTCTTGGTAGCCATATCCACGGCTAGAAGAGTGTCAGAACTAGCAGCTCTCTCCAGCAAAGGGCCATATCTAATTGTTCATAAGGACCGGGTGGTCATGCGCCCCAACAGGTCCTTTCTACCTAAGGTGGTTTCGGGATTCCATTTGAATCAAGATGTAATCCTACCGTCCTTTTTTCCGGACCCACAGTCCGCAGAAGAAGAATCTTTGCACACTTTGGATGTGGTTAGGGCAATCAGTATCTATCTTCAAGCAACTGCTCAGATAAGGAAAACTGATTGTTTATTTATTTTGCCGGAAGGCCCTAGGAAGGGCCAGGCGGCATCAAAATCCACTCTCTCAAGGTGGATTAGACAGACTATTTCTCAGGCCTATAGTGTTAAAGGGAAAATCCCTCCTTTTCAAGTGAAGGCGCACTCTACTAGGGCTGTAAGTGCTTCTTGGGTAGTGCATCACCAGGCCTCCCTGGCTCAGATCTTTAAGGCTGCAACTTGGTCATCAGTCCACACATTCACCAGATTCTATCAGGTGGATGTCAGAGGGCAAGAGGATATCGCCTTTGGGCACAGTGTACTGCAGGCTGCAGTTTAGGTCCTCTGGCCCATGGCGGTCTATAATTATGATCTGTGTCTCCCTCCCCTCAATCTGAGCATTGCTTTGGGTCATCCCACTATGTAATGAGCTCCTGTGTCCCATGATGTTTGATCAAGAAAATAGGATTTTTATATACAGCTTACCTGTAAAATCCTTTTCTTGAGAGTACATCACGGGACACAGAGCTCCCGCCCCTCATGGGTTTTACGTGGTTTCCTATCGCTTTGCTACAAAACTGAGGTGCCTTCCATATGGGAGGGGTTATATAGGGGAGGAATTCTCTTTAATTGGGGTTAACCAGTGTCCAATCACCAGAGGTGCCTATATAACCCACTATGTAATAAGCTCCTGTGTCCTGTGATGTACTCTCAAGAAAAGGATTTTACAGGTAAGCTGTATATAAAAATCCTATTTTTTATGGTACCAAAAAACAGAAATAGGTATGTTAAAAAAATTGTTTTTTTTTTATTGTTATTGGTATAACAGGAATTTAGCACTGTATCAATCACAGTGCTCGTTGCTTGACATGTTTCACTTGTTTGCTTCTTCAGGAGATGTAAAGTATGTGCAACTACAAAAGAATGGGTATATTCAATATACCTGATCCCTGAAAACTCACTTATTCAGGGAAGCCTATCCCACACCCACCTAAAAACCCCATCATTCCCTGCATCTATTACCTTTTGTACCACCACCCCCTCCCTTTAGAATGTAAGCTCTATGAGCCGGGCCCCCCTGTCCCTTCTGTATTGTACTGTAATTGTGCTGTCCCCCCTCTACATTGTAAAGTGCTGCGTAAACTTTTGGCGCTATATAAATCGTTAATAATAATGAAAACACACAATGAATTAATACAGGTGTAATAAAAATGACCTCTCATATATTCATATATGAATATGCTGTATATTGAGTGGTCATTATTTTTGTCTGTGTTTTTGGCACCATAAAAAAAAACTTTTCTACTTTAAAAAAAAATATATTTTTAGGATGAAGATGCCTTTTGATCTATGGATGTTGGTGACCTTTCCAAGGTATAAAAACATTTTACTGCAATTGGAAGCACTACAGATACACTTGAAAGTTGACTTTCATCCATTTGTATTGTTTTTTGTGGAGCGGAGGGTTTGATCCCAAATTTTTAGGGCTCTGCAGGACCCCAGTAGGGAGATCACGATAGCACAACTTCTTGTCCTGATTTTCAAATGAATAGTCCAAGGGTGTCTTTTTAGGGTTTTATTAGAACATTGACTTTGGATGGGGTGAAGGGGGCATGGGCTACCCCAAAACTGGTGAACAACAAGAGAACTTCCAATGCACTTATCTTAATGCAGATGTTCCTGTAGAAATATCTGTGCATCTAAGTGGGTGCTGTAGCGACCACATGGCGGAACACGATTTGCAAGGACAACAAGAGGACTTTTCTCTGTCTTGCTGAGCTGCACAAAAGTGTCCCACAGGATCTCTATGCTGACAGGAGACTACGGTATAACTTCTCCCAGAGACCAAAGGCTACACACAGTCATTGACTTCCCAGAACTGGGGTCATCAATTCGCACAGCCTCAGTATCATTGGATGCCTCCTTCTGATATCCACCAGGCTCTTCCTCGGGAGGGAGCCATAGACTCAAACGACCATAGGGCAGCTGGACTATTTCCCACCAACCTCCTCCTGGATCTCTCCAGTGAGCTTCTCTTGACCAAGACTGATTCCAGGACTTAAGCTTACAAGCAGGACCTCCAGCTAAAGCCTACCTGGGACTTCAATGTCTTCTTAGGGGCTTCTTTTTGTATTTCACCTCCAGTCTCTTTGTCCTTTGTGACAGTTTGTTTCTATCTTACTGTAAACTTGGAAAGCCTCTATAAACTAAAATAAAATCTGATAAAAATTTTTTTTAGTTCAAATACATTGCAATACATGGTTGTTAAGGAGCGGGCGACCTCCGCGTCCTTAACAACTGATGAGTTATGTTAGAATATTATTCCAAATTCATAATTCAGCATTTATAGGTATTATAATATATTTATGGCAAGCTTGCAAAACATATTTGGTTTTATGATTAATCATAATAAATAGTATGTGTGAATGACCTTGATCAAGTGTTCAGTGAAACATATCCTCATCTAAAGCTGATTTAGTAATAAGTTTCTGATGTAGCCAAATTGAGTATGACATATATGGTATCTTGGTACAGAATGTCATGAGAAGACAAAAATAGACATGTGTCTACGTAGCTAAAGCAATGATACATTGGGGATTATATCTTGTTAAAATAAGTTTAGAGTAGTCTCAGTCATGTTAATACATATTAATATATAGTTAATTAATGTAAAGTTGCTAATATGTGTACATATTATGTAAATGTATGGTTATGACATTATATGAACAGCACATGATGTCAAGTATGGAGTGTTACATGTGAGCTTGTCAATCAAGCTCCATATGACTCTCTGAGTTAGTATCTACTTTTGGATCACACATTGCGGAAGTTAGCAGAAATGAATGTGTGCCATACAAGGTTCTAAGTTTGTGAGGTTATGACGTTCACATGTATTATATAAACCAATGTTTCGAGATTGAAGGAGAGCACTCGCAGACATTCACACGGGCACTCACTCACACTCAGACACCCACACACACACCCACTAAAGATATGATACTGACATATTCACACAGAGACTGATGAATTGGGACAGCTGAATTCTGCCAGAAGTCTAAGAACGTCAATTCCTGTTTCTTCTTGGAGGACACACAAGGTCAATATGGACAGAATGCAGCACCATTGAAACACACATGCTTTCATAAGCTTATTACAGCTTTATAACTATTCTATTTCGTATATTTTTACCTACACTGAACTGAACTATTATACTTTTTACATTGTATTTATGATGCCAACTGTGTGACAAATAAACTCACACTTTCTTTTAAGTCAGTTTGACTATCAATGCTATTGATTCGGAAACGCCTCTGAGATATAAGAATATAGATATTTTTAATATTCTTCAGCGGCGAGCCAGACAGTGCCGTCATTTCTCAGTTTTTACGGAAATCTCGATCCTTGCTAAGGGGGGGAGATTAGCGCAGTCTTGCGAATATTCAAGTCTCCTGGCTGGCTCGCCATTGAAAGAAAGTGATTTAGAGTAGTAGAAACGTAAAATGTAGTGGAAACTCTACATACTCTACACTTCCCAGTAAAATACATATTACTCTAGTATTCTACTATACTCACAGGGGCGTTTCATAATGAATAGCAAAGTCTTTGTGTAATATGTGAATCAGTATCCCTTCTCCTAAAGGGTGTGTAGCGGAGATATGTATGTCTTCATCCAAGGCTGCATTTGCTACGTATTTTCAGGAGTAGAAATTGAAGAATCCTTCGTTCGTCCAATAGTTGGTTTATTGTTCAGAAAGATAAGCAAAGACAAGATTGACATCTGGTAACATATGGCATGGTTTTGGCTTCTAAGGTGGTACTTCTGGTGTTACATTTTCAAAGTATAGCGTTCCTTCTCTTCCCACCGATCTTCCCTCACTCTCATAATCCTACTCCATTCTTATACTGTTTCAAGATGTTATGTCAGCATATCCTAATAACACCCATATTTGCATATATACCTAATATGGTTCAGTCTATAGATAAGTAGCATAACTCCACCCATTGTCATGGCATAGTAACTCAAAAATAGAAATACCTACTCAGCAAAACCCCAAACTACTCCTCCCTGTACTCTCTGTTGTTCTGTGACCTTCAGAAACCATACTTATTACCATACATATAACTTACATATATTTTCAGAAACTTTTATCACTTAAAATATTAATTAACTCAAAAACTTCTAACAAGTTATCAGCTGTCAGCCAGGGTTCCCCTTTTGTCTAGTGGATCAGATCAGATTGGATGGCAGTTGGGTGTAAACAGGCGGTCTATTGCTAAACAATAGGAAGGGAATTCACAAATACTGTAAAAACATAAAAAAAAGAGCATAACCGCACAAAACACCATAGTGCAGTTACGCCTAATATATTAAATCCATACAAATCTAAAAACACACAAAGGGCTCATTTACACTCATGTAGCCCATTATGGTGTATTAACATATTCACTTTAACGGCATGCACTGTATTAAGGGAGTCCATTCATTATGAATGGGCTGCTTATGTTCTGCAATGGACACAAAATATACATAAACGCAGTTGCTGGTGTGTGGTAAAATGTCAGTGGTGTCAATGCGACAACTGAGGTGCATTGCACAGTCTTATTTTTTTAAGCAAAGTTTAGTGAAATGATACAAAGTGACATTTCCTGAATTTATATTGGCCACAGTGTGGCGCGAGGCAGTGGACTGTGCTGCATGCTTCTCCTCTGAAAAAAAATCCTGTATGTGGTACAAGGTATAACGTTTTCAATGCACATCACTGAAACAAACTTGTGTGAATTAGCCTTGTAGAGGACAAGGCATTTGGGACTGAGCTGAAATATTCATATTTCGTGACATATCTTTCAATAAATTAGACCCTCTTCAACATTTTTAGTATCTATTTCACAAAAGTTCAGAAGTTGAGACCCATGAGATCCCTTCCATAATAATTTCTAAAACACAAAGACAAATTGTGAGTCTTCGACTTGTTTTTTTTAATATTTCTTATGTGTTTACCCATTCTGAAGTTCATACATGAATTCTATCAAACACCTTATTTGCGTTGTATTGCACGGAATAAATGTATCAATGGCAAATTTTCTTCTATGCACATAACAGCAAAACTCTGAGTTCTTTTTAGGTATACAACAATTGGATCAGGCCAAATGCTTACCACAACTGTAAAAAATAAAATTCATTATATTATTATTACCACTTTTATTTTGTAAACAAATTTGTTTTTTTTTGGGGGGGGGGGGGGGTAAAAGGGACCAATAAATGTGTCCTTTGTAAGAGTAGGCCAGTGTTTTATAAGATGTTTTTAAAATGTGTATCAAATTTTGTTAAGATGGCCAGTTGATGTACACCCTGATTTTTTTTTTTTCCTACCTATTTTTATATTCAATTAAATCTTTTCTATTCAAATTAGTCACTTCTCTTTCTCAATCCAGAATTTCTTCCTGACACACTTTCTCCAAAAACAGAGTTTTTAAAGTGGCCACCCCCTCAGAATAATCAGTAAGGAAATTACAGCTTCTTTTTATTCTTGTAGGCAGGTTGCCTACAGTGGGTAGTTTGTCAGCTTCGGCTGCCCAAGTCAATGAGGGTTGATGCTTTCATTGCCTTCTCTAGGTTAAGTTTGTAGGCTTTTCTAGGGTCCAGCCTCCCATCCTGTGTATATAAAAGAGAGAGGGGTCTTGGTCCCAGGGGAGAAGGAAACCAGAGGTATAGAAGAAGAGGGTTGCTGAGACTCGTTGTCTGCTCTAGGGGGCTGGCCGGGATATCGTTATGATGGACATTACCTTCCTGGAGCTTCCATTCATGGACTTTAACCTTAAGGTCTCTACCTGTGCAGGTATGCTGGGGCAGACACATTCAGGTTTAGTTTGGGAAAGGATGATTTGCTCTGTTGTAACTGTTATGCAAAATTTGCAGGTAAATCGATTTCAACTGCTTTGAGCCTGGACTGAAGTTATTCAAAAGGGTGCATGTTGGGTTCTGACATATCCCAAAGAACCTGGGTCTGTGAAAGCACTATGGGGTATGAGTGACATCACTACAAATCAGTAACTTGGCAAGACAAGGAAGAAGGAGTAGTTACAACGGATAACTAAAGGGAAAAACAAGTTACAAGAAATCAGTCATAGGCATGGTAGCTGGTTAGGTGACAGATCCTCCGGTAGCGAGGTGATCAGTATGCTGGCTCCCTCCCTAGCAGTCTGTCTCCCCTGGTCACTGGGAGAAGACTAGCATTACAGAGATTCAAGGCCTGATCACTAGGTATGGGTAGGAAAGAGTTAATTAGCACACATGGTGCCCCGCTATGTTCTTGGCGAGACTCCATTATGTTACCGGCAGTAAGGTAACCGAGGGCATTGGACTGGTGGAGTGGGCCCAGGCTCAGCAAGTCCCTCCTAATGCAAAACCTAGAAGTAGAGTGTGTAGTGACATGGGACAAACCACCTGTCAAAGGAACTCTGTGCTTTTACACAACACACAGTGAGGCTCATCTCTAAGTTGGGGAACTGCCTTCATTTTTGACTTTTCACGTGACTGCAGTCCTCTCAACCAATCAAGAGACCTGAGGGATGTAATGTTGGAGCGTTTCATTATAATTCAGCAGATGCTCCCATAATGACAGTTTTTATAACTATATCAATATTTCCAAATTGCCAAATTATATAGTATGACAACCAACTTATTATTGCACAGAATTAAATCATGATTTGATAGACATCAGACATGATATGGGTTTCATGTATCCTTCTTCTGAAGGGGTAATGTGTCTCATAAGCTTTCTGCACCTCGTGCTATAGGAATGTTTGTTATCAAACTGATCGTTATGTTATTATACAGTACATTCAGACAAGCACTTGTTATGAACGCAATTTTTTCATGACCGGGATTCTGTATTATGTGTAGAATTTGAGAGCTGGAGAGGTATAGAAAGTCCTGTTTCGGGTGAAGTAGAGCCAGACTTCAGATATGTATTGCTTCTAAATGGTTTTACGATTCCCAATTACAACCAGTATATATTAGAATCTTCTAAGGACTCTGCTAGATGTTTAATGATATGGATATTTTATGGGGCATAATCATTAGTCATTTGAGGATTTGCAGACCTTAACTAAGAACCGTTTATGCATTTGACCTGATCAACTTAATTCATCATGGTCTGTTTTGAGCTTCTGTTTTTAGTGGAAGGTGATATGAAATATGTTGTTTCAATCTGATTGTGTTGTCACTGGCTTGCTAATTTTCGAGAAGTGATGATAGCACCATGTACAATACTTCTTAATTCTACCTATAGGCTCTAACTCTTCCCTGCTCTGTCCAAAACTTAGAAAAAATGTTTTGGGTGGATTTGGGCTTTATTATAGAATTCTTCTTTTGAACCTTCTTCGTTTTTTTTTTTTTATTATTCTTTATTTCATTTTTCATTTTTCAACCTTCCAAATATAAAAAACAATTACACAATTGTCTATCTTTCCACCATTCCAAAAAACAACAGTCCCCTCCAATCCCTATCCACTCTCCCCCTCCCCCCCACATGCACGCCACCTCATCGCTATGTGACCTCCTGGCCTCTCTCTTCCCTTTAGCACCTTTATTCTCTCATACCCCACTCCTCTTATCCTTCTCTCTACTCGCAGATCTAGTTTCCTTGGATTTTCTCCCACACATACCTCCAAGAGCTTTTAAAACAATCCCATTCCCTCCATTTGTCTCTATTTCCTGTTCCCTCTCTCTATCTTGCTCCCACTCTATTTTTTGGATATGATTTACTCCATTTATCCAATCTCTTATCTTAGGGCTTTCTGGTCTCTTCCATTTCCTTGGGATCAGTCCCTTTGCTACATTTAATAAAGTTGGTATTATCAAGGCTTTATATTGTCTCATCGGACTATCTGTCCCATGGAACAGACAGACCCATGGGTCTAGAGGGGTAGTTTCATTAGTTATTTTCTTTATAAGTTCTATGATCTTTATCCAATATTCTTTTATGGTGGGACATTCCCACCATATATGCAACATCGTACCCTTCATTTTACACCCTCTCCAGCACTCTGATGAGGTCTCGGATTGATAACTACTTTATCCGGGGTAAGATACCATCTCGCTAAACATTTGTAATTTGTTTCCACCATTTTAGTGTCCAATGCCAATTCATGTGTCATTCTCCATATTTTTCCTAATCTATATTTATTACACCTCATGCCAATTTCCCTTTCCCATTTCTTGACATATGGAGGTACCTCCCCGCTCTCTTCCTCTAAGAGGATTTTATAGATTTGAGCAATACTATTTTTTGCATTCCCCTTCGCTACCAGAGTTTCCATCTTTGTATAATCCTCTTCCGATCGAATTGGATCAGGTAATTTTTCCACAAAATTTTTCGGCTGGTTATACCTCTATAAGTCAAGTTTCTACTGCTCTGTGTCTGCTTGCAGTGCTTGAATAGTACGTATTTTCACTTTATCTATTACGTCTTTCACTTGGGCATCTCTTTTTATCCAATTTTCCCCCACCTCCCTCTTCCCCGGTGCAAAGAAAACGTGATCTTTCAAGTAAATCAGTGGAGAATTATATTTCCATTTTTTTTTGTGCATATATTCTATCCCATATTTTAGTTACCGTATATACTCGAGTATAGGCCGACCCGAATATAAGCCGAGGCCCCCAATTTACCCCCAAAAAAACTGGCAAACTTATTGACTCGTGTATAAGCCGAGGGTGAGACATGCCTGTCCATCCCTGTGTGTGTGTCCGTCCATCCCTGTGTGTCCGTCCATCCCTGTGTGTCCGTCCATCCCTGTGTGTCCGTCCATCCCTGTGTGTCCGTCCATCCATCCCTGTGTGTGTGTGTGTCCATCCATCCATCCATCCCTGTGTGTGTGTGTCTCCATCCATCCATCCATCCATCCCTGTGTGTGTGTGTCTCCATCCATCCATCCATCCATCCCTGTGTGTGTGTGTCTCCATCCATCCATCCATCCATCCCTGTGTGTGTCTCCATCCATGTGTGTGTGTGTGTGTGTGTGTGTGTGTGTGTGTGTGTGTGTGTGTGTGTGTGTGTGTGTGTGTCCAGCCTACCTTTGTCCCGAGCCTCCGTCCCGTGCCTTGCCTCCTTGCCTCCGTCCCGTGCCGTGCCTTGCCTCCTTGCATCCGTCCCGTGTCGTGCCTTGCCTTGCCCCCGTCCCGTCCCGTCCCGTGCCGTGCCGTGCCTTGCCTTGCCTCCGTCCCGTGCCCTCTTCGTCGGCGGCCATTGTAAAATTCAAAAGCTGCGCCGCCGCCTTCGCCTGTGATAGGCGGAACACTGAATTTCCCAGCAGCCTGTGTTCCGCCTATCACAGACGTCGTATCATCCTCGTCCGTAGTACGAGGATGATACGATGTCCGTGATAGGCGGAACACAGGCTGCTGGGAAATTCAGTGTTCCGCCTATCACAGGCGAAGGCGGAGCCGGAGGCGCGGCTTTTGAATAGAATGGCCGCTGTCTGTCTGCTCGACACGCTGATCGAGCGGGCAGACAGCGATGACTCGAGTATAAGCCGAGGGGGGCACTTTCAGCTTCAAAAAAGAGGCTGAAAATCTCGGCTTATACTCGAGTATATACGGTATTTTGATTTTGTGCGTCTCCTGCCCTAATTCCCTATAGTGTGGTGGGTTCCATATCATGTGGCCCAAATGTGTATCACTCATAGTAAATTTTATATTCCTCCATCTTTTCTCGCTATTCTCCCTTGTCTATTCAACTAACCGTGATATTACCACCTTCTTCATAAGTCCTATAGTAAATCTCTCCTACAATATATTTTGTAGTAGCTCTGCAGCAGGATATGTTCTCACACTCAAGATGTGACATTCATACGGGGTAATTCTTTATTAGCATCATGCCATTTTATCTCCTGGGGAAAATATCCTCCTGCAGAGCTACTACCCCTGAAGAGCATCCACAATATCTGTCAAACAGACATACGGTAAGTAAGTTGCACCATTGCAGGACTATCCTTGATGACACCCTTATCCCTACCATGTTAGCTACTACCTGCATTTGGACCCTGCTCTTGGCGATTCTACACTCTCTTTGACTTTTCTTACTGAAGAAATGGAAGGATTTGCTCCAATGAACATATGTTTTCTAAGAAATTGGTGAAATGTCAGCTATTGTATGGTGGAGAAGCCAAACAGGGCCTGGTACTGGAATTAGGTCATGTTTGGCCAACCTTACATCGACTGCAAAGGTCTTGGCATTGAACTCAAACTTTAGTTAAGGAAGGTAATAAATACAAATGCAAGTTGGTATCGTGGTCTGCTTACACTTTGCTGTCAAACAAACTTCAGCCAATTCTAAGCATTTAGAAAACCAGTCTCATTTAGCTGAACAGTTTGGGTAACGAGTGTTTAAAGAAGGTGAAATTCAGCTTAGAAAAGTCATATGTACTAGAGTTCAATTAAATGAAAGCTGTCAGCATTTAATACATTTTCAACTGAGGCTGTGGACACATGCCAACAACCATTGTAAGTTTCAAAAGGACAATTTTCTGCCATTTACAATGCTGGGAATACTCTGGTGTGAAAACTGAATGGTGTTTTAACTTTTCTACTAATTGGATAGACGGTAGCCCATGATGTTATTGTGCTGTGCTTTGCTATCAGACACATTGTTATAGTAATTCTTTCTCTAGATCTGGCTTCTGGGACATGAAAAGACTAAGCTTAGAAGTGAATTAATTAGTCAACAACGGAAAAAGAAGTCTGTCAAATAAAATAAAATGCACCACTGGCAGGGCTGGAGAACTATGGGAAAGGTTAATAGAATGTAAAAATCAACATTTCTTATGGGCTTATGTGACATTGATTCAGTAGGGAGGAAGAATCGAGCAGAAACACTACAGTAAAGTAAGAGAAGCTTGGTCACCCTCCACCAACCCCAGTAAAAATTACTTTTTTTGTATGGAAAATAAACATTTAATTAAAGAGACCTTCATTTACAAATACCCTTTCAAACCGTTCTAAATGCTGCTGCCCGCCAGCATCTCCTGTGTGATTCGCCTGAATCACTTGTGTATTACTCTGTGCTGATCGGCCAGAAGAAAGGGTCTGTTATTTTTCATTGCCCTTCAGTTATAAGATAAGATTTGTATACTGCAGAAGAGATTCATTTAGTGTTAAGGACTAGTTTAGTGAAAAAGGTTAAGCTCCGGGGTAGAGGGTTTGACAACTATTATGCTGTGTAAACACAATCGGATTTTCTGACAACAAATGTTCGATGTGAGCTTGTTAGAAATTCCGACTGTGTGTGGGCTCCGGCAACAAAAATTTGAGAGCTGGATCTCAAATTTTCCGACAACAAAATCCGTTGGAAATTCCAAGTGTGTGTACACAATTCCGACGCGCCAAATTCCACGCATGCTCTGAATCAAGTACGAGACGGAAGCGCTCTGTCTGGAAAAACTAGCATTCGTAATAGAGATAGCATATTCGTCATGCTGCAAATTTTGTAATCTTTCAATGCAGCGCATTCTCTTCTTCTTTATAATGTTAGAGAAATTAAGTTGTTTTGCAGCTGATATTCTCACAGAGTTCTGACAAACTGACTTCTTTATTATTTCTTGTGATCTCACGAATAAATTATTTTGTTTCTTCGCCAGATCTCCAGAATAATGTTTTTCATTTTTGTTTATAGTATCTCTTTTTTTTTTTTGGAAATCAAGATACCCTATTTGTTTTTTGTTTTTCTAGTGATCTCTATAATCTTTTTTTTTTTTTTTTTGTTTTGTGTGTCAAGTTACCACAACACCATTATTATCTTATATTTTTTAACCTCAAAGATATTGGTTGGTGTTGTTGTCCCTTGTTAATTTGACATTGTATTTTTGAAATGTACCTGCCTACTCATAAACAAACTGTCCTTTTTGTAATTATAACACATAGCCAATGATTTAAGAAAAAAAAACATTTATTAGGGGTCCTAACAAAATAAAGAGGAACGCAACACTGGATGAACTGGTGAAATGAACTAACTATTTGATAGGCAAAATTGGGAGCCTGAGGAGTCCATTTAATAGGAAGCACAATCCGGTCCAGGACTCTGAGAGATCAGGAACAGCAGCAGGTGACATATATGTCCCCAGGCTGTGGTCTTACAACAGCCTGTGTCTTTTGCCAGACCAGGCCGAACGCGGGCCATCACTCTCTTGTCTTCCTTACATGCTTGAATCTAGACATGTGCATTCGTTTTCGTCCAAATGCATTTTTGTCTGAATTTCAGGTATTTTCATTATCATTTTAACAAACGATAACAAACGTGCACAATCCAAAAACCAAAAAGATCCAACATAAAAAAATGCTTTATTTTCATTTTCGTTGTGACAAAAGTTCGCTATAGATATGAGATTCGACATGAAGCTGACAATAGCAATCTGTGTCCATCGAACCTGTGGTCGAATGTGCCTAACCTTAGCTCTATTAGTCCAAGATTATTCTAATTGAGAGAAAAGATTCGACATAGAGAGAAAAGATTTGACATTATAGAGACACTAGCAAAAAAGGTCGAAGGTGCCTAACCTAACTCTATTAGTCCAAGATTATTCGAAAAAGAGTTCATCAGTCACGCACAGTTTTGATAAATATGTTGAACAATGCTATACCTGACTCAAGCTGGGCTCCTCCACATATTCTTCCTTGGTGGAAGGCCCAGGTTGGACATCAGAAGCCTCAGCTGGAGTGGAAGGAAGAGTGGAAGGAAGGGTTGAGAGTGATTTCATTTGGGTCTGACAGAAATCGCAGTCTTTCGTAGTGCCACAGCCTGGGTACATAAATGTCATCTGCTGCTGCTCCTGATCTCTGGGAATCCTAGACCTTCTTGCGCTCCCTATTATATGTGCTCCTCATGCCACCAATTTTGCACTTCAAATAGTTGATGTCTGCCGTGGGGATCTGCGGCATTACAAATTCCTGCAATTTATCCAGCGCTGCCTTCCTCTTTAGTCGATTTGTATAAAAGGGGTGCTTTGTCTGCCACAGACAGGGCAGCTCTCTGTACAAATCAATGAATTGGAAAGGAAACCATGATCGTTTTAATCGCTCCATTTTCTCTGCAAGACACAACACAAAACAAACCCTAATGTCAGGCTAAACTCACATAATCTTATCCCAATATAGGCCACAATCTCTAAGCAGTATAGGCCACTGATATCCCAAGTTAAAATTGTACCTTCGTTAGAACAATCGGCACTTTCGCTACTGCGTCCTCCTCTCACAGATCGTACGTACGACGCACGGGTGTTATGCTTTCTATACACTACATGAAACTCCGCCCGCTCCTGACCTTCTTTATAGTATATTCCCTGCCCCTTGTCTTTAGGCGCAGTGGGAGAGCACATGGCGGAGAGACAACAGGTGCATGCAGCAGAGAGCAGCAACAACGAAAGCCCGGAGCTAAGAGTGTCCAGGTCCCGGAGGAGATTTAAGGCCTCTAATATGTCTTTGGGTGAGATGGTGGAGATGGTGGACATCTTGAAGAGGGTTGACTATGACGGGAAGCATGGACCTTACCCAAATGTCAGAAAGGCCAAGATCATGACTAAATTTGTGAAAAGTCTGCAGAAGAATTTTGGGGTACGGCAATCAAAGGATCAACTGAGGAAACAATGGTAAGACCTCAAATTCAGGGAGCAGGATCAGTACAGAAGAATCAAGAGAGTGCTGCAAAAAAGTATTTTGTCGTGTGTTCCTATGCTTCTTATTACGTTCGTGCTGCTCCATGTGCTATTTTTTACTGTTGTACATTTTAAAATGGCAAGTTTCAGGGCACAGTAGTCGTTCGTAGTAAACATTGTTCGCCCACTGATACGATGTTTTTGATTAACTACATTTGTTCAGGCCTATTTCTATTAAAAGAAGTTTAATGCATTATTGTCTAGATGAGTTTGTAACTAGATTTAAAGGCAAACTTGATTCAGTGTAAGGAGAGGACGCTCAGCAGTTTACACATCTGGACACAGGAGCGCTAGTGTGGGACACCAGAACAAACTTTTTAGGGTGTGCCACACAGGTGCTCCAGTGGATACTAGGGATGTCTCCATGTGTGAAACTTTTTAGCTTTAATAAAGGGAAAAAAATAATGTCTTCTGCTTGGAACTCTGCCAAAATCGACAATTGTACGACACTTCAAGCAATGTTTCATATTCCTATTTCTTGCCTCAAATATCTGTGTGCTAAGTATTCCATTATTTTATTCACATAGGGGAGAAAAGAATCGGGACGTCAGAGGACACCAGGGACCCTCAACCTCCTAAAGAAGGGGAAATCCCAAAACCATAACCTGAGATATGGAGGAAGGAGAGGTTTATGAAGTGGACAAAATAGTGACCACAACAGGTGAGTGTCTGAGACCACAGCTTCAGGTTATCAATGTATGCCTGCATATTTATAATACATGGTGTGTTTTTTCTTTTAGGTGATATGGATGTTGTAGAAGAAGAATCTCATTTCACAAGGGCAAGTGCACATGTCATCATCGGGGAGATCATGGTGTGTAATCAGGATTTACAGAAGATCAAGGAAGACATCAATGTGGAAAAAAGACTCAAAAACATCATTGAAGTTTTAGGCAGAATATAAAAACACACCAAAATGTTATACTTTTTTGATTTTTATTATAACTTTTCTAAAAAATGTTAAAAGCTAAATTTTAAAGATGCCCACAGTGTGTCAACATGTGCTGTCTGTCATCATGGGACATCAAAGTATGCATTTTGTGGGTGCAACCCCTTCCTCGCAACTAAAGTAGCTGAGAGGAAGAGGTTGTACCCCCGAAGCACGGAATTGATCCCCCATGATGGAAGCTAGCACATGTTGACCTTAGGCATGGAATCAGGAGAGAAATCCACATTTTGACTCTCAATTTGTGTGCATCTTCAAAATTGGCTTTCACGGGGGTGACATCATCCCATCTGAATAAGGCAATATCAACACAGTTTAGACATACTGATGTCTGATATTGCCTTCAGTTTATCAAAGTTGAAAGTAAGTTCCTGAGTTGTGTATTGTTTTATGTTTTGAAAACATGCCTGTTTACCACAAAAAAAGGATATGTCAGGTCACCTCAGACTAGGTGACAGATGCACTCTGTACCTCTAGGTAATGGACCTTAGGACTGACTGCTGTGGATTGTACCCAGGGAGATTCAGGACACAGGTCTACAGGATAACTAACACAGATCCCAATGGGAGCTGGAGTATAGATTCCCCAGGGTGCGGAGTCTAAGAGCCAGCAGGTGTTCGCCAGAGCCTCCAGTGGTGAGGACGGACTTCGCTGCAGTCTGGCTCCAGGTCGCGGCCCCTAGGGTCTCACAGCTCACGCTCACAGTAGACTACAGGAGAAGGAAGCAGCAGGCTGGGACAACAAGGATAGTAAGGGGATAAGGCAGAAGTCAGGGCAACTAGCAGACAGGAACAACAGAGTACACGCCATGGATTCAGGCAGACAGGGATGGTTGGGGACATGCCAAAAGATCAAGGTCACAAGCAGACAGGAATCGTTGATAACACACCAAGGTCGGAAACAGAGACAAACGTAGAGCACATGGCAAGCAGGAAACAGGAAGCCAAACACACAATGGATACACAATGGTTGATCAGCACAGCTGGCTTGTAGTGCACAGGCTAATATAGGGTTCCCTGATAGGGCCTGGGGTGGAGCCATGCTTAGAGGAGAATGTTATAAAAACCACCAGGTGGAAGTGGCTGGCCTCTTAGTCTGAACACATGAGGAGAGGTAAGCAAACAGAGGAAGATTACTGCATAATCATGACAGGATATTTCTACTGTTCGAAAAACAAAATATGTTGGTTTGTTCAAAAACCCTTTTCTAAACACACATGTGAATGTGCACAGAGTAAAAAAAAATTATACTCAACAATGTGTGGCTTCTTTCAATGCTCAATAGCAGTTTTGCTCAGTGCAGTTTCAGTGCACTTTTGCAGTGCACTTGTAGTGCAAAGTGTAAATAACACCCACAGTGCTTTATAATTTGCATCAATCAGGCCATTATCGTCACTCCAAAAAAATAATTTGGGGTGCTGAAAATGATAAATATTATTATCATTAATGCATTACATACATTAATAACAAAAAGAAGATGTGTGTATGTAGCAGAACCACAACATAAATAAGAGTTAGCTGAAGAAGAGATTGTCACCTCATGTATCAAAGAAATTACGTTGGAACTATTGAAGAAAATGGCCAAAAAAATGCCCATTGGAGAATCTAGGAGACAGCTCAAGCTGAACGACAGATGAAGGGTCCCTGGATGGCGTAATTCTTTTACAAAATGCGTACGGAAGAGCGACACGCTGACATCACCTCGTGTTCATTGTTTGATCATCCAGAAGGATGGGTATGTCCATATGTGTCGGGCCGGCACTTCGGATTTTAGACGTTCTACCTTGATGTTACATTGTAAGTGCGATTCTGTTTGTATAAGGCTTTCAAATAAATTCTAAGGTATTTTACACTATTGGAGCACTTATTTCTTTTTTTGTATGGCCACCTACCCACGGGCTTGATTACCAATGGGTAATGCGAGGATAATTTACAAGCTTTGGGTCTTTTGGAAATTGCCAGTGCCTGACTTTATACTTTCTCTTATCCTCTGTAACAGGGTATCACGTATATCTGGTAAGCAGTAATTTTATCTTTAGGGGTGGTGGATTCAACACAGCCTGTTTGCTCACCAGCGATTGAAAACACACTCTATTTGTGGATGAACTTTATTTTTAAGGTGCACATGGGTATATGCTACAACTGTTAAGTCTGTCCCACAGGGACTTTCTTTGATGCAGTGGGACTTTTCTATTATTATTTTTTATGCAATTACAATTGTGTTATTTATTTTTATTTTTATTTATTGATGTATTTTAAGATAGCCATTATCATATATGGTTGTTTGATCACATTCAATTTAATTCTCATCTATTGAAATCATTATGCACAAAGATATGTGATTGGTTTTCACTGGGTGGTATATTTATTTTGTATACAAACGTTTTTATTGGGGGTAAAAGAAAAATAAGTAGATCAACAGACACAAGTACATGACTGCATCAAGGGAAAGCATAAAAGAAATACACAAAATACAAATATTGCTGGCACAGCAGCGGACCAGGCACAAAAGAGAACATTTACAGAAGTGATTAACGTACAAAGCCTAGACCGTATGCACCAGATGATGCTTATCAAGTTCAAGTATGTATATAATAGAAGGCTAGTAAAACAAGAGAAAATAAACTAAACACAAATAAAAATTTAACCGTGTAATAATTATGACAGCTGACTTCACGAACAAACAGCGAATATAACATAGTTCTGACTCCAAGCTGGTGCTAGCCCTAGGCCTGGGTCAAAGTGATGGGAGAATAAACCATCAATCTCAAAAATAGAAGGATTCAGCAGAACCGTCTGGACTCTGCTGCATCACCTACTGGGGGTATTGGGGGGAAGGCCCCCCCGTGGGACCGGACCCCACCGGCCAATCGGACCATTTAGCGGTATGAACATGCATGGTGTCCATAATGGTGTGGTGTACCCGTTCCATTAGACGGATAGCGTCCATCCTACTAAGGACCTGTGACCAGGGGGTGAACTGTGAGCGCCAATGTAGCGCAATCGTCCAGTGAACAGCGCAGAACAGTGTGTTGATCAACCTTTGGGTGGGACGGGAAACCCCTGTTATAGGAGCGAACAATAAACAGTGTTCAGGTGATAAGTTGATCACGGATCCAACAATCGAGGATACCATGGTGCGTACTCGATCCCACACCTCCTGGAGCCGGGGACAGCTCCAGAAAATATGGACCAGAGAGCCCGTTTCCGGGCAACCCCTAAAACAGTGATCAGGAACCGTGGGGTAAAACCTGTGGATCCTTTCCGGGGTGAGGTACCAACGAGTGTGAACACTGGGTGGTATATTTAAACACACATTTGTCAACAATATAGATTTAGCACGATTCTATATTTTTCTTATATGAGAGAATTGGTAAGGTTGGAGTAACCAATTCTTCGTCCATGAACTCCTCCTCGCCCTGTTCATTGCCTGGACTTGGGTAAAAGTAAGAACCCCAACACCAAGCCCCAGCCCCTGCACAGCACAAATTGTCCGATGAGTACGTACCCACAACATAATATAAAAATATGCACTGAAAACCAGATGCAAAATAACTACACGCACTGAAGAACAGATACGAACCCACAAGCACAAACTGAAGAGCAGTAACGAACTGAAAAGCACGAGGCTGAAAATCGCAAATCATCTCTCACCAAACTTCTAATAACATGAGATTAGCAGCAGGAGCAGAAGGGTGACGCACTGGCTATTGAACTTCCTGTTTACAGTGCCGTTGTACATGTTGTACGTCAGCGCGTTCTTGGCAATCAGAATTTTCGACATTTGTGCAACCGTTTGTATGCCAGACAAGCTTGAGCCAATGCAGCATTAAAGTAAAGTTACACAGTTGAATTTATTCTCTTGCTTCTGAGAACTTTTCTAGTAGATCTAACTTATTCCTTAAAATTTCATAAAAGGTTAAAGTAGAACTATAGGAAAAGCTTTTTTATTTCATTTTGGATAGGGTAAAGGAAGGTTATAAACCTTGTCAGATTTTTCATTTTTTTTGCCATCTGTGTCCCATTGCGGAGATTTCCCTTCACTTCCTGTCCCATAGCCAAACAGGAAGTGAGAGAAAATCCCTGCAAATTAAGAGAATCCCTTGGGGACTCCCAGGTCACCAGAACTAGTGACCCCATTGAAAAAAAATCCCCTCTATTACTTTTGTAGGGACAACCCAAAATTTGGGATTTTCTTTTACTTTCACTTTCAATAATAATGGTAAACAGGACAAATAGAGAGTGAATCTCCCTAAGGGGGACACAGTCAGCAATACAAACCTGGCAGGTGTTCTAATTCCTCTCTACTCCATCCAAAACTAAACCAATCTCAATAAATCTGCAATACTCAGCGAACCTGCCATGAAGGTCCTTATTCAGGCACTTCCTGTTATGGAATGACACCTGTCTCCCTGCATTGCTATCCTGGTACATGCGTCCCTGGTGGAGATAACAGGCAACAGCACCAACACACATTGCACATGCATAGTCCACCATTGTCACTATCATGAAGTCAGTCCTTAGAAATGATGTGTAGCTGACAATAGAGCAAGTGCATGTAGACAGAATGTGGTTGAAAGAGGCTCAATGAGATCAGGAGAGCTGAGATTCAACAAAGGATGAAAAAATGGTGAACACAGTGTTGTATGAAATAAAATATATACCTATTGTTTATGATACACAATGCCTTAACAAAGTAAATGACATCCAGTCATGGTTTATATTAATGTAGCACTACCACCTATAGAGTCGCTAATGTACTGGGTCCCCACTGCCGCACCGCATGTCACTTAGCATTTCCTTGATTCACACAGACACTGAAATCAGTCCTTGGCTTGTTTTTGTTGTTTTACTAGGAGTTGATAACTTGGATGGGGTAGGGAATTATGGGATGCCCAACTTGAAAAAATGTCCAAAACTATTCACAAAGGTACACTTTTCGTTCCTCCTGCACAGACTTGGTTTTCCAGTACAGCACCTGCTGCTCACTCTGCAGGAAACTAACAGTCTCTATAGTTAGTTCAGCAAAGGCCCATTACAGGCAGTCACGCTAAGCACCTTTAAAAAGGAGTGCAGTGACCTTCGTTCTGCTTCCCTGTGGCCACTGATCCCAGCTCCACTTGCTTGCAGAAAAACTCTAGCCCACTGCGCTGCCACCAGCCATGCCTAACTGATCTTCTTCCCATTCCTCCTGACTGACTTTCTGCCCCAGTCCTGCCTGACTGGAGACCTCCCAGGGCAAGGTTAGATGAAGACTTGGTACTGTGCGGTCTTCAAGAGAGGCCTGCTGCAGATGGCGGCCTCTCTCCTTGCCTGTCCCTGCTGTGTGCTGAGCTACTCACTGTCTCTCCTTGCTCCTTTCCGCTGCCTTTCTAGCTCAGATCCTTCCAACGCCTCCTGTGTCAGGATCCTTCCAGGCCAGCCTTCCTGAGCACCCAGCCCCTGAAAGGGGTCTCCTCCAGGGCCACCGACAGCCTCTCCTCAGCACTCCATCTCAATCTTCCATCTGACTCCCCTTACTGGCATGGCCCATGCCTATTTATGGGGTTATCCCAGTGCCCTGCCAGTCCACTGTTCGGGGTTGGCTGGGGCCCCATAAATATTTAGGTCAGCTACTCCTAACCCCCGCCCTCTAATTCTAGAAGGTTCTCCAACCTTCCAGACACCAGGTGAAGGCACCAGAGAGCTGCCAGGATGAGTAATCCAGCTCTGGCCTCTAGTAACCCTGACCAAATTTGATGACTCAGGTTATTCTTGGCCAAAATATGCTTCTTTCTACTCTCACACTAGTAGCACACACTAGAGGGTGCTACAATTACTATATCAACTTGCTTGGAGTCACAAAATTAAGGTAGCATTAGGCAGGGATTACACTATTGCATTTTACAATTTTACAATTTTACATGTTTTGGAGCACTCCGTTGCCATTCATTTTGAATGCCATCCCAAAGCACTATGATAATGAACTTGCAATGCTCCTACCATGCTCTGCCATGCCTTTTATTCTCAAGGGTCAGGTCTGGTCTTGGCCATGAAGGGGTGTGTTGGCAACCCATTTAAAATGAATAGACCTTAATGCAATGCACATTAACGCACAATGAAACACAACAAACTTGCATTATTGGCCTTACACAGGAGATTGCTATTGTTAGAAGCCTAAAGCACAACTCCAGGGTCTTTTCAGCAATTCCCACTTCAGCAAGCCTCCTTTCTAAGGCGCTCCAAGACATAGTAGCATTTCTTCATCCTCCATGTAGAGCATAGTGTTGGCACCTCTGCTTTGTGTGTGAAGCCGCAGATGGACCACCCACAGCCCAGAGCACTGGAGGGAAGGAGGAGAGTGCTGGAGTCGCCTGTAAAGGAGATACGTTTTACAGCCATTTTCATCTCCAACCAAGCATTTACCCTCGCAGTATGTGGGGTAGGGTAAATTAGATTAGATGTTAGCTGATTCCCAGAGTCGGGCTTTGATCCTTTTATTAAAATTGATAGCAGTACATTTCTAGCAGTAGCAAATAATCTCTAAATAGATGAAAGAGATGGTTACCTAAGTCACACAAGTGGCATGTAGGAGCATAGTGTAGTGATCAAATGCACATTTTGAAACATTGTACAATCATGCATGATTGATCAATACTACAAACTATTTGTGTAGCTTACTCTATAGGAAGCCATTTCTTCCTTCTGTTTAGTAATCATTTGATACCCCTACTGTGTAGCTCCAGTCTAATGAGGTGACTGCCAGAGAGTATTTAAATCTCTTAGTATCAAGAGAATAAATCACCAGTATAGTTTAGCCATCATAAGGAATTATAAGCAATCATAAGGAAATTCACAAGGCTTAAGGTTTAATGTTATACATCTCGGGATGTACTTTTTTAACCTGCTGATTATTATATATGTGTTTATTAAATGTAAGCAATGTGCTTTGTACAAAAAGATACCTACATAAAGATTTAATATATGAGTAACAATTCCCAGAACTCAATAGGCTAGCTGCAGAGACGGCACAGCAGAGCTACTTGCTCTCAGGCACAATTTGTCAGACTGAAAAGTAGGACTAAGTCATCTGAGAAGCCAGGAGTCCCTGCTGATGAGTTATTGAACTGTGTAAACTAGCTTCCTTCATCAAAGAAAAAAGCAGTGAGTCAAACTAATAATATGCAATATTTCAAATGAAAATAAATTAATTATATTCTGTAGCCTTGACTGTAATGTCAAAACCATGTTCAAACTATTATGAAATCCTTTTAAAGTTAGGGTAATGGTTTAGGTGGTTAGGTTTTAGGGTACATATTGGGGGAGGTAAGTGTTAAGGGCTTAGATTAGGTTAAAGTAGTAATAAACCCCAAACCAAAAATGTAATATATTGCAGCTTTCCAACTCTTAGATGCAGTGGCTGCATTAGTTTCCTTTTTTTTAGGATTTTTTACCATTTATTTTCACCTGATGATCCAGCCAGTAATTCTGTTTCAACTTTATTAAATAGACTGAGCTGTCCAGCAAGTGCAGTTAGAGGGATGAGACAAATCAAAAGTTGAACTCTGGAAAAAAAAATTTCCCCTTGCAGTTGGCTGCTCGTTTACTCGTTACCAATCCTATACTCCTCCATGTTCCAGCAGTAGATTCATTCTCAGTCTGCTCTAGAACTGAAAGAGTCCTGTAAAAAGCCCCCCATATGTTCATACTGCCTTTAGCGATTTAAGGTTGGACTGTGGTCCTTGATGACTCTTAAAAGGTAAAAGCGTAGAATCGTCTCAAGATTGCAAAGGTAGGTGTTTTAGGTTTGCAGGAGAGAGAGTGTGTTAATGAAAACACCCTACATTGTGGAAAGGCTAAAGTAAGTGGTTTTAAAAGTCTTTTTTTTTAAATGAAAACACCCTACATTGTAGTCTGGTTAAAGTAAGTTAAGATTTGAAGGAAACGAAAGAGACTATTTATTAGTTAAAAATAAATTAAAGGAGAGCAGCCAGAAAACTCAGGGAGCATTAAAGTCTTAGCCCTTGTACACACGGTCGGACATTCTGATAGACAATGTCTGATAGGACCGTGTTGTCAGATAATCTGACTGTGTGTGGGCTCCATGGGACTGTTTCGGTCGGAATATCCGACGGACCAAGTTTGAGAGCTGGGCTATAAAATTTTCTTACAACATGATCCGATCACGTCAGTTCCGATCGTGTGTAGCCTAGTCCGATGGACAAGGTGCCACGCATGCTCACAATAAAATTCTGAGACAGAAGCGCTCGCTCAGGTAAAACTACCGCTCGTAATCGATATAGCACATATGCTGCAATGTTAAAAATTCTTTCATGCAGTGCATTCTCTTTTTCTTTACAATGCTACAAGAATGAAGTTGTTTTGCTGCTCATATTCACACACACTTTTCCCAAACTTATTTCTTTATTCTTTTAACTCATTTCAGCAATACAATATTTTAATTTGTCCCATCTCCCCAATCTTTTTATTTTTATTTTTTTTATAATTTTGTGGTTGTTTTTTTAATCAACATCTCCTTTTTTGACAGTTTGCTCATCTTTGCATTTTTGTTGGTGTGTTTTGTGTGTCAACTTACCACAACACCATTATTATCTTTTTAATTTATTGTTTTCTTTTTTAATCTACAGGAGGTTGATTGATGTTGGTGCCCCTTGTTATTCATTTGACTTTGTATATTTGAAATGTACCTGCCTACTCACAAATAAACTGTGCTTTTTGAAGTAAAACACATACGCAAGTATTTCTTCAACCAAAAAAACCCTTTATTTAGGTGTCAAACAAATAAACAGGAAGGCAACGCTGGAGAAACTGGTCAATTTGACTAAGCCTTTGGCCCCCAGGGCAGACATGAACTAATTTGAAAATGCAAAATTGGTGGCCTGAGGAGTACATATCACAGGGAGAATAGTCTGGTCCAGAAGTCCAAGAGATCAGAAAGAGCAGATGCCATCTATGTCCCCAGGCTGTGGTCCTACAAGAGGCTGCATCTTCTGTCAGACCAGACTGAACCCAGGCCATCACTCTCTAGTCTTCCTTAGGCACTTCCCGCCAGGCTTCCTTCCAGGCTGTGGCTCGGCTCCTGTAGTTGTGGCAGGAGGAGGAGGAGGAGGGCGATGGTCGACCTCCTGGCTGCCACTTGCCACAGCCTCCTCCCGGCTGAGGTCTTCCTGTGTGTGAAAATGGGACATAGTTTTAGTTTTTTGGTCATCAATCACACAATTTTGTGCCCATGACTGTTGCAAATTGAATGTTACCAAATAGAACAGACTATCATTCTGAGCCCAGCATTTTTTTTCATTCTTGTCCCAATCATTTTGGTCACTACTGTCTATTGAGATGTAAACCACTTTGTTAAATCACAACTTACTGATCAATAATAACATCTAGTTAACATCATTAAATGTACGACAAGAAATATGTTCAACAATGCTATACCTGTCTCAAGCCTGACCCCTCCACATGTTGCTGCCTGGAAGGCCCAGGTTGGACATCGGAAGCCTCAGCTGGGGGTGAAGGAAGCCTTGAAGGAAGACCGGAGAGTAGTGGCCTGGGTTCCCCCTGGTCTGACAGAAAGTGCAGCCTCTCGTAGTACAACATCTTGGGGACATACTTGGCATCTGGATCTCCTAATCTCAGGGAATCCTGGAACTTCTTGTGCTCCCTGAGATAATTACTCCTCAGGGTGCCAATTTTGGCCATCACATAGGTTATGTCTGCCGTGGGGAGCATGATCTTCACCAAACCAAGCACTTTCTCCAGCGCTGCCTTCCTCTTTCTTAGGTCCTTAGAAAGGGGGTTTTTCATCTGCCACAGGCAGGGCAGCTCCCTGAGCATATCAATGATTAGCTCGAGAAAATGTGGTTCCTTGAAGGGATCCATCTTCTCTGCAAGACACAACACAAGACAAAACCTAATAAAGTCAGGCTAAACTCTCTCTAATCTTGTTCCAATATAGGCCTCAATCTAGAAGCAGTATAGGCTAGTGATGTACCAAGTTAAAATTGTACCTTCGTTTGAATGATCGGTGCTTCAGTTCCTCCTTCCTCTACTCACAGATCGTACATATGACACACGCGTGTTGCGTTTTATCTACAGTGTGCATGCGTGAAACTCCGCCCGCTCCTGATCTTCTTTCTAGACTATTCCCCGCCCCTTCTCTTTTGGCGCAGTGGGGAGAGCACATGGCGGAGACACAGCAGGTGCGCACTAATAATAGTTCCACTAACGAGGAGGAGGGCGAGGAAAGCCTGGAGTCTGAAATGTCCCGATCCTGGAGGAGAAGATTTAAGGCCTCAAATATGTATTTTGGAGAGATGTTGGAGATGGTGGACATATTGAAGAGGAACGACTATGATGGGACGTATGGACCTTACCCAAACCCAAATATCAGAAAGGCCAAGATCATGACTAAAGTTGTGAAGAGTCTTCAGAAGAATTTTGGGGTACGACGATCCAAGGATCAACTGAGGAAACGCTGGTCAGACCTGAACCTGAGGGAGCACGATCAGTACAGAAGGATCAAGCCAGTTCTTCAAAAAAGTAAGTAGTTGTCGTGTGTTCATATTATTATTATTGCTTGCATACTGCTCCATGTGCTTTGATTTAATTTTGTACAGTTTAAAATGGCCACTTTCAAGTTCATGGGTTCAATCGTTCGTACTAAACATCGTTCGTTAGCCCACTCCAAAAACCATGTTTTGCCAACTTACACTTCACTACATTTGTTTACACTACAGGTAAGTATTCTTGCTTTAGAAAGTGTCAAAAATAATGTTCTCACCTTTGAACTCGGCCAAAAAACACAATTGTACAACACTTCCAAGCAATGTTTCATATTCCTATTTCTGCCCTCTGTGTGCTAAGTATTCCTTTTTTTACATTCTCATAGGGGAGAGAAGACTTGGGACGTCTGAGGACACCAGGGACCATACACCTCTCAAAGAAGAGGAAATACCAACACCAGAAGCAGAGGAGGAGGAAGGAGAGATTGTTGAAGTTGACCAAATTGTCACCACAACAGGTGAGTGTCAGAGACCACAGCTTCTGGTAAGCTAATCAATGTATATCTGTGTATTTATAATACATGGTGTGTTTTTTTTTTTTTAGGTGATGTGGAAGAAGAATCACATTTTACCAGGGAAAGTGCCCAAATCCTTATTGGGGAAATAATGGGGTGCAATCGCGATTTAGAGAATATACAGAAAAACATCAATGATGTTAAACAGAAAATGAAGAACATCATTGATGTTTTAGGGAGAGTCTGAAACACCCCAAACTAGCTAGCATAGTTTTCTATTTTTCCAAAAAACTTTTATATTTTTAAAAAAGCCAAATTTGGAAGATGCACACAGTGTGTCAACATGTACTATCTCCCATCATGGGGGATCAATGTACGTTTTTTGTGGGTGCAACCCCTTACTTGCTACTAAAGTGGCTGAGATTAAGGGGTTGCACCCCCAAAACATGTACATTGATACCCCATGATGGGAGATAGCACATGTTGACATTAGGCATGGGATCAGGAGGAAACTGACCACTTTTGGATTCTCAATGTGTGTGCATCTTACAAATTTGGCTTTTCCAGGGGTAACACCCCACCTGATGAAGGCAATATCAGCACAGTTTGTACATACTCATATCTGATATTGTCTTCACTTTTCAAAGTTGAACTTTGTAGGTTCCTGTGTTCTGTATGTTATGCTTTGATACATGTCTGTTTACACAAAAACGCCAAGTTATAAAAATGTTACCCAAAATAATGTTTTCTATACACCAACTATGTTGGTTTGTTGTAAAAATCCTTTTCTAAACGCACATGTGAATGTGCTTTGAGTAAAAAGTGAAATTATCAACAATGTTTGTCTTCCTTTTTCAATGCACAAAAGCAGTATTTGTAGTAAAATTGTTTGTTTCTGTGGCAATGGGTGTTATGTACTAAAGGCAAATCCACTTGGCACTCCAAGTGCAGTTTCAGGTGTACTTTTGCAGTGCACTTGTAGTGCATAGTGGATGTGCCTTTAGTAAATAACACCCACAGTGATGTTTACATTTCCCCAATCACGCCATTTTCATGACCCCACATATTTCTGCCATGGTGCTGAAAATGAGCAATATTTTTGTCAGTAATGCACTACATACATTATCAACAAAAACAAGGTGTGTGTGTAGCAGACCCACAACATAATAAGATTATCTGAAGAAGAGACTGTCACCTCATCTTGCTCAGAACTTGGGTTTGCACTGTTGTTAAAAAAGGCCCAAAAAACCCCAGCAAAAATACCTATGAGACACCTAAAACAAAGCCAAGCAGTAAATGAAAACAAAGATTATTGGAGTTTCAAAGAAAAAATTATTAAAATAATGCCTCTCAGACATTGTCTGGCATATCAATGGCCCCCCTACCCACAAAGTACTCCATGTATTGGTTTCTGACCTCGCAGGCGCTTTGGGAGGGCAAGCCAGGACTAGTAGCTTCAAGGACCGTGAGGTTGTCATTTTCTGGCAAGTCTGCATCTGGGCCAACTGAGACCATATAGTTTGAGGAATGTTTTTTCAAAAAATTGTGCAGAACGCAGCAGGCAAGCACAATGTGATTTAGTTTATATTCCGCCATGTGTATTGGCGTCAAAAATAGGCATAAAGGAAGTCATAGGTCGCTGACACCACTGCCAACATCACAATACTATTAAACCCCTTGTAATTATAATAGTACGACCCCGAGTTGGGGGGTGGGATGATGCAGACGTGTTTCCCACCAATTGCAACTCCACAATTGAGAAAGTCCCAACGGCTGGCAAAGTGGGAGGCCACAGTCTGCCATTCCTGTGGCGTTGAAGGAAACTGTGGAGTGAAACAAGAAAAAAAAATAGTAATTTTGCAAATCAACATTGCAAGCAGATTAGACACAAACCTTTTTGGACAATATCAGTATAACATTTTGGGAAATTAGTATTTAAAGCCTAAAGTATAAGGTCCCCTTATCAGATGCACCACCCCTCCATCCCCTCCATCTGACGGGCCATTGCAAAAAATGAGGGAGGGGGGTGTTTTGGACAGGTAACCCTCTCCACTTCATTGAATGCATAAATAATGTGTGATACTTTGGCCAGCCCCTCCTTACTTACACTACTGGCAGCCCACCGGACAGGTAAGAAGTGTCATAATACAAAAAAAAGGAACAAATGGAAGCACATTTTGACATTCTGCTATTACCTATCAAGATAATAATAGGAGAATTTTTTTTTTAAACTGTAGCATTTGAAAGTATTGAGGCAGGCCCTTGCACTACATGCTTTGGTGAATTCGTCCATAAATCTGGCCAGAAAAAAGGTAAGTATAGTGTGTATGGGGTTTAGCAAAGTCAGCAGATAGAGGATTGCTATCAGCTGACCTAGCAGTTGGGGGAGGGGGGTTCCTAATGAGTGTGGCACAACCAAAAAAAAACTGGCACTCTGCATGAATTTAAGCACACACATAACATTTGTACACATTTTAGGGGGTGTTTAGGGGAAAGCAATACTATGGAGCTGACAAAATACATTTCTAAGTGACTAGACTATAGGTTTATGGGCCCAGAAGAGCATGCTGGGGAAGTTAGTGAAGGCAAATATGCATGAAGGATAAAAAAGGAACTTGAAACGCTTCCAGCATGCATGAGGACAAAGGGGTACAGCATATCAATTAGAGCATATTGCAATCATGGTAATTAGGGAATGAGGAAAGAAATCCAATACATTAGCGATCATTAAATACATAGAATGTGATGCTAAAGGAGAAAACTTACCTTCATATAGTCCTTGTGCAGGACCTGAATGATGGCAGAACAGGTCTCTGGAATAAGGATCCCCAGAGCCTGGGGGAGATGCCTGTGGAGAGGGAGATGCCTACTTGAGGTCCTGAAGGCTTCTCCCTGTCGCCAAGTAGCGCAACGTGGTGATGAGCCTCTGCTCTGGAGTGATGGCTTACCGCCTGCAGGTATCCTGCCTGTTGATATAAGGGGACAGCAAAGCCAGCAGACGGGGGAAAAACGGGGTCCGTCATCTGGAGATAATTCCTGAAATCAGGATTATTCTCCCAAATCTCACAAAGCAAAGGCATATGCGAGAACTGGTCACGCTGGCGCAACCAATTCTTGGTCGGCAAACTCCTCGCCCTCTTCATGGACCGGGCTTGTGTCAAAGCTAAAAGCACAACATCAAGCCCCTGCACAGCACAAACTCTACAACGAGTACGTACACGAAAAATGGTTTAAAATGGTCGGCTGGTCAGAACGGACAACAGAAAGCACTGATAAACAGCAATGCCTGAAAGAACGACCTGAAAAACAGAAATGAGCAGACAATAAGCAATGATAATCAAAGCGTACTATACCAAGATATAGTCCACAATGAGCAACAAATGCTTACTGACTACACGCACTGGTAAGCAGATACGCACCCACAAGCACAAACTGAAGAGCAGTAACGAACTGAAGCACAAATCTGAAAAGCGCGAATCGTCTCTCACCAAACTTCTACTAACACGCGATAAACACAAGATCAGCAGAAGGAGCCCAAAGGGTGCCGGACGTGGTGCTGAACTTCCCTTTTCTAGTGCCGTCACACGCGGCTTACGTCACCACGTTCTTGCCAACCGGAAATTCCAACAACTGAGTCCGACTGTGTGTATGCAACACCAATTCCTGACTAAATCCGTCTGAATTTATCCGATGGATTTGGTTGCCTGAATGTCCGACCGTGTCTACGGGGGCTTAGGATTGCAGTGGAAAAGTTAATGGAACTTACCACTCCTAGGCCAAGTAGAGCTTGCACCAAGAAACTTAGGAACACTGTATCTGCAGCTAATCCAGTGTCAGAGGGAGATGAGTATGCTACCGATATATGTGATGAAAAATTTCAATCTACAGGTGCCATAAAGTTCAATTAATAATAATACAGTTTAACTAATAATAAAACAAGATCGTATCACTTACATATATAAATGCAAGGAGCTGTACGTGGGCAACAAGCTGCTGCTGTCATAAGTGTGTCCAAGAGTGCAACATCCCTGTAGTGATAGCCGCAAGACGCTGGGGGAGAACCCAGCTGGGTCTCACATATGAAAGGTGGCAGAGCGGCTCGTGGAAACAGCGTGTGACGTCAGCGATGGAGGGGAACACTTATGTGTTTCAGAGCATGCGCGAAGTCCGTGGGGCACATGCGCGCTCCTTTCTCAAGTGTAAGGATAGGGGAGGGACGGACGGCACTTAGATACCCAGACCCTAGTAGACATTATAACACTATGCTTAATAAACACATGGGAAAACGTAAGCAAAGCAGGACAAATATTGTAAGAGATACTAGTAACAATTAAACTGCAAGTTATACTTAACAAGTATGTCGTGAATGGTATAAAATCTAAAAGATGAAAACACATCAGTATACATATGTGCCCTCAATAGAGAAAGAAATGGCACAATACTGATCTACCAATAATATATAAGGGGCCACTATTATTTAGAAAATATAAACTACAATAAAGGACTAAACAAAGACATTAAAAGAATGAATAATTATGATATTATATCAAAATGAATACGAAAATAAAAATAAAGATAAAAATAATAATGGCAATGAAAAAAAAAATTATATGAACTGTAAGATAGAATTAAGAAAAAAATATAATTTAATATAAATATGTTCCCCTCCATCGCTGACGCCACACGCCGTTTCCACGAGCCGCTCTGCAGTCTTTCATACGTGAGACCTAGCCAGGTTCTCCCCCAGCGTCTTGTGGCTATCACTACAGGGATGTTGCACTCTTGGACATGCTTATGACAGCAGCAGCTTGTTGCCCACGTACAGCTCCTTGCATTTATATATCTAAGTGATACGATCTTGTTTTATTATTAATTAAAGCACTTTTAACTGAGTGGTGCATTTCTATTTTATTTTTCTCCCTGTGTGAATTGGTAATGGGGTACAAATTTACCCCTGCCATTTCACAAAAAAGTGTCAAAAGGGTTAAAAAACACAAGAGACAGTTTTTGACAAGTGCTTTATTCATTTCTTCTTCTTTCCGCTTCTTCTTCCATCTTCTTTCTTCTGGTGTTCCTTCCATGTTTTTCTTCTTCTTCCTCCATCTTCTTCTTCTCCATCTTCTCCTTCATCTTCTTCTTCCTCCGCTCTTCTCGTCCTCCATCTTGCTCCAGCTTCTTCTCCACTCCGTTCGCACAATCTGCCTCTGTGATAGTCTTTCGCGGCGTGTCACTTCTGTTCTTCTGATACTGCTTATATAATGGAGGGCGGGGCCACTCAATGACCCCGCCCCCTCTGACGCACAGGGACTTCCCTATGGCTTTCCCCGTGTTGTCAGAGGGGGCGGGGGCTTTCCCCGTGTTGTCAGAGGGGGCGGGGTCCCACCCTCCATTATATAAGAAGTATCAGAAGAACAGAAGCATCACACGGCGGAAGACTCCCACTGAGGCAGATTGAAGAAGAAAGAAGAAGATTTTCTCTTGTGCTTTTTAACCCTTTTGACACTTTTTTTATGAAATGGTAGGGGTACATTTGTACCCTGTTACCAATTCACATGGGGGGGCGGGATCTGGGGGTCCCCTTGTTAAAGAGGGCGTCCAGATTCCGATAAGCCCCCCGCCCACAGACCCCCACAACCACCTCCCAATGTTGAGGGCATGTGGCCTGATACAGTTCAGGAGGGGGGGCGCTCTCCCATCCCCCCTCTTTTCCTGTTGCCTGCCAGGTTGCATACTCAGATAAGGGTCTAGTATGGATTTTTGGGGAGGCCCACGCCATTTTTTTCTTTACATTTTGGTGCGGGGTTCCCCTTAAAATCCATACCAGACCTGAAGGGCCTGGTATGGAATTTAGGGGGACCGCCACGCATTTTTTTTTTTAATTTTGGTTCGGGGTTCCCCTGTGGGGAAATTCCATGCCATTTTTATCAATGAGCTGTTATGTGTATTGTCAGACCCAACATTTCATTATAGCCGCGAGTAGTTTTAAATGACCTTTTTTCCTTTAGAAATGTCATTTTGCTGTTAGACTGTTCTAAACATGGGAAAAATGTGCCCCTTTACAGGCATACTATAGACACCCCCCAGCAACGAAATTTAAAGGAATATTACACTTTTATTATTTCACTTTAAGCATTATTCAAATCACTGCTCCCGGAAAAACAGCCGTTTCTAAACCTTTTTTTTGCATTGCTACATGTCCCCTGGGGCAGGACCCAAAGCCCCAAACACTTTTTATGACAATACCATGCATATAAGCCTTTAAAATTAGCACTTTTGATTTCTGCCATAGACTTTTAAAGGGTGTTCTGCGGCTTTTGATTTTACCGCATACACCCGAAATTGTTCCCTGTTCGGCAAACTGGCGAACAGCCAACGTTCGAGTCAAACTCATGTTTGACTTGAACATAGAGCTCATCCCTATTTAACAGTAACATTTTAACTTATAGCTGGAGTATTTTGATTATTTTGTTTAGAGTCTGACTTTAAGGAATAGGTTTTACACTATTGGAGCTTTATCTCTCTTCCATGGTGCATATTTTGAACCTTCCAAATGTATGAGGGGTATTTTGAGAAAATTTATCCAGCCTTTTATACCTGAAAACGGTGATCCAAACGATCAATAAAGGATTCCTTTGGAGTTGGGGACGATCACATACCTAGATGCTCATTGTGACCCTCTGTAGTGGGGGGTCATGAATTTCTGGTAAGAAGTGAATTCAGATATATGGTGGTGGATTTCGTGTAATCTATTACAGGAGGTCTTTTTTTCTGTTTATCAATTTTTTCTGTTTATTAATTTTTATTTTTTATAGAGACTTTTTTGTGTTTCACGGGGTGTTTTCCCAATTGAATTAATTAAAACACGCTGTTTGTATCACTCTTCACTTAGGTGATCTCCTGCCCACTTAAGGGTAGGATAGAAAGAATTTTACATTATTTGTTTATGTATTTTGGTTTATTTTTTCCATTTGGTTGGAGATACAATAGAATTGTTTGTATTGTTACACTATTCATATTCACATAGTAGGCTTTTGCCTTATTATATAGTGCACTTTAGCGCAGCTTATTTTCTTTTTTCCTGTCTTATTTCTGTAATTATGTGATACAGTTAAGCTGCAGCTGAACCCAGTCCTTTGGGACCATTTCTTATATTTCATAATTCACCTTAGCTCAGTTTTTCTTCTTTTTTTTAATTCTTATCCAGAATAGTCACCTTGACTGTTATTCAAACAAACTTTCCCCTCAAATTTTAGCACTTCACGGACTCAATATATGTCACAATTTATTCTGGACCTGATTACTTAATTTCAGTAACTCTTCAAACATTTATAATGTCACCCTTTTTTTTTTAAACAAAATCCCATTATCAAATTTTACCTTTTGATGATTATGGATTTGATATAAATGTGTATGGGAAAAGGTTTTTTAGGGGAAAATATGGAAAACTTTCTAAATGGAGAAAGAATGAAATGGTCAATGAATGTGGACTGAGAAAGTGGTATTGTATTGTGTTGTGTTTAACCACTTCTGATCGCTGCACACCGATATACATCAGCTGTTTGAAGAGGGATATCTTTGTTATGGCAGCAGCTAACTGCCGTAACCTCGGTATCCTCTTCTTCAGCGGGCGGTCCGGTTTCCGATAATAGTGGTCTCTGTGGCGGATTCACCACAAGATCACTTTTATCAGTGGCGGGAGAGGGGGCCCCCCGCTATTCTCCAGTGCTCTTTGCCGCTTACTGGAGCCGTAGTCAGCAGTGGAGGTGATCGGGTCCTCTTCCATGTGTGGTATCCATATGAGTAGGCAGAAGATGGCCCCCACCCGTCTCCATACCATTGCAGTGTAGAAGTGACGTAAAAACGTTACTTCAGTCCATAGCTCTTAAAAGGTCACTTTTTATTGCATTTTAGTGTAAATATGAGATCTGAGGTCTTTTTGACCCCAGATCTCATATTTAAGAGGTCCGGTCATGCTTTTTTTCTATTACAAGGGATGTTTACATTCCTTGTAATAGGAATACAAGTGACCCCTTTTTTTTAAAGAACAGTGTAAAAATAAAAAAAATAAAAGGTAAAATAAATAAGAAAAGATATAAATATAAATTTTAAATGTGCCCCACTCCGCCAAGCTCACGTGCAGAAGTGAATGTATACGTAAGTGTTCTGTTCTCGGACCCTTGGGTCCACTTTGGTCAAGGAGATAAAATGAACTAAAGGTGTTTATGTTTTGTTGAAATCCTGCAGCAATACTGGATTTGGGAAAAATGTTCAGTTAAATATATTGAATCTATATAATGAAAACTATTGCTGAGAAACATTTTATTTCTGCATGCTTTATGGACTTATGTTTGAATTAATGAGGGATATTAATTTTGATACTTCCAATGGTTAAGGAAGGTCTGAATTGATAGTTCAGGTAGATTTTGTGGTTATTCATGTTGGATGAGGAGTATCCACCCCAGCCAGTGTTCACCCCCAGCCCCATGCACATAAATAAATGCCCCCACCCATTCATACCATACCCTACCCTACCCTATACCCTATCCGGATGTCAAGTTACTTGAAGAAATTACTACATCTTTTACATGGAAATCTTCGCTGTTCATCTTTGTTGTTCTAATGCCATGGGAGGGGCTGAGATGAGTAAAGGCGCACTCCTGCTGGAAAATTGGAATGACACCTCGAGGGGGAGCCAATGACGAAAGCCCAGGGTCTACGAATTCCAGTGAGCACCACAAGGGAGAAATGCAGATGCCAGCCCAAAGACCCACTCTAGCCCAATGCATCATTTCCAGTCTATCTGTGGATGTCGAGTTCTGTCCTTACAAGGAGGCAGGGTTTGGGCTTGAGAAATTTCTGTTTATGTGGATGAACACAAAGCTATGGACGTGCAGATCTTATGGCAGATGCAGCAAGTGCTGACTGACCTCGACGAACCTATTTCTGCAGAAGAGGAGGTTGGATGGAGGAATGTGCCTATCCAACAGCATGCCAGAGAATCGGCAGTGGAAATTGCGATCCCCAAAGCGGAAGTGCTGACAACAGGGCAGAGCTCTGCTAACCTCTGCCCAGCACCGATAGCATCTTCTGGGTCCCACGGACAGGAGATGGCGAACCTCTATCCCCAGAAACCCATTACAGACACTGGGGATTTGATAGACTTTTCTGCTGAGGAAGAACAACCTGATGAGCTTCCAGCAGAAGAGCTGGCATCATGACCAGACATCACTGAGCTCTGCCCAACACCAGTATCCTCTTCTTCGTTCCACGGACAGGAGATGGTGAACCTCTATCCCCAGACACCAGTTATAGAGATTTGGGATTTTATAGACTGTTCTGCAATGGTGTAGTGGTTAGCACTCTCGCCTAGCAGTAAAAAGAGTCGCTGGTTCAAATCTCAACCATGACACTACCTGCCTGGAGTTTGCATGTTCTCCCTGTGCTTGCGTGGGTTTCCTCCAGGTACTCTGGTTTCCTCCCACACCCCAAAGGCATACTGGTAGGTTAATTAGCTTCTGTCCAAAAATTGGCCCTAGTATATGAGTGTGAGTTGGGGGCCTTGGATTGTGGGCTCATTGAGGGTAAGGACTGATGTAAGTGTGCGATGTATGTGTGGAGTGCTGCGTAAATTGACAGAACATCATGAGACACAATGTACAGAGATAGGGACAATTGTGGATACGCACCCACACTCACTCAGGTTGGACTGGTGTCTTTATTCAACCTTGCTAACTATGTAACTATGTAACAACCTGGTTAGCCTCCGGCAGAAGAGGGAGTTCCTGTGAAAGTGGATAAGAATTTGGTCTCCACTGACACAACCCCAGAAAATGGTGTGGCTTTGAGACAGGAGGATGTCAGCCATGCTTTGCAAGCACTGGGGGATTTTCATCTACCAAAAGTGGATGGGACTTCAGTCTCCACTTATATACCCCAGGGATGCTGGGCAGTCAGCCCAGATCCCCAACAGCATGCTGGAGTCAGTGGTCACCCTATCTCCTCTCCAGTGGCTGAAAGGACTCCAGTGAGAAGGGCCACCCCATGCCCCCCCCCAATGGTGGGTATGTTCTCTGAAAGAGGCAGAGGTTGGCTGGGTGAGTAATGCTATGTTTGGGACAATTTATTTGGGGTGCTGTGTGGATACTGGCATTGGGAGACTGGAACGGCTGACTAACTTTGGAGTCAACCCGTCTGGGGTCTCCTCCTGTGTTAGTCCCCTGCCGAAAGGGGAGATGTGTGACGGGAGTCACTTTGGGTGGGGGGCTTACCCTGGAGAGCTCTGAAAAATCAGTGTCCAGCTCCCCTGGTCCCTTCTATGTGTAAATTACCCTGTGTCCATTAGGGGTACAGGGTGACCGAGAACACCAGTCTGATCTGTACTAGTCAGACTTGCTGTACAACCACACTGGCATGTTGTATATATTGTGTGTTTTCTCATGCTGTTGGACTCTTTTCTGGGATCATTTGGGGGGTGGCTGTATCCCATTGTTCTGTTGTGTCTGTCTGCTTTAGGAGAAATGTATTATGGGATGGATGTTTTGTATTTGTGTTCCTGGCTTGTGGACTGAGAGCAGGGTAAAGAGGGGAGGGGCGAATTCCTCCAACTACTTTAAGGTCGTGACTCGTGATGACCTGTGCCAATTATCCTCTCCCACTGGACTCTTGTCCCAAAGGACAGCTCTCTGGCCGGGGATGTCATTGATAAATATGGATCAAATAGACATCAGTAAGGTTTAGGCACTATGTTCAGGGATTACAAATGTTGTGTTTAGTGTTCAATGCACATCCAGAGAACAAACCTTCACTCATCACTACCTTGAGACAACCCATTTTCTGTCCCTTCATTGATATACCCTATTCTTCACTGCATGGAAGGATCCATGGTAGTCACACAGGTTGGACTTCAAACAAGTCAGCTTTTGTTCATCTGCATTAAATGTTGGATTAATGAGACTAGTAGATTACACAATAAATATAAGGCTGTTTATACTCTCTTTTAAGCTCACAGGTAGTGATAAAGAAACTACATTTTTGTCACAATCAAAAGATATTTTCTGTACGAATGCAGCCACAACATCTAAGGACTGATAAATTGCAATGTATTACATTTTTGTTTTTTGGGTTTAGATATGCCTAGAAAAATGCAAACACATACTGTAGTCTACCTATTGTTGTCCTATAAAAACTGAAATAATTTTTTTAAACGTACTTACTTTAACCACTTGCCGACTGCCGCACACACATATACGTCGGCAGAATGGCTCATACAGGCAAATGGGCGTACCCGTACGTCCCTCTGAATTTTCCGCCTTGTGGGCATGCGCACACGCCCGCCGTGGCATAAACAAGGCATTTTCCCTCTTCTGCCTAGTGACATGACAGGGATCTACTGCTCCCTAGTCACTAGTGTCAAAAGTGTCCAATGTGTCCGCCGTAATGTTGCAGTCTCGATAAAAATCGCAGATCGCTGCCATTACTAGTAAAAATAATAAAAATGCCATAAATCTATCCCCTATTTTTAGACGCTATAACTTTTGAGCAAACCAATCAATATAGGCGTATTGTGATTTTTTTTTTAACCAGAAATGTGTAGAAGATTACATATCAGCCTAAACTGGGGAAAACATTCGTTTTTTTTTTATATATTTTTTGGGGATATTTATTATAGCAAAAAACATTGCTTTTTTTTCAAAATTGTCGCTATTTTTTAGGTTTATAGTACAAAAAATAAAAAACACAGAGGTGATCAAATACCAACAAAAGAAAGCTCTATTTGTGGGGAAAAAAGGATGTCAATTTTGTTTGGGTACAACGTCACACGATTGCGTAATTGTCAGCTAAAGCAACACAGTGCCGAATCGCAAAAAATTCTCTGGTCAGGAAGGGGGTAAATCCTTCCGGGGCTGAAGTGGTTAATACACAGAGCTGTAGATTGGCTGTTTTTGAGGTTCACAAAAAAAAATAAAAATCCGAATGAACCTAAAATGTCATAATGTACATTTGCAGATAAAAGAATGTAAAATGGAGTTGAGCATTTGTTTGCTCTAAACTTCCACCAGAAGGCAGCGTTAGCTAAAATCCAGACACCACTGCAAGTATTTTGCATGTAATCAGAGTCCGATGTTACAGCACAAGTACATCATTTAGATCAAATCAAACATAGATTTCCCTTTCAGAATAGGTAGGAATACTTTGCAGTGCCAACCACTATTGTCTTATTTGAAATCGCATTGTGGTTCTCACTAGCGTGGAAGGCATTAAAGCAGAACAATTGTTCTGCAGTCTGTGAAATGAGAAGTATCCAAAGCGATGTCAGACGAAAAGCCCCGTCGTTTATTCTGGTTACTCCTCAAGGATTTCACGGAAACAGAACGCAGCAAAACTGTTTCCAATTAGTAGATATTTTTTAAGGTGTCTGCGGTTGATTTTTTTTCCCTTTAGCTCTGGGCTCTGATGATAAGAGAGAGGACGAGATAATACACGATTGATATTAAAGGAGACAGGAGACCGGATAGAGAAGTAATTTGATTTCAGATCAAAACGCTATCAACTGAACGTTATTTTTTTAGTCACATTTGAAATCCCACTGGCTGTTTTGAAAATTCAATTTTAATCATCGTGGGGTGTATTAGTGATCAGCTGTGCCAGGCAAGTCAGGAGGAAATGCTTTGCAGGGCATAAATTTGGCCCTGTTTATGAGACTAGTTTAATAGTCTGCCAGCGATAATAGCTATTCGAAAATACAGACCTTTCTATGAATTGAGCTCTTGCATTACTCATGTTGTGCTTATCCAAATTATGTTACTGGAAAGTAAATGTGACTCTGGAAAATATGGCTAAGAATCATCTATTTCATGATCCTCTTCATTAACTAACATGCTGCACACTCTAGATATTTAGAATATAAAGGCAAAACAAATGGATTCATTTTGGGAAAAAAATTATATATATGTATGTGTGTAAATGGTGACAAGTTCTGGCCCTTCATAAATCTAAGCACTTGTGGAAAATGAAAGGCGAACTACAATATACCTCCCTCACAATAGGGGCAAATAAGGCTGAAGCTGCTACCAGTCACCTGTCAAAATAACAGGTGTAAAACACATAAAAACAAATCAAATAAGGCAGCGCTACATAAAAATAAACATAAATCGATCTGTAAGTGCAAAAAAAGTAAAATAATGGTATTGTAAGGAGAACAGGTTTAGTGTTTAGGATTAGTCCCGCAATCAGTGTTCAGTGAGAGAGTCCCATCTAGTTATAGATCCCATTCAATCAATTTTCCATGGCGATCTACCACCAACACCTCCACTCGTGAATAGAAGCGAGGGGATAAACCATCCCTGTTGAAAATACTCTTACCAGACTGAACTGGAAAATAAGCATCAATCGATAATCACAGATGTCATTTAATGGATGAATATCTCACTCTCACTCTGCAGCTCAGGAGTTGGATCTTACACTGATACTCTTATACGGAGGCAAAAGAGATAATATCCATAGCATAATTCCATTTAAAATACTTTAGTCTCAAAAGAACCAAAACCCCCCTCTTAAGAACTGCACTTACAATATTAGCAATCACAATTGGCAATGTATCGTTTTGACATCCATATACATCCGGGAGGGATCAGATACCAGGCAGTGTCTCCTACCTCGCTCTGCGATGCTCGCTTGCGAGCGCCCATCCCAATCGGCGTATATGACATCACTATTGGCAGACGCTTGGCCCAACCATGACGCATTTCATCAACGACACCATCTGAGGGTGTGGCCAAATGATACAATGTGCCAAATTTATATACAGCCTTAATCCCAGCCAATTGACTTGATGTGAGCCTTGTTAGTGGATGGCCACCATGGTAACTCCCAATCAGCTCACACTTCCTAGCTGACAGTCAACGGACATATCTAAATCGCTCTGTCAATGCCCCATGGACGCCAACCAGAGTTATATACTATCTGAAGTCCGTAAATTACAATTATTTTCTATTCACATAAATTAAACGGCTAGATAAACAAAATAAAGTAGGAAAGTGCTCATTACAAATACATGATAGACAATGCCATATTATCAACAATATATACATTAAAATGACACATTAAAAGTCAATATATAAATTCAAATAAAATCGGATTTTAAATATGGTATCAAATAAAATAAAATGCTGGCACTGAACTGGGCTTTAAGCCAACGTGAGGATATCCCTTACAAACAAAACTTTTTTTTGAGACAGGCATTAGACTTTTTGCCTGTCTAATAATTACTTCTGGTACAATCACAAATTCTACTCCCAAAAAAGAGGTGTGGCGATGGGAGCAAGATTTGCTCCCAGAATCGCCAATTTATTCATGGGGGAATGGGAGGACAAGTTTTTCTTAGCCAATAGAAAGGAGGGGCTCCTATTTTATAGGAGATTTATTGATAACCTCTTCTTTATTTGGGAAGGTGATGAATACTCCCTACACAATTTTTTGAGAGAACTAAATTACAATAAAAATAATATAAAATAGGAATATGAGTTCAGTTGTGAGCATATTCACTTCCTTGATGTAAATGTGATAAGACAGGGGTCATCATTGATCACCACCATCTTTTTAAAACTGACAGACAGAAATGGTTATTTGCCGTTAATCAAAGGACATCATCCTCATTGGTTGAAAAACATACCAAAAGGCCAATTGATGAGAGTAAGGAGAAATTGTACCACAGATGATGATTTTATTACACATTGAAAGGTCATCAGAGATAGATTCATTCAAAAGGGTTATAAAGAACAACATTTGGATAATATTGTGAGAGAATTAGCGGAGACACCATGCAATTTATATTTGAATGATAGAGATCGACAATTGAATCCCAGACATGAATGGGGTTTTAGCTCTGATTTTCATATACAATTTCAAGAAATTTAAGGTATATTCAAACGTCACTGGCATGTATTGTGTTTGGACAGAGTCTTAGCCCCTGTACACATGGTCGGAAATTCCGACGGAAAAGGTCTGATCGGACCATGTTGTCGGATAATCTGACCGTGTGTGGGTTACATCGGACTTTTTCCGTCGAAATGTCTGACCAACAAAGTTTTAGAGCTGGATATAAAATTTTCCGACAACATGATCCGATCGGACTTTGTCTGATCGTTTGCAGAGAATTCCGATCGGACAAAGTGTCACGCACGCTCAGATCAAATTACAAGACTAAAGCTATTGGCTACTAGCCACAACGTAGTCCCGTCGCAACGAACGAACGTCATCACGTTCCGAACGATCGGATTTTCCAACAACTTTGTCTGACCGTGTGTATGCAACACCAGTTTCGGACAAAAACCGTTGGAAAAAATCAGACGGATTTTGTTGTCGGAATGTCCGACCGTGTGTAGAAGGGCTTACACAGTGCACTGGCCATTTAGTTATCAGAAAGCGCCTTATTTTGTAGACAAGGTCATACAAAATGTACTTGACTCTCCAGCCAGAATGTTCTGACAGTGCACAGATTTTTATCCATGTAGGAAGTGCAGTGTATGTTTACAATTAAATAATCTGATTGGAGGCTTGTCAGAATTTGTGTCCACTGGTAAGAATATGTTTTTTAGTATTTCAGAATTCATTACATGCAACACTACACATGTAGTGTACGTGTGACAGTGTCCTTGCAATCTAATTGTCTAGTTTAATGTACTGTTCGAGCCTGTCCTGCTAACCCTGGGAGGAATATGATGCCTGGATTTAGCAATAGTTATCTTCAACTAGTCTACAAGACTCTTATGACCTTTTTATTAGTTTAAGGGGTCATTTTGAATCGGTGGATTTATTTGATTTTAAGAAAGTGTGTGGTAGTGGAGGATTAGACACGTTTTTTGTGTTGACCAAGGTATTTTGGCCAAATGGCAAATTAATTAAAATGTACCTTATTTGTGAGGAAAAAGAGGTTTATAAGAAACTTCCAATACTGCAAACTGTGGAATAGATATATTCAAAATTTGATATTCTTGTTCCAATAAATTAAAACTACCCAGTGGAAATGGGAAATTTCAAAAACAACTGGAAACCGGCTAGATTTTAAGTTTTGAAGCCGAGGAACTGATCTACTAAACTAAAGCATGTTCACTCTACGAAGTGAATTTTCACTCTGTGCCTGCAGAGTTCCAAAGGATCATGGATGAAAGCAGCTACAACAAAAGGCTCTAACAGGGCTGGTAGAAGGAGGGGGCAAAAGGGAAGGATGCCCTGGGTGGCATAATTTATTGGAGGAAGGGGGCATGTAGGTAGCCTCCTCACATACAGTTAACTGTGACAGGACAGTCTTGCTGGCTGAGAGGAGACGTGGAACTACAATTGTATCATACTTACTTTCTCATGCAAAAATGTCATATTATATTCAAAATGAGTTTGTGTTTTCCTGCTGTTTTGGGAAATCCTGTTGAGGATGTAACGTTCTCTGAACTTGACTCCAACAGCCATCTTGTAGAAGCCTCATGTTCTGATTGGTACTAAGTTCTCTTGAGGTTTTGTCCACCATTTTGTGTTAGTTTCCATATAAAAGGGGGCCCAGCCTCCATTTTGAGAGACGTGTGTGGAATCAGTGAGGAAAAGGTATAATGCCTGTGAGGGAAAGCTAGGCCTTATTCAGGGAAAGTGTTCCAGCTTGCAGGGACAGAGCAGGGATGCTCAGGAGTCCTGCATATCAGAAGGTCATCTAAGACAGTGTATTTTCCTATGGCAAGTAATAAAAATGTGCCTTGTATACCACTGATGTGCCTGAAGAGAGGAATAGTAACTACAGTGCCAGTTTACTGAGCTGCATTATGTATCTTTAGTGAATCGACTGTGAATCTGTTTCTTATATGCTAACAAGAGAACTGTTTACTCCACTTTTGTATATATCATTTTCTACTGCTGCTTATCTGGAAATTAAAGTTACTTCATTTACAATACCATGCAGTGTTTTTCCCTCTATAATACAGCCACGCTAATTACCCCACTTGCAGGCACTGGAGAGATTCCGGCAGTGTGCTGCTACAACCTGGCTGTCAAGCACACTGACACTAGCTACATAGGTAATGGCTGCAAAAAGTTCTGAGTGCGCTCCTACACCCGACACAGGATTGGAAAGGAGCATAGAGTGCTGCCTGCCATCGAACTGTGAGTGCAATCAAGGAGGAACCAAGCAGTGCATCGCACAAGTCAGCAAATTGCCATCTGCAGATGACATAATTAACTCTTTGAATGGGGGGCGGCTGAGGGGGAGGTTGATTATTTACCAATGGTATTTCTGTAATATGCAGCATGAAGAGGGTTAATGTACTGTCACTGATGCATTAGTGACCAGTGGCAGTTAATTAACCCTTGTGCTGCATTAGTGGCACCAGTGGGTTAATTAACACTGACACTGGTGCCACTAATGCAGCACAAAAGGGTTAATTAACTGCCACTAGTCACTAATGCATCAATGACCAGCGACAGTGCATTAACCCTCTTCCTGCTGCATATTACAAATAGCATTAGTAATTAACAACTTGCCAACCCTCCACAGGTGGCAGCTGCAAGCACTAGGATGTACCCGTACGTCGCTGCCTGTGTCAGGGTTTCAGGCGCATGCCCCCGTACTCCTACTTCCCTGTGATTGTGCACAGCAGGAGTCTGTCAGCAAATCCCAGCCAATGATTCATGACTGGTACCTACTGACTGGCTGTGCCAAATCACTGCCCAGAGCCCTGTGTTGACAATCAACACAGAGCACTGTACAGAGGGAATGATCATTTTTTTCTTTTCCATGCAAAGCAGGGGAAATAAACAAATTGATCAGTACTAAAAAACAGCACACATTACACATTGTTAGGCACACAAATAACCCAATGCCCCTAGATTTTAACCCCTTCCCAGCCAGTGTCATTAATACAGTGACAGTGTATAGTATTAGCACTGATCACTGTATTAGGTGATGTCGGTGGCAGTTAGTCAGTTCCCACAAAGTGTCAGTTAGTGTCACTATCACAGTCCCACTATAAGTAGCTGATCACCGCAAATACTAGTATAAAAAAAATTCCAGTATATACAGTATCCCATCATTTGTAGGCACTGTAGCTTTCACACAAAGCAATTACCGTAATATATACTTTTTGGGATTTTTTTTATTTTTACCAAAGACATGTACAGAATACATTTTTAGCCTAAATATATGAAGATTTTTTTTTTTGATGTTTTAGAACAGGAAGTAAAAAATATACATTTTTTCAAAATTTTCTCAAGAGGTTACCGTAATTAACCCCCCTCCCAGAGAGTTAATGACTCCAGCCAGTTCATATGGGGATCACATACACTGCCATCAATGCTGGGGGTTATTTCATAAGCTAGCACCATTGCTGGGGATTATTGTTGCAGAAATTGACAAATTCTGTGGGTTAGGCGGTCGCAGTTTTCCATCTTTGCCCTGGGCACCGGATAACCTTGTCTTGCCACTGGGCCCTAACCACAACTCTAGGTTGTCCTACCCGGAGTAGTGGTTTTGAGCCTTTTGTTGGAGCTTATTTCCCTCTATGTTTTTAAGCCCCATATTTAACTGGGTTTGTGAATATGGACATTAAGAGAAAAAGATTTTGAGAGAGAGGGAATCTTAACAGATTATGGATACCATGTCCCCATATTAATGAATACAACAAGAAAAGAGGGAGGCCAAAAGAGGGCTGGGGAATCACCAACCCCCGGGACTTTAACGGTATCAAGTCAAAAAAGTATTTGCAGAGAAAAAATCTTAATGTATAAAATATTACAATTTTATTCAAGCTATACACAATTTTAGACATTCATAAAAACGATGATTTGACATCAATTTGCCAGAAAGAGCATATTCATGTTTGATCCCATTTTTCAACAAACAAGAAGAGTGAAAAGAAGGCAAGCTGCAATCATTCTCGACATGTTTCGCCCGGAGTGGGCTTCTTCAGGAAAAAACTGATTGAACAGCCAACAAAGCTAAGGTAATAGATAATAGAGAATGGATGTTACTATCAATTAGTGTATAGAATAATAACAGTCAATAAAATAAATAACAAAATTGATATAAATAATCTTTACATAAGTCAAGTTATGAAAAAACACAGATACATAATATATTTTAAATAATTAAATTATGAATTACAATCAATAAGTATCTCACCAGAATTGCCAATGCTCCAAAGAATTCAAAGTCTTAGACAACAGTCAATATAGGGCAGTGTTAAAGAAAGTCTCTCTATATTTGTTATAGCGAAAAAACGCACAAATCAGAGTGAGGTTTGACGCCTAATGGGAATCTGCAGAGAGAAATAAAACATTCAGGAGATATAAAACAATAAAGAAACTCCAATTGGACCCTTTAACAAAGAGAGGGCCAATTATGAAAATTGAACTAAGAATACATAACTTATGTATTCTTAGTTCAATTTTCATAATTGGCCCTCTCGAAACATGTCGAGAATGTCAATATCAGAAATATATAAGTCTATAAAAACTTTATATATGTGCAAGGTATAAGTATATGCACCTCTTCACTGCCGGAAGTCCTCTTGTGAGACCTAGTATAGTGCTCACTAAGGTGCTAACTCAAAAAATATATATGTATATGGTAGTAAGCAGGGTGGACAGCCCAGATGTACAGTCCGCTATGTCCGAGGAGCTGCAGGCTGGAAGGAGAAAAACAGCTCCGCCGTCAATCCTCACACGGGGGAAACAGATCAACAGTGTGGAGGATAGCAATGTCCAACCTATATATATATATATATATATATATTTTTTGGTTTTCCATTAGCTTGTGCTGTTTTATTTTATTTTTATGTGGTAATCTTATTACACATTTTTTTACACAGTGCATCACTACTGCACTATCCATCATTTTTGCACGATATGCATTTAACTGTATGCTATGTACCATACTAATTACCCTTGATGTTCACGCATGCGTTTAGTTCTGTGTATGCTTAGCTAAGCCCTATGGACGTATAGTTAACCACCTGGAGCACCTTATTGGATGATTACAGGGACGGGTGCACACCATTGGTGTTTTTTCCTTTCAGTAGTAGAAGGTATCTTGAGAGTTGTTTTATATATACCTCCCTTCTCCTCCTTTGCTATTGATATACATACCCCTTTGGACAGGGTTTACTTACCTGATACCTAGAGTGGTTTTTGAAGGCTAGTGGTGGGTGTGTATTTGTTGTCTATACACACACTCCACTGGAGCCTATTTACAGTGGCGCCGAACCCCTTAAAAACTAAAAACCTTTTGAACATATACACTGCATATACAGTATGTAATTTTATGCTTAAAAGTTAAAATAGGAATACGTTATAATAAAGGGGACTGATTAGTAGATCACAAAGCATAAACTGAGCTGGCTGTGTAAAAGCAGGCACCACAATGTGTTTGTTTACATCAATGCCTTGTGATAAATCCTGACATGAAAACTAGAATATCTTTCCTGAATCAGAATGTGTCAGGTCACCTGAGTCCAGATGACAGATGCACCCTGTGGGGGTCTGGAGTGCACCGCAAGGTAGTGGAACCTACGGCTGACTGCTGTGGATGGAGCCCTGGGTGGTTCAGGAAAGCAGGTACTCTGGAGCACCAACACAGATCACACTGGGAGCTAGAGCATGAGATTTCCCAGGGAGCGGAATCAAAGATCCAGCGGGTGTTCACCAGGGCCCCTGATAGTGAGGATGGACTTCGCTGCAATCTGGCTCCAGGTCGCAACCCCCAGAGTCTCCCAGCTCATGCTCACAGTAGAGTTCAGGAAGGTAGAGAGGAAGCATCAGACTGCGACAACAAAGGATAGTCAGGAGATAAGCCAAAGGGTCAAGAAAAACAAGCAGATAGGGATAGTCAGGAAACAAGCCAAAGGTTGGGATATGAAGCAGGCAAGGACACTCAAGAACAAGCCAAGGTCGGTAAACAGGATCAGATGTAGGACACAGAGCAATGAGCACACGGAAGTCAAGCCATACAATATTGATCAGCAGAGGTGGCTTGCAGTGCACAGGTTAATATAGAGCTCCCAGATAGGGGATGGAGTGGAGCCATGCTTTGAGAAGAGATTACTTAAGCAGCCAGGTGAGAGTGACTGGCCTCTTAATCTGAACACATGGAGTGGTAAGCTGACAGATAAACATTACTGCATAACCATAACAGTATTGTCTTATTAGTGACAATTATATAAACCATCTAACCAGCTTCACAACTCTACAAAGATAGGAAGAATAAAAAAAAATGTAAATGTATATTAGTGCTGTCCTTCCTTATCCTACTGACATAGGTAGAGGCCTACAAGTGTCTTTTGGAAAATATGGCCAAATATGACTAAATGATGTGGTGGGGGAGAGGATTTCATCCTTTCTATTGCAGATGTATCCTACCTGTACACTATCATCTCTCACCATCATGGCCATGAGGCAGTTAAATTTTACATAGATCAGTATGGCAGTTTGCCTCTGCGGCAAAGGACCTTTATTTTGGAACTGCTTAACTTTGAGATGGATCGTAATTATTTCTTGTTTGGAGGTCATTTTTACCTGCAGAGTTATGGTGTAGCACCCAGTATGGCTGTTTTTTTCATGGCATGTTGGGAGGAAGACACCATCTGAAAAGACCTGCCAGGCCAACTGCGGCTATGGAAAAGATATACCGATGAGGTCCTCCTCATTTGGGAGGAGGATTTGGACTTCTTAAATTATTTTTCTTCCAGTTCCTCAATTGTAATGATAGGGGGATCTCTTTGCAATATGATGTAAGTCATAAGTTCATACATTTTTGGGATTTCAATATCCAAACTAGAGGCAATAAGTCAATAACCACTACATTTTTAAGGAAACAGACAGAAATGGGTTTATTCCTTTTAATAGTTGTCATCACCCTTCTTGGTTGAGGGCTGTGCCAAAGGGCCAATTCCTGACTATTGTATAACAGAGGTGTCATGTTAACTCCAATTACCATCACCCACACTTACAACTGCTACGTACCCCAACCCTCAAACCACCCAGAAAATGAGACCACACCAATCTGGAGAAAACGTGGCTGTAGCAGCCAATTATCTTTATTATTAAATATTCAAATAAACATTAACATAAATTAGAATAACAGTGTAAACCTGTATTAAACCACCTCCTCCATTAAATTCCACCCGTTGGTCTTTGCAGGAAAAACTCCCCAATCTTAACACCAGATCCACTCCGGCACTGCGGTACTTTAAAACTAGAATAGGCCTCAAGCTGACATTCTAGCTCAGAGACAACAAATATTGCAGTGCACCCGATAACCAAACTGGCAGCTAAACCACTTTAGCTGGCATACCACCCTTGGGTACCATATCACCGATGGATCCCAAACTTTTCCAAAACCTGGGGTTAATCCTTCACCAGCAAAGACCAACATCATGCCACAGCGCACAAGGGGAAAGCCTTACCCTTGTGTGCCCCGCCAAACCCTCAAAGCTTGCTGAATCCCATCCTGTATTCCCAGTGCCCACAAGTCTGTCCCTACATCATTCAGGTGGACTCCATCCTTCTTCAAATACCGCCAGGTCTCCACTTCCAATTCCAGGTGCCGTATAGCCAACCCACCGCTCCGGACCACAAAGCCACTAACCTCCTTGTTAACATTCTTACTTGCCCGATTTATTTTATCCACCGACCGTACTAAACGCCAAGTGGTACGTGCCACCATGTCAGACCACACAATAATCATGTGTGGGAAGGCAAGGCTGAGCTGCCAAAAATCGAACTTGATATCTCGTACCAAGTCCAACATGGTCCTACTGCCTAAATCGTTGCCCCCCACATGTAGAACTAACACATCTGCAAACCTATGCACCTGCGAAACCGTCCTACCCCACAGCATGCCAAATCACTTTATACATGCCTCCTGCCGTGAAAAACCAAATTGTCTACCATCCGGGCGAGCATCACCCCTCCTAGCCCCCCAACACACGTAGGAGTGGCCCAAAATCCAGACCAATCCGCGTGTTCTTCCTGAAAGAAAAGAAGAAAAGAAGAAAAAACAACCCCTAAAGAAAACCAATATCAACTTTAAACCATACCACAGCATAAAACACTTATCCTTAAACTGTTTACATTACACCGCCAGCAGATGTGGGTGGACATATGATGTAAACCTCCTAGACTCCCATCTCTCAATCCTCTTCACCGCCGCTTCAGCGAGCCCCCATCTGACCGCCTCCGTAGACTCCCCTATGCGGAAGGAATGGGACAAAAACTTGTGATCCCCTAAACCCAAAGCCTCCAAACATTTTTTAAAAACAGCAATAAACTGATATCTAGATAAGGACCGCCCATCACAGTGCACTAAGAGGGACCCATCTACCTCTGGGCGCAGAGTCAGGAAACCCCTCACCAAAGCTACTGGGCACAATGGGGAACCAGGCAGTGAGTATACTTGCACCATCTGACCCTTGCCCCGCTGATCCGTTTTTGACCTGCGCACCAGTAAGGACAGTCTATCCCCTGCACACGCAACCTCTGAAACCCCTAACCCCCCTTGAACCTTCGTGGAAGAACTCACCAGTTTGCCGATCCGAAAGGCCCCAAAGAATGCCAACACGAACGCTGTCTTGAAGAACACTACCTCATACTCTGATGACCATGTAACCTCTAATTGTGAAAATAACCTGCTCAATAATTAAAATGAAACGGGGCGTCTTGTATCCCGGCCCGGCTTGGAAAGCCTATAACCCTTCACCGCTTTCCTTACCTAAAAATCCTTGGCCAGGTCCTGAAAACCATTCAACTTAAACTAGAATGCTAATCCCACCAATTTTTTGTCCAGACCGGACACAGACACCCCTGCCTCCAAATTCCTAGAAACAAAATATAAAACTAACAAACGGAGCTCTTTTTCTTTTCGCCCCCTTCTACCTTCTGTGCCAATGCCAACCATTCCTTCCAAACCCTACTGTATGCTGACCACGTAGAATCGCTCACCGACCATCTGATCCAGCCGGCTACTCTTCTAAAGCTATCTTCCACAGCCACTCGGGACCCCGTTGTTCCGCCCCGGTGCCAATTCCCAGAATTTGTCCTACTGAAAGCGAGACAACGCATCAGCGATGGCATTCTCCACCCCCAGTAGGAGAACAGCATAGATAAACACGTTCAACTGTAAACAATGTAAGACCAAGTGTCTGAGCAACCTGATTACCGGTGGGGATGATGCCGATACCTTGTTGATCACCTGCACCACACCCAAGTTGTCCCCATGGAACCGCACCTTCAAGTTCCGAAAAGATTCCCCCCACAATTCTACGGCTAACACAACGGGAAATAATTCCAACAGCAACATGTTCTTCACGAGCCCTGCTGCCTTCCATGAATCTGGCCAAAGCCGGCACTTCACTTACCCTGGAAAAGGGCCCCGAAGCCAGCTGCTCCCACCGCATCCGTGTACAGCTCCAGGTCGAAATTGCTAACAGGCCCCGTCATCCACAACATACTGCCGTTAAACTGAGCCAGGAACATGTGCCATGTCGCCAGGTCATCCCTATGTGCCCTCACCAAGCACACATAGTGCTTGGGGGATGTAACCCCCCTGCGGTACTTGCCAACAGCCGCTGGCAAAATACCCTTCTCATGTCTATGGTCTATGTTGCACCTTACGCAGTCCTATGATCCACCGGATCTCCTGCTTCAACGCCGCTAATTTGTCCTCAGGCAACCTACACTCCATCTTCTCCGAATCCAAAATGATGCCCAGGAAACTCAGCACTGTCGTTGGGCCCTCCGCCTTCTCCGGGGCCAACGGGACCCCGAACTTCTCCGCGATGTGCTCCACCGTAGCCAATAGGACCGCACACACTTCCGAAGACCGCGGGCCCACGCAGAGGAAGTTGTCCAGGTAGTGTATGACCGAGCTCAATCCCGCGACATCCCGTACCACCCACTCAAGGAATGAACTGAACATTTCAAACAATGAGCAGGAGATCGAACACCCCATGGGAAAGCACCGATCCACATAGAACTCCTCCTGCCAGTGACAGCCCAACAACCTAAAGATATCCAGATGAACCGGGAGCAAATGGAAAGCTGATTCAATATCAGATTTTGTTATCAGCGCCCCCTTGCCATATTTCCTTACCCAAAATACCGCGGCATCGAATAATGTATACGATACCGCGCATATCTCGGGGTCAATGGCATCATTCACAGACCCCCCTTTAGGATACGACAGGTGATGTATGAGCCTAAATTTGTTAGGCTCCTTTTTGGGCACCACCCCCAGTGGTGAAACCACCAAGTTCGGTATGGGCATTGCCAAAAAGTGGCCCCCCATGTGGCTTAACGACACCTCTTTTTGCAATTTCTCTGATACCACCCCGGCATGTTGCAAAGCAGATCTCAAAATGCGTGCCAACGGGGGAGTGTTGACCAACCGCGACGGAATCTGAAAACCCCTGAGCCAGCAATTGCGCTGTCTCCCTATCTGGGTACCTATCAAGAAAAGTCTGCATTTTTTCCACCCTCACCGGAGTTGTCCCCTTTTCCAGCAGTGTCTCCTGCTTGACCTTTACCCTGCTTAAAACAACAGGACATGGGGTGACCACCTCCGCATCCCGAGGATTCGTGCTTGTATTTGCATGTCCCCCCAAACTTGCAGGACCCCTTATTATATTGCCATCACATCCCTTTTTTTCTTGTGGCCGATTGTCTGGGGTTGTTTGATCCACCGCCCCCCCCCCCCCCCTGAAAAAACTGGCCTGTCTGCCTTGTAGAAGTCATCATAAGCTAATGTCCTTATGGTCCCACCTCAAGGATGGGCAAATCGCCCTCCGCTGCCTAAACTGCTCGTCGTAACGCAGCCAAGCTGTGCCCCCGTAAACTCTGTATGCCTCTTCCACGGCGTCTAAGTAGCAGAAAAGGACTGAGCAGCGATCTGGATTCTTTTCCCCTATCACGCTTACCATGATCGCAAACGCCTGCAGCCAATTCAGGAATGTCCTGGGAATGAGCCTGTATCTCCTCATCCTCCTTCTTGTGATCCTCAGGCCTGACCCTGTCCAGGTTAAACTGCTCTAAGGGTAATAACATGAAAATCTCCATGCATTCCCCTTCCAGATTTTTTCTATCACCTCTGGTATTAAATGCGCCTCAAGAGGTCCCTCGAAACACACATAGACCTCGCACTTGGCCGTGTCCAGCAACCTCACCAGATCTTGTTTTTTAGTCGTGTAGCTAGCTGCCTTCCCCGTAATCTTGGGCACCGCCTCCTCGTCTGCCACCCCACGACCTCCTTCGTGGGTGCCGCCTGTTCTCCGACCACGGCCAGAGGATCCCCTGCCCCGTCGTTCCCGCACTTTACCCCCACCCCCTACCTCAGGGGTCACCCAGGCTGCCACCGGTGCCCACACCCCCTCATGGCCCTGCTCAAACTTATGGACCAATTCCTTCAAGCTCGCTAAGAACCCCTGGAAACCTGATTCTGCTGTGGAACAGGGGGCGCGGTCAAAACCAACCGCCCCGCTGGGGCCCTAGCTTCCCCGTGCCCAAACCTTCTTTTTCCCCATCCCCCCAACACCCCAGACCCCGACATTGCAGACTTACCGTGATGCCTGGAAGGGATCCCGCCAGCTGACGGTCAACTCACCACCGCTGCTTGATGTCCCTGCTGCCCATTGTCCTCCGACTGCGACAGCTCTCCCTCAGAACGAACACCATCCATCTCCTCCTCACTGGCCGATGGCCCTCCAGCAGATTCGGCGCTGGATGCCGGGGAACCGCGGTTCTCCATCTCTTTACTCCTTGGGCCAGCTCCCCCCGCGGACTTGCACCGCCTTTCCGGGTCCGGAGCGGGTCTTCCCGCAGTGCCGCCCCTGGCCACCGCCATCTGCCTCCTTCCTGCCATCTCACTCAGTAGTGCCCCCTGCCATCCGCATGGGGTGCCCGGCGGCCATCTTTCTGGTCCTCTCCCAACTATGCCCCACCTCTGCCGACCCTAGACTGGAAGCCTGGGCCTCTCCTGCTTGTCAGAGCTTCTTACTGGGCCCCACATCCACTCTGAAGCTGCTGGCGCTGTTCCCAACCATGCGTTGACTGCCGCTTGTTGCCTGCCACCCCCTGCGGGCACCACCGTGCGCTTTGTGGGGGGCCCGGAACCAGCTCTGTCCGCTCTGGCCTGTCCTGCATCTTTCCCAGAAAGGAGAGGGAGAGGGGAGTCTGGGGAGAAATGAGCCAGCGGCCGAGCCCCATCCCGCCCCGCTGGCCGTGCCACTGTACCTTGATTGCACAGAACAGCTGCCAACCTGCTCTCCAGCCACTCCAGACCTTGTGAAGCTGCTTGGGCCTTCAAACAAGCGAACAGCTCCTCCACTACTGACATGCTTCAAGCTTTCTTCCTCCACGCAGACTGAGCTAGGGAGGAACCACTCTCCCTCCTCAGTGAACTCTGCTCTGCCTTTCCTGCTTCTCCCCACCAATCAACACCCTTCTCTCACCTTCTTCTCCCATTACATAGCACCCTGTTAAACCCTGTCATGCCGCCCTGTGAGGATTGCATTTTATTTCTTTGCTCTGGGCTTTCTAGAAGATTAGGCGACATTGGAGATTACTACATGCAAGCCCAAATTCTAAAAAACTTTTTTTTGACAAAGGGTATAATGTGGAAAATATCAACAGAGTCATTGAGGAAGTTAGTAAAATGGACAGGGCCGAAATGCTGAGAGGACGTAAGCAGGAGCAACAAGGTGTCGCCAATAAAATTGGATTGTCCCTGGTTACTGTTTTTTTCACCCAACATTTTCAGTTAAAAAGATCATTAAACATTGAGGGGTTCTGAAAAATGATAGGGTTTTGGGACCGCTAATTCTCTACCAGCCAATTGTTATTTTTAGTTGACATGTGCCATTTGTATTGCACAAATCGAAAATTCGTACGAATTTCGGGAAATCCGTACATTCGTATGAATCCGAAATACTAATTTTTATGCATACGAATTCTCTCAGAAATACGAAATTTCGGATCCAAATTCATAACGAAAATTCGTAATTTTGACAACAAGTTAACGACCCTAAAAGTTAAAAACCCAGGAAGTCAGCACAGGGATGGTGGGAACCCCTCATAATGATAAATTCATCATAACCAAAATTCGTAATTGTTACGAAAAGTTAACAAACCTAAAAGTTAAAACCTCAGGAAGTCAGCACAGGGATGGTGGGAACCCAATGGGGAATTTCTATGCTTAAGCATTTTATACCAAATATGAAATTTCTTTAATGAATTTCGGAATTTCAGATCCAAATTAACAGAATTGTGACTGGTGTTTTGTTCACCAACCAGAGGAAGTCAGCTCAGCACAAGCATGGTGGTAACCCCTCAGAACGGGCACAGCGGGTGTACACTCAGACCTGGGAAATCAGCTCAGGGATGGTGGAAACCTTTCAGCATGGACACAGCAGGTGTACAGATCTGGGAACTAAGCACATGGATGGTGAGATGTTAATAGGACAATTCTGCAGAGGAGGGCATGGAGGAGGAGGAGAGGGTAGAGCTCATAGGTCTGGCATCATTGCTACCATCTGTATTAAGATGTGGCGGCACAACAAGCTGCAGCACCGAGCCCTGTCCTGCATTGTTTTGAGTTGCAAGCAGAGTTACCCAGTGTGCTGTGAACTAAATACGTCCTCCCTGCCCATGCTTGCTGGACCACGTGTTAGCAGTAAGGTGGATGTTACACCTGACTGCCTTTCTAAACAATGCCAGAACATTCCCTTCCACGTTATAGTAGAGGGATGGAATGGCCTTACGTAAAAAGTAGTAACGACTGGGAACCTGCCATTGTTGTACAGCACATTGTGCAAATTCACAGAAGGGGGCAAAATCCACCAGGCTGAAGGGCAGAAGTTGGAGAGCTAACAGCTTTGAAAAGCTTGCATTTAGAGGCTGGACATGTGGGTGGCAGGGACTGTATTTTTTTTTTTCCGCTGCAGCAGATGGGGCAAAGAAATTTGCCAGCTACAGTCTACAGCTAGTGGTGCGCTGTTGGCAGATGTGCTGATAGGACCTGGGACACAATGTGCTATATCATAATCCCTGTCAGTGGAGGCTGCTAAGAGGTAATGATTCGTTATAGCAGGGGCAGACTGAAGTGGGTAAGGAGGAGAGACAGATTTGTGCCCCTTTTGTGTGGCTTTTAGGTGCTCTTGCCAATGGGCTGAGTGGTTGGACATTAAATGCCTTGTTAAGCATGTGGTACCCAAATGGTTGGTGTTTTTGCCACGTTTGATGTCCCTGAGACACAATTTGCAGATAGCAACAGTGCGATCTGCTGCAGGCGTGCAGGCAGCTGAGTGGGCCCAGACAGCTGAGTGGGCTGGGAGTGGCAGGGCCGCTGATAAGGCAGTACAGCCAGCCCTCCAGTAGGGATGCCCGAGCCTCATCAGTCCAAAAGGGGGCCCGGACAACTGCAGGAGAGGAGAGCTGGCTGTTCTGCCTTGTGACTCCTGTGCTTTATCCCTATGTTCTACTTACTTGCCTACAGTACCTTTGTTTAGCAAGCTGTCCCATGCTGGTTTTATTCTCGGGCTGCATCCTGATTTTAGAGCAGCAGGGACAGCTGCACACTGTCTCTCTCTGCTTCTGTCTTGAAATCATTACACTGCCGGTGTTCTGTGGGTCCTTAAACTCCCCCTCCCCTCCCCCTTTGCAGCCTTATCTTGCAAAGAAGAAAGATTGAAGGTAAGAAGTTCTCTGCCTGTTCCTCCCTGATGAGTCCTGAGCTTTGCTCTCCTGACCTCTACTCCGTGCTCTGTGTGAATTGTGGCTGATGGGTTTTAATGTTGTAGTGCTTCTAATGGAAAGGGGTGACTGAGGAAGGGGGGGGTGAAGCTGCAGAAAGTTCAGAATTCCAGCTGACAAACATCTCCACCAGCCACAATGCACCAGCTATTTCTATATGCCACTCCTGAGGCCCCATTCACACTTAGCATAGCGAATTCACATGTTCCTGCATTTTTTTTTTTTTTTTTTTTTTAGATTGTTTATACATAGGGCAGCCCATTCACTTGAATGGGCGCCCTATATTTGACAAACCCACCATAAAAGTTCTAGAACATTTTCAGGCATGCAGCTTTGCAAGTTTGTCACATGACAAAATGCAAGCTGTTTTTGGGGTGCAAGTAACGGCACCACAAGCGCTATGCGAGATTGCAGTGCATTTCTAAAATGCATGCAAAGCATGCGTTTCCCTTACCCTTTGTCACACAGTCAGGAAATACAAAGTGGAAATGCAGCCTAAGAACTCTTTCACATGGTTGGCTGAGCCGTGGATTTATCACCACCCCTAGCTGCACACCCAAATCCTAACAATACCGTCAGACAGGGCTGTACACATTATGTAGTTGCAATGTTTTACTACACAGCTGCGGCATTTTAACACAGGCTGCCGAGTTTGACAGGCAGCACCACCTACCGAACTTCCCATTGAATTCAATGGGGCCACTTTGCAACTGCAAGCCAAACACTTGGCTCACAGTTGCAGCCAAGAGTTGCTCACGGTTGCAGCCAGTCTCTCAAAGAAAAATTACTATTCAGCAATTTAAAAAAATGATAACAAAATACAGGTGTCAGGAGGCAGTAGTAGCAAGGGTAATAAAATTTTAGCAAAATTTTATTTTGATAATTTTTTTGGGGGGGGGGGGGGGGGCCCTGTCAGGTAGGCTGTATGGGGCCCTGGGGAGTGGTCTGGGAGATAACAGCTGCAGAATGTGATGGAATAGAGTGGCTGCTCTGTACTCTTTCTTGATGTTGACCTCCTTGGGGTTGTGCCGCCTCACCTTCAGTTTCCTCCTCTGCTCTATCTGGCACCCAAGTCGCATCAGTGACCTCATCATCATCAACCTCTCCATCGCATCAATCTTCATCATTACCATTGGAGACAACTTGGCAATATGCTGCAGCTTGGGGAACATGAATGCCAATTTGTCTACCAGTATTCCTGTCTCAGGATCTAGGTTCATGTTCCTGTCATCCTCAACCTCACGACCAACATCTGAATCCAGTAATGGCTGGGCATCATCAAGGCGCAAGTGGCTGATGCTGTGGTCAAATAACTCAGCTGACTCCTCAATAGCTGATGTTGGGGCTAAGGCAGGAATAGATGTGGACAAGGAGGCAAGTTTATCCACTCTGGCAACTGCAGGGGACTGCATACTTATCTATGCTTGCGTGACAGAGAATGTGGAGGATGAGAAAGGTTTAGAAAGCCAGTCCACCACCTTCTCTGCATGCTGTGGCTGGATAGCACAGGCAAATTCACTAAACAGAGGAAATTATGCCCTGCCTTAGGACTGACCACCATGTCCACCTTTGCCTGTGGACACATTTGTTGCTGGCCCCCTTACAGCACCAAGGGAATGTCTGCCTCTCCTTGTTGTCCTCCCAGACATTATTGGGAGGGAGGGGGCAGTGCTTATTAACAAATGTAAAGAATAAGTTAAAATCTGTACGTAGATGCACTTTAATCAATGTAAAGAGGTGTTTGGTGCACTTTAATTTGAGTACTCACACTACACAGACACACTACACGGATACACTATAATATACTGCAATATAATGCGCCAAACGTGCAGTCAGAACTATATGGCGTTAAACTGGCAGTAATGCACACAGAACTGTATGGCGTTAAACTGCCAGTAATGCACACAGAACTATATGGCGTTAAACTGGCAATAATGTACACAGAACTATATGGTGTTAAACTGGCAGTGACACACACAGAAGTAAATGGCGTTAAACTGACAGTAATGCACATAAAATATATGGCGTTAAACTCGCAATAATGCACACAAAACTATATGGCACTAAACTGGCAGTAACACACACAAAACTATATGGTGTTAAACTGGCAGTAACCCACACAGAACTATATGAGGTTAAACTGGCAGTAACGCACACAGAACTATATGGTGTTAAACTGGCAGTGACGCACACAGAAGTAAATAGCGTCAAACTGGCAGTAACACACACAAAACGATATGGTGTTAAACTGGCAGTAACGCACACAAAACTATATGGCGTTAAACTGGCAATGACACACACAGAACTATATGGTGTTAAACTGGCAGTAACGCACACAGAAATAAATGGCATTAAACTGGCAGTAACGCACAAAGAAATATATGCGTTAAACTGGCAGTAACACACACAAAACTATATGGCATTAAACTGGCAGTAACGCACACAGAACTATATGGCGTTAAACTGGCAGTAACGCACACAGAAGTAAATGGCGTTAAACTGGCAGTAACACACATAGAACTATATGGCATTAAACTGGCAGTAACACACACAGAACTATATGCGTTAAAATAGCATTAACGCAGACAGAAGTAAATGGCGTTAAACTGGCAGTAACGCACAAAAACACTATAATATACTGCAATATAATGCGGCAAACGTACAGACATGCACAGAACTATATGGCGTTAAACTGGCAATAATGCACACAGAACTATATGGCGTTAAACTGGCAGTAACGCACACAGAACTATATGGCATTAAACTGGCAGCAACGCACACAAAACTATATGGTGTTAAACTGGCAGTAACACACACACACAAGTAAATGGCAGTAACACAATCAAATAGACGGTGTTCAACTGGCACTGCGCTGTCTCTATCTGAACTGTCCCTACTCTAGCTATACACCAATGCAAAAATTACTGATACGATCTCACTACATTACAATGAAACTATATGAGCTGTCCCTACTCTACAGTAATGTATTTATGAATGACACAGTCTCACTACACTGCAGTGAAACTATCTGAGCTGTCCCTACTCTAGCTACACACTATGCAAAGCTGAATGATGGTCCTCCTCACTACACTCACACTATCCCTAGACTGACACTAAACTAATATTCTACACTGACAATTGAAGCAAAAAAGCACAGTATAGCACACCAACTAATAGCACTGAACAGAGCCCTGTTCTATCTCTCTCCATGCTGAAATCACACTAAAAATGGCTTCCATTGAAAGAATACTTTTATACTGTGGGGCAAGAATGAGCCACGATTGGATAAAGTCATGATGACAGTGTCCAATCATGACTCTGACAGCGCTCTGTGCCCTGATTGACTGAAGCTTCAGCCAATAAAGCTTGCAATGTACTGTTCAGCGCCACAATGCGTTGTGGTTGGTTCAGGTGACCAAACAAATGGTCGAATGACCCGTTTGTTCGGGTTGTTCGCCAAATGACTGAACAGCGAAAGTTCAGCCTGAAACCATGCTCGGGCCGAACTGTTCGAACATCCCTAGTCTAACCTCCTTACATTCTTATCAGACTTAAAGCGGGATTCCACCCTAAAGTGGAACCTCCGCTGATCGGATCCCTCCCCCCCTCCGGTGTTACAATTGACACCTTTCAGGGGGGAGGGGGGTGGAGATACCTGTCAAAGACAGGTATTTTCACCCACTTCCGGGCATAGACTCCTGTGGGAGTCTACGCCATTTCCTGCCCTGCCGCGCTGTCTGCTGGGACACACACGGGTCCCAGTGACAGCGTGGAGATTTCCTATTGCGCGGCGCGGCTCGCGCATGCGCAGTAGGGAACCGGGAAGTGAAGCCGATTCACTTCACTTCCTGATTCCCTCACCTAGAATGGTGACTACAGCAGCCGAGAGCCGAGCGATCTATCGGCCTCGGCTGCCGGCATCGCTGGAACCCGGGACAGGTGAGTGTCCATTTATTAAAAGTCAGCAGCTGTAGTATTTATAGCTGCTGGCTTTTAATATTTTTTTTTTTGGTGGAATCCCTCTTTAAGTCTCATATAATATTGACTCTTTTGTCACCTGAATGTCTAAGTACGTTCTTTATCTGATTCAGTGCCTTTGTGGGAAACAATATGTGGAGCGCACAATGAGAATGCTACATGTGCGCTTTGGTGAACAGATTGGCAATATTAGCTGCAGTTTTAAGGGCCACAACCTGTCAAAGCATTATGCTAGATGTCATGCAAAATATCAGGAAGGCACATTATTCTTTGCCATTTAAAAACATCTTCTGTATTAGCGAGAGAATTTTATTAGGAGGCTTATCTCCAGAGCAGAAACTCGCTGGACTTCTAACCTCAGAACTTAAGGCTCTTTTGGGCATAATGTGGATTTGGATGTTAATAGCTGAATAAATAATAACTGAGAATTGTATTAGGATGATCTTTTAGGTATATTCTACTTGTTTTTTTGCATTCCTGTGGATGCTAAAATTGGTTTTGACAAAACAAATTTTTATATGTTCATTTTTTTATTTTATTGTGATTTTATTTTGTTTTAGGTATTATACCGTGATATGTATCTATTTGGTATAATAGCCAGTATATCGTTTTTTGTCCTATTTCTATTCCTTTGGGGCTGCTTTATTTACGTCCTAGGAGTAGTAATGCTAAATGGACATTAGAGGGCATGTGTCCCATTGTCCATTATACATATTGTGGGAATATCGCCAGTCTACAATATGGTGGTGGCTGCTTCCTTTAGGTTGTATATATTGAGCGGTGCCTGGCATCCTCCTGTAGCCCATCCCTCTAACAATGCCACCTGTGATGAAACACGTTGGATGAGGCTTACAGGAGTGATGCCATCCTGCACCACAATGTGATCGGATGAGCAGATGGACCTGTAGCAGCCTACAGGAATGCTGTGGGTTTTGGCTTTCATGTGTTGTACAACCAGTTTGGCATCAAGACATTGTGAGTATACATCTGTAGCACTAACCCCTGAAGGAGCTGCTGGTTAGATTTGGGCTTACTGTTACCTCCCGTTCTCCTTGTTGTATAGCCATTCGCAACTGGATGATCACTCAGGTTGGACAGTCCTTCTCTCACAAGGCCTAGCAGCCAACAAGATGCTTTAGAAACAAATCTCTGACACAGACGTTGTTGTAGAAGATAGAAGATAATGTTTCTGCCACAGACGTTGTTGTAGAACACGCAGGAACACTAAACTTGAAACACTTGTAGGATACCTGGATCTTTCAGCCAGCTTGGCGATAGCGACAGGACTGGATTCTCTCGGTTACTTCAGCCCTTCCAGGCTCTCACTAAGAAGTCACTGGGTCTCTCCTGAACCGAAGACAGCACCCAACCACCTCAGAACCCTTCTTCTAGTTTCCCTGCCTCAGGCTAGCCAGCCCCGAGACATCAAAGTCAGGTGGATCTGCAGCCCAGGCCATAGCCTTCCTGGGGGCTGGTCAGGAGGACCAGGACCATGAAGTCAGTACATCATTATGGACCGGAACCCCGAACCACGTGACGTCTTAAGACCCTCTCCCAGAAAGCACAGCGAGAACGCCACTCCCACTGGGCGGGCTCTGAGAGAGAGTAACTTATGCACCTAACCAGACCATAGTTCCATGCTTGCCAGAAGAGACAGTGCCCCCTGTGGCCAGGCTGAACATCTCACAGTCCAGTCAGACTGATGCTGAAGTCAGACAATTGTACCCAAACCAAACTGCAGTTTAGGCAAACTTTAACTTTAACTTTTGCTCTTCAGGAGCCGCCACTACACATCCTTTTATGCTTAATAAATAATCTCATATGGTTTTATGCTATGGGAGTACACCTTGTTCTTTACCTTTTAGAGATGCTTTGGAGGCTGATTGGCTGAGGGTGGCCAAATTAATCTTAAAAGTGCTGCTTGACCATTTGCTGTGTAAGTGATGGTCTATAACAGTGTTTCTCAACCTTTTTTTCATCAAGGCACCCTTCAAAATTCCACATAATCCCACAGCACCCCATTCTGAAAAAAAAAATGTAATTTACATAATGCAGTAACATCCAAATGCGTAGGACACCCAGCATTAGATTAAATTAAAAAAAGAAGCATCACCACAGGGTGGTGCTGTGGATGCAAAACAGTGGTCAACAGTGCCACGTCCTTAACCACTTACCGTCTGGCCTATAGCAAAATGATGGTTGGGCGGTGATTCAGTTATCTTGACTGGGCGTCATATGGTGTACAGCAGGATAAGCTGCAATTGCGCGTCTGGGGGAGCACAGTGCAGTGAACGGTGTTGTGGTGTGTCAGTCTGATGGAGGCTCTTTATCACGTGATCAGAAGTGTCCAATCACAACTGATCACAGTGTAAACAGGAAGAGCCGTTTATCGGCTTTCCTCTCTTGCGTCTGACAGATGTGAGTAGAGGAGAGCCGATCGGTGGCTCTCCTGATGGGGGGGGGGGTCTGTGCTTATTGTTTATCAGCGATGCACCCCCACGGATGCCCGCCCAGGACCCCCACAGATGCTGCCAGGACCACCAGGCATACCCATAAATGATGTCCACCAGGTATTCCACCCTGGACCACTGGGGATATGCCAATCAGTGCCCAGGCAGATGCCAATCAGTGCCCATGAGCAATGCCTACCAGTGCCAGTGCCATCAGTGATGCCTTTCAGTGCATTCTATCAGTGCCGCCCATCAGTACCCATCAGTTCCACCTATCAGTGCCCATCAGTGCCGCCTATCAGTGCCCAGCAGTGCTGACTATCAGTGCCACCCATAAGTACCTATCAGTGCAACCTTTCAGTGCCCATCAGTGTCACCTATCAGTGCCCATCAGTGCCCACCAGTGCCACCTATGAGTGCCTATAAGTGCCGCCTATCAATGCCCATCAGTGCTGCATATCAGTGCCACCTATCAGTGCCCATTAGTGCTGCCTATCAGTGCCCATCATCAGTGCCCATTAGTGCCCATCAGTGCCACCTCATCAGTGCCACCTCATCGGTGCTGCCTTATCAGTGCCTGTCAGTGCAGCCTCATCAGTGTCCATTAGTGAAGGAGAAAACTTATTTACAAAATTGTATAACAGAAACAAATCTTTGGTATATTTTTGTTTTGCAAAAAATAAAAATTGCAGAGGTGATCAAATACCACCAATAGAAAGCACTATTTGTGGGAACAAAATGATAAAAATTTTGTTTGGGTACAGTACAACTGCACAATAGTCATTTAAAAGTGACAGTGCTGAAAGCTGAAAAGTGGCTTGGACAGGAAGGGGAGAAAGTGGCTGATATTGAAGTGGTTAATTGGAAATATAATGGAATAAGTGAACTTTAGATGGACTTTTTAGGCACCACAATATAAACAATATTAAAATATAGTCATTTATTCATACAAAGTTAAAAAACCAACAGACAACTGTGCAATTAAAATTGCTAGCAACATAGGAACATCCCCACCACTACTTATAGGCCAGAATGTAACTCGACCTATAACCATAGAATCATGTATAGCACTTAGAGGCCTGGCGTGGGTTGATATCACAGGTAAAAAAGCTTGAGGGCTCAATGCTTTACATGTTTCATGTTGACGCGCTTCTTCAGAAGCTTCAGGTAGGTACTGTAGATGTTAGTTTCGGATTCCGTGGAGTACTACAATGCTCAACGAGCATGAGCTAGAGGATATAGCACCCACAGCTGCAATAAGCAATGTGTTGTAACCGTATTGAATATAGTTGATAGCAGGACAAAAGGGGGTTGTCAGGAAACAGGCTATACTGTCAGTAGGACAGCAATATGTAATTATCATAAAGGGTCAAACAGGATCCCCAGGTACCTCAACACTGCTTTCCACCCCAGTATGTCTTACAGCAGGGGTCGTCAACCAGTGGCCCGGGGGCCACATGTGGCCAGCGGAGCCCTTTGATGTGGCCCGCGACCTCTTGCTCTGGAATGGCGGGTTAGCAAGCCCAGATCACAGGTTGCCAGCCCGTCATACCACAGCATCGGTGTTGTGAATGAAGCTGGTGGTAGAGGAAGAAAACGGCTGCAGAGCAGAGCCCATAAGCTGATGCTTCCTGTACAGTGCCGGCTTTTGCCACAGGCAGAGTCTATGGCAAAGTTCAGTTAACCAACAGCACTACCCTGCACCTGCGGTGTGGGTAATCATCAGTGTGAAAGCAGTTTACGCCCTTTTCACACGATCGCCCCTACCCAATCGGACCCGCAATTCACCTCTACAGAGCGGCAGATGTAAACAGACTTTTGTCCGTTTACTCCCACCTGCCTCAAATCCGGTCCTAAAAATCTGATAAAAAAAATGGAAGGGAGTTCGCCCCCTTCCATCTGGGTGGATTGGATCGGAGGGCTTATAGTGTAGCCATGACCTGTCATCCGCCCACTCCACTCATTGTGGCCCTCGACTGGTTACCAAGTTTCTTAAGTGGCCCTCGCTCTTAAAAATGTTGGGTACCCCTGTCTTATAGGGTCTATTATTCAATCCAGTAAATTGATAGAGACCATTGCTTAGTAGATGTGCTACACATGCACCTGTCCTCCATGCTGCCCAGGAAAGTGGAGGACAGGTGCATGTGTAGCATGTCTATAGATCCTATGGTTATAGGTCGAGTAATGCCGTGTACACACGGCCGGACTTTTCAACAGCAAAGGTCTGAAGGAACAAATCCATCGGACAATTCAACCATGTGTGGGCTTCATCGGACCTTTGCTGTCAAAATCAGACAAACTTTAGATTTAGAACATGTTTCAAATCTTTCCAATGGACTTGAGTACGGTCAAAAAATCAGTTCGTCTGTATGCTAGTCTGACAGTTAAAAACTGACGCTAGGGCAGCTATTGGCTACTGGCTATGAACTTCCTTATTCTAGTCCGGTCTTGCGTCATCACTGTCTAATCCGTCGGACTTTGGTATGATTGTGTGTCCAAGTCCGTTCGTTCAGAAAGTCCATCGGAACTCCGCCAAAAGTCAGTCGGGAAGACAGTCGGACCTAGTCTGCCGGAAAATCCGGTCATGTGTACACGGCATTACATTATGAACTATTAGTAGTGGTGGGGATGTTCTTATGTGGTAGTTTGTCTAGCGTATGTTGCTAGAAATTTTAATTGCACTGTAGTCTGTTGGTTTTTTGTAGGGATGAGCCGAACACCCCCCCAGTTCGATTCACATCCAGAACATGCGAATAGGCAAAAAATTCTTTCGAACACCATTAAAGTCTATGGGACACGAACATGAATAATCAAAAGTGCTCATTTTAGAAACTTTTATGCAAGTTATTGTCATAAAAAGTGTTTGGGGACATGGGTCCTGCCTCAGGGGACATGTATCAATGCAAAAAAAGTTTTAAAAACTGTCATTTTTTCGGGAGCAGTGATTTTAATAATGCTTAAAGTGAAACAATAAAAGTGTAATATTCCTTTAAATTTCATACATGGGGGGTGTCTATAGTATGCCTGTAAAGTGGCGCATGTTTCCCCTGTTTAGAACAGTCTGAGAGCAAAATTACATTGCTAAAGGAAAAAAAGTCATTTAAAACTACTCGCGACTATAATGAATTGTCGGTCCCGGCAATACACATAAAAGTCGTTGAAAAAAACAGTATGCGATTCCCCCACAGGGGAACCTCAAACCAAAATTAAAAAAAAGAGGGTGGGAATCCCCCCAAATTCCATACCAGGCCCTTCAGGTCTGGTATGGATGTTAAGGGGAAACCTGTGCCAACATTAAAAAAAAATGGTGTGGGGTCCCCCTCAAAATCCATACCAGAACCTTCAGGTCTGGTATGGATTTTAAGGGGAACCCTGTGCCAAAATTAAGAAAAAAGACCTGGGGCCCCCCAAAAATCAATACCAGACCCTTATCCGAGCACGCAACCTGGCAGGCCACAGGAAAAGAGGGGGGACGAGAGAGTGCTCCCCCTCCTGAACTGCACCAGGCCACATGCCCTCAACATTAGGAGGGTGCTTTGGGGTAGCCCCCAAAGCACCTTGTCCCCATGTTGATGGGGAGAAGGGCCTCATCCCCACAAACCTTGCCCGGTGGTTGTGGGGGTCTGCGGGCAGGGGGTTTATCAAAATCTGGAAGCCCCCTTTAACAAGGGGACCCGCAGATCCCTCCCCCGTGTGAATTGGTAATGGGGTACAAATGTACCCCTACCATTTTACAAAAAAAGTGTCAAAAATGTTATAAAAGACAATAGCTGTTTTTTGACAATTCCTTTATTAATGTCTTCTTCTTTCCCCGCTTCTTCATCCATCGTCTTCTGTTCTTCCTACGGTTTTCGTCTTCTTCCTCCATCTTGTTCTTCCCCCGCTTCTTCCTCTATTTCCCTCTACTTCTTCCTCTGGTCTTCTCGTCCGGCATCTTCCTCTGGCTTATTCTTCCCCGATTTGTCCTCCGGATGATCCACCTCAATGGGAGTCTCCTGCTGTGTGACGCTTCTGTTCAGGTGACATCTCTTATCTAACGGGGGCGGGGCCCCCTGGTGACCCCACCCCCTCTGATGCACAGGGATTTCCCTATGGCTTTTTCCTGGTGTCAGACAGAATGGGGTTCTCCGTTTACGTCCTCATGCGTCAGAGGGAGCGGGGTCACTGGGTGGCCCCGTCCTCCGTTATATAAGAGCTGTCACCCGAACAGAAGTGTCACATAGCGGGAGACTCCCATTGAGGCGGATCGTCTGGAGGACGAAGCTGGGAAGAAGAAACCAGAGGAAAATGCTGGACGAGAGGACCGGAGGAAGAACAGAAGAAGATGGAAGAAGAAGCGGGGAAAGAAGAAGACATTATTAAAGGAATTTCTAAAAACTGGCTATTGACTTTTTTTTTACATTTTTGACACTTTTTTGTGAAATGCTAGGGGTAAATTTGTACCCCATTACCAATTCACACGGGGGGCAGAGATCTGGGGTCCCCTTGTTAAAGGGGGCTTCCAGATTCCGATAAGCCCCTGCCCGCAGACCCCAACAACCACCAGGCATGGGTTGTGGGATGAGGCCCTTCTCCCCATCAACATGGGGACAAGGTGCTTTGGGGGGCTACCCCAAAGCGCACTCCCAATGTTGAGGGCATGTGACCTGGTACGGTTCAGGGGGGGCACTCTCCCCCCCCTCTTTTCCTGTGGCCTGCCAGGTTGCATGCTCAGATAAGGGTCTGGTATGGATTTTTGGGGGGACCCCACGCCATTTAAAAAAAAAAAAATTGGAGTGGGCTTCCCCTTAAAATCCATACCAGACCTGGAGATTTTGAGAGGGACTCCCACGCCATTTTTCTTTAAAGTTTTCGTTCGGGATTCCCCTGTGGGGGAATCCCATGCCGTTTTTTTTTTTTTTCAATGACTTTTATGTGTATTGCCAGGACTGACAATTCATTATAGCTGTGAGTAATTTTAAATTACTTTTTTCCTTTAGAAATGTCATCTTGTTCTCAGACTGTGCTAAACACGGGAAACATGCGCCACTTTACAGGCATACTATAGACACCCCGCAGGTACAACATTTAAAGGAATATTACACTTTTATTGTTTCACTTTAAGCATTATTAAAATCAATGCTCCCGAAAAAACATCAGTTTTTAAAACTTTTTTTTGCATTGTTACATGTCCCCTGGGGCAGGACCCAGGTCCCCAAACACTTTTTATGACAAGAACTTGCATGTTTAAAATTAGCACTTTTGATTTCTCCCATGGACTTTTAAAGGGTGTTCCGCAGCTTTCGAATTTGCCATGAACACCGCAAATTATTCACTATTCGGCGAACAGGCGAACAGCCAATGTTTGAGTCTAACTCATGTTCGACCTGAATATTAAGCCCATCCCTCGTTTTTTGACTTGGTATCAATAAATTACTATACGTTAATATTGTGTATATTATTGTGTGCCTAAAATGTCCCTCTAGAGTTCACTCATTTCATTATACACCCAGCATTAGAGGTGATTTCATCTTCCAAAGCAAATACACCTTTGCATACTGGCACTGATTAGTATTCCAATGTTTCTCTTCCCCCTCACTCAGCTAATGGGACCCCAGTGTTGATGGAAAGGGGAAGAGGAGGGACAAACAAGGATGCTGTGCAGGTACCAGACATCCTCCTTATTAACCAATGACATCATTGGTTGTTAGGATACCGGTGGCTAGGAGGTTGTAATGGTGCACAATGAAAACCTGTTTCTTTATCTAACTAATAGATAGGATTGATCCACCTGCTGGCTTGTATACAATATTTGAACAATTTTTAAAGAGGAGAGCCAGCTGTAAAAATTTTTTTTTTAAAGTCAGCAGCTGCAAACACTGTAGCTGCTGACTTTTAATAAGCAGACTTACCTGTCCAGGGCGCCTGCGATGTCGGTCGCCCAAGGCTTACCCGTCCCTCAGCTCTTGGGTCCCGGCGCTGCCATTTCAACGACAGGAAACAGGCAGTGGAGCCTTTCGGCTTCACTGCCCGTTTCCTACTGCGCATGCGCGAGTCGTGCAACGCTTTGTGAATGGGGCACGCTGTGTTCTGGCACATACAGTTCCCAGAACACACAGTGCCCCATTACCCAGAAGATGCCGCATGGAGGAGAGAAGAGCAAAGATCACCGCGAACGAGGAAGAGGCAGATTAGGACGATATGCCTAGCAACAGGCATTTCTGGTAAGTAAAAAAAAAAAAAAAAATCATTTTTTTTTACTGATTTTTTGCTAATTTTTAATGTATTTTTGTTTTTCAGGGTGGCCCTCCACTTTAAGCATTTTGCCAAGGCACCCCTGAAGACAACTGAAGGCACCCTGGTTGAAAAAGGTTGGTCTATAATATATGGTAAGCTGCTGATTATTTCTTCACTTTCTCACTGGTGAATACAGGAATGGTCTACACACTGGGTGATTGGAAGACGATTTCTCAGCACTGCATGACTTCTTGAGGATTCATGTTTTTGATTTTTCTGGATTTTTCTCAAATATTTGTTTATATTTAGGCACAAACACTTTAGCACATGCTTTATGCGTTATGCTATATTGGTCTTTTGGGACTGGATTTACACATTGACCATTATTTATTTAATTTAATTATTTTGTTTAATATTTTGTTCATGATATATTGTATGTGATTATGTGTGTTTTTCACATTGGGGTTTATCACTGCACTGTTTTATATTATTGTATATTTTGGGCTTAGTATCACAAGCTTTGGTGCGAGCAGCTGTGTTATTGGGGGGTTACATCTAAGCACAGAAATTTCTTATTTTACATAAATGTGTCCCTGCCAGACACTGAGCCATCCTAGACCGATAGCTAAGTGACCTATGGCTATATCTGTTTCCAATACAACTTTGGTTAAAAATGGCAATATATACTGTATAGCCTTTCTGATATACTGTATATAGTCTTTGAAATGTACTGGAAACAGGTAGGCAAAGGATGTACCTTACTCTTTCCATTAGGCTTTCATGTTCCTTAAACCGCAAGCCCTTTTTGCATATTTTTTATTATGCTTGTTAACTGATCATCCACTATCAGAAATTTTTGATGCTTGCAGCGACATGTCTCTAGTGGTTCATTAGATATATACCCATGGCAAACTAGTTAGCAACCTGCCCCTGTGTATGAATATTTAAGAGCTATTCTCTAAGCTATTCTGACTTTATTACAGCTGCAGCTATGGAAATTATCACCAGTCAAGAGAACTATAGATAATCAGGAGAAGTTCAAAGTGTCTTATGGTATTCCTTTATTAACTGTATGGTAATGTGAGTTTTAGGGCTTGTTCACACCATACCTGTTGAGCTGCACTGACCTGCATACAGTAGATCAAAGCAGGATCAACACGGGGGAACATAGCAAAGAACTGTTGCTTCCAGTGGTGTTGCATTTCTAGGCAGTGGAAATCACCTCACAAAGGTGCATAGAGCTGAATAAAGTTTAATTGTGGTGATATTTCAATAAAAAAGAAAAAAAGTAACCCGTGTAAAACATTGTAACAGCACATCACTCCTCCTTAAACAATGCACACCAGTGTGCACACCTTTTATTGTGCAGGCTAGTGTGATGATTTCATTTGGATTTTTTTAGCACATGTTATTCATTGCCTCTGGGCGAAACCTTTTGTTTTTAGTTTCAGTTAGAGTGGGAAAGGATTAGACCCCATGTCAATTTTTTATTATTGTCTGAGTTCCTCAGAATATGAGGTTTGTGGAAATACTTCAAATGGGGGCACCTATTCCAGGGACAGCTGTCTAAGAGAAATTTTTATCTCCCTTTTAGAGAACTTCCTGTTGAGTCCTGCCACTATGAAAATGTAGGCGAAAATGACACAGGATTAGCATTAAGGCTTAATGCAAGGTTCCAGACTATCGTTTCGGAGCATAGAGAGCTGTGTTTTTTGCTTTCCCTGGTATATGTAAATCTTGACTGGGGCTCCCAGTTTGATGACAGCTCCCATATTGGAGACAGGAGGTCTCACCCAGGGGTCAGAGGTGCCCAGCCAGCCAGGAGCCAGGAGTCAAGAGACAGGAGGTTTCATACAGTGGTCAGAAGTGCCCCAGCCAAGAAAGAGAAGGTCTTGTCCTAGGAGTTATGTCAGCTTATATCGGGGTGTCAGGAGAACCCCTATCCAGAGAGGCCAGGTCTGTGCAGCAGTCTGCTATGACTAAAGGCTGGACGAGCCAAGAGAACCAGAAAAGCTGGACAATACAGTCAGCGGGACTGGTAAGAAGAGCAGTGGTATTGCTGATATGGGAGCCAGGTGACTTGGTATTTTCAATTGGCTGTTCATGTTGATGTAAAGAATCCCTTTGTGAACAACAGATGTCTATGTGAACTTTGCATTTTGTTTAATAAAATTGAGCTGCTACGCCCTAAAATACAGTTTGTTCTGGAACAACTCACATGAGCATAATCACCCCAACGCCACAAAATTTTTTTTTTCTTCTCTTTTCAAGGTAAGAATGTCATACAAATGAGAGCTTTTCACAATAGGGATATAATTTTGTTCTGCAAAATATTATGAATTAATAAAATGTTTTCCTTTGAGTTTTCAAGATGTCTGTCCTGTTTGTACCTAAATCTTAAAAGTTATATATAAAAATATTAGAACAGAATTTAATAAAGCATTATATAGGAGGAAGCCAACACCAAAGGAAAAAAACACGTTTAACCACCTCAATACAGTGCAGTTACACCCCCTTCCTGGCCAGACCAATTTTCAGCTTTCAGCGCTCTCACAGTTTGAATGACAATTACTCAGTCATCCAACACTGTATCCATATGAAACTTGCGTCCTTTTTTCCACACAAATAGAGCTTTCTTTTAGTGGTATTTAATCACTAGTGGGTTTTTTATTTTTTGTGCTATAAATAAAATAAAACGTAAGTTTTGTGAAAAAAATGCCTTTTTCTCTGTTTCTGTCATAAATTATTGCTAATTAGTAATTTTTCTTCATAAATTTTGGCCAAAATTTATACTGCTACATATCTTTGGTAAAAATAACCCACATTAGTGTATATTATTTGGTCTTTGTGAAAGTTATAGAGTCTACAAACTATGGTGCCAATCACTGAAAATTGATCACTTCTGATCAGGCCTTCAGTACATCAGGTGTATCTCATTTCTTGAGACACTAACAAGTCAGGAAAGTACAAATACCCCCCAAATGACCCCTTTTTACAAAGTAGACATCCCAAGGTATTAAGTAAGTAGCATGGTGAGTTTTTTTAAGTTGTAATTTTTTCCCACAATTCTTTGCAAAATGAAGATTTTTTTTTTTTTTTTTTTTTACTAAATTGTCATATTATCAGGTTATTTCTCACACACAGCATATGCATACAACAAATTAAACCCCAAAATACATTCCGCTACTCTTCCCGAGTACGGCGATACCACATGTGTGAGACTTTTACACAGCCTGGCCACAGACAGAGGCCCAACATTGATGTAGTACCTTCAGACGTTCTATGAGCAAAAATGACGCATCTCATTTCTCAACCACCTATTACACTTTTGAAGTCCCTGGAGTACCAGGACAATGGAATTTCCAATAAAATGACCCCATTTTGGAAAGCAAACACCCCAACGTATAATCTGTGAGGCATAATGAGTCTTTTGAATGGTTATTTATTTTCCAGAAGTTTTTGGAATATGTGGAAAAAAATTAAAAAACGCATTTTTTTTTACACAAAATTGTCAATTTATAAGATATTTCTAACACATAGCATGTATATAGCAAAAATGACATCCCAAAATACATTCTGCTACTCTTCCCGAGTACGGCGATACCACATGTGTGAGACTTTTACACAGCCTGGCCACATACAGAGCACTAACATTGATGTAGTACCTTCAGACGTTCTATGAGCAAAAATGACGCATCTCACTTCTCAACCACCTATTACAATTTTGAAGGCCCTGGAGTACCAGGACAATGGAATTTCCCATAAAATGACCCCATTTTGGAAAGCAAACACCCCAATGTATAATCTGTGAGGCATAATGAGTCTTTTGAATGGTTATTTATTTTCCAGAAGTTTTTGGAATATGTGGAAAAAAATTAAAAAACGCATTTTTTTTTACACAAAATTGTCAATTTATAAGATATTTCTAACACATAGCATGTATATAGCAAAAATTACACCCCAAAATACATTCTGCTACTCCTCCCGAGTATGGCGATACCACATGTGTGTGACTTTTACACAGCCTGGCCACATAGAGAGGCCGAACATTGAAGTAGTACGTTCAGGCGTTCTAGGAGCATAAATGACACATCTTATTTCATTTCTACCCATCACACTTTTGAAGGTCCTGGACCACCAGGATAGTGCAATTACCCACAAAATGACCCCATTTTGGAAAGCAAACACCCCAACGTATATTCTATGAGACATGGGCTGCAAATAGATACTCGGGTACTCTGATGGGCTGGAGATAGGTACTCGGGTACTCTGATGGCCTGGTGACAGGTACTCGGGTACTCTGATGGCCTGGTGACAGGTACTCGGGTACTCTGATGGCCTGGTGACAGGTACTCGGGTACTCTGATGGCCTGGTGATAGGTACTCAGGTACTCTGATGGCCTGGTGACAGGTACTCGGGTACTCTGATGGCCTGGTGACAAGTACTCAGGTACTCTGATGGCCTGGTGACAGGTACTCGGGTACTCTGATGGCCTGGTGACAGGTACTCGGGTACTCTGATGGCCTGGTGACAAGTACTCTGATGGTTTGGTGACTGGTATTTGGGTACTCTGAAGGGCGGTGACAGGTACTCATATGGGCTGTGACAGGTACTCGGGTACTCAGATGAACTGTGACAGGTACTCGGGTACTCAGATGAACTGTGACAGGTACTCGGGTACTCTGATGGGCCGGGGCAGGTACTCGGGTACTCTGATGGGCCGGGACAGGTACTCGGGTACTCAGATGGGCCGGGACAGGTACTCCGGTACTCTGATGAGCCAGGACAGGTACTCGGGTACCCTGATGTGCCGTGACAGGTACTCGGGTACCCTGATGTGCCGTGACAGGTACTCGGGTACCCTGATGTGCCGTGACAGGTACTCGGGTACCCTGATGTGCCGTGACAGGTACTCGGGTACCCTGATGGGCCGTGACAGGTACTCGGGTACTCTGATGGGCCGGGACAGTTACTCGGGTACTCTGATGGGCCGTGACAGGTACTCGGGTACTCTGATGGGCCGTGACAGGTACTCGGGTACTCTGATGGTCCGTGACAGGTACTCGGGTACTCTGATGGGCCGGGACAGGTACTCGGGTACTCTGATGGTCCGTGACAGGTACTCGGGTACTCTGATGGGCTGTGACAGGTACTCGGGTACTCTGATGGGCCGGGACAGGTACTCGGGTACTCTGATGGGCTGTGACAGGTACTCTGATGGACTGTGATTGACAGGTACTATGAGGGGTGGGGGGGGACAGGTCCTCTTTATTGGGGGGGGGGCAATCAGTATGTTTGGTGTACACTGTATGCGGTAACGAGATGTTACCGCAATCTCCTCCTCACACACGATCGGTGTGTGAGGAGGAGAACCCGGTAACATCCCGTTACCGCGGTTTGTTTACATTTGAGTGATCGGCTGTGAAAGGATCACATCCGATCACGTGGGTAAACAGCCGGCCAATGGCTGTTTACCAGCGTCGGTAACGAGCAGTGTTCCCGGGGAACACGCCGCCACCGATGTGCACGCGCAGCGCGCTCGCGATCTCGTGCATGCGCCGTGCACGTTCGGGGTGTTACCATCTGTGATCGGCCGTGACTTCATCACGGCCGATCACGTGGTAAACAGCCATAACGAATGGCTGTTCACCCCCTTCGGTGGCGAGCGGTGTCTCCGTGACACGCCGCCACCGAAGAAACAGGGATGCGCGCGCACGATCGCGCGCATTCCCTGTTTAAACGGGAGGCCGTCATATGACGGCCTCCCGCCACAATAGGTGCACCGCCTGGCCGTCATTTGACGGTCGGCGGTCAGCAACTAGTTAAAGGAGAACTCCAGGAATTTTTAGGATCCCCCCTCTCCTGTATACAGTATAACAAAATGCAAATCTTCATTTACCTTATCCATGCTCCAACATTGGCCCCAAATAAATACTTGATTCAGTGCTTTATTCAGTTTTTCATGGAAGAAAGACAATCTATCATTTTGCCTATTTTCTGGGAGCCTTGCCTGTTATTTGCATGCACCCCAGGAGGTTCATCATTATGCAGGCTGGGCTAATGCCCCATAACATTGAGTGGAATTTCCTTTGGAAAAATCTTGGATGGCTTTTCCATCGGAATTTCGCCCAAGCTTGGCTTGCATACACATGGTCACACAATATTTCTCGAACTTTCGACCGTCAAGTACGAAGTGACATACAACACTACGACAAGCCGAGAAAATGAAGTTCAATACTTCCGAGCATGTGCCAAATTGTTTCCGAGCATGTGTAGGAATTTTGCGTGTCGGAATTGGTATAGAAGATCGGAATTTCCGATCTGAACTTTTTCCGACCAAAAAATAGAGAACATGCTCTCAATCTTTTGCTGGCTGGAATTCCGCCAGCAAAAGTCCGATGGAGCATACACACGGTCGCAATTTCCGACCAAAAAGCTCTCATCAGACTTTTGCAGGTGGAATTTTTGCTCGTGTGTATGGGGCATTACATTACTTCAGTGTTAAGCAGTGCTCACATGCAGACTGAGAGAGATGAGCTCATTACTGGGCTGCTTCTGCTTTCACTGTTCTGGGCTCAAAGAAAGTAGATTGAATGATGCTGGTTATTAGACTGGGAACATCTAGCAATGGAAAATAGTACTGTGGAAAAAAAAATTGATATCAGCTAAATATTGTAGACAAAGCTAGCTTTTTTTGTGTTATCTTTTAATGGGCTATTGATTTTAATCTGATACTTAACGCTAGAGTTCTGATTTAACATATATTTTTCTACAGGGTGTAGTAGTTACACAGCAAAGCATCATGGTCTTTCAAATTTTAGGTCCCATCAATGCAGAGATGGGCAACATTTTCTATTGAAAGCATACCTCCACTGCATAAAAAAAATAGAAAATAGAGTTGAGCTTTCCATACAGGGCAGAGAGGTCCATAAATATCGAAAGAAAAGTATTTTTTTTTAAATATGATACACTCTGGTGAAAATAATTTATAAAAGCATGCAGCTACACAACAGGAATGCCTAAGGGGCTAAAGGAAGTACCAGTCATTGAGGTTTACAAACGATCAAATACGCTTGTAGAGATCTATTCACTGAAAATCTATATCTGTTTATGAGAAAATAAATAAACCAGTTGTGTCAACATCAAATAAGACTTTTGATCTTAAAGCGGGAGTCCACCGGGACTCCGCGTTTTTTTTTTTTTTTTTAAAAGCCAGCAGCTACAAATACTGCAGCTGCTGACTTTTAAATAGTGACACTTACCTGTCCAGCGCGCCCGCGATGTCGGCACCCGAAGCCGATCGCTCGCTCGGCTGCCGGGTCCCGCCGCCATCTTGGGTATGGGAATCAGGAAATGGAGCCTTTCGGCTTCATTTCCCGGTTCCCTACTGCGCATGCGCGAGCCGCGCGGCGCAATCCGGACGGTCCCCGCTGCCTCTGGGAGCTGTGTGTTTCCCAGCAGGCAGCGGGGCACTTGCTGAAGGGGGCGGGCGCTTGCGGAACGGGGCGTAACGTACGCCCCGTTCCGCAGAGAGCTAGCCCGGAAGTGGGTGCAGTTACCTGGATTATCCAGGTAACTGCACCCCCCTCCCCCCTGAAAGGTGCCGATTGTGGCGCCGGAGGGGGGGGGGATTCCGATGAGCGGAGGTCCATTTTAGGGTGGACCTCCGCTTTAAAGCGGTAGTAAACCCGCACATTTTTTTTTTTAAACCTGCAAAGCAAAAGACATAATGAGCTAGTATGCACCGCATACTAGCTCATTATGAAATACTTACCTTAGAACGAGGCCCCGACATCTGGCCCGATCCACGCCGATGGAGCTGACATACTCCCTCTGCGTTTCTTCTGGGTATCGCGGCTCCGGCGCTGTGAGTGGCCTCCACCGCGATATCGTCACTCCCGCGCATGTGCGCGGGAGATTTCATTCCGGCCAGCCGGCCACTGCCAGATTTTCAGGCCGAGAATCCCCTTGTGCGCATGCGCCGCTGCAGTCAGCGGCGCATACCGAGGGGAATATCTCCTAAACCGTACAGGTTTAGGAGATATTTTTTTTACCTACAGGTAAGCCTTATTATAGGCTTTCCTGTAGGTAAAAGTTAAAAAAATCGAGTATACAACCACTTTAAAGGCATGATGGGAAAGCCCACAAATTAAGAGAATAGGCCACACAAAATCTATTCTTATTTTACTATATAATCCTGATATATAATCCTGATATAATACAGAAGGTCAACATGAAGTTTTAGAAAACATCAAAGACCTGATAAGGGGCCCAAGCAAAAAAGAGAATAGAAAATTAGTTTTCTTGAATATACTATATAATTAGTTGAAAAAAAAAAACATGTGAAACCTTCACAGAATGTAGTTATGTGACAGAAAAGCAGTCCTAACTTCTAACCTTGAAGATTTGACAGTCACATAAATTTGAAAATGTGCAAGAGGAAATCTGTAATTAGAATATATTCAGTCAAAAAAGATCCATTCAAGGTAGCACTTATGCAAGTATTCTGCAAAGCTAGGAGAAAATTCTAAAATCTTTTTCCAACCTTGGGCATTTTTTTTAATATTCCACTGATATAAGATGTAAAAGTAAAAGGGAGCATGATTTAGTTTCCTCAAATGCAGCAAAGCACCAAGGTTTTTTGTGATTCACACTGCCAATATGAAGAAATTGTGCCAGCAGTGCTGAAAAACAGCTTGAATTTTAGTGCTTTTGTCTTCCTCATCACAATTTTGATCAACAGTAATTCCTCTCTTTGCTGTTGGTGGATCAAAATATTGCAGAACAAGGTAGCATGGAATGTCATTTCTGTTTGTCACCAAGTTTGTCACTTGCCTTTAGTATTTGTAGAATACGTTCATTTTCTAATCCCCCGTCTTTTCTCCAACATCAGGAACTAATAGGCTAAACATGTTAAAAATCATCTGAATGTCCTATTCTTAGCCTGAACAATCATGTCAGGAAAGGTGTGAGCTTAAGCTGGCCATACACTGCTCAAAAATTCAGACAATTCTTACTGACTTAAAATTCAAGCAGTGCCTAGTCCTTTCAACACTGCTCTGTTTGACAAAAGTCTATTGCTCAATCAACTTTTTTCAAAGGAGCCTGAAAGAAAATTTTCAGCCAAACAATGATGGCAGCCGATCAGCTGAAGTCACTGTTCAGATTTCTTGATCATACATCACGGGACACAGAGCCTTCATTACATAGTGGGTTAGATAGGCACCTTTGGTGATTGGACACTGGCTAACCCCAATTAAGGAGAATTCCTTCCCTATATAACCTCTCCCATATGGAAGGTACCTCAGTTTTTTCACCAGTGTCTAAGGTAGTTGGTCACGTAAAATATGTGCTGTGAAGAAAGCTCTATGCAGGTCCCTGCAGGGGTCTAAGGGCTATACTGACCGGGTCCATATCTCAGGCCGATATTTTGACTCCCAAGATGATATGGTACCTGGGCCTTGTCAACCGAAGAAACAAGGTTTTGCCTGTAAGTCCTCTTCTTTGGAAGACTGGGCTCTGGGAAAACTAGACTTGGTGTTCTATTAAAACAGTGGCATGAAAGTCTTGGCAGAGTCCTTTACAGGTTCAGGTAAGATGTTCTTTTGAGAAGGAACCCAAAAAAGCCTGAAGGTTGGCAGAACGCTACTAGACATGTGCATTCGTTTTCGTCCGAATGCATTTTCGTCCGAATTTCAGGTATTTTCATTTTCGTTTTGACAAACGATAACGAAAGTGCAGATTCCGAAAAACGAAAGATCCGACATAAATAAATGCTTTTTTTCGTTTTCGTTGTTACAACAGTTCGATATAGAATAGGAGATTCGAAGTGACCGTTCGATATAGAATAGGAGATTCGACGTGACTCCATATGTCTATTGAACCTGTGGTCGAATGTGCCTAAGTTTCGTTTACCTCTATTAGTCCTATTATATAGAAAAGCTTCGACAGAGAGTAAATATTCGACATAGAGAGAACAGAATCGACAGAGAGAAACGATACTGGAATTGGGTGGGGGAAGTAAATAAAAAAAAAAAATAATGATAATATTCGACGGGATCGTTGCACGTTTATAATAATATTCGACGGGATCGTTGCACGTTTATAATAATATTCGACGGGATCGTTGCACGTTTATAATAATATTCGACGGGATCGTCGCAACTATACGACACTGCAATCGTACATTTCAGCAATCGAATGCTCCGCCTATAGGCTATATAGTTTAGCAGCTCCATCGAATCTTCTTTATCCATTCGACAGATACCATAAGCCTTCCAAGACAGATTCGACCGTAATTCATGTGGATTTTCGGACGAATGCAATTTTTCCACGAAAAACGAAATAAATAAAAACGAATTTCGGGAGTAACTAAATAAATAAAATTTACGGACGAAAACGAAAAAACGAAACGAAATATTCTAGTCTGCACATGTCTAAACGCTACCTGCCGTGATGGGGGAAGATTGGAAATTGTCTGTTTTCAGCAGTTCCTGCAGCAGGGACAGGTAAGAGAAGTTAATCCTATATATATACAGTGGTGTGAAAAAGTGTTTGCCCCCTTCCTCATTTCCTGTTCCTTTGCATGTTTGTCACACTTAAGTGTTTCGGAACATCAAACCAATTTAAACAATAGTCAAGGACAACACAAGTTAACACAAAATGCAATTTGTAAATGAAGGTGTTTATTATTAAAGGTGAAAAAAAATCAAAACCATCATGGCCCTGTGTGAAAAAGTGATTGCCCCCTAAACCTTATAACTGGTTGGGCCACCCTTAGCAGCAACAACTGCAACCAAGCGTTTGCGATAGCGTGCAATGAGGCTTTTACAGCGTCCTGGAGGAATTTTGGCCCACTCATCTTTGCAGAATTGTCCTAATTCAGTTACATTAGAGGGTTTTCGAGCATGAACGGCCTTTTTAAGGTCATACCACAACATCTCAATAGGATTCAGGTCAGGACTTTGGCTAGGCCACTCCAAAGTCTTCATTTTGTTTTTCTTCAGCCATTCGGTGGTGGACTTGCTGGTGTGTTTAGGATCATTGTCCTGCTGCAGAACCCAAGTTCGTTTCAGCTTGAGTACACGAACAGATGGTCGGACATTCTCCTTCAGAATCTCTTGGTAGACAGCAGAATTCATAGTTCCTTTTATCACGGCAAGTCTTCCAGGTCCTGAAGCAGCAAAACAGCCCCAGACCATCACACTACCACCACCATATTTTACTGTTGGTATAATGTTCTTTTTATGAAATGCAGTGTTCCTTCTACACCAGATATACTTGGACACACACCTTCCAAAGAGTTCCACTTTTGTCTCATCGGTCCACAGAATGTTGTCCCAAAAGTCTTGGGGATCATCAAGATGTGTTGTGGAGAAATTGAGACGAGCTTTGATGTTCTTTTTGCTCAGCAGTGGTTTTCTCCTTGGAACTCTGCCATGCAGGCCATTTTTGCCCAGTCTTTTCCTGATGGTGGAGGCATGAACGCTGACCTTAACTGAGGCAAGTGAGGCCTGCAGTTCCTTGGACGTTGTTGTGGGGTCTTTTGTGACCTCTTGGATGAGTCGTCGCTGCGCTCTTGGGGTAATTTGGGGCGGCCGGCCACTCCTGGGAAGGTTCACCACTGTTCCATGTCTTCGCCATTTGTGGATAATGGCTCTCACTGTGGTTCGCTGGATTCCCAAAGCTTTGGAAATGGCTTTATAACCCTTTCCAGACTGATAGATCTCAATTACTTTCTTTCTCAATTGTTCCTGAATTTCTTTGGGTCTCGGCATGATGTGTAGCTTTTAAGGATCTTCTGGTGGACTTTACTGTGTCAAGCAGCTCCTATTTAAGTGATGCCTTGATTGTGAACAGGTGTGGCAATAATCAGGCCTGAAAATAAAAGCTTCACCACGGCAGGGGGCGGCGGTGATGCAAAAAGAAGTGGGACTTTAAATGAAGCTCAGGATGACAAAAATGAGTAAAATGGTGGCAAATAAAGATTTAATAATGCGTGAAAAACAAGTTTACATACAATTCATTCCATGTATACAAAAATGCGCCCATAACATGGTGTCACTCTGCAACCTGGTAATAATTGATAATAACATATTTACAACCATTAATATTCAGAGTAAAATAAAGGGGACCACCATACTCATAGTTGGATACAAATGTTAAGATAATAGTATCTGCACTGTCAATAGGCTCAAAAACCCAAATATGTTGGAAGAAGTATAGCACATATCATGATGGTTATGTAGTTCATACATCAGTAGCTCGACGCGTTTCGCGGCTTTAAACCGCTCTTCAGGAGCAGACATGTAAGATATCTGCAATAGGAAAATATTTGTGGGTAAGTATATTAAATCAGGGTAGGGGGGATGGATAAAATCCCCCAAAAATCTGTATAAGACAAAAATGGCTTACAGATATGTGTGCACTGGAAGGCAGGGCGCCAAAGACCCCAGGCCACCCCAAAGCATCGGTGTCGGGAGCCGAGAGGGCATGTATAGGGCGGCGATCATCACAGGCAGGCGTCCGGGTGAGCTCCAAGCATCCCTAGTGTGAATGTGAGAACTGGTGAGGTGTGGTGAAAACAATAAGTGAAAACCAAAACCAAAAACAAAAAACAAAAAACAAAAAACAAACCATGAAAAAGGACTGAAAACAATGTTGAAGGGTGAATGTGTGGGGTGTGAGACCAGTGGATAAGGGTTAGTAAGAAAAGTGATGAATGTGAAAGTGAGGAAATGGAATCCAAACAGAAGTGATGGTGGAAGACCATGGTAAGAGGTCATCACCGAAACATTCAATGGATAAAGAGTTAAATGAAGATAGAGTGTAAGATATACCTGTATTTGAGAGGAAAGGAAACAGAGCATAATTAATGTGATGCCAATTGTGGTGTAGGGCTCAGAGGAACTCAGAGCACACCCGGACTGACGCCCATAAATACACGCCGCCACAGCCACGCCCCCTACGCCACAACCACAGACATGGAGGGGGGGGGGCGCCGCGGGGACGCCGACGCCCGGACGTACATGCGCCAGGCGGTCGGCACCACCCCAGCCCCACCTACAGTCGGGAGAATGGACAGCGCTGAGCCGGAAGGACCACGCAACAAAGGCGCCGTACAGCCGGCGCGCACATGTGACGTCGACACACAGTGGCGGCAGACCCGCCCCCCGAGCGTAAAATGCGGGCGGGGGGAAAAACCCCAGTGTGCGTCACGGCTCCCGCACCAATTGAATACGGGCAGCAAAAGAGCTGAGACTACCCAGACAACCAGTGCACACAATATTGGAAGTAACAGTATATAGTGTTATACCATAAGGTAATCACAGTAATAATCAGTAAAGAAATTATACACTTAGAACAATTATGCAGATAGTCAGGGGAGAGCCAATATTGAGCCAGTAAGACTAGGTGCAGGAATGACAGTTACAATTATAAAACCATAGATGTCATCGAGAGCTTCCATCCCTGAATGAATACTAAAAAAGGGGGGGAAATTGGGGAGCTTGGGACTTTGAGTGAAGCCATGGCTGGGTAAAGTCATGTGCCTCCATCCCTATCATCTGAAAATAAAAGCTTCACCACGGCAGGGGGCGGCGGTGATGCAAAAAGAAGTGGGACTTTAAATGAAGCTCAGGATGACAAAAATGAGTAAAATGGTGGTAAATAAAGATTTAATAATGCGTGAAAAACAAGTTTACATACAATTCATTCCATGTATACAAAAATGCGCCCATAACATGGTGTCACTCTGCAACCTGGTAATAATTGATAATAACATATTTACAACCATTAATATTCAGAGTAAAATAAAGGGGACCACCATACTCATAGTTGGATACAAATGTTAAGATAATAGTATCTGCACTGTCAATAGGCTCAAAAACCCAAATATGTTGGAAGAAGTATGGCACATATCATGATGGTTATGTAGTTCATACATCAGTAGCTCGACGCGTTTCGCGGCTTTAAACCGCTCTTCAGGAGCAGACATGTAAGATATCTGCAATAGGAAAATATTTGTGGGTAAGTATATTAAATCAGGGTAGGGGGGATGGATAAAATCCCCCAAAAATCTGTATAAGACAAAAATGGCTTACAGATATGTGTGCACTGGAAGGCAGGGCGCCAAAGACCCCAGGCCACCCCAAAGCATCGGTGTCGGGAGCCGAGAGGGCATGTATAGGGCGGCGATCATCACAGGCAGGCGTCCGGGTGAGCTCCAAGCATCCCTAGTGTGAATGTGAGAACTGGTGAGGTGTGGTGAAAACAATAAGTGAAAACCAAAACCAAAAACAAAAAACAAAAAACAAAAAACAAACTATTAAAAAGGACTGAAAACAATGTTGAAGGGTGAATGTGTGGGGTGTGAGACCAGTGGATAAGGGTTAGTAAGAAAAGTGATGAATGTGAAAGTGAGGAAATGGAATCCAAACAGAAGTGATGGTGGAAGACCATGGTAAGAGGTCATCACCGAAACATTCAATGGATAAAGAGTTAAATGAAGATAGAGTGTAAGATATACCTGTATTTGAGAGGAAAGGAAACAGAGCATAATTAATGTGATGCCAATTGTGGTGTAGGGCTCAGAGGAACTCAGAGCACACCCGGACTGACGCCCATAAATACACGCCGCCACAGCCACGCCCCCTACGCCACAACCACAGACATGGAGGGGGGGGGGCGCCGCGGGGACGCCGACGCCCGGACGTACAAGCGCCAGGCGGTCGGCACCACCCCAGCCCTACCTACAGTCGGGAGAATGGACAGCGCTGAGCCGGAAGGACCACGCAACAAAGGCGCCGTACAGCCGGCGCGCACATGTGACGTCGACACACAGTGGCGGCAGACCCGCCCCCCGAGCGTAAAATGCGGGCGGGGGGAAAAACCCCAGTGTGCGTCACGGCTCCCGCACCAATTGAATACGAGCAGCAAAAGAGCTGAGACTACCCAGACAACCAGTGCACACAATATTGGAAGTAACAGTATATAGTGTTATACCATAAGGTAATCACAGTAATAATCAGTAAAGAAATTATACACTTAGAACAATTATGCAGATAGTCAGGGGAGAGCCAATATTGAGCCAGTAAGACTAGGTGCAGGAATGACAGTTACAATTATAAAACCATAGATGTCATCGAGAGCTTCCATCCCTGAATGAATACTAAAAAAGGGGGGGAAATTGGGGAGCTTGGGACTTTGAGTGAAGCCATGGCTGGGTAAAGTCATGTGCCTCCATCCCTATCATCTGAAAATAAAAGCTTCACCACGGCAGGGGGCGGCGGTGATGCAAAAAGAAGTGGGACTTTAAATGAAGCTCAGGATGACAAAAATGAGTAAAATGGTGGCAAATAAAGATTTAATAATGCGTGAAAAACAAGTTTACATACAATTCATTCCATGTATACAAAAATGCGCCCATAACATGGTGTCACTCTGCAACCTGGTAATAATTGATAATAACATATTTACAACCATTAATATTCAGAGTAAAATAAAGGGGACCACCATACTCATAGTTGGATACAAATGTTAAGATAATAGTATCTGCACTGTCAATAGGCTCAAAAACCCAAATATGTTGGAAGAAGTATAGCACATATCATGATGGTTATGTAGTTCATACATCAGTAGCTCGACGCGTTTCGCGGCTTTAAACCGCTCTTCAGGAGCAGACATGTAAGATATCTGCAATAGGAAAATATTTGTGGGTAAGTATATTAAATCAGGGTAGGGGGGATGGATAAAATCCCCCAAAAATCTGTATAAGACAAAAATGGCTTACAGATATGTGTGCACTGGAAGGCAGGGCGCCAAAGACCCCAGGCCACCCCAAAGCATCGGTGTCGGGAGCCGAGAGGGCATGTATAGGGCGGCGATCATCACAGGCAGGCGTCCGGGTGAGCTCCAAGCATCCCTAGTGTGAATGTGAGAACTGGTGAGGTGTGGTGAAAACAATAAGTGAAAACCAAAACCAAAAACAAAAAACAAAAAACAAAAAACAAACCATGAAAAAGGACTGAAAACAATGTTGAAGGGTGAATGTGTGGGGTGTGAGACCAGTGGATAAGGGTTAGTAAGAAAAGTGATGAATGTGAAAGTGAGGAAATGGAATCCAAACAGAAGTGATGGTGGAAGACCATGGTAAGAGGTCATCACCGAAACATTCAATGGATAAAGAGTTAAATGAAGATAGAGTGTAAGATATACCTGTATTTGAGAGGAAAGGAAACAGAGCATAATTAATGTGATGCCAATTGTGGTGTAGGGCTCAGAGGAACTCAGAGCACACCCGGACTGACGCCCATAAATACACGCCGCCACAGCCACGCCCCCTACGCCACAACCACAGACATGGAGGGGGGGGGGCGCCGCGGGGACGCCGACGCCCGGACGTACATGCGCCAGGCGGTCGGCACCACCCCAGCCCCACCTACAGTCGGGAGAATGGACAGCGCTGAGCCGGAAGGACCACGCAACAAAGGCGCCGTACAGCCGGCGCGCACATGTGACGTCGACACACAGTGGCGGCAGACCCGCCCCCCGAGCGTAAAATGCGGGCGGGGGGAAAAACCCCAGTGTGCGTCACGGCTCCCGCACCAATTGAATACGGGCAGCAAAAGAGCTGAGACTACCCAGACAACCAGTGCACACAATATTGGAAGTAACAGTATATAGTGTTATACCATAAGGTAATCACAGTAATAATCAGTAAAGAAATTATACACTTAGAACAATTATGCAGATAGTCAGGGGAGAGCCAATATTGAGCCAGTAAGACTAGGTGCAGGAATGACAGTTACAATTATAAAACCATAGATGTCATCGAGAGCTTCCATCCCTGAATGAATACTAAAAAAGGGGGGGAAATTGGGGAGCTTGGGACTTTGAGTGAAGCCATGGCTGGGTAAAGTCATGTGCCTCCATCCCTATCATCTGAAAATAAAAGCTTCACCACGGCAGGGGGCGGCGGTGATGCAAAAAGAAGTGGGACTTTAAATGAAGCTCAGGATGACAAAAATGAGTAAAATGGTGGTAAATAAAGATTTAATAATGCGTGAAAAACAAGTTTACATACAATTCATTCCATGTATACAAAAATGCGCCCATAACATGGTGTCACTCTGCAACCTGGTAATAATTGATAATAACATATTTACAACCATTAATATTCAGAGTAAAATAAAGGGGACCACCATACTCATAGTTGGATACAAATGTTAAGATAATAGTATCTGCACTGTCAATAGGCTCAAAAACCCAAATATGTTGGAAGAAGTATGGCACATATCATGATGGTTATGTAGTTCATACATCAGTAGCTCGACGCGTTTCGCGGCTTTAAACCGCTCTTCAGGAGCAGACATGTAAGATATCTGCAATAGGAAAATATTTGTGGGTAAGTATATTAAATCAGGGTAGGGGGGATGGATAAAATCCCCCAAAAATCTGTATAAGACAAAAATGGCTTACAGATATGTGTGCACTGGAAGGCAGGGCGCCAAAGACCCCAGGCCACCCCAAAGCATCGGTGTCGGGAGCCGAGAGGGCATGTATAGGGCGGCGATCATCACAGGCAGGCGTCCGGGTGAGCTCCAAGCATCCCTAGTGTGAATGTGAGAACTGGTGAGGTGTGGTGAAAACAATAAGTGAAAACCAAAACCAAAAACAAAAAACAAAAAACAAAAAACAAACCATTAAAAAGGACTGAAAACAATGTTGAAGGGTGAATGTGTGGGGTGTGAGACCAGTGGATAAGGGTTAGTAAGAAAAGTGATGAATGTGAAAGTGAGGAAATGGAATCCAAACAGAAGTGATGGTGGAAGACCATGGTAAGAGGTCATCACCGAAACATTCAATGGATAAAGAGTTAAATGAAGATAGAGTGTAAGATATACCTGTATTTGAGAGGAAAGGAAACAGAGCATAATTAATGTGATGCCAATTGTGGTGTAGGGCTCAGAGGAACTCAGAGCACACCCGGACTGACGCCCATAAATACACGCCGCCACAGCCACGCCCCCTACGCCACAACCACAGACATGGAGGGGGGGGGCGCCGCGGGGACGCCGACGCCCGGACGTACATGCGCCAGGCGGTCGGCACCACCCCAGCCCCACCTACAGTCGGGAGAATGGACAGCGCTGAGCCGGAAGGACCACGCAACAAAGGCGCCGTACAGCCGGCGCGCACATGTGACGTCGACACACAGTGGCGGCAGACCCGCCCCCCGAGCGTAAAACGCGGGCGGGGGGAAAAACCCCAGTGTGCGTCACGGCTCCCGCACCAATTGAATACGAGCAGCAAAAGAGCTGAGACTACCCAGACAACCAGTGCACACAATATTGGAAGTAACAGTATATAGTGTTATACCATAAGGTAATCACAGTAATAATCAGTAAAGAAATTATACACTTAGAACAATTATGCAGATAGTCAGGGGAGAGCCAATATTGAGCCAGTAAGACTAGGTGCAGGAATGACAGTTACAATTATAAAACCATAGATGTCATCGAGAGCTTCCATCCCTGAATGAATACTAAAAAAGGGGGGGAAATTGGGGAGCTTGGGACTTTGAGTGAAGCCATGGCTGGGTAAAGTCATGTGCCTCCATCCCTATCATCTGAAAATAAAAGCTTCACCACGGCAGGGGGCGGCGGTGATGCAAAAAGAAGTGGGACTTTAAATGAAGCTCAGGATGACAAAAATGAGTAAAATGGTGGTAAATAAAGATTTAATAATGCGTGAAAAACAAGTTTACATACAATTCATTCCATGTATACAAAAATGCGCCCATAACATGGTGTCACTCTGCAACCTGGTAATAATTGATAATAACATATTTACAACCATTAATATTCAGAGTAAAATAAAGGGGACCACCATACTCATAGTTGGATACAAATGTTAAGATAATAGTATCTGCACTGTCAATAGGCTCAAAAACCCAAATATGTTGGAAGAAGTATAGCACATATCATGATGGTTATGTAGTTCATACATCAGTAGCTCGACGCGTTTTGCGGCTTTAAACCGCTCTTCAGGAGCAGACATGTAAGATATCTGCAATAGGAAAATATTTGTGGGTAAGTATATTAAATCAGGGTAGGGGGGATGGATAAAATCCCCCAAAAATCTGTATAAGACAAAAATGGCTTACAGATATGTGTGCACTGGAAGGCAGGGCGCCAAAGACCCCAGGCCACCCCAAAGCATCGGTGTCGGGAGCCGAGAGGGCATGTATAGGGCGGCGATCATCACAGGCAGGCGTCCGGGTGAGCTCCAAGCATCCCTAGTGTGAATGTGAGAACTGGTGAGGTGTGGTGAAAACAATAAGTGAAAACCAAAACCAAAAACAAAAAACAAAAAACAAAAAACAAACCATGAAAAAGGACTGAAAACAATGTTGAAGGGTGAATGTGTGGGGTGTGAGACCAGTGGATAAGGGTTAGTAAGAAAAGTGATGAATGTGAAAGTGAGGAAATGGAATCCAAACAGAAGTGATGGTGGAAGACCATGGTAAGAGGTCATCACCGAAACATTCAATGGATAAAGAGTTAAATGAAGATAGAGTGTAAGATATACCTGTATTTGAGAGGAAAGGAAACAGAGCATAATTAATGTGATGCCAATTGTGGTGTAGGGCTCAGAGGAACTCAGAGCACACCCGGACTGACGCCCATAAATACACGCCGCCACAGCCACGCCCCCTACGCCACAACCACAGACATGGAGGGGGGGGGCGCCGCGGGGACGCCGACGCCCGGACGTACATGCGCCAGGCGGTCGGCACCACCCCAGCCCCACCTACAGTCGGGAGAATGGACAGCGCTGAGCCGGAAGGACCACGCAACAAAGGCGCCGTACAGCCGGCGCGCACATGTGACGTCGACACACAGTGGCGGCAGACCCGCCCCCCGAGCGTAAAATGCGGGCGGGGGGAAAAACCCCAGTGTGCGTCACGGCTCCCGCACCAATTGAATACGGGCAGCAAAAGAGCTGAGACTACCCAGACAACCAGTGCACACAATATTGGAAGTAACAGTATATAGTGTTATACCATAAGGTAATCACAGTAATAATCAGTAAAGAAATTATACACTTAGAACAATTATGCAGATAGTCAGGGGAGAGCCAATATTGAGCCAGTAAGACTAGGTGCAGGAATGACAGTTACAATTATAAAACCATAGATGTCATCGAGAGCTTCCATCCCTGAATGAATACTAAAAAGGGGGGGGAAATTGGGGAGCTTGGGACTTTGAGTGAAGCCATGGCTGGGTAAAGTCATGTGCCTCCATCCCTATCATCTGAAAATAAAAGCTTCACCACGGCAGGGGGCGGCGGTGATGCAAAAAGAAGTGGGACTTTAAATGAAGCTCAGGATGACAAAAATGAGTAAAATGGTGGCAAATAAAGATTTAATAATGCGTGAAAAACAAGTTTACATACAATTCATTCCATGTATACAAAAATGCGCCCATAACATGGTGTCACTCTGCAACCTGGTAATAATTGATAATAACATATTTACAACCATTAATATTCAGAGTAAAATAAAGGGGACCACCATACTCATAGTTGGATACAAATGTTAAGATAATAGTATCTGCACTGTCAATAGGCTCAAAAACCCAAATATGTTGGAAGAAGTATAGCACATATCATGATGGTTATGTAGTTCATACATCAGTAGCTCGACGCGTTTCGCGGCTTTAAACCGCTCTTCAGGAGCAGACATGTAAGATATCTGCAATAGGAAAATATTTGTGGGTAAGTATATTAAATCAGGGTAGGGGGGATGGATAAAATCCCCCAAAAATCTGTATAAGACAAAAATGGCTTACAGATATGTGTGCACTGGAAGGCAGGGCGCCAAAGACCCCAGGCCACCCCAAAGCATCGGTGTCGGGAGCCGAGAGGGCATGTATAGGGCGGCGATCATCACAGGCAGGCGTCCGGGTGAGCTCCAAGCATCCCTAGTGTGAATGTGAGAACTGGTGAGGTGTGGTGAAAACAATAAGTGAAAACCAAAACCAAAAACAAAAAACAAAAAACAAAAAACAAACCATTAAAAAGGACTGAAAACAATGTTGAAGGGTGAATGTGTGGGGTGTGAGACCAGTGGATAAGGGTTAGTAAGAAAAGTGATGAATGTGAAAGTGAGGAAATGGAATCCAAACAGAAGTGATGGTGGAAGACCATGGTAAGAGGTCATCACCGAAACATTCAATGGATAAAGAGTTAAATGAAGATAGAGTGTAAGATATACCTGTATTTGAGAGGAAAGGAAACAGAGCATAATTAATGTGATGACATCTATGGTTTTATAATTGTAACTGTCATTCCTGCACCTAGTCTTACTGGCTCAATATTGGCTCTCCCCTGACTATCTGCATAATTGTTCTAAGTGTATAATTTCTTTACTGATTATTACTGTGATTACCTTATGGTATAACACTATATACTGTTACTTCCAATATTGTGTGCACTGGTTGTCTGGGTAGTCTCAGCTCTTTTGCTGCCCGTATTCAATTGGTGCGGGAGCCGTGACGCACACTGGGGTTTTTCCCCCCGCCCGCATTTTACGCTCGGGGGGCGGGTCTGCCGCCACTGTGTGTCGACGTCACATGTGCGCGCCGGCTGTACGGCGCCTTTGTTGCGTGGTCCTTCCGGCTCAGCGCTGTCCATTCTCCCGACTGTAGGTGGGGCTGGGGTGGTGCCGACCGCCTGGCGCATGTACGTCCGGGCGTCGGCGTCCCCGCGGCGCCCCCCCCCCTCCATGTCTGTGGTTGTGGCGTAGGGGGCGTGGCTGTGGCGGCGTGTATTTATGGGCGTCAGTCCGGGTGTGCTCTGAGTTCCTCTGAGCCCTACACCACAATTGGCATCACATTAATTATGCTCTGTTTCCTTTCCTCTCAAATACAGGTATATCTTACACTCTATCTTCATTTAACTCTTTATCCATTGAATGTTTCGGTGATGACCTCTTACCATGGTCTTCCACCATCACTTCTGTTTGGATTCCATTTCCTCACTTTCACATTCATCACTTTTCTTACTAACCCTTATCCACTGGTCTCACACCCCACACATTCACCCTTCAACATTGTTTTCAGTCCTTTTTCATGGTTTGTTTTTTGTTTTTTGTTTTTTGTTTTTGGTTTTGGTTTTCACTTATTGTTTTCACCACACCTCACCAGTTCTCACATTCACACTAGGGATGCTTGGAGCTCACCCGGACGCCTGCCTGTGATGATCGCCGCCCTATACATGCCCTCTCGGCTCCCGACACCGATGCTTTGGGGTGGCCTGGGGTCTTTGGCGCCCTGCCTTCCAGTGCACACATATCTGTAAGCCATTTTTGTCTTATACAGATTTTTGGGGGATTTTATCCATCCCCCCTACCCTGATTTAATATACTTACCCACAAATATTTTCCTATTGCAGATATCTTACATGTCTGCTCCTGAAGAGCGGTTTAAAGCCGCAAAACGCGTCGAGCTACTGATGTATGAACTACATAACCATCATGATATGTGCTATACTTCTTCCAACATATTTGGGTTTTTGAGCCTATTGACAGTGCAGATACTATTATCTTAACATTTGTATCCAACTATGAGTATGGTGGTCCCCTTTATTTTACTCTGAATATTAATGGTTGTAAATATGTTATTATCAATTATTACCAGGTTGCAGAGTGACACCATGTTATGGGCGCATTTTTGTATACATGGAATGAATTGTATGTAAACTTGTTTTTCACGCATTATTAAATCTTTATTTACCACCATTTTACTCATTTTTGTCATCCTGAGCTTCATTTAAAGTCCCACTTCTTTTTGCATCACCGCCGCCCCCTGCCGTGGTGAAGCTTTTATTTTCAGATGATAGGGATGGAGGCACATGACTTTACCCAGCCATGGCTTCACTCAAAGTCCCAAGCTCCCCAATTTCCCCCCCTTTTTTAGTATTCATTCAGGGATGGAAGCTCTCGATGACATCTATGGTTTTATAATTGTAACTGTCATTCCTGCACCTAGTCTTACTGGCTCAATATTGGCTCTCCCCTGACTATCTGCATAATTGTTCTAAGTGTATAATTTCTTTACTGATTATTACTGTGATTACCTTATGGTATAACACTATATACTGTTACTTCCAATATTGTGTGCACTGGTTGTCTGGGTAGTCTCAGCTCTTTTGCTGCTCGTATTCAATTGGTGCGGGAGCCGTGACGCACACTGGGGTTTTTCCCCCCGCCCGCGTTTTACGCTCGGGGGGCGGGTCTGCCGCCACTGTGTGTCGACGTCACATGTGCGTGCCGGCTGTACGGCGCCTTTGTTGCGTGGTCCTTCCGGCTCAGCGCTGTCCATTCTCCCGACTGTAGGTGGGGCTGGGGTGGTGCCGACCGCCTGGCGCATGTACGTCCGGGCGTCGGCGTCCCCGCGGGGCCCCCCCCCTCCATGTCTGTGGTTGTGGCGTAGGGGGCGTGGCTGTGGCGGCGTGTATTTATGGGCGTCAGTCCGGGTGTGCTCTGAGTTCCTCTGAGCCCTACACCACAATTGGCATCACATTAATTATGCTCTGTTTCCTTTCCTCTCAAATACAGGTATATCTTACACTCTATCTTCATTTAACTCTTTATCCATTGAATGTTTCGGTGATGACCTCTTACCATGGCCTTCCACCATCACTTCTGTTTGGATTCCATTTCCTCACTTTCACATTCATCACTTTTCTTACTAACCCTTATCCACTGGTCTCACACCCCACACATTCACCCTTCAACATTGTTTTCAGTCCTTTTTCATGGTTTGTTTTTTGTTTTTTGTTTTTTGTTTTTGGTTTTGGTTTTCACTTATTGTTTTCACCACACCTCACCAGTTCTCACATTCACACTAGGGATGCTTGGAGCTCACCCGGACGCCTGCCTGTGATGATCGCCGCCCTATACATGCCCTCTCGGCTCCCGACACCGATGCTTTGGGGTGGCCTGGGGTCTTTGGCGCCCTGCCTTCCAGTGCACACATATCTGTAAGCCATTTTTGTCTTATACAGATTTTTGGGGGATTTTATCCATCCCCCCTACCCTGATTTAATATACTTACCCACAAATATTTTCCTATTGCAGATATCTTACATGTCTGCTCCTGAAGAGCGGTTTAAAGCCGCGAAACGCGTCGAGCTACTGATGTATGAACTACATAACCATCATGATATGTGCTATACTTCTTCCAACATATTTGGGTTTTTGAGCCTATTGACAGTGCAGATACTATTATCTTAACATTTGTATCCAACTATGAGTATGGTGGTCCCCTTTATTTTACTCTGAATATTAATGGTTGTAAATATGTTATTATCAATTATTACCAGGTTGCAGAGTGACACCATGTTATGGGCGCATTTTTGTATACATGGAATGAATTGTATGTAAACTTGTTTTTCACGCATTATTAAATCTTTATTTGCCACCATTTTACTCATTTTTGTCATCCTGAGCTTCATTTAAAGTCCCACTTCTTTTTGCATCACCGCCGCCCCCTGCCGTGGTGAAGCTTTTATTTTCAGATGATAGGGATGGAGGCACATGACTTTACCCAGCCATGGCTTCACTCAAAGTCCCAAGCTCCCCAATTTCCCCCCCTTTTTTAATAATCAGGCCTGGGTGTGGCTAGAGAAATTGAACTCAGGTGTGGACAACCACAGTTCTAGTATGTTTTAACAAGGGGGGCAATCACTTTTTCACACAGGGCCATGATGGTTTGGATTTTTTTTCACCTTTAATAATAAACACCTTCATTTACAAATTGCATTTTGTGTTTACTTGTGTTGTCCTTGACTATTGTTTAAATTGGTTTGATGTTCCGAAACACTTAAGTGTGACAAACATGCAAAGGAACAGGAAATGAGGAAGGGGGCAAACACTTTTTCACACCACTGTATATTGCATATTATGGATTTCTTCACAAGAGTAGTTGCATTTCTTACCTGGTTTCCGCCACTAGAGGGAGTAAAGAGCAACCTGGTGTATACTTACGTGCCTTTCCAGGATACACGCTCAGGGAAGCCAGTCTCCGGACCGCTCACATCCTCTGCTGCAGGCTCTGCCAGCGGGGTTCCAAATGTGGTCCTCTTCCTCGTTTGTGGCCACCGCCAGGTTGACCTTGTGCGCGCGCGTGCAGGGGGTGTGCTTTCACACACAGGCAGCAAACAGAGGGGGGGTGTGGTTCCGGGGAGCACGGCGCTCCACTGTGCAGGTGCCAAGCGGTAATTTTAAAGAGCTCAGAGCGTCAGAGCTCTGTAAAGGGGATGGATACAGAGCTGTGGGCAGTAAGCATCCTAAGAGGTCGGTTCCAGGCAATCCTAAGACACCTACTCATTAAGCATATATGTGTATTGTGAGACTTGTAGCTCAACGGTGATTGCGCTTTGTACTAGTACCTCTGCTTTGTAGCTTAGGACTATATCTCCTCATAAGAGGGTCTCAGGGAGAGCCTATGTCTAGGGGTCCTAAAGATGCCTGTACATTACCATCCCCCCTTGCAAGACTGGAACCAGCCTCGCAGGATGAGTCAGTGGCCCTGTCAGATTTTGCAGCCTCTCCTAATATTGCAGCCCCGCCGTATGTCACATTGGAGAGTTTTGAAGGAAGAATTATGAACTTAATTTCAGCTTCCTTAAAATATAGCAGAAAAAGGGGTAGATCCCCTCCTTCTGCTGCAATTCCTCTTTCAAAAGATTCCTCTGACAATGAGGAGAGATCCCTCTCATGGGATAGGGATCAAGAGCAGTCAGATGAATCAGAGGAAGAGGAAAGAGTTTCCTCCTCTCAGGCACTCAAGAAGCAGGTCCAGTATTACACTGAATTGGTGCGTACCATTTTCAGAATGCCCACTGCTGAGGCCCCTGCATCCTCTGTTTCTTCCCTAGCGGTCAGGAAAATCCCAGACTGCCTTTCCTTTCCAATTCATCCCTTAATGGATAAATTGCTGTATGAGGATTGGGGGCATCCCAATAAACAGTTTTCTCCTCCTAAAGGGTTTTCTATGGTTTATCCTCTGGAGGAATGTTTCACCAAGAAATGGGGGGTCCCATCCATTGATGCGGCTATCTCTTGTGTGAATAAAAACCTGACCTGTCCTCTGGATAATGCTCAGGTGTTTAAAGATCCAACTGATAAAAAGCTGGAAACTTTATTAAAAGCCTCCTTTTCCATGGCTGGCGCTGTAGTCCAACCTACAGTCACAACTTTGGGGTTGTGTCAATTCCTCAAGAAAAAAGTTAAGCAAATGCTTAGCCTCCTTCCCAGTGAGGAAGTGGAGAACTATGCAGACCTTCCTCAGGTTCTGTGCTTTATGATTGATGCGATTTTGGATTCCGTCCAACAAGCATCTCATTTATCTCTCCTGTTGGTACAGATGTGAAGGTTCCTTTGGCTCTCTACAAAAATTGGGCAGCTGAGCTTTCATGCAAAAAATATTTGACTGGATTCCTGTTTAAAGGGGAACGCTTATTTGAGGATGACTTGGATAAATTCATCCAAAAAATTACTTGTGGTAAATCTACTCTTTTAGCAATCAAAAGGAATAAACGTCCATCATTTAGGCGTTCTCTTCCTCCAACCCCTGGAGCATCAAGTTCTAAGCAGTGGCGACGGCCTTCCCAATCCACCTCTAGAGGAAAGGCCCAAAGTGGGCAGCAAAAGACTTGGGGGTGAAAGCCTGCCAAGCAGAGCCCCAAAACGTCCTTGTGAAGGGGCGCCCCCACTCGGCCGAGTGGGGGAAAGGCTGCTGCAGTTTGCAGAAGCCTGGCGGGAAGAGATTCAAGACAGATGGGTAGTCTCCTCAGTATCTCTGGGCTACAAGAGTTCCAGGAGATTCCACCATCTCGCTTCCTAAGGTCAAGGGTCTCCAAAGATCCTGTAAAGTGAAGACCTCTACTTCTGGCCTTAGATCACTTTCTATCCCAGGGGGTGATAGTGGAAGTGGACCCAAAAGAACCGGGTTCAGGTTTTTACTCAAATCTCTTCACCGTTCCAAAACCAAATGGGGATGTCAGACCCATCCTAGATCTAAAAGATCTGAATCAATTTCTACCCATTCGGTCCTTCCAAATGCAGTTAATACGTTCTGTGGTCTCCACCCTTCAAGTTTATGGCATCAATAGGTATCAAGGATGCATATCTTCATGTGCCGATATTTCCCGCTCACCAAAAATATCTAAGGTTTGCGGTAGATCAGCGAACATTTACAATTAGTGGCCTGTCGTTAAGGTCTCACTACAGCTCCTTGAGTTTTTACGAAGATTCTAGACCTTCACTTAGCAAACCTAAGAGCTCAGGGCATAACCGTGATAGCTTAGATAGCGCAACTGAACCACAGTGTTCTCAAAACAGTAAAACACCTGGAAAGCCTAGGTGGGATTATAAACCTAGAAAAGTCTTCCTTGTAATCTTTAACAAGTTTGGAATATCTGGGCATGATCATAGACACCGCTCAAGGCAAGGTGTTTCTACCAGAGCCAAAAGCCAAGGCCATAAAGGTTCTGGTCCACCTAGTGTTAAGTAGAAGGAGTTCCTCTATTCAGCTATGTATAAGACTGTTAGAAAAAATGGTCGCCTCCTTCGAGGCTGTTCCATTTACCCAGTTTCACTCAAGGCCTTTACAGAGATGCATCCTCAAGAAGCCCCAAGCCTTGTATCTTCCTATGTGCTTATCCCCAGGGAAACACAAAGGTCTCAATTGGTGTTATAATTATTTATAATAATAAATAAAAATTATTATTATTATTTATCTCGGATCTAATTGTGGTATCAAGATAGTCCTCAAATTCATTGGCATGGCACGCTAAGATACTGGGAGTTTTCTGTGCTAATGCCTCCCCCTTTTTTCTCCAAATTTTGCAAAATAAGGATGAGGATACCAACCCCTAACATTTGGTATAATCTCTACTAATAATAGGCACCTTAACGATTCTTTTCATCCCAGGAGTGGAAAATTGGCAAGCGGATTTTCTAAGCTGCCAGAAATTATGCTCAGGAGAATGGGCTCTACACCCTGATATATTTCAGACCATATGTCACAAATGGGGTACTCCGGATGTAGATCTGTTTTCGTCCAGATTCAACAAGAAGCTGGACAAGTTTGTTTCGAGAACAAAGGATGTACTTGCTCAGGGGTCAGATGCTCTGACAATTTCCTGGGATCGGTACAATCTAATCTATGCCTTCCCGTCGAATCCACTTCTGCTGCACTTCCTTGGAAGAGTCGAAAGGGAAACAAAGTTGGTTCTTTTAGTAGCCCCGGCTTGGCCCAGACAATCTTGGTACTCAGAGATTGTGAAGATGGCAGTAGGCAGGCCGTGGATCCTTCCTCTCTGGCTAGGTCTACTCTCGCAGGGTCCAATCTACCATCCCGCTTTACACAGTCTGAATTGTAGTGTATTAGAAACTGTACACACTGTATTAGATACTGTGTCCAGCGCCTGAAGTGTATTCAAAACTGTAAACACTGTATTACAGGGATCTGCAATTAGCAGACCTCCAGCTGTTGCAAAGCTACACGTCCCATCATGCCTCTGCCTCTGGGTGTCATGCTTGTGGCTGTCAGAGTCTTGCTATGCCTCATGGGACTTGTAGTTCCGCAACAGCTGGAGGTCCGCTAATTGCATATCCCTGCTGTATTAGATACTGTGTACACCGCCTGCACTGTATTAGAAAATGTACTACGGCTGCACTGCATTGTGTACACCACCAGAAGTGTAATAGAAACTGTACACACTGTATTAGATACTGTGTACACCACATGAAGTGTATTAGAAACTGTACACACTGTATTAGATACTGTGTACACCGCTTGAAGTGTATTAGAAACTGTACACACTGTATTAGATACTGTGTACACTGTCTGAAGTGTATTAGAAACTGTACTCTGTATTAGATACTGTGTACACCACCAGAAAAGCAGTAGAAACTGTACACACTGTATTAGCTACTGTGCACACCACCTGAAGTGTATTAGAAACTGTACTACGGCTGCACTGTATTGTATACTGTGTACACTACCAGAAGTGTAGTAGAAACTGTACACACCGTATTAGACATGTATACTAGGTATACTATATTAGGTGTGTATACCGCCTGAAGTGTTTTAGACGCAGTAAACCACCAAATGCACTGTAGATATAGGCTACAAAGAATGCAGAGTATCTATCTATCTATTTATATCTATCTATATATATATATATATATATATATATATATATATATATATATATATATATATATATATATATATATATATGTAGTGTGGTACCCCACCAGTGTATGTACCCAGCATTTTCAACCAGGCGGGTTGAGGGGCTCCAGGGAGCTTGCAACGTTGGGAGGAAGCTGACTTTTCAGTTTCCTCATTATTTACTAAATTCTGTTTTGGGATCTGGAGCCCTGGGATTTCGTAGTGATCCGGGTGGGATGAAATCCCCAGTCCTGGGTCCAGATTTTGGGATTCACCAGCACACTGACTGGTCAGGTGTGTGTGGGTCTATTTCTAGACACCTGACCATGGTTCTGGGCTCCACCCTCTCGAGGAGTCCAGGCAAGCAAGGGAGAAGCATGCATGTCTGCATGGTGTAGTCAGAGGGCCCAAAGCTGTGGGCTGAGCAATAAGGGAGATTAAAAGAGGTACAGTCCTGGTACGTGATCTCTGTTATATGGCCAAGAGGGCTGAAGGGTAAAGCCTAAACGGCAGTACTGCTGACCATAGAGCCAGGTGGCTTGGTATTTTTTTTGTTTATTACTGCGGTGAAATTGAAACCCCTGTGTGGGAATTATTGATGGACATTTTCATTTAATTTTTTTTTTTTTTTTTATAAAAGTGGGTCAAAAAGCCCTGAAATTGAGTTTCTGGTGTGGATTGGTCTCACTTGCGGGTGCTACACTTGAGTTAAACAACCCCCAATATTACAATATATATATATATATATATATATATATATATATATATATATATATATATGTATATATGTATGTATGTATGTATGTTCTGTTATTGGGCGAACATCTGTTGTTTGAGTTGAAATTATGTATGACCCGGACATTGAGCTCATCCCTAAGCTGTTGGATTTTTTTGTTCAGTCTATAGGTTAAAGAAAGAAATGTATTGGTGTATAGCTAACTTTACTGACTGTTAGCACTTGGTATTAGCAGTTGCTGCTGTTATTGTAAGATTTGGAAGGGTGAAGTGCATGTAATGTCAACAGTTGAGCTGCCTTGCTAGAGCAGCTGTAATAAATTGACTGGACATGATGTGAATTCAGGAAAAAAAGGGATTACAAAAATCAATTGACAGGCTGTGCTAATTGTTGAAATCTCTAAGGATTTTGAGTAACAAGAATTTTGTATAGATAAGAAGCCTTCCTGTATCTCAGAGATCTCTTTATCATTGTATGCAGGAAGCCACTGTCAGTGTAGCACCCTTCTAGGTAGGTACTGTGATAGTTAGATAAATGTTAAAGTGCGTTTTTAAAAGGTACATTTAGTTGCCAAACTGTAGGTCAGTGTTTCTCAACTGGAATTCCTCAGAACCCTAGGGTTCCATGAGAAGTCCCCAGGGGTTCTGCGGCAATCTACCCACTAATCACAGATAGCTGACGGGTAGATCGGTTCTCAGCCAACATGTCCAGAGTAGTGCAGCAAGAGGCTGTAAAAAGCCCTCTCTCACAGCATGCTGCTCCCCGCTGGCCCTCCTTTCCTCCCGTTCACCCTAACTGCTTGTGGCATCACCTGGGATGGATAAGAAGAGAGCAGGGGTCAGTGGGAACAGCTCGCTATGAGAGAGGACAATGAGAGAGGACAGCTAATTCCCATGCTACTCTGCATTTGAAGGAAACTGCTACTACAGTGTACCCTGCTGTGTGACCCATGCCCTGCTTTGAGCCCCATGAAGTGCTCTGCTGTGTGCTTCTTGATGCCCCCTCCTGAACCATACTAGACCACATGCCCTCAAAATGGGGGAGGTGCTTTGGAGTGGGCGGGCAAGGGTCTCTTCCCGACAACCCTGGGCTGTGGTTGTCGGGGGCTGCAGATGCGGGGGCTTATTGAAATCTGGAAGGGGCCCTAAGATCCTGCCCCCCATGTAAATGGGTAGGGGTATGTACCCCTACCCATTCACCAAAAAGTGAACAAAAAATAAGTAAAAACAGGAGACAACATGATGAGACTAAAATTTAACTTTGTGGCCAGCAAAGAAAACGCTATGTCTGGAGCAAACTCAACACATCACATCACCCAAAGAACACCATCATGCTGTGGGGATGCTGAGCATCATGATGTGGGGATGTTTTTCAGCAGTCAGCACTGGGAAAATGAGGGAAAGATGGATGGTGCTAAATACAGGGATATTCTTGAGCAAAACCTGTACCACTATGTGTGTGATTTGAGGCTAGGAAGGAAGTTCACCTTCCAGCAGGACAATGACCCCAAACGCACTGCTAAAGCAACACTTGAGTAGTTTAAGGGGAAACATGTAAATGTGCTGGAATGGCCTAGTCAAAGCCCAGACCTCAATCCAATAGAAAATCTGTGGTCAGACTTAAAGAAGAGTTCCCGTAAAAAAAAAAAAAAAATACGTCAACAGCTACAAATACTGCAGCTGCTGACTTTTAATAAATCGGACACTTACAGTGGTGTGAAAAAGTGTTTGCCCCCTTCCTCATTTCCTGTTCCTTTGCATGTTTGTCACACTTAAGTGTTTCGGAACATCAAACCAATTTAAACAATAGTCAAGGACAACACAAGTAAACACAAAAAGCAATTTGTAAATGAAGGTGTTTATTATTAAAGGTGAAAAAAATCCAAACCATCATGGCCCTGTGTGAAAAAGTGATTGCCCCCTAAACCTAATAACTGGTTGGGCCACCCTTAGCAGCAACAACTGCAACCAAGCGTTTGCGATAACGTGCAATGAGGCTTTTACAGCGTCCTGGAGGAATTTTGGCCCACTCATCTTTGCAGAATTGTCCTAATTCAGTTACATTAGAGGGTTTTCGAGCATGAACGGCCTTTTTAAGGTCATACCACAACATCTCAATAGGATTCAGGTCAGGACTTTGGCTAGGCCACTCCAAAGTCTTCATTTTGTTTTTCTTCAGCCATTCGGTGGTGGACTTGCTGGTGTGTTTAGGATCATTGTCCTGCTGCAGAACCCAAGTTCGTTTCAGCTTGAGTACACGAACAGATGGTCAGACATTCTCCTTCAGGATCTCTTGGTAGACAGCAGAATTCATAGTTCCTTTTATCACGGCAAGTCTTCCAGGTCCTGAAGCAGCAAAACAGCCCCAGACCATCACACTACCACCACCATATTTTACTGTTGGTATAATGTTCTTTTTCTGAAATGCAGTGTTCCTTCTACGCCAGATATACTTGGACACACACCTTCCAAAGAGTTCCACTTTTGTCTCATCGGTCCACAGAATGTTGTCCCAAAAGTCTTGGGGATCATCAAGATGTGTTGTGGAGAAATTGAGACGAGCTTTGATGTTCTTTTTGCTCAGCAGTGGTTTTCTCCTTGGAACTCTGCCATGCAGGCCATTTTTGCCCAGTCTTTTCCTGATGGTGGAGGCATGAACGCTGACCTTAACTGAGGCAAGTGAGGCCTGCAGTTCCTTGGACGTTGTTGTGGGGTCTTTTGTGACCTCTTGGATGAGTCGTCGCTGCGCTCTTGGGGTAATTTTGGGCGGCCGGCCACTCCTGGGAAGGTTCACCACTGTTCCATGTCTTCGCCATTTGTGGATAATGGCTCTCACTGTGGTTCGCTGGATTCCCAAAGCTTTGGAAATGGCTTTATAACCCTTTCCAGACTGATAGATCTCAATTACTTTCTTTCTCAATTGTTCCTGAATTTCTTTGGGTCTCGGCATGATGTGTAGCTTTTAAGGATCTTCTGGTGGACCTTACTGTGTCAAGCAGCTCCTATTTAAGTGATGCCTTGATTGTGAACAGGTGTGGCAATAATCAGGCCTGGGTGTGGCTATAGAAATTGAACTCAGGTGTGGACAACCACAGTTCTAGTATGTTTTAACAAGGGGGGCAATCACTTTTTCACACAGGGCCATGATGGTTTGGATTTTTTTTCACCTTTAATAATAAACACCTTCATTTACAAATTGCATTTTGTGTTTACTTGTGTTGTCCTTGACTATTGTTTAAATTGGTTTGATGTTCCGAAACACTTAAGTGTGACAAACATGCAAAGGAACAGGAAATGAGGAAGGGGGCAAACACTTTTTCACACCACTGTACCTGTCCCAGGGTCCAGTGATGCGGGGAACGAAGCCCCGCTCATCCCCCCCCTCCACTTGGCGGCGCCGGCATTGCAAATGTTAGCACCCGGCTGTGGCTTCACAGCCTGGTACCCACTATGCATGTGTGAACGGCGCCGCACGCCGTGAGTGGCCACGCAGTCATCTGGGACCTGTCACGTGTCCCAGATGACAGACAGGAGGGAGGGGGCAGAGTTGAGCCCTTCCTGCACTAAGGGGAGTGATGTCACCAGCCCAGGCACTGAAGGAGGCAGACTACAAGGGACCCCCTAGCAACAAGCATTTAGAGGTGAGTTAAAAAAAAAATTTTTTTTTAGTAATTTTAATCATATATTTTTTTTTTTTTGTGTGTGGAACACCACTTTAAAGTATGCTGTTCGCAAGTGCAAACCATCCAACTTGAAGGAGCTGGAGCAGTTTTGCAAGGAGGAATAGGCAAAAATCCTAGTGGTAAGATGTGGCAAGCTCATAGAAACGTATCCAAAGTGACTTGGAGCTGTGATAGCCGCAAAAGGTGGCTCTACAAAGTATTGACTTTAGGGGGGTGAATAGTTATGCACATTGACTTTTTCTGTTATTTTGTCCTATTTGTTGTTTGCTTCACAATGAAAAAAAATAAATCTTCAAATTTGTGGACATGTTCTATGAATTCAATTATGCAAATCCTCAAACAATCAATGTTAATTCCAGGTTGTGAGGCAACAAGAAAAATGCCAAGGGGGTAAATACTTTTGCAAGGCACTGTAAAATCTATCCCATAGTTTGTAGACGTGATAACGTTTGCGTAAACCAATCTATATATGCCTATTGTGTGTGTTTTTTTTTTTTTTTTTTTTTTTTTTAAATATGTAGAAGAATATATATAGGCCCAAACTGATCAATACATTTTTGGTTAATATATATTTTTTGGATATGTATTATAGCAGAAAGTAAAAAAAAAAAAAAAATGTCAAAATTGACGCTCTTTTTCTGTTCATAGAGCAAAAAATAAAAGCAATAAGAATCTGTTTTTCACAGCCGAGGAAGCCTCAGTACCGATTTTATAACTTGTTGTGTATGGTCCCTTCTTTGTTAATAAGTACTTGTAACCTGAGTCTTGGATCAAGGGTATCATGAGCACTGGAGAGCAGCAGAAGCAACTACAGGAATGATAAGGATCATTCAAGATCCTGCTAGCAGGGAAACACTAGGCTCATATCTTTAGGGCTTCTTTACACTGTGCAGACCGGCACCTATAAAATGAAGGTCTCTGCAAGGGAACATAGAAAACAATTCCTAGTTTCATAGTTGGTAAGGTTGAATAAAGACACCAGTCCATCTAGTTCAACCTGCATAGGTGTGTGTATGTGTGTAAGTGTATCTATGTTAATACCATCTTCCAAATCCCTTTACATTGTGTTCGCTAAGGTACCCATCAAAAAATTGTTTTAAATTATCAACGCTTCCCACTGATACCACTGATTGTGGAAGGGCATTCCACATCATTACTGCTATAATAGTAAAGATCCCCCTATGCAGTTAAGGGTTGAACCTCTTCTCTTCCAATTTCATTGAGTGGTTGCATGTCTTCTTAAGCTCCCTGAAACCGAATAGTTTCCTCCCTATGCTAGAATCACCATTTAGGTATTTGTATATTGCTCATATCTCCTCTCAAGAGTCTCTTCTCCAGGGATAATACGTTTAATGCTTGTAGTCGTTCCTTGCAATTGAGGTCCTCCTGTGCCCTTTTTTAGCTTTGTCGCCCTTCTCTGGACTCTCTCTGGTTCCAGCACATCCTTCCTAAAGATTGTTGACCAGAACTGGACGGCACATAGAATTGTTTTTATGTGCCGTGTTCACACCACAGCCCTGGTGTAATGTGCATTGTGGGCAAGAAAGATGCAGACATGCACTGAATGATGCCAGAAGTCATCACACCATGTTGCTGTGTGGAAACATGTATATTATGTACACATTGTACACTTCCAATAAAGAAAATACACAAAGAAATTTAATAGCATGATACACCAAAACAGCCTATCTCACCATTCACTGTCCAGTAAAACTGACAGCAGCTCGTATGCTTAAACAGAATGTTCCAAAATGTTTCAGCATGCAGGCAGTATGAACAGAATAGACGCTGGTGCTCACCATTCCTCCTGCCAACAAAGCAAAGTGGAGCCTGGAGAGCCACAGAAAATACTAGGTGTAGCAGGGCTCAGAGCTGCAAATTGCACAGAGCACAAGGATCAGAAATGAGCAACGCACACAGAGTTAAGGGCTCAGGTCTGCATTTTGTGCAGGATGCAGGGCTCAGGAGTGAATGTCACACAGGGTGCAAGACTCAAGAGTGTGTACTGTACAATGCTCAGAAGTGCATGTCCCACAGGGCGTAGGACTCAGGAGTCCATACTGTGCAGGGCTTGGGAGTGCATCTTGTGTAGCGTGTAGGGCTCAGGAGTGCTTATCCCATAGGCCTCAGGATCGCACAAGGGTGCAGGAGTGTATATTGTATCGTGCTGTGCTCAGGAGTGCACAAGGAGCAGGATTGCACTGCCAAAAATGACCCTCCTTCCATCCCCACAGAACTCTCCCCCACAGGTGCAGAGATCCCCAAATACAGAACTCTTCTCGTACTCACTTAAGAGTGCCAGAGAAGAGTCCTTGGTGTAGGTTGCAGGAGGAACAGCAAGACTGGTGTGGCTCAGAACACTTGAGGAATGCTGTCACTAGTAAACATAAAAGCCAGCAGAGGAAGTGGGCAGTGCAGAAAAATGTCCTATACTGGCTTTTGTGTTTACAAGTGACAAGATGGTGAGCATAGGGCAGTGCTGCAAGTAGCGGTCCAGAGTACCACCATGTTCGCCCCTAAAAAAAGCCTTGCTGACAATTATAGAATGCAGCAATCCAGCCAGCCAGGAGAGAATATGAATATAAGAGCCAGGATAAAAACTAAAACCATTCACCAGGAAGGTTGTATCCTCAGAGACGTTTTAAATGAACAATTTTCACGTATGAGTGGAGTGTACATTCAAATAGGTTTTGTTTGTTTTTTGGATATTGTTGTAGTTTCAGATTATTTCATGCACAAAATAGCAAATAGAAAGCGAAGGACAACAGAGAAGGTCTTTATATTTGTTAAACAATGACCTAGGAACATAGAATATATTTTGAAGGCTTTAATAATTACTATAATTCACCATTGTCTGCTCTGTTTGCAAACCAGTCAGAATAAAAATAGAAGGCTGTCACGTTGTTGACACCTTTCGCCAGAATATAGGCTACATGTGTCAACAATGTGACTGGTTGCACTATTATCTCTTTATACAGAAAAATAAAATATAAAAAATAAAAGAAGGTAAATGGAGTCATTAAAGCTGAACTCCAGGCAGATCTAAAAGCCACAGATTAATGCATAATCATTAATACATATTTAAATATATTTTTTAAATGCAATAGAAGAGTGTGCAGTGAGAGAGGGACATTTTAAGGGAAACAAACCCTTGTCCGAACATGTAGCCTGGAGGTCAAGATGGGGGATGGGAGAAAGCGGCCCCATCTTCTCCTGAACTGTAGTAGAGCACTGTGAGTTGCTGTAATATATGAATGCAGTGACATACGTACCATTCCATTTTTAGTGTTCTTACTGAAACTTTTCCTTTTCACTGTGCTATACTATAGGGGAGCCACCAAGACTTTGTATTCAAGGAGTACTAGATGTATAAGTATAAATATGCAATTTTTATTATATAATAAATACTTTTTTATACTTTTTACAAAATTGGGTTATAATCCTTATATTTAGTTTGTTAGGGTCCATTATTTTGTATCCTCCTGAATATGGCGCTACCACATGAGTGAGACTTTTTTTACAGCTTGGCCGCATAGAGAGACCCAACATGCAGGGAGCACTGTCAGGTGTTCTAGGAGCATAAATTACCCATCTTATTTCTTGATTACCTATCACATTTTTGAAGCACCAGGACAGTGGAATTACCCACAAATTTTTTTTTACACAGAGTTGTCAAATCATAAAGATATTTATAACACATAACATGTACATGGCAAAAATTACACCCCAAAATATAACAGTTGTCCCTGTTTTTGTTTATTGGACATTTTCAAGTTGGGCATCCCATAATCTCTTACCCCATCCAAGTTATCATCCCCTAATAAAACAAACAAAAAAAAAAAAAGCCAAAGGATGGATTTATGTGTCTGGATGCAAGAAGGAAATTCTATATGACTGTTTATGTAGCAGTGGGGAACCCTGATATCAGCAAAGAAAAGCAGCTCAATAGTGGGCCCATTTTTATAGCAATTAATACAAAGTTGTGTATATTTTTTGATAATATTTGAAGTGTTACTAAACCCAGGACCCTGCATTCACTATATCGGATCTCTGGCAGTACGAAGAACTTGAAAAAAGCAATAATTTAAGTAAATATAAACTGCTAAATACCTTTTCTCATCAGAAGTGTATAGCAGTCTTGTGACTTCTATCAGTGTCTGGTTGAGGCTGGGTTCACATTATTGTGAACTGGATGCGGGTTTCCCATCCAACTTGCATGTCAGGAGATTGTGACTGTCTCTCAATGGAGCCAGTTCACATAGCTCTGGAGTGAATTGCACAGGAGTCCTGTGAGTCTTCTGGTCCACTTCAGGTCGGAATTCAGCCACAAATTTGGACTGAAATTGGACCTGAAATGGTGAACAGGGACACACCGGACCCCTGCGGTGAGCATCTCCATATGGCAGTGTGAATCCAGCCTGAAGCTTGTAGAAGGAGTTTTCATTTTACTCTGACTCTCTTATGAGGCTGCAGGACCCCTGACCCTCTGTTTGGACAGTGCTGATTGTCCCTATGCTGATCACTTGTACCCTCCCAAGAAAAAAAAAAAGAACTCTCTAGCAATACACAGCAAACTGAGCACTTGCAGAGTGCCCCCAAGGCTCTGTTCTATCAGGAGATGGATTGGGGACTGTGGAAGAAGGGGAGGATCAAACAAGACAGGTTCAAACAGCCTTTTTAGACAATGCAGAGGATTAATCCCTTAGGTTCCACAGTGAGTAGAACAAGCATGCTTTACTGCATATACAAACTGATTTTACTGTTGTAGTTTTAGTAACACTTTAAGGTGAAATCTGAATTTGCGCTAACTTTCTTTTGTAGGATCTAGGTCTACTCCTAGTGGACACAAAGGGGTTAACTTAAAGTCAGAATTACATGCATAAATATTTGATAGTGCTACCTGAGATATTGCCAGCATTCCATTCAGATCCTACTACGTTATGGTGGGGGTCTCCAAAATTAAGCCCATTTCCATTTTACTGAGGATTTTTGAAATTATTATTTTCACACTTCTGAGGGACTTCGTATTAAAAGCCCATCTGCTGAGACCTTGTTGGCCAGCCTTATCAGCAGGGAAATAGAGCCAGATGCTGTCACACGGTGCGTCCTGCTGCTTTTCTCACTGCATCATACCATTAGGAAATGTGTAGAAAACGGGTAATATCATACATCTGAAATTCTCCTTGCAGTGCGAGTGTTGTCAGTTGATTAGAAAATCTGTTGACATCACTATTTAAATTGCAGTTGTTTTGCATTCTGAGAGGACTTGTTAAATTTTAAATACTGCATTCATGATTTAGTTGAATGCAAATTATGAAATTTTGAAATACAGTCATTTGAAAATGTACACCCAATAAAAAATGTTTACTTTTAAACATTAGATTAATTTAAACAGTAATTACAAATAAATGTGATATACTAAAAAAAACACAAGGACAATTTGCCTTTTCAATCATTTATGCCACGAAAATATCAATAGATGTAATGGTGTGCCATGAAAAGAGCAAGTACACGCTTGGTTTCAGAAGATGGTAGTGCCCATCTTATTAGAAATGATTGCTTGCAGGACATTTTGGATAACTACCCACCAGTCTCTGACATCAACTTTTAGATTTTTTTTTTTTTTGCATATTTTTGGCCATGCCTTCATAAAAATTATTTTCAGTTGAAAGAAGTTTGTTGCTTTTCTTATATGAACTGCCAATTTTAAATTCATCCATAACAGTCCAATGGGATTCAAACCAGGGCTTTGATTAGGCCAGTACATAACTAGGGATGGGTTTCAAGTTTGGGTTGGATGGAGTTTTGAGGTGAACCTGGCCTGTTCGTGGCTCGGGGACTTTTCAAACGAATGCGGCAGATCACTTACCCGAACTCTCGACTGGTGTAATGTAAACAGTCGGGTACTCCTGGTGAGTTAATTGACAACATTTAGTTATTGATCATTTTTTGTTAAGGACATCATCCAGGACCCCTGGAGCTGTGTTTACATTACCTTAGGGTTGGGAATCTGCCATTTTGTGATAAGCATATGATGTACGGTGGTGTGAAAAAGTGTTTGCCCCCTTCCTCATTTCCTGTTCCTTTGCATGTTTGTCACACTTAAGTGTTTCGGAACATCAAACCAATTTAAACAATAGTCAAGGACAACACAAGTAAACACAAAATGCAATTTGTAAATGAAGGTGTTTATTATTAAAGGTGAAAAAAAATCCAAACCATCATGGCCCTGTGTGAAAAAGTGATTGCCCCCCTTGTTAAAACATACTAGAACTGTGGTTGTCCACACCTGAGTTCAATTTCTATAGCCACACCCAGGCCTGATTATTGCCACACCTGTTCACAATCAAGGCATCACTTAAATAGGAGCTGCTTGACACAGTAAGGTCCACCAGAAGATCCTTAAAAGCTACACATCATGCCGAGACCCAAAGAAATTCAGGAACAATTGAGAAAGAAAGTAATTGAGATCTATCAGTCTGGAAAGGGTTATAAAGCCATTTCCAAAGCTTTGGGAATCCAGCGAACCACAGTGAGAGCCATTATCCACAAATGGCGAAGACATGGAACAGTGGTGAACCTTCCCAGGAGTGGCCGGCCGCCCAAAATTACCCCAAGAGCGCAGCGACGACTCATCCAAGAGGTCACAAAAGACCCCACAACAATGTCCAAGGAACTGCAGGCCTCACTTGCCTCAGTTAAGGTCAGCGTTCATGCCTCCACCATCAGGAAAAGACTGGGCAAAAATGGCCTGCATGGCAGAGTTCCAAGGAGAAAACCACTGCTGAGCAAAAAGAACATCAAAGCTCCTCTCAATTTCTCCACAACACATCTTGATGATCCCCAAGACTTTTGGGACAACATTCTGTGGACCGATGAGACAAAAGTGGAACTCTTTGGAAGGTGTGTGTCCAAGTATATCTGGCGTAGAAGGAACACTGCATTTCATAAAAAGAACATTATACCAACAGTAAAATATGGTGGTGGTAGTGTGATGGTCTGGGGCTGTTTTGCTGCTTCAGGACCTGGAAGACTTGCCGTGATAAAAGGAACTATGAATTCTGCTGTCTACCAAGAGATCCTGAAGGAGAATGTCCGACCATCTGTTCGTGTACTCAAGCTGAAACGAACTTGGGTTCTGCAGCAGGACAATGATCCTAAACACACCAGCAAGTCCACCACCGAATGGCTGAAGAAAAACAAAATGAAGACTTTGGAGTGGCCTAGCCAAAGTCCTGACCTGAATCCTATTGAGATGTTGTGGTATGACCTTAAAAAGGCCGTTCATGCTCGAAAACCCTCTAATGTAACTGAATTAGGACAATTCTGCAAAGATGAGTGGGCCAAAATTCCTCCAGGACGCTGTAAAAGCCTCATTGCACGTTATCGCAAACGCTTGGTTGCAGTTGTTGCTGCTAAGGGTGGCCCAACCAGTTATTAGGTTTAGGGGGCAATCACTTTTTCACACAGGGCCATGATGGTTTGGATTTTTTTTTCACCTTTAATAATAAACACCTTCATTTACAAATTGCATTTTGTGTTTACTTGTGTTGTCCTTGACTATTGTTTAAATTGGTTTGATGTTCCGAAACACTTAAGTGTGACAAACATGCAAAGGAACAGGAAATGAGGAAGGGGGCAAACACTTTTTCACACCACTGTATGTACATTGATGGATCAAAATTTCATCCCTGCTGAGCTGGCTGAATTTTGACCCATCTATAGCCAGTTTAAATAGTGGATGTGTATTATTAATTTCTAGATAACTAGGGTATTGTTTAGTTGCAGGTTAACTTTGTGGGAATAGGTAAGGAGTAATAATAAACTACCTCTTATATAGTCAATGACATCCCTGGGGATCCCTGTCACTATATTTACAATACTGCAGTGCTAGAGATATGTAATTTAGCAATAGGAGCATTAACATGAGCAGGCATCAGGTTGTTATGATTGATGATGATTGCATCCCTGAATGCCCTTGATGCCCTTGTTATAAAGGGGCTTCAAGATTCTGTTACAATTCCCCCATATTACCCCTTCTATTTATTTGAGCATCTGAGATGAGACCCTTGTCCCTAACTTGGGTGCCATTTGATGGGGGAAGGTTTTGCTACCCTCCTTCTTTTGCAAGGTACAACCACCCCATGTTGAAAGGTATGTGCCTGGTCTGTTACAGGAAGGGAGACCATACACTCACTGCCCTTCCCTTTTAGCCATCCAGGCTGCATGTCTGCAAGGGTCTGGGTGTAATTTTAAAGGGAACCCCCATTGAATTTTTCCCCTTTTTTTAAAGGACTACATTTACGGTTCCATAACTTCATATGCTGCTTTAAGGCATCTCCAAACTTTTAAATAAATATAGCTCAATTCATACAACGCTGATATTTGATATAAGACAAGTGTAAAGATTCAAAGTACAACTTGATACAAAAAACCAACAGGTGAAACGATTAACGATGTATACAAACATTCCTTAAATAATAGTACAATAGAAAATAGTGTATCATCCTAAGATTTCCACCACCACATGAATCTTCCAAACATGTATTTCCAAAAGTAGGCAAACACAGCTTGAACAGTCTCAATACAGATGGGAATCACACTTGCTCTGTGTTTAGGGTAGGTACCCCTCCTCCTTCCACTCAGTGGTCCCAGAATGAGCATATAAATGTCAAAGAAAAAGCTCACATAGTATGATGCCATTCAAGAAACTTTATTCATATTCAGCAGCATTAAAATTATACTCACAAAAAGTCAGAAGGCAAAAGGGCACAAATCAAAAGTCCTGTTGTATTGTTGTATTATTGGACCCTTATTTAGCAAGGACCAAGACATATGCCGGCTGCAGGCTTCTTAGCTCTTCACTGCTCTCAGCTTCAGCACAAACAACACAATACAAAGCAATCCAATGGACAGTATCAGGCTCCGCACCTTCTGGCCTTCTAAGCTACATGTCTCAATAAGGGTTTGGGCTGCAATTTAAGCGGAACCCCACATGCTTTTTTACTTGTTTTTTAAAGGATTTCATTTTACTATTCCTTAACTTTATATACAGCTTTAAGGCATCTCCAAACTTGCTGTTATTTAAAGGATTTGTGTGTTTTCAATGTTGCCATCTAAGCCATATGAAAATACCCTCTTCTCTAGGTACAGTTTTTTTTTTCTTTTTCATCGGTACATGGCCCAAAGGGCATTGCCCAGCTAAGCATGCCCTTTTTTCACAAGAGCTTGCCTATAAGCCTTAAAAATGGGCAGAAAAAAATAACATTCACCTCCCATAGACTTCAGTGTGTTGTGGCACTAAGTTCTGGGTTTGTAGACTTCACTCTGGGTTCACCAAACCTCCCAAGAGCCAAACCTGGCTAGTTTCACTCATCTCCATGCATAATCCCCCATTTCTTGTTGGATTTGTTAGTTCACTTTGGATCAGTATCAGGTTAAAATATTAATTTCCTTTTCCAATTCAATTTCAGCTTTCAAGTAGATGGTCTCACATTCTTATCAAGCACTCTTTGATATGATGTGGAATTCATTGTTAATATGATGACTACAAGCTGCCCAAGTCCTAAAGCTGCTAAAAAAAATAAAAAATAAAAAAAAGACCTATTGTAGTAGTGTTACTTCATACCCTACATGTGCTTTATAGACCCAGGTTCTTTGGAATATGCCAGAATCAACATTAACCCCTCTTAATAATTTCAGACCAGGCTCATGATGGTTAATATAACTTTACTGTAAAAATGCTGCATGACAGTACAAAAAAAAAAAGAAGTCCTGTCCCTGGTCCTAACTAATATAGCATAGTGACCCAGGCATACGTTCATGAGGTGAGAGTCCATAATGTGAATGCAAAGAATGTTATTGCGCTAATCTATATATAAAAAAAGGTGAACCAAGCTACTTACAATGAAAAATAAAAGGTGGAGTGGCTAACACCAACTAAAATAACTATAAAGTCCAAAGAGTGAAGTGAATCAATCCCAAGAATCCATACAAGAGTCCCAGATGTAGTGGTTCATATAATGCAAAAGGAAAAGAATAATCCAGAAGACATTTGAGACAATAACATCAAAACGAAATGTGAAAAAAGTGGGTACTCTTACCAGAGCCACAGGACCTGTATGTGGGCAACACCAGGTCAAACGAGCATGAATCAATGTATCCTTGACTCTACAGGAACCGTGTGACAGGTCACAGATGGTCCATCAACCAATGGAGGGACTGTGGGTCTTTCCATCAATAGAGAAACAGTCAACACTATCTCAAGGGTTCCAATCATGCTTCCAAAGGTTCCAATGATGGGAAGATAGTCTCCGACCGGTAACTCAACAGTGGAGAAAAAACTCACAAAGGGAGTCATATGTAAAACAAAAAAAAAAAACAGCATATACAGAAGTCCTTTGGGACCAAACGCGTAGGGCGAGGTTTCTATGTTCCCTGTATTGCTTTTATCGATGTGATCACGCTTTTAAAATTCTCCTTTTTTATTGTATATGCTGGTTTTATGCCAATAAATAGCTATATATATATATATATATATACAGTCAGTCTTGTGTGTGTGTGTGTGTGTGTGTGTGTATATATATATATATATATCTATCCACTGTATGCAGTCTAGCTAGAGCTGACTGCAGTTCATTCCTGGTGTACTCTGTCTAATATACTTCAGGCAGGCAGATGATTCAGTTAGCTGCAGTGTATTTAATATGTTTAGAGTCTTGTATGTATGTATGTATATATATATATATATATTGTGTGTGTGTATATATATATACAGTTAGGGCCATAAATATTTGGACAGTGACACAATTTTCGCAAGTTGGGCTCTGCATGCCACCGCATTGGATTTGAAATGAAACCTCTACAACAGAATTCAAGCGCAGATTGTAACGTTTAATTTGAAGGGTTGAACAAAAATACCTGATAGAAAGGAATTGTACACATTTCTTTACAAACACTCCACATTTTAGGAGCTCAAAAGTAATTGGACAAATAAACATAACCCAAACAAAATATTTATTTATTCAATATTTTGTTGCAAATCCTTTGGAGGCAATCACTGCCTTAAGTCTGGAACCCATGGACATCACCAAACGCTGGGTTTCCTCCTTCTTAATGCTTTGACAGGCCTTTCCAGCCGCAGCCTTCAGGTCTTGCTTGTTTGTGGGTCTTTCCGTCTTAAGTCTGGATTTGAGCAAGTGAAATGCATGCTCAATTGGATTAAGATCTGGTGATTGACTTGGCCATTGCAGAATGTTCCACTTTTTTGCACTCATGAACTCCTGGGTAGCTTTGGCTGTATGCTTGGGGTCATTGGCCATCTGTACTATGAAGCGCCGTCCGATCAACTTTGCACCATTTGGCTGAATCTGGGCTGAAAGTATATCCCGGTACACTTCAGAATTCATCCGGCTACTCTTGTCTGCTGTTATGTCATCAATAAACACAAGTGACCCAGTGCCATTGAAAGCCATGCATGCCCATGCCATCACGTTGCCTCCACCATGTTTTACAGAAGATGTGGTGTGCCATGGATCATGTGCCATTCCCTTTCTTCTCCAAACTTTTTTCTTCCCATCATTCTGGTACAGGTTGATCTTTGTCTCATCTGTCCATAGAATACTTTTCCAGAACTGAGCTGGCTTCTTGAGGTGTTTTTGGGCAAATTTAACTCTGGCCTGTCTATTTTTGGAATTGATGAATGGTTTGCATCTACATGTGAACCCTTTGTATTTACTTTCATGGAGTCTTCTCTTTACTGTTGACTTAGAGACAGATACACCTACTTCCCTGAGAGTGTTCTGGACTTCAGTTGATGTTGTGAACGGGTTCTTCTTCACCAAAGAAAGTATGCGGCGATCATCCACCACTGTTGTCTTCCGTGGACGCCCAGCCCTTTTTGAGTTGCCAAGCTCACCAGTCAATTCCTTTTTTCTCAGAATGTACCCGACTGTTGATTTTGCTACTCCAAGCATGTCTGCTATCTCTCTGATGGATTTTTTCTTTTTTTTCAGCCTCAGGATGTTCTGCTTCACCTCAATTGAGAGTTCCTTTGACCGCATGTTGTCTGGTCACAGCAACAGCTTCCAAATGCAAAACCACACACCTGGAATCAACCCCAGACCTTTTAACTACTTCATTGATTACAGGTTAACGAGGGAGACGCCTTCAGAGTTAATTGCAGCCCTTAGAGTCCATTGTCCAATTACTTTTGGTCCCTTGAAAAAGAGGAGGCTATGCATTGCAGAGCTATGATTCCTAAACCCTTTCTCCGATTTGGATGTGGAAACTCTCATATTGCAGCTGGGAGTGTGCACTTTCAGCCCATATTATATATACAATTGTATTTCTGAACATGTTTTTGTAAACAGCTAAAATAACAAAACTTGTGTCACTGTCCAAATATTTATGGCCCTAACTGTGTGTATATATATATATATATATATATATATATATATATATATATATATATATATATATATATATATATATATATATATATATCCACTGTATCCGGTGTAGCTAGATCTGACAGCAGGCTGTTCCTGGTGTACTTTTTCTACTATACTGTCAGGCCGGCAGGTGATTCAGTGATCTGCAGTGCATAAAATATATATTCAGTCTTCTATATATATATATATATCCACTGCATTCTAGTCTAGCCAAGCCTTCATCCATTTTGCCAGGAACCGACAATACATTACAGCCGCAAGAAGTTTTAAATTACTTTTATTCCTTTAGAAATGTCATTTTGTGCACAGACTGTTCTAAACACGGGAAACATGCGGCAATTTATAGGCATACTATAGTCACCCCCCAGGTACGATATTTAAAGGAATATTTCACTTTTATTTTTTCACTTTAAGTATTATTAAAATCACTCACTGCTCCCAAAAAATGGCTGTTTTTAAAACTTTTTTTGCATTGATACATGTCCCCTGGGGCAGGACCCGGGTCCCTAAACACTTTTTAGGACAATAACTTGCATATTAGATTTTAAAATTCGCACTTTTGATTTTTCACATTCAGGTCCCATAGACTTTAACTGTGTTTGAATGTTCGCACAAACTTTCGGTCCGTTCTTATGTTCTGCCGCAAACCGAATTAAGGGGTGTTCAGCTCATCCCAAGTTAGGAGTAGCTCTTTCCTCATCCTAGGGATGAAGTAGGGATGAAGTAGGGATGAGCCGAACACCCCACGGTTCGGTTCACATTAGAACATGCGAACAGACAAAATGTGTGCGAACATGCGAACAGACAAAATGTGTGCGAACATGCGAACACTGTTAAAATCTATGGGACATGAACGTGAAAAATCGAAAGTGCTAATTTTAAAGGTTTATATGCAGTTATTGAGATAAAAAGAGTTTGGGGACCCGGGTACTGGCACAGGGTACATATATCAATGTAAAAAAAAAGTTTTTAAAATAGACGTTTTTTTCAGGAGCAGTGAATTTAAGAATGCTTAAAGTGAAACAATAAAAATTATATATTCCTTTAAATATCGTGCCTGGGGGTTCCCTTAGTCTTCCTGTAAAGTAGCGCATTTCCCCCATGTTTATAACAGTACCACAGCAAAATGGCATTTCTAAAGGAAAATTTTAAACTGCTTGTGGCTGTAATGCAGGGGTCTCAAACTGGTGGCCCTCCAGCTGTTGCCAAACTACAAGTCCCATCATGCCTCTGCCTGTGGGAGTCATGCTTGTAATGGTCAGCCTTGCAATGCCTCATGGGACTTGTAGTTTTGCAACAGCTGGAGGGCTGCAAGTTTGAGACCCCTGCTGTAATGTATAGCCGGATGTATACATAAAAAACTATTGAAAAAAAGGAGTGATTCCCCCCTCCGACCATTACCAAGCCTTCGGGCCTGGTATGAATATTAAGGGATACTCCATGCCAAAATTAAAAACAAAAATCCATACCGTGTACCCCATACCCATTCATATTGAGGGGGCTGGGGGCCCCCTTTTTAAAGGGGGCTTCCAGATTTCAATAAGCCCCCCGCCCACAGACCCCCACAACCACCAGGCAAGGGTTGTGGGGATGAGGCCCTTGTCCCCATCAACACGGGGACAAGATGCTTTGGGGGGAACCCCAAAGCAGCCTCCCTACTTTGAGGGCATGTGACCTGGTATGGCTCTGGAGGGTTTGTGGAGTTCCTCTTAAAATCCATACCAGACCCAAAGGGCTGGGGGGGAACTTTTAAAATTGTAATTACATGCCCCTGTTAAACAGGGGCAGAAACATTGGGTGTCGGTGATGCCAGAACACTGTAACCCCTCACAGTTACTCTTGTTGGGCACAGGAAAGGGCCCTGCTGTTAAATATCATTTAAATATTTTTAATTACATGCCCCTGTTAAACAGGGGCATAAACATTGGGCCTTAGGTGTTGGAGGTGCCAGAACACTGTAACCCCTCACAGTTACTCTTGTTGGGCACAGGAATGGGCCCTGCTGTTAAATATAATTTCAAAAAATGTAATTACAAGACCCAGGGGCAGAAACATTGGGCCTTGGGTAGTGGTGATGCCCTAAACCAAAAATATTGTTGGAAGCTATTATCATCGTGATTGAGGAGGAATAGGATAGGCAGCATAGACAGTCTTCAAGGGATCCCAGATCCATAGCAAATTCAATCAGTTACATCAGCATCAGGTGCTTGATAGCTGCTGATCCAGGGCTGATTCCTTTTTATAAATATGAGTCTATCAATGGAGTCTGTGGAAAGGCACACTCTTTGATCCATTACAAACCCTCCAGCAGCACTGAATGTGCATTCAGAAATCACGCTGGATGCAGGACAGCCAGTAGCTCAATTACATATTGCAGCATTGCTAACGTTGAGTTACACTTGGTGGGCATGTCACAAATGAGGCAGTTGGTGGATCACATTATCTCTAACTACCTCCTCCCAGCCACATACAACTCCTTGGGTTTCTGGGGACTGAAAACCAGATTGCTGCATTTTATCCTCAACATCCATGCTGACACAATCCTCTTCCTCCTCCTCCTCCTCTTCTTCCTGTGTATTTGGTGGCCCCAATGGAATGCTATCTGGATAATTCCTTAACCGACAGAAATGAACACAGACTTTTCTGGCCTGCCTCAGGAGATCTTGTCCTCCTCTTCCTCCTTGTCCTCCTCTTCCTCCCACTGTTCTGCCTCAAGTGCCCTGTCCTTTATTCCACAAAGCAGGTGCTCCAGCAGGAAGACTAGAGGGACAGTGTCACTGATGCATGCATTGTCACTGCTCACCATCCTTGTGGCCTCCTCAAATGGTGACAGGATAGTGCATGCATCCTTGATAATTTGCCACTGGCATGGCAAAAAGAAGCCAAGCTCCCCTGACCCTGTCCAGGTTCCATACTCATACAGGTACTCATTGATGGCCCTTTGCTGTGTGTGCGGCCACTGCAGCATTGCCAACGTTGAGTTCCACCTGGTGGGCATGCCACAAAAGAGGCAGTTGGTGAGCAGGTTGCATTCCCTTTGAATGTCAGCCAGCCGAGCACTGGCCTTGTATGACCGGCAGCAATGAACACAGACTTTTCTAAGCCTGGGTACCTAGTCAAGAAACGCTGTACCACCAAATTCAGGACGTGTGCCAAACATGGAACATGGGTCAAGTGTCCCTGTCGGAGGGTGGAAAGAAGGTTGGTGCCATTGTCACATACAACCATTCCTGGCTGAAGCTGGTGTGGCATCAACCACCTCTGAGCTTGCCCCTGCAGAGCTGACAGAACCTTTGCCACAGTGTGGCTCCTGTCCCCTAGGCAGACCAACTTAAATGCCACATGACATATTTTAGTCTGACTGCTTGCGTAGCCCCTTGAGCTTTTAGGAAGCATTGCTGGTTTAGAGGACAATTTTGCAGAAGAGGCCATACAGGAAGAAGAAGAGGAGGGAGGGAAGCATACAGATGTTGTGGCAGAATCACCACTAGCATTTTGGAGGCGTGGTGGCGGAACAAGCTCCAACACTGAACCCTGTCCTGCATCCTTCCCAGCTGCCAGCAGAGTTACCTAGTGCGCCGTAAAGGAAAGGTAACGTTCCTGCCCATGCCTGCTGGACCATGAGTCAGTGGTAATATGAACCTTACTGCTGACTGCTGTCTCCAAAGAGGCCTAAACATTGCCTTCCACATGGCGGTAGAGAGCTGGAATGGCCTTATGTGAAAAGAAATTGTGTTTTGAAACCTGCCACTGTGGTATAGCACATTCCACAAATTCACAAAAGGGGCTGAGTCTACCAGCTGAAAAGGCAGCAGTTGCAGTGCTATCAATTTGGCCAAGCTAGCATTTAGACACTGAGCATTTGGATGGCTGGGACCGATTTCTTTTAACGGTTCAGAATGCGGTAGGGAAATTTGCCTGCTGAAATCAACTGATGGTGTACTACTAGCAGATTGGCTGCAAGTACTTGTGACACCTATTGCTATACCTTCATTCCTCTCAGTGCAGGTGTTTGAGAGGACTACTATAGTAGAGTTTGAGATCCCATATGAGGAGCAAGGAGATGTCTGCCTTTTTCTATGATGTGGGTCTTTCAGGTGCTGCTGCCAATGGACTGCATGGTAAGTCTTCATATGTCTGGTCAAGCATGTGTTGCCCAAAAGGCTGCTGGTCTGGCCCACACCAAGGAACTTTTAAAAGTCAGCGGGGAGTCAGCAGAGCCCTGCACCTGTGAAGCTCTGATGTGTGATGCAATAGGGTGGCTAGCCCTTAAGTTGACCCCTGGAGGACATCCTGCCTTGTTGGAGTTGTGCCTCATCCACCTCCTCCTTACTTTCCACGCCTCTTCTCTCCGGCACCCAAGTACAGTCAGTGACCTCATTATCTCCTCCCTCTTCATCACTGGAGCAAACTTGGCAGTATGCTGCAACTTGGGGAAAAGGACTGCCAGTTTCTTGTCCTTCTGTGACACCCCCTCTCTCTAGGCTCACGTTGCTCCCTTTCTCAACCTGGGAACCAACATAGGAGCCTTCAAATTGCTGCTCATCCTCCAGCAGCATGTAACTGTTACTGTGGTCGAATAATTCTGGGGACTCCTCCATGCATAATGGTGGGGCTATGGAAGGGGGAACTGTGGACAAGGAGCCGGCGGAATAGGCTGCTTTGGCAGCTGCGTTGGAAAGCAAACTACTTTGAGCCTGGGTGGCAGAGGATGAGAACAGCTTCATTATCCACTCCACCAACTCTTCTGCATGTTTTGGCTCAATAACATGGCCAGCAGCACATAAAAAGGACAAGCGTGCCCCATGACCACCTGCACAGAATGCACCATGTCCACAACCACCACTGTTGACTGTAGACACAGAGGCTGCTTTGCCTCTTTTAGTGGCTTGTGAGCATATGCTTCTCCTTAGTGGCCTTCCGGACATGATGGGGATTTTTTTCTTTTCACAGCACACTACACTGTATTATATACTGTGTACCCCGCCTGCTCTGTATTAGAAACAGTACACCGGCTGAACTGTATTATATACTGTGTACACCACCTGAAGTGTATTAGAAACTGTACACACTTTATTATATACTGTGTACACCGCCTGCACTGTATTAGAAACTGTACATGCTGTATTATATACTGTGTACACCGCCTAAAGTGTATTAGAAACTGTACACTGGTTGGACTGTATTATATACTGTGTACAGCACCTGAAGTGTATTAGAATCTGTACACCACAGAATGCATTGTATATATACTGTAGGCTACACCAGTGGTGGAATTATAGGGGTCGCTTAGATTACGATGGCAACCGGGCCCCTTGAGGACCCCCTGTACTCTTCGATAGGAGGAACGGCAGGGGCGGGTGAGGGGAGCTCCCTGATCGTCAGCCGATTCCGAACTGTAATTGGCACTGTGCAGGGAGCTTGTCACATTAACCTAAAGTGAAAGCACAGTGTGTGCTGTGCTCTTTGTCTCCCCCTACAGTGCAGTACCCGGCAGGAAGAGCTAAGGTAAAGTTCTGCCGTTTTTATATAAGACTATCTATCTACTGTATGTGTGTTTATATGTGTGTGCATGTGTGTGTGCATGTATGTGTATGTATGCATGTGTGTGTGCGTGTATGTATGCATATGTATGTATGTGAGCGTGCATGTATGTGAATGTACATGTATGTGCATGTGTTTATCAGTGGGGATGCGTCCATAAGGGTGCACGGGCGCCACCCCCTCTCTCCAGCCACCCCCTCTATGACCAATCGATAGATTCATGCATAGCATGAATATATCCATGGCCACTGCTGCCACCCCCATATTTAGGTCTCCGGCCTCTTTTCGGCCGCCTGAATTCCGGGGGGGAGGGGTGTTTTTGAAGCATCTGATTAGAGCTACAGGCTCTAATAGGCTTCAAAATAGGTGAAAGGCGAGTGCCATGCTTGGCGCCCACAGTCCACCCAGGTGTGTTAGAAAAGCGAACTAATATTCACTTTCCTAAAACTGAACCGCCTCTCTACCAATCAAGTGTGTGGGTCTGTTACCCATAACCTGATTGGCTGAAAAGATAGGCGCAGCTATTGGATGCCTATCAAGAGGAGAGGACGGGCGATGAGAATGGCAGGAGACTCATGGAGGACCCCGCTTGTGGCCGTCACCCACTGCCCCACCGAGACAGGGTAAATGTCAGGCAGACAGAGAGTGGGAAGGGGGGATTCACAGTGGCAGCATTCGATGGCACAGTTGCAGCATTTGATGGCACACTGGCAGCATTTAATGGCCCCACCGGGAGCATTTGGGCACACTGGCGGCATTTAATGGGCACAGTGACAGCATTTTATGGGCACAGTGGCAGCATTTTATGGGCACAGTGGCGACATTTGATGGCACAGTGGCGGAGTTAGATGGGCACAGTGGCAGAATTTGATGGGCACAGTGGCAGAATTTGATGGGCACAGTGGCAGAATTTGATGGGCACAGTGGTGGCATTTGATGGCACGGTGGCGGCATTTGATGGCACAGTGGCGGCATTTCATGGGCACAGTGGTAGTGTTTGATGGGCACAGTGGCAGCGTTTGGGCACACTGGCAGCATTTGATGGACACGCTGGCAGCATTTGATGGCACAGTGGCATAGTTTAATGGGCACAGTGGCTGCAATTGATGTTTTTTTATTTGGAATTTTTCAGTTTGCTTGCGCCCCCCTAAAAATTTTGAGCACCAGCCACCACTGGTTTACATGTGCGTGCATATGTGTATTTTTATATATATGTGTGTGTGTGTGTGTGTGTGTGTGTGTGTGTATTTGCGTGTGTGTATATATAGATAGTATATGTGTGTGTATTATGTGTGTGTGTTTATATACAGTGGTGTGAAAAAGTGTTTGCCCCTTCCTCATTTCCTGTTTCTTTGCATGTTTGTCACACTTAAGTGTTTCGGAACATCAAACCAATTTAAACAATAGTCAAGGACAACACAAGTAAACACAAAATGCAATTTGTAAATGAAGGTGTTTATTATTAAAGGTGAAAAAAAATCCAAACCATCATGGCCCTGTGTGAAACAGTGATTGCCCCCCTTGTTAAAACATACTAGAACTGTGGTTGTCCACACCTGAGTTCAATTTCTCTAGCCACACCCAGGCCTGATTATTGCCACACCTGTTCACAATCAAGGCATCACTTAAATAGGAGCTGCTTGACACAGTAAGGTCCACCAGAAGATCCTTAAAAGCTACACATCATGCCGAGACCCAAAGAAATTCAGGAACAATTGAGAAAGAAAGTAATTGAGATCTATCAGTCTGGAAAGGGTTATAAAGCCATTTCCAAAGCTTTGGGAATCCAGCGAACCACAGTGAGAGCCATTATCCACAAATGGCGAAGACATGGAACAGTGGTGAACCTTCCCAGGAGTGGCCGGCCGCCCAAAATTACCCCAAGAGCGCAGCGACGACTCATCCAAGAGGTCACAAAAGACCCCACAACAACGTCCAAGGAACTGCAGGCCTCACTTGCCTCAGTTAAGGTCAGCGTTCATGCCTCCACCATCAGGAAAAGACTGGGCAAAAATGGCCTGCATGGCAGAGTTCCAAGGAGAAAACCACTGCTGAGCAAAAAGAACATCAGAGCTCGTCTCAATTTCTCCACAACACATCTTGATGATCCCCAAGACTTTTGGGACAACATTCTGTGGACCGATGAGACAAAAGTGGAACTCTTTGGAAGGTGTGTGTCCAAGTATATCTGGCGTAGAAGGAACACTGCATTTCATAAAAAGAACATTATACCAACAGTAAAATATGGTGGTGGTAGTGTGATGGTCTGGGGCTGTTTTGCTGCTTCAGGACCTGGAAGACTTGCCGTGATAAAAGGAACTATGAATTCTGCTGTCTACCAAGAGATCCTGAAGGAGAATGTCCGACCATCTGTTCGTGTACTCAAGCTGAAACGAACTTGGGTTCTGCAGCAGGACAATGATCCTAAACACACCAGCAAGTCCACCACCGAATGGCTGAAGAAAAACAAAATGAAGACTTTGGAGTGGCCTAGCCAAAGTCCTGACCTGAATCCTATTGAGATGTTGTGGTATGACCTTAAAAAGGCCGTTCATGCTCGAAAACCCTCTAATGTAACTGAATTAGGACAATTCTGCAAAGATGAGTGTGCCAAAATTCCTCCAGGACGCTGTAAAAGCCTCATTGCACTTTATCGCAAACGCTTGGTTGCAGTTGTTGCTGCTAAGGGTGGCCCAACCAGTTATTAGGTTTAGGGGGCAATCACTTTTTCACACAGGGCCATGATGGTTTGGATTTTTTTTCACCTTTAATAATAAACACCTTCATTTACAAATTGCATTTTGTGTTTACTTGTGTTGTCCTTGACTATTGTTTAAATTGGTTTGATGTTCCGAAACACTTAAGTGTGACAAACATGCAAAGGAACAGGAAATGAGGAAGGGGGCAAACACTTTTTCACACCACTGTATATGTGTGTTTACATGTATGTATGCACATTTTATGTATGCACTTTTAATGTGCATACATACATGTAAACATGATGTGTACAATCAGAACCGATTTTTTTTATTTATTTTTTTGCTTGTTCATAGTACCAGCAAAAAAAAATGCTGTTCCTCTGAAAAGTGATCCATGTTAAGATCGCTTTTCAGAGCCATTTGACAGCTGGTAAAGAGATAATATGTTGCCTACTGACCGCCTGTTTTAACCCCTTAAATGCATCATCACTATGCTGCAACTGCATGCAATGCATAAAGTTGCAGGGGGGTTGCAGTGCAGCCCTATTCACCCAGGGGTGCACTTCAAGGGTGCCCTGACTGGAAAAAGATTGAGAAACACCGACATAGAGGAACCCATCTCTCCATTTTCCTCCTGCAGCCACTGAATGCCTGTGGGAGGGAGAGAAGAAGCTGGGGGAAATGGCGGTTCCTTTATATGCAGCCACCCACTTGTGACCAGGCCCTGGTGTTCTGCCATCGGGCTCGGAGAAAAGAGCCCTGTCCGGGGGTCAAGGGGGCCCTCCATGGTTTCTTGCATCAGAGCCCTGAGGGTTCTAGTTACGTCACTGGGCTACACTCAATGCAAAGTATATATATATATAGCAAATCAGCTTGTGGGGATCATCTTTTCTGGAAATTAAGATCAGTGTGCAGGCAGTTGGCAGTTTCTTTAAAATTTGGTGGGTTGCCAGCTTTATTTAGAAGAGGTTTGCAAAGTCATGAAAACAAACAAAATCTGGTTCAGTCTCTTACAATAGAATGCATGCGAGGTGAAATATTCAGATTGTCCATTACCTCACCTCGCATACCGTCGCGCTATATATATATATATATATATATACTGTATATAATGGGTTCTGAGGGTTAATTATGTCGGTTAACTTTGACATCAGTTTGGCTGGGCTGTGTTAGAGTTCTGCCTGGTCACATGTACAGTGAGGTGCACCTGACAGACCAGAACCAGGCCTGGTTGGACGTTTTGGGTATCAGCTTCCTCTGAGCCAATCAGTGGGTGTGCCGGGCCCCGCTGAGGAGTCTGGGGAGGGGTACTTAAGATGTTGAGGTCACGTGTTATGGGTGGTTCATTCGTGAGGCCCTAGCGGTCTGTTCCTGTTTCTAGACCGGGGTAGCCCCACGAGGGGTCCCGGCCACGGGAGCGTTCGTCGCTCCGCAACATGCTTCGGGTGACTAACCCCAATAGACCCGCCTGGTCTGGGGTAAGGATCCATCTGTTTCCGAGTCTCTGAACCGGCTGGTCCAAGGCGCAGTAACTGAGGGAGGATTCAAGGCGTCCGGGTGTGCTCTCAGCTTGGAGGGGCACCGCAGCTAGTGAGAACTCTTCGGAGGAGGGCCCACAAGCTGGCATCCTGAGAAGTGCCTGGTTACTGAGTTGTGAAGGACGAATTCACACTTTTTCCAGTACTACCAAGGAGACAGAGAACGTTCCAGGTACTGAGGAAAAAGGTTCCTGTTCACTTTCAGTTACAACTTGTTCAAAGTCAGAGATTTCACAAGTTCTGAGTCAAAACGCTGATTGCCATAATCTCACCCTTGCCATCTGTTCCCATATGAGACTGTGTTGTTGAATTTTACCCCTGCAAATATAAACCTTTCAAAAGGACTTTATTGGGTTGTTGGGTATCAACCCTGGGAACCCCTAGACGTGGAAGAACAAGCCAAACGGCGGTAACAGGTATGCCCAAAAAGTTAAGCATACCCTGCAAAGGGTTATGGCTGATACATATATATATGAATACACCGCCTGAAGTGTATTATAAAATGTACACCACCAAATAAACTGTATATATTTCCCCACAAATAAAGCTTTCTTTTGGTGGTATTTGCTCACCTCTGCGGTTTTTATTTTTTGCGCTATAAACAAAAAAAGAGCGTTAATTTTGAATAAAAAGCACAATATTTTTTACATTTTTCTATAATAAATATCCCAATTTTTAAAAATTTTTATTTTTTTTGTCATTTTAGGCCGATAGGTATTCTTCTACATATTTTTGGTTAAAAAAATCGCAATAAGCATATATTGATTTTTAAGTACTGTATTTATCGGCTTATAACACGCACTTTTTTCCCCTTAAAATCAGGGGAAAATCGTGAGTGCGTGTTATACGCCGATACTCCACGATTTCAGCACAATTTTTTGGGCTCTGGGCAGCTTTCAGCCGCCCAGAGCCCTTCTCGCGGCTTTCGGCCGCTCTCGGAACTTCTCGGCGGCTTTCGGCCGCTCTCGGACCTTCTCGGCGGCTTTCGAAAGTACATGTACACGGGATGTTTTCATGTACACTGGATGTTTTTACAACCTCTCCTGAACGATTTAACTTGACGGATAGTAACCGACGTTTAAAACATCAGTTTTGCCTCGTTTACATGCGGCGTTTAGCGGCATTTTGCCACGCTTGCCTTTAGAAGCTATATTTAAAAAAAAATGTTCAATAGGCAAAAATGAAAAACGCGTGTAAACTAAACACGGCTAAACGCGTTTACACACTTTTACAAGCTGTTACAGGCATTTGGCATTTCAAATTTCATGCCTCTGGACATTCATCCTCAACGCATTTTTTTGCATTCCAATAAATGCTTTTAAACTCAACTGCCTAGAAACAACTATTAACCCCCCTGTCTACATGTACTGATTAGATAACATAGAGGAGAGTTCAAGGGCAGCTGAAAAAAACCCAACTGTTCCTAAACATCCATTTACCAGCAGCAGTGTACATAAGGCCTTATACCTGCACAGGATGAAAGTCCATAATTGGTAGAGTCCACAGTAGGTTTCTTCAAGGAGCACTGCAAGTCCTAGCAGTCTCCCCTAACAGCGGGAATTCTGTTCCTTGCATGGTACTGGTGATACAGATTCTGGCGACAAGTCAAATCTCTTTAGTTTAAAATCCCAGCCCCCCGGGGCTCTCTGGGTGTGAACCCCCTGTTCTTTTTATAACACACAGAACCAATGGGTTGGACCCAGCAAAGCCCGCTAGGAGAAAGACAAAGGAACACAATTAACCATACTCCTCCCAACTGGGGCAGCATTAATCTCTCCCTGCCTGCATACCTTCCCCCTAAAATGCAGCTGAGTAACACACCCCAACTTTTCACATTTTACAGGGCACAACCAAGTGCACACAAGGCAGCAACAGTAAAATAACAATACCTTTTGCAGGTGAAAAAGTGCTCAACAAAATACAGGGGGGGTGAGTACCCCGAATGCTGTGGGCAATAGGGAAGTGTCCACCTGGCTTGACAAGCTCCACACATCTACGTAGATATGTCTTCCTGTATTGGAAAATCTGTATAGGCGGTGGAATTCCACCTCAATATACTCATTGTGTTGCCTGAAGCTTCAGGAGCGTTGAGCTTTACCCAAACAGTTTCACTGTACAGCTTGAGCCTTTCCTCCTCAAGCTGCAGGAAAAGTTGCTCATGGACGTAGGGGAACAATCATCCATAGGGCATTCCATGTAGTGTTGTAGATGGGCTAATTGTGATGTTTATTATGCTATGTATTATGGTATTGTGTTAGCTTCTATGTTTTTAATATCCAATAGAGCCCTATTGCATTTTTATTTAGTTCTTATTTATGATAATTCTTCTTCAGTGGCCTTGGGATAGGTGCGGTGTCAGTGGTTAACCTCTGCCTGCCTCCAAATTTATTCTCATACGTTTATAAACTCTATACGCCTGTAAACACGCATAAACACATTACAAAAATGCAATATTAGAGGATTTTTTTCTGCCAACTTGTAACAGGATGTTACATATTTGTTTGCACGAGGTCTTAATAAGTTATGAAATAGAAAGGCAGAGAAATGAACAGAGAAAAATTATTCCTGGCAAAGAAATATTTCTTACAGACTTTTTTTTTTTTTTGGTTTTACGGTTTTTGTATTCTTTGTAACTAGCCCTACCTCCATGTTGATGAGTAGGGATGAGCTTCATGTTCGAGTCGAACATACGTTCGACTCGAACATCGGCTGTTCGCCCACGAATTCCGAACATTATGGGCTGTTTGCGCCAAATTCGTGTGGCGCTCACGGCCCACAATACACTGCGTCATCGCAGTGCATTGCTGGCTCATGATTGGCCAAGCATGCACTGTGACCCCGCATGCTTGGCCAATCACAGCACCAGCAGCGAGGAGAGCCATGATTTGCCACAGGCAGGATACATGTGGCCAATCATAGCTCAGGCTGTGTAGTACACGGCCACACTATATAAGGCCGGCGGCGGCCTTGTGTAGTGTGTTGGCGTCTGAAGCAGTTAGTGGGTGTTCTGTGTACCTTCAACACAGTATACACCGATCGTTATCAGACGATTTTCGATCTTGCTGTTGTGTAGTGGTTGTTGTCTGCGTGCCCTGAACGCAGTATACACCGCTATATTCACCTCACCTATATAGCTAGTGATCTATATTTATAATAGAGCTTGCAGTCAGTAGTGTTAGGAGCTTGTGCGTGCTGTCTGCGTGCTCTGTACCCAGTACACACCGCTATATCCACCTGCATAGCTCTTCTCTATATATATATATACCCCTTTATCTCTGGTGTTCTATAAAAAAGGCATCTGCAGGAGTTAGTGGGTTTTTTGTGCCTCCAGCACAATATACACCTGTATCTACCCTTTATTGCTGTTCTCTAATAGAGCCATCTGCAGGGCTTAGTGGGTGTTGTGTGACTCAATTACAGTATACCCCTTTATCTCTGGTGTTCTATAATAAAGGCATCTGCAGGAGTTAGTGGGTGTTGTGTGACTCCAGCACAATATACACCTGTATCTACCGTTTATTGCTGTTCTCTAATAGAGCCATCTGCAGGGCTTAGTGGGTGTTGTGTGACTCCATTACACTGCTGTTTTACCCAACTCCCTTCAGGCCATTACCATGTCTGGAAGGCCAGCAAGGAGAGGCAGACAGGCACGAGCCGATAAGAGAGGGCAAGCAGGCTCTGTGTCTAGAGACAACAGTGCTGGTCGTGGACGCGGTGCATTGTCATCAGCACGTGGCCATGGGACACGCTTGTCCTTCTTTTCGGCAGCTGGACATGTTGAACCGCAACATGCCAACGACTTGGTAGAGTGGATGACCAAGCCCTCGTCATCCTCCTCATCCTCTCTCACCCAGTCTCAGGCTACTAGCAAAGCAGCTGCCAACGCATCGTCTTCCCTCCTCTCAATGTCATCATCAGTGACTCCTTCCCTAGACCCACCACGTCTTCCTGAGTCGTCTCCAGAACTCTTTGAGCACAGTGTTGGGTACATGCTCCAGGAGGATGCCCAGTGTTTTGTGGGCTCTGATGATGACACTCAGCTAGAGGAAGGCAGTTGCGTGAGCGCAGAGAGAGGGGATGCTCAAGAAGGACAGCAATCTGGCAGTCATGTTCCACAAGCTGCAGCATACTGCCAGGTTTGCTACAGCGATGAAGAGGGAGGGGATGATGAGGGCACTGACTCCACATGGGTGCCTGGAAGGAGAGAGGAGGAGGAGGAGGCACATGTCCAACAAGGCAGGATGCCCTCCGGGGGCCAGCTTAGGGGCAGCACACCGACTGAATCACACCGCAGAGCTCCGCCTGTGCAGGGCGCTGCCTCTGCGTGTTATTCTAAAAGTTCTTTGGTGTGGGCCTTTTTTGAGACGAGTGCATCAGATCGCACCGCTGCTATTTGCAACATATGTCTCAAGCGTATCTTGCATGGCCAAAACATCAGCCGCTTGGGCACCACATGCTTGACCAGACATATGTTGACCTGCCATGCAGCTTGTTGGCAAGCGTACCTCAAAGACCTACACCAAAGAACAAAGCGGACCTCTCCTTGCTCCTCATCAGCTGGCATCTCCAACCCCACTAGACCTTCAGTCCTCTCTGAAACCTGCTCTGAGAGGAATGAAGGTGTAGAATTAGGTGTGTCACAGCCAAGTGCTTCCGGGAACTCTGCTAGCGGTACACCCATGTCCGATTATAGCAGGCAAATGTCCCTGCCCCAGCTGCTGGACCGGCAAAAGAAGTTCACTCCCAGCCATCCACATGCCCAGCGGTTGAATGCTAGCTTGGCTAAATTGCTAGCACTTCAACTGCTGCCTTTTCAGTTGGTAGACTCGGCCCCCTTCCGTGAGTTTGTACAATGTGCGGTTCCTCAGTGGCAGATCCCCAAACGCCACTTTTTCTCACGGAAGGCGATTCCGGCTCTCTACCGGCATGTGGAAGGCAATGTCCTTGCCTCGCTGGACAGGGCGGTCAGTGGTAAGGTGCATATTACCGCTGACTCATGGTCCAGCAGGCATGGACAGGGACGTTACCTGTCTTTCACGGCCCATTGGGTCACTCTTCTGGCAGCTGGGAAGGATGCAGGACAAGGTGCAGTAGTGTTGGAGGTTGTTCCGCCACCACGCCTCCAAAATGCTACTATTGGTTGTGACACACCTCTCTCCTCCACCCCCTCCTCTTCTTCTTCCTCCATGGCCTCTTCCAGTGCTCTGTCCTCAGAACCAGCGGTGCTTCGTAGGCGTTCCAGGGGCTACGCAAGTACGCAGGCAAAACGATGCCATGCCGTGCTTGCGCTGGTTTGTTTGGGGGACAGGAGCCACACTGGGGCGGATGTTTTGTCAGCTCTGCAGGGGCAGGCCGAGAGGTGGTTGACGCCACGCCAGCTTAAGCCAGGAATGGTGGTTTGTGACAATGGCACCAACCTCCTCTCCGCCCTCCGACAGGGACAACTGACCCATGTGCCCTGTGTAGCTCACGTCCTTAACCTGGTGGTGCAGCGGTTCTTGGGCAGGTACCCCGGCTTACAGGATGTCCTGAAGCAGGCCAGGAAAGTCTGTGTGCATTTCCGCCGATCATTTAATGCCTGTGCTCGGCTGGCTGAGTTTCAAAAGGAGTTGAACCTGCCCAAGAACCGCCTTATATATGACATGCCCACCAGGTGGAACTCAACGTTGGCCATGCTGCAGCGGCTGCACACGCAGCAGAGGGCCATCAATGAGTACCTGTGCGACTACGGCACCAGGACAGGGTCAGGGGAGCTCGGTTTTTTCTCACCACACCAGTGGGACATGATCAGGGATGCATGCACTGTCCTGTCACCGTTTGAGGAGGCCACAAGGATGGTGAGCAGTGACAGTGCATGCATCAGTGACACTGTACCTCTTGTCCACCTCTTGGAGCATACGCTGCGTGGAATAATGGACAGGGCACTTGAGGCAGAACAGAGGCAGGAAGAGGAGGACTTCTTTGCCTCTCAAGGCCCCCTTTATCCAGACAGTGTTCCTGCTGTGCCACCCATCACACAGGAAGAGGATGAGGAGGAGGAAGAGGAGGAGGAGGATGATTGTGTCAGCATGGAGGTGGAGGCTGGCACTCAGCATCAGCGGCAGCAGCAGCAGCAGTCTTGTAGGGATGATTTACAGTTCCAAGAAACACGTGGACTTGTACGTGGCTGGGAGGAGGTAGCTGCGGATCATGTTGTCCTTAGTGACCCAGAGGACTCCGGACCGAATGCCTCAGCTAACCTACGCTGCATGGCCTCCCTGATCCTGCAAAGCCTGCGGAAGGATCCTCGTATTCTTAGAATCAAGGAGAGGGACCATTACTGGCTGGCCACTCTCCTTGATCCACGGTACAAGGGTAAGGTTGCCGACCTTAACTTGCCATTGCAGGGGGAGCAGAGGATGAGACATCTCCGGGAGGCCTTGCAGAAAGGTCTGTGCAACGCGTTCCCAGAGACTGGGAGGTTACAAACTCCTGGTCCTGGACAACGTGTTGCTGAGGCATCGGTCAGAAGGAGCGGTGGAGAAGGTGGCCATCTGACTGATGCTTTCAGACAATTTTTTAGTCCGCAGCCCCAAGGTATGATCGGTTCCAGCACCCATCGCCAGCGTCTGATTTACATGGTGCAGGAATACCTAGGGGCAAGGCCAGACTTGGACACCTTTCCCACCGAAAATCCTCTGGCTTACTGGGTCTTGAGGATGGATCACTGGCCAGAGCTTGCACAGTATGCAATTGAGCTACTGGCCTGTCCTGCATCCAGCGTTCTTTCGGAACGCACCTTCAGTGCTGCTGGTGGCTTTGTTACCGATCACAGGGTGCGCCTGTCCACCGAATCAGTTGATCGACTGACCTTCATCAAGATGAATCAGTCTTGGATCACCCACAGCTACCAAGCACCTGAAGCTGATGTAACAGAATAATTTTTTTTAAAATATCACATCCCTTCAAGACTGCCTATGCTGATGCTGAGTGACTGTCCTGTTATGTTGATTGTCTATCCTCTTCCTCCTCCGCTGATATGTTGGAAGAACATTTCTGGTTCTGGGTGATGCCTAAGGCCCAATTTTTCTGCCCCTGTTTAACAGGGGCGTTTAATTACAATTTTTGATGCAATGCTTTGCAGCAGGGCTAATTCCTGCAATAAAACTAGAGTATATGGCAGAGGTTGCAGTGTGGTGGCACCAGCACCAGTGCCTAAGGCCCAATTTTTCTGCCCCTGTTTAACAGGGGCGTTTAAGTACAATTTTTGATGCAATGCTTTGCAGCAGGGCTAAATCCTGCAATAAAACTAGAGTATATGGAAGAGGTTGCAGTGTGGTGGCACCAGCACCAGTGCCTAAGGCCCAATTTTTCTGCCCCTGTTTAACAGGGGCGTTTAAGTACAATTTTTGATGCAATGCTTTGCAGCAGGGCTAAATCCTGCAATAAAACTAGAGTATATGGAAGAGGTTGCAGTGTGGTGGCACCAGCACCAGTGCCTAAGGCCCAATTTTTATGCCCCTGTTTAACAGGGGCGTTTAATTACAATTGTTGATGCAATGCTTTGCAGCAGGGCTAATTCCTACAATAAAACTAGAGTATATGGCAGAGGTTGCAGTGTGCACCAGCAGCAGTGCCTAAGGCCACATTTTTCTGCCCCTGTTTAACAGGGACATGTAATTACAATTCTTGATATAATATTTCACAGGAGGGCCCCTTCCTGTGCCCACCCAGAGTAACGGTGAGGACTTATAGTGTTGTGGCACCAGCACCACAACCACCAAAGGTAAATTTTTCTACCACTGTTCAACAATGGCATGTAATTACAATTCTTGATATAATCGTTCACAGCAGGGCGCTCCAGCGCCCACCAAGAGTCACTTTGAGGGCTTACAATGTTGTGGCAAAACCAACACCTTGTTCCGCCATTTCTGCAGAGCATATAGGGCAGGCCCCTACTTTCAAACATCCAATTTACAAACATCTCCTACTTGCAAATGGAAGGAGACAACAGCAAGTGAGATGAAAAAAGATGGACGACAAAACAAATTATACAGGGGTGATAACCCTTCCCTATGTTTTCCAAAAAGCTTAAAAATAGTTTTTTTGACTGGAGCTACACTTTAAAAATGTACCAGTTGAAAATTACAAACAGATTCAACTTAACACAACAAACCTACACAGTCCCTGTCTTGTTTGCACCGCCTGTATACTGCTGTTCTGAGTATATAGGGCCTGGGGGCCACACGCATTTCCTTTTTTTTAATATGGGTACAGGGTTCCCCTTAATATGCGTACAAGACCCAAAGGGGCTGGTAATGGGCAGGGAGGGCTACCCATGCCATTTTTCTCAATAATTTTCAACCATATTGCAGGAACCAGATATAACATTAAAACCGCAAGCAGTTTTAAATGGTGTTATTTCCGTTTAATGTCATTTTGTACAGGGACTGTTCTAAACACGGGAAACACGTGGCACTTCACAGGCATACTACAGACACCCCCCAGGCACCATATTTAAAGGAATATTTCACTTTTTTTTTCACTTTAATCGTCATTAAAATCAGTGCTCCCGCCAAAACGGCCATTTTTAAAAACATTTTATGCATCGATCCATGTCCCCTGGGGCAGGAGCCAGGTCCCCAAACCCTTTTTAGGACAGTATCTTGCATATTAGCCGTTAAAATTAGCACTTTTAATTTCGAACGTTCGAGTCCCATAGGCTTCAATGGGGTTCTAAAGTTCGTTCGAATTTGGGGTCCGTTCGAAAGTTCTGGTGCGAACCGAACCGGGGGGTGTTCGGCTCATCCCTAGACTGTACTAATCGTCACAAGGGTCGGTCCAAATACACATGAAATTTTATCCGGGTCCAACAGGCTCATTACTAGAAAGCCTTTCCAAACTAGTCTAGCAGTCCTTGAGTACAGAGAGTTTGGCCAACTACAGGCCATTGTCAAACTTCCCCTTTTTTGAAAAGATAATTGAAAAGGCATTCACTAAAAGGTTAGAGGCATGTATGTGAAATAGAATATTTGACAAAAAGCAATCTGCTTTCAGATAAAATGCATAATGCAGAAACAGAACTGGTACTAAATGACATATTGATTGCTAAATACAAGGGAGAAAGTTATATCCTTATACTCCATCATCATTCTGATACATCTGACACCGTAGACCATAATATCTTGTTGTATAACTCAAAGCTGCGCTCTGGTCTAGAGGTTACAGTATTGATTAGTGGAACTTACCTGGGATTGGTTTAGAGCATGCTCATCAAACATAACTGAAGTATGGGTGCTGAATCTGAGTCCCATTAAAGTCAATGGGAGCCAAATGTTAAAAAGCAGTCATGGAGATTTTCTAGGATAATAGGTAAGGAATTGTCAAACAAATGACATGGAGGGCTGGACACCCAGAGAACATGTACATCAGCAAAACATGTTTTTATATTGGGTATAGGATAGTGTTTATGGAGGTTTTCTATTTGTGTTTTTTATTTTTTATTGGTTGATTGGTTAAACTAGATGGACTTGTGTCTAACTTATAACTATGTAACTATGGTCTTTCTGAGTAAGAATAATATCATTTGCAACTGGTACAGAATGCAGCAGCCAGGCTACTTACTCATTGACCCATCACTGCCCCATCACCACAATTATTTGCTCCCTATACTGGCTTTCAAATAAATTGAGGATATTTAAAGTTAAACTGTTCTACAGTGGTGTGAAAAAGTGTTTGCCCCCTTCCTCATTTCCTGTTCCTTTGCATGTTTGTCACACTTAAGTGTTTCGGAACATCAAACCAATTTAAACAATAGTCAAGGACAACACAAGTAAACACAAAATGCAATTTGTAAATGAAGGTGTTTATTATTAAAGGTGAAAAAAAATCCAAACCATCATGGCCCTGTGTGAAAAAGTGATTGCCCCCTAAACCTAATAACTGGTTGGGCCACCCTTAGCAGCAACAACTGCAACCAAGCGTTTGCGATAACGTGCAATGAGGCTTTTACAGCGTCCTGGAGGAATATTGGCCCACTCATCTTTGCAGAATTGTCCTAATTCAGTTACATTAGAGGGTTTTCAAGCATGAACGGCCTTTTTAAGGTCATACCACAACATCTCAATAGGATTCAGGTCAGGACTTTGGCTAGGCCACTCCAAAGTCTTCATTTTGTTTTTCTTCAGCCATTCGGTGGTGGACTTGCTGGTGTGTTTAGGATCATTGTCCTGCTGCAGAACCCAAGTTCGTTTCAGCTTGAGTACACGAACAGATGGTCGGACATTCTCCTTCAGGATCTCTTGGTAGACAGCAGAATTCATAGTTCCTTTTATCACGGCAAGTCTTCCAGGTCCTGAAGCAGCAAAACAGCCCCAGACCATCACACTACCACCACCATATTTTACTGTTGGTATAATGTTCTTTTAATGAAATGCAGTGTTCCTTCTACGCCAGATATACTTGGACACACACCTTCCAAAGAGTTCCACTTTTGTCTCATCGGTCCACAGAATGTTGTCCCAAAAGTCTTGGGGATCATCAAGATGTGTTGTGGAGAAATTGAGACGAGCTTTGATGTTCTTTTTGCTCAGCAGTGGTTTTCTCCTTGGAACTCTGCCATGCAGGCCATTTTTGCCCAGTCTTTTCCTGATGGTGGAGGCATGAACGCTGACCTTAACTGAGACAAGTGAGGCCTGCAGTTCCTTGGACGTTGTTGTGGGGTCTTTTGTGACCTCTTGGATGAGTCGTCGCTGCGCTCTTGGGGTAATTTTGGGCGGCCGGCCACTCCTGGGAAGGTTCACCACTGTTCCATGTCTTCGCCATTTGTGGATAATGGCTCTCACTGTGGTTCGCTGGATTCCCAAAGCTTTGGAAATGGCTTTATAACCCTTTCCAGACTGATAGATCTCAATTACTTTCTTTCTCAATTGTTCCTGAATTTCTTTGGGTCTCGGCATGATGTGTAGCTTTTTAAGGATCTTCTGGTGGACCTTACTGTGTCAAGCAGCTCCTATTTAAGTGATGCCTTGATTGTGAACAGGTGTGGCAATAATCAGGCCTGGGTGTGGCTATAGAAATTGAACTCAGGTGTGGACAACCACAGTTCTAGTATGTTTTAACAAGGGGGGCAATCACTTTTTCACACAGGGCCATGATGGTTTGGATTTTTTTTCACCTTTAATAATAAACACCTTCATTTACAAATTGCATTTTGTGTTTACTTGTGTTGTCCTTGACTATTGTTTAAATTGGTTTGATGTTCCGAAACACTTAAGTGTGACAAACATGCAAAGGAACAGGAAATGAGGAAGGGGGCAAACACTTTTTCACACCACTGTATATATGGCACAGTAAGAAAATGAATCAAACTTACAAGTGAATTTTAGATCGTGTGCATTCTATCACATTCTATACTTTTTATAAATAATAATGATGATAACTTACTTATAATTTCATGTTATATATACTGTTGAGCTCATAATGGAGGCTTTCATGTTGTGAAAGCTTATTTTTATCTGCTAAAATCACTAAGTAATTTTTGGATATTAGATTTAATATGGACAAAAAATTAGAATCAAATCGAAAATGAAAAAAATTACAAAATAAAACAAATTACAAAAACTATTCTGCACATGTGTAATCTTCACCTTTTCTGGAAACAAACAGAGAAAAAAAATAGAGAAAATAACGGCTTAGAAACCTTTTTTTTTCCTGCATGAATGGTGCAAAGGTTTTGGTTTTAAACTATCATCTCTACCCACACCTACAATGAAATGAATTAGAAATTGTATAAAAAAAATAAAAAAATGCAGCTTGTTCAGCATCCTAGACACTCAGAACTATTGATGCAAAAGGTTTCCATCTGTTGAACAACTCCTGCAGATGCTACATGACTTGTCATTTCTTTTACTTATCTTATTCATTGCTGTCTTCTACAGATATCTGACTACTTCATAATGGTATAAACATTTAGCTTATGTGAGAACCCATGTTTATGTTAGTAAAATCAGTAAAAAGTACCTTCTATTCAGGCTCAGACTGGGGCAAATAATACGCTTGGGCATTTTAGATTGATCAGCCCATACCAGGCACGGACTGACAACTCATTGGGCCCCAGGGCAATGGAAGATCACGGGGCCCCATGTGTCCCCGCCCACACTCAAGCCCCAGTTACACAAACTCCACCTACATATTGCAGCAAAGCTGCATAGAGCGGTTATTTAAATATTAACTGCAGCAACCATCATCTCAGAACCCAGTGCCTTTTATGGAAACCCTGACGCTACATCTTCAACCAACACCCCATGACACCACTCATATTCTACTGTGCTACAGACCACCGGGACCAAAGTCCAATCTTCTTTCACCCCTCACAGAATCCTTTGCAATGCACACCCTAAAATTAAAAAATTTCCTGGCACTCAGAGATTTCAACCTTTGGGCAAATGAGCCTAAAGATCCAATTGCGACTGCCTGCATCAATCAACTAGAAGACCTGGGTCTCCAGCAACTGATAAAGACTCCCATGCATGGGTCAGGACACACCCTGGACCTCATTTTCAAACAGAACATTGACGTCAACATACTCGACAACATAACTCTGCCATGGACGGATCACCACGCCATCAAATTCAAAATAGCTACCAACATCACCAACGAAAAACGGAAACCTGTAACAACAACGCACTGGACCAGATCGCATAAACTGTACTCCGAATCCTTCAAATCCACTCTGTCCAACAAGATAACTACAATAACCTTAAACCACTCTACGGAGGAAACACTCAACTCCCTGAACAGGGCATTGCTGCAATCAGCAGACTCGGTAGCACCAAAACGCAGGGCTCTCATCAGGAAGAAAAACTCTGGATGGTTTAATAGCTCCCTCGCCGTACTAAAGCAAGAACGCAGAAGAGCGGAAAGAACATGGAGAAGAAATACCACAGAGGAAAACCACTTTAACTACAAAGGTCTCACAGAGAATTATCAGAAAGCAATCTTCAAAGCCAAAAAGGACCACTTCTCATATACAATCTCAATGGCCGCAAACCAACCATGGGAACTGTTTAAACTGGTTAATCAATCAATGAATCCGGTGTGCCTAGAACCCCCAGAAAGCGAATCCCAGGATTACTGTGACAAACTGTCGGATTTTTTCATCGATAAAGTCAAAACCATCAGGGAAACAATTTGTCAGAAGAAAACATCCAACCTCAGCCAGCAAATACATAAAGAGGATGTCTGCACCAACATACCGCAACCGCCGAAATTTTCACTATCCCCAATTACCGTAGACACCACAAAAAACATCATTAATAAACTGCGTGACAGTACCTCACCTATTGACATCATCCCCACAAAACTACTGAAAGAATGCTCCGACATCGTGGCTCCAACCATAACCCACCTCATAAACCGATCATTCCACGAAGGGATTGTTCCCAGCATCCTCAAACAAGGCATCGTCAAACCTCTACTCAAGAAACCAAACCTAGACCCTCAGGATCCAATCAACCGTAGGCCAATTACAAGCCTCAACACCATTTCTAAGATCATGGAGAAAGCTGTAGTACATCAGCTACAACTTCACCTGGTTACTCACAAACTCCTGGACCCGCTGCAATCAGGCTTCCGCTCGGGTCATGGAACAGAAACAGCTCTCCTCAAGATTTAGGATGACGCCCTCGAAGCAGCAGATGACGGAGAGCCGTGTCACCTCGTACTGCTAGACCTAAGTGCAGCGTTTGATACAGTCGATCACAATACTCTACTCGTCCGCCTCACAGAAGTAGCCAGAGTCCAAGACATAGATCTCCAATGGTTCGTGTCCTTCCTAGGAAATCGGTCACAGACAGTGAAACTAGGAAAATTCCTCTCCGAAACTCGGGCAGTCACCTGCGGAGTCCCTCAAGGCTCTCCTTTATCACCCGTTCTCTTCAACATTTACATCCGCCCACTTCTCCAAATCATCAGATTCTCAGATCTCTGCTTCCACTCTTACGCTGACGGCACGCAACTTTGTTTCCGGATCAATGGAAAAAAAGATCACCAACAACAACTTGAAAACTGCCTCAAATCAATAGAGGACTGGATGACCACAAACTCCCTCCAGCTGAACGAATCAAAGACAGAGCTTCTTATCTTACACCCAAATCATAAGCCTGCAACCAAAACCTCCTGGTCTCCACCAACCGTCTTTGGGCAGACTATCTTCCCAAAGACCAAAGCCAAGAGTCTCGGGGTTAATTTAGACGCACAAATGTCAATGGATGCGCAAATAGGATCTGTAGTCAGTGGATCTCACCAACTGCTGTGCATGCTTCGCAGACTCATCCCTTTTATCCCAAAGAATGACAAAGCAGTGGTAGTTGGAACAATCATTAATTCACGACTGGACTACGCAAACTCGCTTTACATAGGATTACCACAATATCAACTTGCGCGATTACAACTGATCCAAAACACGGCGGCAAGGCTGATAACAGGAAAAAAACCCTGGGAATCCATCTCTCCTTCGCTGAGGAGCCTACATTGGCTAACCGTAAAAAATCGGATCACGTTCAAGACCCTTTGCCTCACCCACAAATGCGTGCATAAAGAAGCTCCGCAATACCTAATGGAGAAAATAAATCATTACACACCAAACCGCAGTCTTCGATCAGCCAACAAAAACCTCCTCCTCGTGCCCAAAGCCCGGTATAAATCCAAGGGGGATCGGAGATTCGCTGTCCAAGGGCCTCGGCTATGGAATGCTCTACCAATCAACATCCGCCTGGAAGAAAATCACCTGGCTTTTAGGAAAAAACTCAAGACCTTCCTCTTTTAGCAGATGATCAAAGCTCGCCACAGCGCCTAGAGGCGATTCAGTTCGCATTGTGCGCTATACAAGTATTTCATTCATTCATTCATTCAGCATAGCCTGCTGGAAGTTCCCATCTTTTTTCCATAGAAGCTGTTGGGCAATTCCAGGTTTAACCACTTGACCTCTGGAAGACTTACCCCCATTCATGACCAGGCCATTTTTTGCGATATGGTACTGCGTTATTTTAACTGACAAATGCGAGGTAATGCAGCGCTGTACGCAAATAAAATTTATGTTCTTTTTTCCCCCCACAAATAGAGCTTCTTTTGCTTTCTTTTGGTGATATTTGATCACCTCCATGGTTTTTATTTTTTTGGGCTATAAACAAAGACCGACAATTAAAAAAAAAAAAATATATATATATATATATGTAAATATTTTTGACTTTCTGATATAAAATATATGTAAAAAGTCAAAACTATGTATTTTGCTAAATTTTTGGGTAAAAAAATCTCAGTACGTGTATATTGATCGGTTTGCGTAAAAGTTATAGTGTCAACAAACTATGGGATATATACTGGAATTTTTATTTATTTTTACTAGTAATGACGGCGATCAGCGACTGTGATATTGCGGCAGACATTTGGGCACTAGCTGACACTTTGCGGGAACCAGTGATACTAATACAGTGATCAGTGCTAAAAATATGCACTGTCACTGTACTAGTGACTAGCCAGTGTTTGTGTGTACTGTGATTGGTGCTTTCTCTAAGGAAAGTGATTGTCTTTACCTGCAAAGCAGGGAATGAAAACAATCTATTACTTCCCTGCTGAAAGGACAGAGCTCTGCCTTGTTTACACAGGCAGGGATCTGTCCTGTGTAAATTCATGATGATCAGCGGGTGCACCTGCACCCGGTGATCAACATATGCTGTGTTTAGTCACAGCATGGCCAGGTGCCCACCAGTGTGCATTCCAAAAACGGAAGTGTCAAATCATGTACTAGGCACAGCCTCGCTGCCATATATCTATGTCTAGGAGGGAGCAAGAGATGGGGAGATGGGAAAGTAGGAGTGAGATGGAGGAAGGGGAGAGAGGGAGGAGGACATATGGGGGTAAGAGAGAGAGGGGGATGGAGAAGGAGGGGGGTGAGAGAGAGGGAATGCGAAAGAAGGGGATTTAGGTAGGGGGGTGTAGGAAGAGCTGAGATAGTGAGAGAAGGGGGTGTAGGAAGAGCAGGAGAGGGGGAGGGAGAAGAAGAGGGGGGGTGTAGGAAGAGGGGGGGGCATGAGAGAGCAGAGAGAGGGGGAGGGGGAAGGAAAAGGAGAGGGGTGTAGGAAGAGGGGGTAGTGAGAGAGGAGGTGTAGGAAGTGGAGGATTAGCGAGAGAGGGGGGAGTGGGAGGGAGAAGGAGAGGGGTAGTGTGAGAGAGGAGGTAGGGAGAGGGGGGTTGAGAGAAAGAGGGTGGGTTGATCAGTATGTCTTCTATGTCCCACCATTATACTGTTGAAGTACAATACATCCCCCACCCACATACACAGGTTTCCTCTCAGGGTGGTCTTACCCCTGTCTGTGTAGAAGGCAGGCTGTCACACTCTTAGCTGCTCGCTAGTCTCTTCTCCCACCGTCACAGTCAATAACACTTACTCAGTCCAGGAAGTGTACTCCTCCTCCTCCCCTGGCTCTCTCGGTCCCTCTCTCTCCTCTCAGGACCAGGAACCTGTTGACACCATCCATACTGTGGCTAAAACTATCCTTCCCTGTCCACCAAGGAGCCTTTCATAGGTCCCCCTACTGGCCCCGGCCCTAGGGCACCCAGTCCGAGAGCCTAAGTCAATCCATCCATGGAGGAGGGCCTTGCAGCTGTCACTGAGCAACCATGGCCGGCGCTGAATGGCACTCGCTCGGCATTGCCCCTCCCAGGAGTTGGAAGAAGATGACAGAAGGGAGAGGAGTGGGGGCGTGGGATCGAATTTAGAACAGACGGCCAGTCGGCCCACTGGACAAATGCCTGGTATGCCCTATGGCCAGTTTGGGCCTGCTTCTATTGAACAAATGTATACCCCTGCGCTACCTAAGTGCTACAAATGCAGTTTTTTGAGAATGGTTCGTGTGTGCACAATACAATAATAAAAAATGCAATATTAAAATGAGCTGCTGCAGCCACCCACTCTGTTTCCACAAGCAAAGGTAATGTGTATATAGACTGGTGTTGCTCAAACTCTAAAGTATATATGTGCATCAACAAATCTGTCATGGAACGTTACGGGCCTTAACTCAAAATTTAAAAAAGCATTATTTAGGTATTTAAAAAGTTTCCTTCCACATATAGTGCTACTTCAAGAAACTCATCTTACGGGGAGCAAGCTTTTGGCCCTTAAGAAGCCTTGGGTTCCGAAGGCTTATCATGCTACATATTCCACGTTTTATAGAGGGGTCTCGATATTGATTAACAGATCTTGTCATGCATGGTGGAAGATGTAAACCCCAGGGTAAATATGTTTTGGCTGTTTTTTTTTATGTGGGGCCAGAGATATATAGCTGTTAGTGTGTCTATACCACCTCCTTTTATGGGGACTCTTTCATATAGTCTGTTAGAAAAAAAATATTTGTATAGTCCAGCTAAGTGATAATGGGAGACTTTAATGCTATACTTGATCCTGTTTTGGATAGACAACCCCCTCCTAAATATTTCTCTGGATAGCTTTCTAATTGGGCCCAGATGGTAGATCTGGTAGAAGCTTGGCGATGGAAAAATCCATCAACTAGATCATACTCCTGTTTTACAACTTCCTATAAGACTGCCTTCCACATAGATCTATCCTTTGTTAATTTGACGACACTAGTGGGTATGGTAGATGTTAACCACATGCCAACCAGCGCACAACGATATACGTCAGCACAATGGCACAGCTGGGCAAATGGGGGTACAGTTATGTCCCCTTTAAGAAGCGGCATTGTGGGATGCGCACGTGCGCTGCCACCTGCTCTGTGACCATGACTGCAGGTCCCACGGACTCAATGTCCTCCAGGTGCCCGCGATTGTGTCACGGAGTGGAAGAACGTGGAGATGCCTTTGTAAGCAAGGCATTTCCCCATTCTGCCTAGTGACATGACAGAGATCACTGCTCCCTGTCACCGGGAGCAGTGATTGCTGTCATGTGAGCCCATCCCCCTCACTGTTAGAATCACTCCCTAGGACACACTTAACCCCTTGACTGCCCCCTAGTGTTTAACCCCTTCCCTGTCAGTGTCATTTATACAGTAATCAGTGCATTTTTATAGCACTGATCGCTGTATAAATGACAATGGTCCCAAAATAGTGTCAAAAGTGTCTGATGTGTCTGCCATAATGTCACAGTCACCATAAAAATCACAGATTGTCTGCATTACTAATATATACTATAAAAATGTCGTAAAACTATCCTCTATTTTGAAGACGCTATAACTTTTGCACAAACCAATCAATATACGCTTATTGAATTTTTTTTTACCAAAAATATGTAGAAGAATACATATCAGCCCAAACTGAGGAAATAAATAGTTTTTTTTAAATATATTTTTGGGGGGTATTAATTACAGCAAATAGTAAAAAATATTGCTTTTTTTCAAAATTGTCGCTCTTTTTTTGTTTATAGCGCAATTCTCAGTTAAAGCGACGCAGTGCCAAAATGCAAAAAGTGCTCTGGTCAGGAAAGGGGTAAATCCTTCTGGGTCTGAAGTGGTTAAATATATGCCAAGTGGGTTATCTGACCTTGCTCCGATTATACTTACTCTACGTTTACATCACTTTTGACATGCAGCAATGTGGAGATTGGGAACTCACTGTATTTCACATCCAGATATGGCTAATGAAATTCCATCCCTTCTAGCAGACTATTGGGAATTTAATGCAGGATCTTCTACTTCAGCAATAATAACCACATCAATACTGGACACTTTCGCCCCCTTCCTTCGCAGGCCAATTTTCATCTTTCAGCGCTCTCGCATTTTCAATGACAATTGTGCGGTGATGCTACGCTGTACCCAAATTATATTTTTATCATTTTGTTCGTACAAATAAAGCGTTCTTTTGGTGGTATTTATTTATGACTGTTTTTTATTTTTTACGATATAAATGAAAAAAGATCGTAAATTTGGAAAAAAAACAATATTTTCTTTATTCTACTTTAAAAACAATCCAACAAAAGTCATAAATTTAAGCCAAAATGTATTCTGCTACATGTCTTTGGTAAAAAAAAAATCCCATTAAGTGTATAATAATTGGTTCGTGTGATCACAGACAGATGTAAGCAAATGATCATGTACAGATGTGCGCAGGTGATCACGAACATAGGTGTGCAGATAATCATTGGGACATGTGATTTTACTGGGACATATGTGCGGGACAGGTGTTTTTACTATGTGGGGACATGTGTTTTGGGACATTATGTTTTACACCGTGTGTTACCATGCTGGTGATCACTGTGTAAAAAGCTCTAAAAAACAGCTCATACACACTGATCACCAGCTGGCTGCAGCGATCCGCTCTCCTCTCCTCACCAACAACTAATGTGTGAGGAGAGGAGAGCCGATTGCCTAGCAACTGGCTAGCTGTTTACATCACATGATGGCTGTGATTGGACACAGCCATCATGTGATCAGGAGGGCCAATCACAGAGTCCTCCTGCCGATCTGAGATGCGCCATGTCCGGGTGACATGAGCGCATTGGGATCGTGCCACTGTGCGGACCCACACACGAGATCCCCTTTCTTCTGAGGGGCGTTCCTGAATGTTCACTCAGAAGGAGAGAGCGCCCACCCGGCCGTACATATGCAGTGGCCGGGTGGGAAGTGGCTAAGGCCTACACAAAAAGATAGTATATATCTGCTATTAAAGTGGTTAATAAGGCTCAACAAGTAAAGTGACACTTTGAATCTTATAGTGGATGAAAAAACTGTTCAATATACTGCGGATCCCTCAGAGTTTAATTTTAATGCTTTACTCCATGGTAAATAGGCCTTATATCTGTATATGGCGGAGGCCACAAGGATGGATTTATACAAAAATAAACAGAAGTGCTTTGAGCGGGGGGATCGTAATGGTCGTTTTTTTTTCACCATGATGGCTAAACATGAACAACCTTGTATTCCAATTTCGAAAATATGTACTCTGAAATTCTGGAGACTTTTCGGCAATTTTATCAGACATTGTATAAATCTCAGTTGTCTTCTGATTTCCAGCCAACTGATTTGGCGGCTTGGCTGGATCAGTTGCATTGGCCTGGCTACAAGATTATGAGAGGGAGATGCTAGTGCACCCAATAACATCGACGGAGGTTCTTTCAGTCATTGGTTCCTTTCCATTGGGGAAGTCATCAGGATCAGATGGCCTTCCTATTGAATTATATAAGGCCCATGGAGATCTTTTAGCCCCTGTACCGGGCTAGTCATCTGGGATCCCCTTGTTAAAGGGGGCTTCCAGATTTCGATAAGCCCTCACCCGCAGACCCCCACAACCACCGGGAAAGGGTTGTGGGGATGAGGCCCTTTTCCCCATCAACATGGGGACCAAGGTGCTTTGGGGGGGGGCGTTACCCCAAATCACCCTCCCAATGTTGAAGGCATGTGGTCTGGTACGGTTCGGCGCTCTCTCGTCCCCCCTCTTTTCCTGTGGCCTGCCAGATTGCGTGCTCGGATAAGGGTCTGGTATGGATTTTTGGGGGGACCCATGCCATTTTTTTTTTTTACATTTTGGCACGGGGGTTCCCCTTAAAATCCATACCAGACCTGGAAAAAGATTTCCCCTTAAAATCCATACCATATCAGGGCCTGGTATGGAATTTAGGGGGACCCCCACACATTTTTTGTGCCTGACTCCGCCCCCTCGGATGTAGCGGAAACCACATCATTGGGGAAGCCGGGCTTTCCCCTTGCGTCAGAGGGGGCGGGTTCAGGTGGCGGGTGGCCCCGCCCTCCTCATATAAGAAGTGTCAGGCTGCCGGGATCCCCGCAGTGTCTCCGCCGGTGGAGACAGAGGATGGATGCGCTGCGCTGGAGGGAGAGATCACCCATCGCTGGATCAGATCAGCCATCACTGGACCCCAGAAAGATGATCATCCGTTGCTGGATAGCAAGAGTGGATTACCACTGCTGGAATCTTTTTTTAATTTTTTTAATAAATAATTTTTAATAAAGGACTTTTGCAACTGTGTGTCTTTTTTAACTATTTTTTACACTTTCTTTGTGATATGGTAGGTACCCCCCTACCATTTCAATTGGGGGGCGGGATTTGGGGGTCCCCTTGTTAAAGGGGCTTCCATATTCTAATAAGCCCCCCGCCCACAGACCCCCACAACCACCAGCCAGGGTTATGGGGATGAGGCCTTTGTCCTCATCAACATGGGGACAAGGTGCTTTGGGGGGGACCCCAAAGCATCCTCCCAATGTTGAGGGCATGTAGCCTGGTACGGTTCAGGGGTGGCGCTCTCTCGTCCCCCCTCTTTTCCTGCGTCCTGCCAGGTTGAGTGCTCGGATAAAGGGTCTGGTATGGATTTTGGGGGGTAACTCCACTCCATTTTTTTTTTAAAACATCCATACCAGACCTGAAGGGCCTGGTGATTAAATTTGGGGGAACCCCACATTTTTTTTTTTAATCAATGACTTTCAATGACTGTTCTCTATATTAAGGGGAGCCGACAATTCATTATAGCCGCTAGTGATTTTAAATGACTTTTTTTTTTCCTGCAGAAATGACACTTTGTGCAGGGACAGTTCTAAGCACGGGAAAAATGCGCCCCTTCTCAGGCATACTATACACACCCCCCAGGTACAAAATTGAAAGGGATATTACACTTTTATTGTTTCACTTTAAGCCTTATTAAATTCACTGCTCCCAAAACAACGGCCGTTTTTAAAACTTTTTTTTTTGCATTGATAAATGTCCCCTGGGGCAGGAGCCGGGTCCCCAAATACTTTTTATGACAATAACTTGCATATTAGCCTTTAAAATTAGCACTTTTGATTTTGAACGTTCGATTCCCATAGACTTTAACAGGGTTCTAAAGTTCACACAAAGTTTAGGTCTGTTCACAGGTTCTGGTGCGAACCGAACCGGGGGGTGTTCGGCTCATCCTTACTCACTAGGGTTTAGGCCTGGGGACATGCTTGGCCAGTCCATCACCTTTACCCTTCGCTTCTTTAGGAAGGCAGTGGTCATCTTATGCCGCGTACACACGAGCGGACTTTTCAACATCCAAAGTCCGAAGGACTGAGTCCGTCAGACTATCCGATCGTGTGTGGGCTGCAACGGACTTTTGACTCGCCAAAGTCCGAAGGACTTTAGAATATGGAACATGCTTCAAATTTTTCCGAAGGAACTCCGCCGGACCCGGTCCCCTTCGAAAAATCCGCTCGTGTGTATGCTACTCCGACGGACTAAAACCGACGCTAGGGCAGCTATTGGCTACTGGCTATGAACTTCCTTATTCGAGCCGAGTCGTACGTCATCACGTTCGAATCCGTCGGGGTTTAGTGTGATCGTGTGTGGCCAAGTCCGCTCAGCCGAAAAGTCTGTCAGAACTCCGTCGGAATTCCAGCAGAACTCCGACGGAACTCCTTCGGAAGTCTGTCGGACATAAGTCCTCTCGTGTGTACGGGGCTTTAGAGGTGTGTTTGGGGTCATTATCATGTTGGAATACTGCTCTGCAGGCATCATGCTCTGCTTCAGTATGTCACAGTACATGTTGGCTTTCATGGTTCCATCAATGAACTGTAGCACACCAGTGCTTGCAGCACTCACGAAGCCCCGAGACATGACACTCCCACCACCATGCTTGATTGTAGGCAAGACACTCTTGTCTTTGTACTCCTCCTCACCTGGTTGCCGCCACACACACTTGACACCAGCTGAACAAATACATTTATCTTGGTTTCCTCAGACCACAGGACATGGTTCCAGTAATCCATGTCCTTAGTCTGCTTGTCTTCAGAAAACTGTTTGCGGGCTTTCCTGTGCATCATCTTTAGAAATGGTTCCTTCTGGGACAGTTTAGACATTAATGGTTGTGTATTGAGTTATTTTGAAGGCTCCAATGTTGGTTCCCAGGTTGAGGAAGAGAGTAACGTGAGCCTAGAGAGAAGGACAAGAAACTGGCAGTCATGTTTCACAGCAGGGCCAGTTCTTGCACCCAACAAGAATATTTGTGAGGGGTTATAGTGTTGTGGCACCACTAACACCACCACCCAAGGCCCAATTTTTCTGCCCCTGTTTAATAGGGTTAACAGGGGCATGTAATTACAATTCTTGATATAATATTTCACAGCAGGGCCCGTTCCTGCGCCCAACAAGAGTAACTGTTAGGGCTTACACTGTTCTGATACCACCAACACCTAAGGCCCAATTTTCTGCAGAGTATATAGGACAGGCCTTATAATATTTATACTGCTATTCAGAGTACATAGTGCCCGGGGGATCCCCACGCCATTTAAAAAAAAATTATTGGGTACGGGATTCCCCTTAATATCCATACCAGACATGGGGGGACATTGGGGGGACATCCATGCCTTTTTTTTTGGTATTTTGGTATTTTTATCTATATTGCTGGGACCTGACAATACATTACAGCCGCAAGCAGTTTTAAATGACATTTTTACCTTTAGAAATGTCATTTTGCTGTGGCACTGTTATAAACATTGGAAAATGCGCTACTTTATAGGCATACTAAGGACACCCCCTAGGCATGATATTTAAAGGAATATTTCATTTTTATTGTTTCACTTTAAGCATATAAGGGATGTTTGGGGCAACTGGGGACTGAAGGGATTAATATTTAATTTATTTTACTCTTCTTTTTTGGGCACGTTTTGATATTTAAAGCAGAGTTCTGCTTAAAAATTTTTTTAAGTCAGCAGCTACAAATACTGCAGTTGCTGACTTTTAATAATCAGACACTTACCTGTCCCACGGTCCAGCGATGTGGGGGAATGAAGCAGCCAGGCACCCACTGTGCATGTGTGAGCGCAGTGATGTGTCCCACATGATTGCCGAGGGGGAGGGGGGAGAGGTGATCTCCCTTCCGATGCCTAGGTGCATTGGGGGAAGTGGGAGCTGGGACCCTCTAAAAAGAGGGTATCTCCTCCCCCCCCCCCAAAAAAATGACATGCCAAATGTGACATGTCCCTTAAAACGGAAGTTCCATTTTTGGGTGGAACTCTGCTTTATTGGATAAATGGGATGGTTTAGATTTAAGCCTACATAAAATACACTTTTTTGTTAATTATTATGTTTTTTTTCCATTTTTTTTTTACTTTGAGTTAATAGTTGTTATGCGGTATGACTGGATCTTGAAACCGTATCAGTACATTAATTTTAGGCTCAATATGTATAATGTCTTGTTGTGTTCTGTTTTGTTTGTTTGTTCATTAAGAAATTAAATAAAAAGATTTATTTAAAAAAATTGTAAAAACACATAGTCACACATTCTGTAATGAGTGCTCACCAGTGTCATGAAAACATGGATTCCCCTACTCTCTGCAGATGAAGTTGGCCCTATGGTTCCCTAATGTTTCCACTTGACTATACACTGTTTCTAAGTGGTTAGCTATCATGCCAAAGAAATCTTGTTTTGGGAGGTGCAGGATTATCATTTTTATTCCCCCCTCTGAAGCATTAATGGCCAGTTCTGCCTGCTGAGAAGAGAACCTATATGATTAGATCCGGCCCAGCAATCTTTTGGCCAATTCTCCCAGGTCCCCACTATCAGGTTTTTTTGTTCAACCCAGTGGGCTGAACGAAAAAATTGAAGAGCTTGAGAGGAGATCCTGTACTAACAATCTGATGTTACAGAGTACAGTAATCTCCCCGCTGAGCTATTGTGTTCTAACAGGGGGACAACACAACACAATGCTCATGGTTCATGCCAGCAGGGGCAGTGGAAGATGGAGTTGGAGTGCTAAGGAGGCTGTCGATGGCGTCCCCTAGTCTGGAGGGCGTGACCTCGGGCCTCGGGCTCAGGGTGCTGGAGGGATCATCTACAACACATGGAGGAAATCCTTCCTGGAGGAACAGGAGCAAGGACAGGATAGCAGGAGCAGGTCAGTACGTCCAAGAGTCCTCCAGAGGAGTCAGCCGGGTGGAATGATGAGCGAGCAGTCTGGGAGGACTGTGAAAAGAGAGAGTGTCAGTCTGGGAGGACTGTGGAGAAGTAGCCAAGAGGGCTAGTGAAAGGGGCAGCTGCAGCCAGGTGGGCTGGCAGTGCCTGAAGAGGTGGTGCTGGGATCAATAGCCACAGGAATATAAGCTGGACACTCACTTTTGCTACACACCTAAAGGGGCTTCGGGTTTCTGCCTATAACAGGCTTTTGCTCAAAAACCTGAATCAGTGTTGTGTCAGAATAATTTTTTCAGTGTGCCAGTGGAGTTCTGCAAGCAAGTGTGCGGAGGAAACAGAGGAGGCTCCTTAGGGGGTGTGCTACATAAGGGGGGGAAGCTGAGGAACTTATCTTCTCTGGGTGTGTCCAGGAACCCAGGGAATTGTGGAAAAAGGAGTTAAAGGGGCCTATGCTTGCATCTGAGTAAAGTGAGTAAATAAGCACTCCACAAAATACTGTATGTATATGCCGATTTCCCCCAGGACTTGAATGGATTGATCTAAAAAATCTGGTGGTTGAGATGTCCAATGCAAACCTTCAGTGCAAATATGAACAAGTTAATATAAGCGACCTGGTATGTCAGTTTATATAAACTTTTGTTTACTGGCAGCTGTCATAATATTAAAGGAAATCATATTACAAAATTAAAATGCTGTCTAATTAAAACAATGATTGGTGTATTCATAAAAATATGCTAAAAAAGTAAATTTGAATTAGTAATTACTTGGTCAAACATCATTTCTAAAGTAAACATCACTGCTTTGCCAAGCAAAAAAGGGTTCAGCACAATTCACTGCGTATTGCAGGGAGCTATACATGAATTATTGCTGCAGGATTTATAAATATCTCATGTTTTACGTTGTGTACACATAGGTGAGAGAGCTTTTACAAAGTCTTTTTGTTTATTTTCTTTCCCAGGCAGCAATTTGGATGGTCTTTCTGTCTTTTTTTTTTTTTTGCACATTTTAGAACTTACTGTTAATCTAAAAAGTAACCATTCTGCCTTTAAATATGTCTGAAGAGAACGTTTCTCTAAGTACACATTATGAGTTCAGTTTAGGATAAAGTGACAGGTTCCCTTGATAACACTTTTCACCTTCCACTTTTACTTTCTTTCATTGTACCCTCTCATTATTCTGTTCCACTGCTGGGGCTTCATTGTACCCCCTTATTGTTCTATTCCACTGCTGGCATCCCTGAATTACCCCATACTTCAAGGTATGGAATAGCCTGTGCCCTTCCTAAATGTTCAGCATGTAGGCAGGTGCAGTCTACTTTCTCCACAGTAGGTGGCAGGAGGGGGGTATTGGGCTATCAAGAGAAATTTCAACTGCAAGCATATATCTAATACATACTGTAAAAGGAATACAATTTCCCTTTCTTGGGTTATAGAAATAATAAAGAACAGACAATATAATGTACATTTTCCCATTAAATATCCCTGTCCTTGAAAAAAATATATTATTATGGTGGCCATCTACATTTACAACAGTTTGTTTTTCTGTGAGAACAAACCCGTTTTTTTTATCAGTCTGTACCGCACATTGTTTAAAGCAGAGGTAAACCCCAAGGCCAAGGTTCACAAATATGCAAATTAGATGCAGGTTTCCCCGCATCCAATCTGCATGACAGGAAAGTGTGATCGGTTTTCATGTCGACCACAGTTAATTTAATAAGGGTTGTGTGCGTCTTCTGGTCCGATTCAGGTGCAAATTCACTCTATCAGACCGCCGAACAGACGCACCTGCGCAGTAGCGACTGATTAGTGCGCCTGCGCGGTGCGGAGAGGTAGACCACATGACGTCGGACGCCGCCGATTTCCGGCGGACGTCAGACGCTATGTGTGTTGGGGAGCCTATTTAACGGTCTGATTGACCGCTGAATGGACAGGTTCGCACGGACTCCATCAGGGCTGTACTAGGATATTGTCCCCGCTGACAGGTAACCACTATATATGATGCTATTTATTTATGAATTTATCTAATTTTTTCCTTTGACGCTTTGGCTTTATAATGCCTGTCTGCCTCTTACCCTTTCTATATTCAAATGCTTTATATACCTTTTGCAGTATTGATGGCCATTAAGCTATCTAACAGTGGACCTGGTATTTGATACTCAGCGAATGGTACAATATCCTTACAAGCTCGTTTAACCATCCCAACCTTGGTGTCCTGCCTTTATACGATTTCTTGATTGGCTTTTTGGTAAGCCGACTTGTTCTTATTGTAACCCCCTTTGGAATTAAGGATCCTTATTTGGGTGAAGGGTTTCTTTCCTTTCCTCCTTTCACACTGCTCAATCCATATGGATACACTTGACTATTCACGTTTTGGACTGTTAATAATTTTCACATATATTTATATTAAATATTTTGATGCAAGTTTTTTGGTTTAATCACTTTTTGACCTTATACCTCTGGTAATTATATGTATTCACCTGGACCATTTTCACCTTCACTCCCTTTCCCCCCCCCCCCCCTCTTTCCCCCCCCCACTCTTCTTATCACTCAATATCACGGTTCACCCATCACGAGGTCTTTCTTTCCTTTTTTTCTCTCTCCCCCTTCTCCTTCCCTCCCCCCCCCCCTTCCCCCCCCCCCCTTTTCCCTTCCTTAATTCAAGATATACCCCTATCTAATTGATAAATTATTATAATATTATTTACCCAGAGCCGGCGTTTACCAATCCCCCATGTTCACCGTGGGGGGACTTTGTGGATCTCCTTGCCTGCAGCCTGTTTCCTTGAAGTAGGGTGAGCTGATCTCCTTTTTGAACATATAGGGAATTTGTGTATGTAAAATCAATAACATTATGATAACTGTATTGCTTATATCTTTACATGTGTGTATTATCTAATGATTGTGATACTTTTATATAGATATCCTCCTGAAGAAGCGGGCCTTTTCCCGCGAAACTAGTCGAGGAAATTTATTGTGCACTCTCTACGGTTGAATGTTCCCTATGGAGAACCCGTCAGGAATACCTCAACTGTGATGTGCATATTACTGTACTCCTTCAAGTGATATTTCATTATTGTTTTGTTTTATATCTTTATTAAAAATTATATTGATTTTAAATTTTATTAGTGTTTTTCCATTACCAAGTACCGGTATAGTCCAATCTATTATATGGCTGAATGGAACTACATATGGGGTTGGTGTGAGCGACTACCCGGTATTTCCATTTAAGTCCTCCTTCCTTTAAAAACTACAAATTCTGGATGATGGTACTTTATACAATATTTATAATGATCTAGACCAGAGGCGATACTCATAATATGTGACTTAGGATAGGGTGGATAACACACCCATTTGTTCATTCACCTAATTTGGGAATTTAATTGGTGATTGATTTTTGGAGTGCCTCTATTATTTATTATATTGTTATGACAATTCTTGTACTCTTTTTTTCTTTGTTTAGTTATGTCACCATAGAAAAATTTAGGGACTGTTTTTTTCCCCCTCCTTCCCCCACCCCCCCTTTTTTTTTTATTTTTTTATTTTTTTTACTATGGATACTCTAAATACCGATTGGGGAGAATTTATGACAAATCTGAAAACTGCCTGCCTTAATGAACATAAAGTTGAGGACGATTTGAAAACTTATTTCTATAAGATTTATGGACTATTGAAACGTAAATCCCATCTACATTGGCATATTGAATACTTTAAGATGTACGTTACCGATTGTATTTGCCCTATAGGTTTACGAAACCAAATTTTTCCAACCCTAAAAGACCCTTCACCGGATTTTAGGAAAACTTGGGAGAACATCTTGACTAATTGTAGTCTTGATCTTATGAAAGCCCTGATTAATCAATATAGTTTGGATATGACTTTATTGGATAAAGAGATTGAACGACTGAATACTGATTATATGTATCTGAAGGACAACCCATCTTTTGATTCCAAATGGAAGGAATTAAGAGATCGGTTGGAAATTCTGAATAAATCTATTATCACAAAAAAACAGATTAAATTTAGTAGAGATAAATCTGCCTTCACTGAAGGCTATGCATACCGTTGGTCAAATAGGAATTTGGGGAGAAAGCCTCCTCTTCGATTTAATACCTTTAGGAATCCAACAATGGAGACAGAATCTGACTCCTCTCTGACATCAACCTACTCATTACCAAGTAATCCTAGACCTTCGGCTACCCCAACAGTAAATTCTACCCGTAAAAGACTACGTTATGGTGGTGGCACTCCACCTGTGAATCCTAAAAAAGATAAGAAGGGTTCAAAACCCCCTAAACCGGCACGTACACCTGCCACACAAATACCTATTGAGGCCACTCCCTCAATAGAGGGGGCTATGGGCCATTCCACACTTCATGGTACTATTCCAAAGGTTTTGAATTCAACATTAATGACTAACAAACACACCAAAATAAACGAGGACATGATTTTTTTAGACCTAAAAAAACAACAAGGGAATCTGGATTCCTATATTCTCAAACCAGCACCAGCACCACCACATATCCCCAACCTGACACCAACCGTAACATCTTAAATCTGACCCCCTATCGTTTGTCAGACGAAGAGGTGTCAGTACTTCACTTGGGCCTAGGGTTTTGCCCATTGGATAGACTAAAAGTTAATGAAACCATAAAAGATCTATATTTGTTTGCACGGAATCTCACATTTAAGTTTTTATTTGACAAAGATCGCACCAATTTGAATTTAGAACGTGAACTTACAGAACGCACTAAACACTTTAGTATGGCTGAATTTCGGGCATTACGGGACCTTATGCTCCTCTATGATGAAGGAGCTATTGAAGACCCTATTTCACAAATTACACCTTCCAACACATCCTCATCCACTCACATAGAACATTTAGAGTCGGTTTCTAAGAAATTTAAATTACGCTCCTGTAGATTCCCTGACCTCATGATATGTCCTACCATCTGGACTTTTCTTCAAACTACGATAAGAGATCTGAAACGACAGCATTGGCATGATGTTACCCCTAACCTTGATGTTCGACAGATTCAAGCATTGAAAACTTTACAAAGACACCCTGATTTGATCATCAAACAGTCGGACAAAGGTGGGAATATTGTCGTTATGACACACCACCAGTACCAGACCATGTGTATGACTATTCTCAACAACTCTACCTGGTATCGTCCGATTGACCAATCAGTACCTATTTCATTTCATCAGGAACTCTGTCTTCTCTGCACTGAGGCATTTATGGCAGGCCTTATTGACAGAGATACATTAGATTTCCTGATCCCTAAATTTCCGATGGTTCCTACCTTTTACGCCCTTCCGAAGACGCACAAAAATGTACCATTACCCCCTGGTAGGCCAATTGTCTCGGGGATTGATTCATTGACAGATCATGCCAGTAAACTGGTAGACGCCTATCTAATGCCACATGTGCGAAGACTCCCCTCTTACATTAAGGACACAACGGATTTGTTGCAACATCTGGAGGGGATCCAGATCCCTCCAGATGCCCTGCTCGTGGCGATTGATATCGAGGCTCTTTACTCGAGTATCCCCCACGGGCAGGGCGTCCGGACGGCTGGATCCTTTTTGCATGAACAGGAGATAAGTACATGGCCATTTAATGAATTTATTTTAGCACTGTTGGAATTTATACTAACAAAGAACTATTTTACTTTTAATGATCAACTGTATTTGCAAACTCAAGGCGTGGCCATGGGGACCTCCTGTGCCCCAGCTTATGCAAATTTATTTTTGGGGGGTTGGGAGAGACAGATTCACTCTGATGATAAACTTGCCCCATTTCTGGAAGACGCCCTTCTATGGTATCGCTACTTAGATGACTTATTTATGGTATGGACTGGAACCAAGGAAAGATTCCTCCAGTTCATGCAAGAATTAGATGACAATGAATTTAATTTGAAATTTACTTTTACTTTCGATACCGAGCGGATTCCATTTTTGGATCTGTTTATCATAAAGCAGCCTGATGGCACTTTATATACGGATCTCTATCGCAAACCCACCGCAGGCAATACTCTATTGTTTGCCACCAGTGCTCACCCGGAACCCTTGGTGCGCAGCATCCCGTTTGCACAGTTTCTGCGATTACGCAGAAACTGCAGCCGAGATGTTGACTTTAAAGTTCAAGCTGATGCCTTACGTGATCGTTTACTAGCCAGGGGTTACTCCCCCACTAACCTGAGGAAAGCTTTTAATAAGGCCGTGTCTCATTCGAGAGACACATTACTACATAAACGACCTAAGACGGCAAGTAATGAATCATTGAGATTCATTACAACATATTCTGCTCATCCTAAAACTCTTCGCAATATCCTCACAAAAAACTGGCACCTACTCACGGAGCATCATGTTCTAGCTAAATATGTACGGCCTACTCCTGAACTAGTCTTTCGAAGAGCATGCTCCCTTCGGGATCGTTTAATGCATAGTCACTACACATCTACTAGCCCCATGCATAATCATTCTAGAGGTACATTTAAATGTAATAACTGCCCCCGGTGTCCATGGATTCTGGAGGGTAATCAATTTACTCTACCTAATGGAGAAGTTTTTCTACCTCGTACGTTCTCTGATTGCAGTACGAAGGGGGTTATATATTTTATGACTTGTAGATGTGGAGCTTTCTATATTGGAAAGACTATCCGAGAGTTTAGACAGAGGATTGGTGATCACTTATATTATTCAGAAAGTGGGAAACTTACCACAATTGGTAGACATATTGGTTTTTACCATCGTTTTGATACCACAATGATCCAATTCTTTGTCCTCGAAGTAGTCTTTCCAAACCCTAGGGGTGGAAATTGGGATCGAACGATCCTACAGAGGGAAACTTTGTGGATCGAACGACTTAACGCCACCCTACCACCAGGTCTCAATGAGACAATTTCTTACAAACCGTTTTTATAATAGGTGACGTTTAATATGCCAATACACCTCCTTTTTTTTCCTTTTTTTTTTTTTTTTCCCTTTTTTTCCCTTCCCTTCCCTTCCCCCTTCTTTATATATACTTTTTAACTATGGTTACCTAAATAATTCTCTGGTGTACGTTTCTTCTTTTTTCTGGGGGACTATATCCCCTGGTTATATATATATATATATATATATATATATATATATATCTTTGTATACCAAAAATGATGTATATTATGTTATATTTTATAGATATGTTCTCTGTTTCCCATGTTATAATTTCCCTTATGTGTGGGGAGATATGCTTTGATCCCTAGAGTTGAGGGACAATGTTTTGTGGGCAGTATGGAGTGTCCTTTAATTTCTTCCCCCCCGGTGGACATGTGTTCCCCCTGGTCTGGACGATTTATTCGCCCGACTTGCAAGGGCTAACCTTTGGATCATTGATCCGTTAGCGTTATTTCCCTTGCGCACTGGCGCAGTAACAGTACAGTACTGCACCTGCGCAGTGTGGGGCAACAGACCACATGACGTTCGGACGCCGCCGGGACCTGGCGTACGTCTGACGTGGTGGTTGCTAGGCAATCTGTTCTGGCGCTCTATCAGACCGCCGAACAGACGCACCTGCGCAGTAGCGACTGATTAGTGCGCCTGCGCGGTGCGGAGAGGTAGACCACATGACGTCGGACGCCGCCGATTTCCGGCGGACGTCAGACGCTATGTGTGTTGGGGAGCCTATTTAACGGTCTGATTGACCGCTGAATGGACAGGTTCGCACGGACTCCATCAGGGCTGTACTAGGATATTGTCCCCGCTGACAGGTAACCACTATATATGATGCTATTTATTTATGAATTTATCTAATTTTTTCCTTTGACGCTTTGGCTTTATAATGCCTGTCTGCCTCTTACCCTTTCTATATTCAAATGCTTTATATACCTTTTGCAGTATTGATGGCCATTAAGCTATCTAACAGTGGACCTGGTATTTGATACTCAGCGAATGGTACAATATCCTTACAAGCTCGTTTAACCATCCCAACCTTGGTGTCCTGCCTTTATACGATTTCTTGATTGGCTTTTTGGTAAGCCGACTTGTTCTTATTGTAACCCCCTTTGGAATTAAGGATCCTTATTTGGGTGAAGGGTTTCTTTCCTTTCCTCCTTTCACACTGCTCAATCCATATGGATACACTTGACTATTCACGTTTGGACTGTTAATAATTTTCACATATATTTATATTAAATATTTTGATGCAAGTTTTTTGGTTTAATCACTTTTTGACCTTATACCTCTGGTAATTATATGTATTCACCTGGACCATTTTCACCTTCACTCCCTTCCCCCCCCCCCCTCTTCCCCCCCCCCACTCTTCTTATCACTCAATATCACGGTTCACCCATCACGAGGTCTTTCTTTCCTTTTTTTTCTCTCTCCCCCTTCTCCTTCCCTTCCCCCCCCCCCTTTTTTCCCCCCCCTTTTCCCTTCCTTAATTCAAGATATACCCCTATCTAATTGATAAATTATTATAATATTATTTACCCAGAGCCGGCGTTTACCAATCCCCCATGTTCACCGTGGGGGGACTTTGTGGATCTCCTTGCCTGCAGCCTGTTTCCTTGAAGTAGGGTGAGCTGATCTCCTTTTTGAACATATAGGGAATTTGTGTATGTAAAATCAATAACATTATGATAACTGTATTGCTTATATCTTTACATGTGTGTATTATCTAATGATTGTGATACTTTTATATAGATATCCTCCTGAAGAAGCGGGCCTTTTCCCGCGAAACTAGTCGAGGAAATTTATTGTGCACTCTCTACGGTTGAATGTTCCCTATGGAGAACCCGTCAGGAATACCTCAACTGTGATGTGCATATTACTGTACTCCTTCAAGTGATATTTCATTATTGTTTTGTTTTATATCTTTATTAAAAATTATATTGATTTTAAATTTTATTAGTGTTTTTCCATTACCAAGTACCGGTATAGTCCAATCTATTATATGGCTGAATGGAACTACATATGGGGTTGGTGTGAGCGACTACCCGGTATTTCCATTTAAGCCCTCCTTCCTTTAAAAACTACAAATTCTGGATGATGGTACTTTATACAATATTTATAATGATCTAGACCAGAGGCGATACTCATAATATGTGATTCAGGCAAAAGTTTGGACATGATTCGCACCCGAATTGGTGAACAGGGATGCACCTGTGGAACTGCGGCTGCAACATATTTGAACGGAGCCTTACTGAATGAATGTGTGCCATAAACAACTAACATTCTACACTTTTTTTTTCATTCTTTGTTGCAACTCAGTGCTAAGGTTCTCAGTGGTAGAAGTAGGTAGAAGTAGAAGGTACTGGATCCAAATGTATATTGATCACAGTCAAGATATAAATCTTATTGAAGTGTACAAGGGTTCTGGTTAGTAGCTCATCAACATAAAAAAATGTCCCTCAGGGATATTTCAAGTGAAATCCAAGAGGTACAGGAAAAGAGAAACCCCGGGCCAGCTGTTGAGTTTATTTCATTATAAAACATCAAAAGGACTGATCAGTGCATTTTGGAGGTACTAAAAGCCTTCACACTTAAAATTGTTGGTGAGAAACAAAATGGTGTCTGGCTTCAATAAGTTAAAAATCATGGGTGTTTACTTTCACTATTCTATAGTATATAGTGTTAATTACTACACTATAAGAGCATTTTTATCTTTTACAGTTTGATGTCATACTACATGATTCTGAGGAGGTGAAGCATTTGACACCATAGGAGAGCGATCATCGAGGACTACATTGCATAATGTCTGTTAGCTGTTCTCTTGAGTGAGTCAGAACATGCCTCTGGTGAGTTGCCACTTCTCCTGATTTGCACATTTGAAGGAGTAATACATCTTTTAGCTTTTATGGACATTGTACTAATGAACTATTTATTTGTTCAGTTGACGTTTTCGGAGCACTGCAATCTTTTTTGATTTATGTTATGTTGAGGATTGTATATTTCCTTTATTGCTATCAGCCACATTATAGCGCTTAGATCTTTATCACTTTGGAGTGTAGCGCTGATCATGTGATTTTTTTTTTCTATGTTAAACATGAGAAATATTAAATTGGCACTAAACCCAAAAGCCACATTATAGCGCTTAGATCTTTTTCACTTTGGAGTGTAGCGCCGATCATGTGATTTTTTTTTTCCTAGGTTAAACATGAGAAATATTAAATTGGCACTAAACCCAAAAGCAAACATTTATTATTAATGCAGCTTATCAATTCTTAAATGTGATGGCTGCATTCATTTTTTCTTTTTTAGTCTATCTATCATTTATTTTCACCTGGTGATCTAGCCAGTGAGTCTGTTATTTTTCAACAGAACATGCTGTCTTTTCAGATGTAGCAGTTAGAGGGTTGAGACAAACCATTTAACATTGACAGGGATGCTTTCAGTGATCAGCTTTCATTTATTTATGTTTAAACTTTATCCAAAAAGAAAAAAAAAATAGCTGCACTTACTTGCATAAAAAGTGTAAGCTGGAGTTTGGCTTCAATTTGTTTAGTACATTTAAATCTACTAGATCTACAAGTCTTCAACTTGTTTTGGCACTGGGCTCCACTCCAGAACTCAGCCTTGATTCGCCAATATGCAGAGACTTACATGAAATCCCGGGACAGTCCCATCAAATCCAGGATGGTTGGGAGGTATACCATAACTGCTGTAGGAGCTGGAGTTTGGCTTCAATTTGAACCTGCTAGTACATCTTATGCCGCGTACACACGATCAGACTATCGGGCAGACTTAGTCTGATGGACAAACCGCCAGAAAGTCCGCCGGACTTTTCAAACGTGCGGACCTGCCCACACACAACCGGACTCTAGTCCACCGGACTATGGCGGGAGTCCGCCAGACTTTTGAAATTAATGGACCTGCCCACACACGGAGGAAAGTCCGTTCATTTTGAACGCGGCTCCAGGTAGCCGGGACTAGTGAAGGAAGTCAATGTCGCCGCCTTCGGTGGCAAGATTGACACGTCGCTGGCCCCGTCACCTGGTATGGACTTAAAGGGGAAGCCCTAAGCCCTACGCCGAAAAAACCGTCCCCACCCTCTTTCCTGACTGGCCGGGTTGCGTGCTCGGATAAGGGTCTGATATGGACCTGGGGGGAACCCCCACACCGTTTTTTTGGTGTAGGGCTTCCCCTTTAAGTCCATACCAAGTGACGGTGCCAGCGACATGTCAATCTCGCCGCCAAGTCTGCCGGATAGTCTGATCGTGTGTACGCGACATAACATTTACCTTCCCTCCAGACTGACAATGCTGCTGACCTTGTGCTCATTCAGAGTGGTGTCTCACTAATAATAGGATATTTATATACAGCTTACCTGTAAAATCCTTTTCTTGAGAGTACATCACGGGACACAGGAGCTCATTACATAGTGGGTTATATAGGCACCTCTGGTGATTGGACACTGGTTAACCCCAATTAAGGAGAATTCCTCCCCTATATAACCCCTCCCATATGGGAGCCACCTCAGTTTTGTAGCAAAGCAATAGGAAACCACGTAAAACCCAAGAGGGGCGGGAGCCCTGTGTCCCATGATTTTACAGGTAAGCTGTATATAAAAATCCTATTTTCTTGATCATACATCATGGGACACAGGAGCTCATTACATAGTGGGATGTCCCAAAGCAATGCTCAGATTGAGGGGAGGGAGACACAGATCATAATTATAGACTGCCATGGGCTGGAGGACCTAAACTGCAGCTTGCAGTACACTGCGCCCAAAGGCGATATCCTCTTGCCCTCTGACATCCACCTGATAGAATCTGGTGAATGTGTGGACTGATGACCAAGTTGCAGCCTTACAGATCTGAGCCAGGGAGGCCTGGTGATGCACTGCCCAAGAAGCACTTACAGCCCTAGTAGAGTGCGCTTTCACTTGAAAAGGAGGGATTTTCCCTCTAACACTATAGGCCTGAGAAATAATCTGTCTAATCCACCTTGAGAGAGTGGATTTTGATGCCGCCTGGCCCTTCCTAGGGCCTTCCGGCAAAATAAATAAGCAATCAGTTTTCCTTATCTGAGCCGTTGCTTGAAGATGGATACTGATTGCCCTAACCACATCCAAAGTGTGCAAAGATTCTTCTTCTGCGGACTGTGGGTCCGGAAAAAAAGATGGTAGGATTACATCTTGATTCAAATGGAATCCCGAAACCACCTTAGGTAGAAAGGACCTGTTGGGGCGCATGACCACCCGGTCCTTATGATCAATTAGATACGGCTCTTTGCTGGAGAGAGCTGCTAGTTCTGACACTCTTCTAGCCGTGGAAATGGCTACCAAGAAAACCAACTTTTTGGTCAAAAGAACTAACGAAGCCAGATGCAAAGGTTCAAAAGTTTGCCCCTGCAAAGCCGAGAGAACCAAATTTAGATCCCATGGGCATACCGGAGGTTTGACTGGCGGCCTTATCCGCATAGCCCCCTGGATGAAAGCCCGCACCAGGGAATGCGATGCAAGTGGCTTCTGAAAAAATACTGACAAGGCCGAAATCTGCACCTTGATAGTGCTTACGGCCAAATTCATTTCTAGGCCTGACTGGAGAAAGGCCAAGATCCTGATAATGACATACTTTCTAGGATGCCATTCCCTGAGTTCACACCAGGAAACATATGCCCTCCAGATTTTGTAATAAATAAGCCTGGAGGCCGGCTTTCTGGCAATAACCAGAGTAGAAAGGACTGGTCCCGAAAGCCCACGGTTTCTCAGAATGTGGGTCTCAGCAGCCAAACCGTCAAATTCAGACTGTGTAAAGCAGGATGGTAGATTGGACCCTGTGAGAGCAGATCTGGTCGGAGAGGGAGGATCCATGGCCTGCCTACTGCCAACTTCATGATCTCTGCGTACCACGGTCGCCTGGGCCAAGCCGGAGCTACCAAAAGGACCGACTTTGTTTCCCTCTTAACTCTTCCCAGGAACCGCGACAGAAGCGGGCACGGGGGGAAGGCATAAATCAGATTGTACTGATCCCAGGGAACTGTCAGAGCATCTGACCCCTGAGCAAGTGCATCTCTTGTTCTTGACATTAATTTGTCCAGTTTTCTGTTGAATCTGGACGCAAACAGATCTACGTCTAGAGTACCCCACCTGCAACATATGTCCAAAAACATGTCGGGGTGCAGAGCCCATTCTCCTGGGCACAACTGCTGGCGGCTCAGAAAATCCGCCTGCCAATTTTCCACTCCTGGAATGAAGACTGCAGAAAGGCATGGAACATGCTTTTCTGCCTAAACAAGTATGCAATTCACCACTTTTTGCGCTACCAGACTCCTGGTACCGCCCTGGTGATTGATATAGGCCACTGCTGTGGCATTGTTGGACCTAACCTGAACAGGGAGACCCCATAGTCTGGAAGACCACCTTATGAAAGCCATATAAACTGCCCGGATCTCCAAGACATTTATGGGCAATAGCTTCTCGATCGCAGACACTTTCCCCTGCGAGCATGTCTCCTCTAACACTGCTCCCCAGCCTGTCAGGCTGGCATCTGTCGTAATATTCTTCCATGGAAGAGGAAATTTCTCGGTTTGTAACCACCAGACGAGACTCTTGCGTGTCCCTGGGGATAGACGCATAGGAAGATCCAAGGATTGGGGCTTCCTGTTCCAGGCCGCAAGGATGCATCTTTGCAGAGGCCTTGAGTGGAACTGGGCAAATGGAATGGCCTCGAAGGAGGCGACCAATTTCCCTAACAGTCTCATGCATAACCGAATGGGGGAAGATCTCCTGCCCAGAATTAGGCACACCAGATCCCCGATGGCCAAGGCTTTTGTCCTTGGAAGAAACACCTTGCCCTGATCGGTGTCGATAAACATACCCAGGTATTCCAACCTGGTAGCAGGCTGTAGGGACGACTTTTCTAGGTTTATAATCCAACCTAGGCATTCCAGGTGTTCTAGTGTTCTGGAAACACTGTGGTTCAGGAACGCTACTGTTTTCTCCATGAGAAGTAAGTCGTCTAGATAAGCCATGACGGCTATACCCTGAGCTCTTAGGTTTGCCAAGAGAGGGTCCAGAATCTTTGTAAAGACTCAAGGGGCCGTAGTGAGCTTGAACGGCAAGGCCACAAATTGAAAATGGCGCCGCTCTACCAATGGCACATGGAGATATGCATCCTTGATGTCTATTGATGCCATAAACTCTCCCCCTTGCAGGGAGGAGACCACAGTGCGAATTGACTGCATTCGGAAGGACCGGATGCGTAAAAACCGGTTCAGATCCTTCAGATCCAGGATAGGTCTGACACTTCCATTTGGCTTCGGGACGGTGCAGAGATTAGAGTAAAACCCTGAACCCTGTTCTTTGGGGTCCACTTCTACTATCACCCCTTGGGATAGTAAGTGATCTAAGGCCAGAAATAGCGTTTTTTTTGCTTTACTGGATCCCTGGGGATCCTTGACCTTAGAAAGCGAGAAGGTGGAATCTCCTGAAACTCTAGCTTGTAGCCCAGAGATACCGAAGAGATCACCCACTTGTCCCAGATCTCTTCCCGCCAGGCTTCCGTAAACTGCCGAAGCCTTCCCCCCACTCGGCCGAGCTGGGGCGCCCCTTCACAAGGAAGCTTTTAGGCTCTGCTTGGCAGGCTTCCGCCCCCCAAGTCTTTCTCTGCCCTTGGGCCCGGCCCTGAGCCTTTCCTGTAGAGGAGGGTTGAGAAGGCCGTTGCCACTGCTTAGAGCTTGATGCTCCGGGAGAGAGAGAATGCCTAAATGATGGACGTTTGCTCTTTTTGACTGGAAGGAGAGTAGATTTACCCCCTGAAATTTTTTGGACGAATTTGTCCAATTCTTCTCCAAACAGACGTTCCCCTTTAAAAAGGAACCCAATCAAATGCTTCTTGCACGATAGCTCAGCTGCCCAATTCTTTAGCAATAGGGCCCTTCACATGTGTACTAACAGGAGAGATAAACGAGATGCTTGTTGGACAGAATCCAAAATCGCATCAATCATGAAACACATAATCTGAGGTATTTCTGCATAATTCTCCACTTCCTCACTGGGAAGGAGACCAAGCATCCGCTTAACCTGTTCCTTGAGGAACTGACACAACCCCACGGCTGCGACTGTAGGCTGCACTACAGCGCCAGTCATGGAAAAGGAGGCTTTTAATAAAGTTTCAAACCTCTTATCAGTTGGATCTTTAAATACCTGAGCATTATCCAACGGACAGGTCGGGTTTTTATTCACACAAGAAACAGCCGCATCGACAGATGGGACCCCCCATTTCTTGGTGAAACTTTCCCCCAGAGGATAATACATAGAAAACCTTTTAGGAGGAGAAAACAGTTTATCGGGATGTCCCCAATCCTCATACATCAATGTATCCATTAAGGGATGAATTGGGAAGGAAAAAGCAGTCTGTGGGATTTTCCTGACTCCTAGGGAAGAAACAGAGGACGTAGCGACTTCAGCAGTAGGCATTCTGAATGTGGTACGCACCAATTCAGTATAATACTGCACCTGTTTTCTGAGCGCCTGGGAGGAGGGGACTCTCTCCTCTTCCTCTGATTCCTCCGACTGCTCAAGATCCCTGTCCCAAGATAGGGATCTCTCCTCATTGTCAGAAGAATCATCTGAGAGAGGAATCTCAGCAGAGGGAGGGGATCTACCCCTTTTCCTGCTATCTTTCAGGGAAGCAGAAATAAAATTCATGATTCTCCCTTCAAAACCCTCTAATGTAGCCCTAAGGGAGTCCTCAGTGACATATACCGGGGCTGAGCCATTAGGAGAGGCTGCAAAACCTGACAGGGGCACGAAATCGTCCTGTGAGGCTGGCTCCAGTCTTGCAGAGGGGGGTGGTAACTTACAGGCATTTTTAGAACCCCTGGACCTAGGCGGTGATTTACAAGTGCCCTTGTTACCTCCCCTTGAGACCCTCTTACAAGGAGACATAGTCCTAAGCTACAAAGCAGAGGTACTAGTACAAAGTGCAATCACTGTTGTGCTAAAAGTCTCACAATAACATATACTGTATATGCTTAATACTGCACAACCTGATGCTGAGTAGGTGTCTAAGGTTTGCCTGGATCCAATCCCCTGGGATGGTTACTGCCCACAGCTCCTGTGTCTCTCACTTACAGTCCCCTGACGCTCTGGGCTTTTAAAACTGCCGCCTGGCGCCTGCGCAGTACAGGGCCATGCACACCAACGTGCACGGCTCACAACCACACTCCCCCCTCCTCCATCAGCCCGGGAGCGCGCTCGGCGCGCATGCACGCGCCCCTGCGCGTGCACGAGGACCGCCAGAATCCAGGGGGGAAAGGAGTCTCATCAGAGCTGCATGGGGCCCCCAGACTACAAGGGACCCCTGTATTACCTTGTTGTGGCAGGGACTGCAGTGGAGACGTGAGACCTCTGGAGAACCAGGCTTCACTGAGCGTGTGTACTGAAAGGCATGTAAGTATGCATCAGGCTGCTCTTACTCCCTCTAGTGCTGGAAACCAGGTAAGACATACAACTACTCAAAATGAAGAAATCCATCATATAATTATATATATAGGATTAACTTCCCTTACCTGTCCTCGCCGCAGGAATTGCTAAAACAGACAGATTCCAGCCTTCACTCATCACGGCGGGCAGTGTTAGCCAACCTTCAGGTTTATCTGGGGCTCTTTCTCAGAAGAGCTTCCTACCTGGACCTTGTAAAAGACTCTGCCAGAAACTTTCGTGCGCTCTGTGTAAACAGTACACCAAGTCTGGTTTTCCCAGAGCCCAGTCTTCCAATAGGAGAGGACTTACAGGCCAAACCATACCATCTTGGGAGTCAAATATTGGCCCGAGATATGGATGCGGTTTGTTGTAGCCCTTAGGCCCCCGCAGGGACCTGCACAGAGCTTTCTTCATAGCACATGTTTTACGTGACCAACCACCATAGACACTGGCGAAAAAACTGAGGTGCCTCCCATATGGGAGGGGTTATATAGGGGAGGAATTCTCCTTAATTGGGGTTAACCAGTGTCCAATCACCAGAGGTGACTATATAACCCACTATGTAATGAGCTCCTGTGTCCCGTGATGTATGATCAAGAAACAGAGTTTTTTTACTGGCAAGATCACCAGGTGAAAACAAAGGAAAAAAGCCTAAAAAATGATATATTATATATATTACCTTTTTGGTTTTAGGTTTAATATTGATTTCAATTCTGATCATTAAGAGTGGACTTCAGCATCTGTCTGTTAAAGGTAAAGTACAGCTAATGCTAAGCAGGCTCCTCTCCTGTACTCAAAGAAATAGCTTACTCTAATTTCATTGCACACAGTGAGAATCCTACACTGTGCACTAGAAACTGGATTAAGGCAGATAAAGCTCACCTCATTGCTGGGCTGAGAGACATGCAGCATCATCTAGCCCTTTCTTCCCCAGCCTTAGTGTCGGTTCACACAGGGGCGACACGACTTGCAGTGCGACTCACAGACGCGACTTGCACATGACTTCAGCAGCGACTTGCAAAACAACTTCTGTATAGAAGTCAATGCAAGTCGACTGAAGTCGCCCCAAAAATAGTACAGGAACCTTTTTCTAAGTCAGAGCAACTTGAGTCGCTCCTATTAGAATGGTTTCATAGTACAGAACAGAGCACGACTTGTCAGGTGGCTAAGTCGCCAGACAAGTCGCTCCTGTGTGAACCGGCACTTACTGTTACTGGCACTCCACTCTAATTCATTGGATTTCAATGCTTTCAATCATGGGGGGGGGGGGTTGAGGCATTATCTAGATCAGTACACTTAAAAATGCAGTCTACCTGGATATGCCCACTCTTTGAGATCCATCCATCATGACATTTTGATATTTGCATAGCTTCCTCCAAGAGCCAACAAAAGCCCCATACACACTATCAGTTTTTCTGCTGAGCTTTTCCTTCAGGTTTACCAAAACCATGTAGTGCAAGGGCCTGCCTGATTGCATACACATTGAAACTCCTAAGGTTTGACCTCATATTATATGGTTTTGGTAAATCTGAAGGAAAAACTCAGCAGAAAAACTGATAGTGTGTATGGGGCTTAACTGCTTGCATAGTGACTGAGGGCCCAGGAGAGGCGTATTGTCATCAGATGAAAAGCAATTATCATCTTGCATTGCATATAGAAGCACCTACAGCCCTAGTGAAGACATCACTGGGTCTAAAATAAGGCATGTAATTAAAATGGAAACATTTATTTAATTCATTAGCATGTTGATGGGGGAAGGAGAAGACTTTGAGCAGATTAAACTCAGTTTTAAGGTCCACTAATTTCTAGCTCCCCACTTCCTAATTAGAAAATGCTAATTTAAACCTAAGATGCATACAGCATTTGGAGAAAAAAGGAAAAAATGCCTGTCTTAAACCCCACTGTACAGGAATGTATTGTTGAAGGATTTGAGTTGCTCGGATTTTCCAGGATCCTACAAAAAGGCCCAGTGACGTCACTCCCATACGGACAAGTGGTCCAAGCCAGGGAGTATGGTTGGCACCTTACCCCTTTTCTCCCAGTGGTTTGCTCTTAATGTTTAATTTTATGCTTTTTATGTTTTTTTCTATTTGGGGATGTGAGCGTCTAGATAATGAGACCTTGCATTGTCATTCTTTTTGTAAAAAAAAAGTACCTATAAAATATTTTTAAAACATAAGGCATATTACAAAAAGGTTTCCGAAAACTGCTAAATAAGATATTTAATTTTCAGGACAGATTATATAAAACAAAGACCACATTTCAGATACTGTATGTATCAATGCTTCCATATCAAACCTATTTTAATAATTCTAATGCCATGAACACACGGTCAGAATTTCTGACAGAAAAAGTCAGACGGGAACTTTTCATGGTATATTCCAACCATGTGTATGCCCCATCGGACTTTGTACGTTGAAAATTCTGAGGGACATAGAAAGAGAACATGTTCTATATTTTTCCGATGGAATAAATTTCTATCGGGAAAACTGCTCGCCTATATGCTGTTCCGACGTACCAAAAAGAACGCATGCTCTGAAGCAAGTACGAGACGGAAGCTATTGGCTACTGGCTATTGAACCTTCTTTTTATAGTCCCATCGTACGTGTTGTACATCACGGCGTTCTTGACGGTCGGAATTTAGTGTGATCGTGTGTACACAAGACAGCTTCGGAATTCCGTCGGAAAAACCTTCAGAGGGAAAACTGGTAGTGTGTACAGGGCATAAGATACATACAGTATGTATATTTTGCCATACAGAAAAAAAATGTATACAGTGCCTTGAAAAAGTATCCATACCCCTTGACATTTTTCACATTTTGTCATGTTACAACCAAACACATAAATGTGTTCTATTAGGATTTTATGTGATAAATCAACAAAGAGCGGCACATAATTGTGAAGTGGAAGGAAAATGATAAATGGTGCATTTGTATTCAGCCCCCCGTAAGTCAACACTATGTAGAACCACCTTTCGCTACAATTACAGCTGCAAGTCTTTTTGGGGATGTCTCTACCAGTTATGCACATCTGTAGAGTGACATTTTTCCCATTCTTCTTTGCAAAATAGTTCAAACTCTGTCAGATTGGATGGACAGCGTCTGTGAACAGCAATTTTCAAGTCTTGCCACAGATTCTCAATTGGATTTAGGTCTGGGCTTTGAATGGGCCATTCTAACACATGAATATGCTTTGATCTAAACCATTCCATTGTAGCTCTGGCTGTATGTTTAGGGTCATTGTCCTGCTGGAAGGTGAACCTCTGCCCCAGTCTCAAGTCTTTTTCTGACTCTAATGCTGCGTACACACGATCGGACTATCTGGCGGACTTAGTCCGGCGGACCAGAGTCCGCTGGACAATTCGTCCGTGTGTGGGCTCCGGCTGACTTTTTCTTCCCAAAAGTCCCATGGACTTTGAAAGAAGTCTTGACTCAAAATTGTCCGCTGGACTCAGCTTTCTGGCGGACAATCTGCTTGTCTGTGTGCTAGTCTGCTGGACTTTCCAAATGAACGCACTAGCCCACACATGGACTAAAGTCCGTTCATTTTGAACGTGACTTCAGGTACGACAGGACTAGCAAGATTGACACATGGTATGGGTTTTAAGGGATAACTCCTATGCCGAAAAACAGCGTGGGCATCCCCCCAAAGTCCATACCAGACCCTTATCCGAGCATGCAGCCCAGCCGGTCAGGAAAGGGGGTGGGGACGAGCGAACACCCCTCCTCCTGAGTTGTACCAGGCTACGGATACCCCACCCCAAAGCACCTTGTCCCCATGTTGATGAGGACAAGGGACTCTTCCTGACAACCCTGGCCCTTGGTTGTTGGGGTCTGCGGGTGGGGGGCTTATCGGAATCCAGGAGCCCCCTTTAATAAAAGGGCCCCCAGATTCCGTCCCCCACCCTATGTGAATGAGTATGGGGTATGATGTACCCCTACTCATTCACATGGGGGGAAAAAAGTGTAAATAAAAACAACACAGGTTTTTAACGTAGTTTATTAGGCAGCTTCGAGGGTCTTCTTCTGACTTTGGGGGTCTTCTTGCCGGGCTCCTCCACTATCTTCTGCTCTTTTGCTGCTCTTTTGCTAGCGGAGGAGCCCAGCTTTTTCGTCCGCCGTCTTCGCCGACCAGGGGTCTTCTTCTGACTTTGGGGGTCTTCTACTGACTTCGGGGGTCTTCTTCCGACTTCTCCGTGCTCTTTGGTTCTTCTACGGGGCTCACGAGGTGTCAATCTCACTAGTCCCGTCGTACCTGAAGTCACGTTCAAAATGAACAGACTTTAATCCGTGTGTGGGAAAGAACGTTCATTTGGCAAGTCCGCTGGATAGTCTGATCGTGTGTACGCAGCATAACAGGTTTTCTTCTAAGATTACCCTGTATTTGGCTCCATCCATATTCCCATCAGCTCTGACCAGCTTCCCTGTCCCTGCTGAAGAAAAGCATCCCAAAACATGATGCTGCCACCACCAACATGGTGGGGAGGATGTGTTCAGGGTGATGTGCAGTGCTAGTTTACCACAACACAGCATTTTGCTTTTAAGCCAAGAATTACATTTTGGTCTCATCTGACCAGAGCACCTTCTTCCACAGGTTTGCTGTGCCCCCCAAATGGCTTCTCGCAAACTGCAAACAGACTTCTTATGACTTTCTTTCCACAATGGCTTTCTTCTTGCCACTCTTCCATAAAGGCCAGATTTGTGGAGTGCATGACTAATATTTATCGTGTGGACAGATTCTCCCATCTTAGCTGTGGATCTCTGCAGCTCCTCCAGCGTTACCATGGGCCCCTTGGCTGCTTCTCTGATTAATGCTCTCCTTGCCCGGCCTGTCAGTTTAGGTGGACGGCCATGTCTTGGTAGGTTTGCAGTTGTGCCATACTCTTTCCATTTTCGGATGATGGATTGAACAGTGCTCCATGAGATGTTCAAAGCTTGACATATTTTTTTATATCCTAACCCTGATTTAAACTTCTCCACAACTTTATCCCTGACTTGTCTGGTATGTTCCTTGGCCTTTATAATGCTTTTGACGAAGGTTCTCTAACAAACCTCTGAGGGCTTCACAGAACAACTGTATTTATACAGGGATTAAATTATACACAGGTAGACTCTATTTACTAATTAATTGACTTCTAAAGGCATCTGGTTACACTAGATTTTAGTTAGGGTTATCAGAGTAAAGGGGGCTGAATAGAAATGCACACCACACTTTTCAGATGTTTATTTGTAAAAAAAAATTAAAACCACTTAACATTTTCCTTCCACGTCACAAATATGTGCCACTTTGTGTTGGTCTATCACATAAAATCCCACATTGGTGTCAGTGGGAACAATATGCCCGTTACATTGGCATCAATGAAACTAATAAACCCCTCATATTGGTGTCCCTGAGAGAAGTATATCCCTCATATTGGTGTCAGTGGAACTATTAAGCCCCTCACATTGGTGTCAGTGGGAGCAGTATATTCATCACATTGGTGTTAATGTGAGTAGTATGCCCCTCATGTCGGTGTCAGTTGAACTAGTAAGCCCCTCACAGTGGTGTCAGCGGGAGCAGTAAGTCCCGCACATTGGTCTCAGTGGGAGTAGTATGCTCCTCACATTGGTGTTTGTGGTAGTAGTAAGCCCCTCATATTGGTGTCAGTGGGAGTAGTATGCCCCTTACATTGGTGTCAGTGAGAGTAGTATGCCCCTGACATTGGTGTCAGTGGAAGTAGTATGCCCCTCAGATTGTTGTCAATAAAAAAATGGTCAGAACTTTTTTTGAACATTGAACTTTTGTGGACATTTGGCAACCGTACCAAGCCAACTGTCCCATTATGAATTGCAATGCACTGTGAATTCCTCTCAGGTGCAATAGTTTGGCCCCATATATGTTTTGACCAAAGCCGTAGCCCACCACTAGTCAACTCTCCCAGAAGCCCTTTGTCAATGTGTTGGAGTTAGTAGTATACAGTAAGGGACAGTTGACAGGAATTGCAGGAAGGGAAAGTTTTGTGTTATTAAACTGTTCTACCACAAAGATGTACAGTGCTGCATATTGCCACTGATACAGTGCCTTGAAAACGTATTTGTACCCCTTGAAATTTTGCCCATTTTGTCATGTTACAACCAAAAACGTAAATGTATTTTATTGGGATTTTTTTGATAGATCTATACAAAGTGGCACACAATTGTGAAGTGGAAGGGAAATTGTAAATGGTATTCAAGATTTGTTTTACAAATAAATACTTGAAAAGTATGGAGTGCATTTTTATTCAGCCCCCTTTACTCTGATAACCCTAACTAAAATCTAGTAGAACCAATTGCTTTCAGAAGTCACCTAATTAGTAAATAAAGTCCATCTGTGTATAATTTAATCTCAGTATAAATATAGCTGTTCTGTGAAGCCCTCAGCGGTTTGTTGGAGAACCTTGGTCAACAAACAGCATCACGAAGGCCAAGGAACATACCAGACAGGTCAAAGATAAAGTTATGGAGAAGTTCAAAGCAAGGTTAGGTTATAAAAAATATCCCAAGCTTTGAACATCTCATGGGGCACTGCTCAATCCATCATCTGAAAATGGAAAGAGTAAGGCACAACTGCAAACCTACCAAGACATGTTGAAAGAAAACCATAAGAAGTTGTGTTTGCAGTTTGTGAGGAGCCATGTGGGGGACACAGCAAACATTTGGAAGAAGGTGCTGTGGTCAGTTGAGACCAAAATGTAACTTTTGGCCTAAAAGCAAAATGCTATGCGTGGCAGAAAACTAACACTGCACATCAACCTGAACACACCATCCCCACCGTGAAACATGGTGGTGGCAGCATCATGTTGTGGAGATGCTTTTCCTCAGCAGGGACAGGAAAGCTGGTCAGAGTTTATGGGAAGATTGATGGAGCCAAATACAGGGAAATCTTATAAGAAACCTGTTAGAGTCTACAAAAGACTTGAGACTGGGGCAGAGGTTCACCTTTCAGCAGGACAATGACCCAAAGCATACAGCCAGAGCTGCAATAAAATTATTTAGATTAAAGCATATTCATGTGTTAGAATGGCCCAGTCAAAGTCCAGACCTAAATCCAATTGAGAATCTGTGGTAAGACTTGAAAGTTGTTTTTCACAGATGCTCTCCATCCAATCGGACAGAGCTTGAACTATTTTGCAAAGAAGAATGGGCAAAAATGTCACTCTAGATGTGCAAAGCTGGTAGAGACATCCCCAAAAAGACTTGCAGCTATAATTGCAGCGAAAGGTGATTCTATAAAGTATTGACTCAGGGGGGCTGAATACGAATGCACGCCACACTTTTCACATATTTATGTGTTAAAAATTTTGAAAACCATTTATCATTTTCTTTCCATTTCACAATTATGTGAGTCTTTGTGTTTGTCTATCACTTAAAATCCCAATAAAATACATTTACGTTTTTGGTTGTAACATGACAACATTTCAAGGGGTTTGAATACTTTTTCAAGGCACTGTACACTGTATATATATTTCACTGCAGCAGCCAACTCATAATCCTTCACCATAATCATAAAGAGGAAGTAAACCCTGATGGGTTTACTTCCTCTTTCATTCCCTGCAAAGGTAAAGCATAATGGACTACTATGCATTGACAGTAGTCCATTATGTGTCACTTACCTGACACAGGAGCCAGCGAAGTCACCACTGTCCCCTGTAGTACGGCGCATCCATATTCTCGGTGGGTCTCGCCGATCCGCCGCTGTCATTCAGTGAAGCCGCAATGACGTCACTCCCGCGCATGTGCACTGGAGCCACTACTCGCGGCATATCGCCTGCGCGCCACCATCTATGGCGCATGCGCCGTAGACATCGGTGCCTGTCTTTCGGCAAATATCTCCTAAACCGTGTAGGTTTAGGAGATATTTCTTGGACCTACAAGTAAGCCTTAATCTAGGCCTACCTGTAGGTCAAAGTTGGTTGTAAGGGTTTACAACCACTTTAACCAGTGTACCTTTGTGGACTGAAAGGCTTTGATTCACCTCTTATAAATGAAGCACTGACTCCTGAAGGAGCGGCTGATTTAATTGGGCTTACCGTTACCTTCTTGACGTCGTGTGCATCTAGGGGTTTACCGAGGTAGATGACTCAAGAACTGTAGAGACTGACGCTAGATCCACTTAGAGGGATTTTTATTTGCAAAAATAGTTAACAAACACAGTCTCTCAACATAGGGTTAGAGGGTTTACGTAGTAAAGTCCAGGTACTCTTAGTGCTAAGTCAAATAGGAAAAAAAAGCGATGCACAACTGGATCCTCACTCTTATCGGATAGTCCTTCTCTCACCAGGCCTAGCAGCCCACAGGGTGCTTAAATCAAGCCAAGTCTCTGCCACAGACTTGTTGTAGAACACTTGAATAAATTCTCTGCCACAGACTTGTTGTAGAACACCTGAACAAAACTGAAAGGTGTAGACAACTTGGAGAACCCTCGTATGGTACCAGTATCTTGCAGCCGGTCCGGCGATATCACACGAGACCAGATTCACTTGGGGTCTTTCAACTTGTCCAGGCTCTTGCTGAGAAGCCAACCTTTGCGTGGCCTTCTCCTGAAGAGTCCTCCCCTGGATACCTTCACAGTTGCTGGGACTCACCACAAACCGAGACAGCACCGGACAACCTCTGAATCCTTCTTTCAGTTTCATTGCCTCGGGCTAACCAGCCCAGAGACTTGTAGTCGGGTGGATCCAAACCCTACGCCATGAGAGCCCTGGGGGCTGGTCAGGAGGACCAGGACCAACAGTCAGAAAGCACTTCTGGACCGAAACACGTGACATCCGCACCTTAAGTACCCTCTCCCAGAAGGCACAGCAAGAGTGACACTCCCACTGGGCTGGTTCCGAGAGAAAGTAAACACTTAATGCGCCTAACTAGACTGTGTGCTTGACCCTGCCAGTGATGCCAGCGCCACCTATGGTCAGGCAGAACATCATGCAGTCCAGTCAGACTGGTACTGAGGACAAAATTTAGAGTAATTAAGCCCAAAACCAAACTGCGGTTCCAGAAAAAGTTAAATGACAAAACACATAGCGCATGCTCTTTAGGAGCCGGCGCTACATAAACAAAAAATATACATCTATAAAAAATTAAACCATTGAAACAAAACGGAATCATTAGGTGAACCGCTGCATAAACCGGGTCCATATCTACACGAGACCGACACAGGGTTCCCTGTTTGAGTCCAGAGTACTGTACATGGTTACATAGTTTTCTGTGTGGTGATTTTTTTATTGTTCTCATTGACTTTGTACAAATCAATTACTAAATTTAAATTTTTGTAATAAAATTTGATATCTTTTACTCTGGTCACCTCATTACCCACTGCCTTCAAAGTCCCATTGGGGGTCCCTTTTTTCTATATTCATATACCAAGGATGTGGCAGTCAGTCTTTAGACTGATTCAACACTAAGCTAATTTATGTACTAAACCATTGAAACAATGACATAGTGGGGGCCATTTACTATGACGCCGCTAATTGCCGTAATTTAGCGCTAATTAGTGCTAAAATGGTATTCACTATAGTGCTGGTAAAAAAAATACCCCCAAAATCGAATTTACTATAGTTCCCTGAAAGCAAATAGCGCCCAAATCCTTATTCTGCTAAAACCTGGAGAATTGCACATGGAAATATTGTTTAGAGCATGATATGAATTGCCTAAATGGTACTGAAATATGAAGTATATTATTTAAAGATAATCTTCTTTTAAACTGTGTGAAAAAGTGATTTCTACACTGAAATATGTTTAACCACTTCAATACAGGGCACTTAAACACCTTCCTGCCCAGACCAATTTTGAGCTTTCAGCGCTGTCGCACTTTGAATGACAATTGCGCGGTCATGCTACACTGTACCCAAATGAAATTTTTATCATTTTTTTCCCACAAATAGAGCTTTCTTTTGGTGGTATTTTATCACCTCTACGGTTTTTATTTTTTGCGCTACAAATAAAAAAATACAGAAAATTTTGAAAAAAAAAATGTTTTTTTTTGTTTCAGTTTCAAAACTTTGTAAATAAGTACGTTTTCTCCTTCACTGATGGGCACTGATGGGGCTACACTGATGGGCACTGATAAGGTGGCACTGATGGGCACCAATGTGGCACCAATGAAGTGGCACTGATAGGCAGCACTGATGGGCGTCACGGATGGGCGACACGGATGGGCAACACGGACGGACACTGATAGGTGGCACAAATTGGCACTGATAGCTGGCACGGATGGGCGGCACGGATGGGCATGGATAGGCGGCACAGGTGGGCATGGATAGGCGGCACAGGTGGGCATGGATAGGCGGCACAGGTGGGCACTCATAGGCGGCACAGGTGGGCACTCATAGGCGGCATCGGTGTTATAGTAATGGATGCCAATCAGTGCCAAACAATAATGCATGCCAATCAGTGATGCCCATTGTGGGCACTGATTGGCATCCATTATGGGCACTGATTGGCACCCATTGTGCTGACTGGCATTCCTGGTGGTCTAGGGAGGATTATGGATTTTATTACCTTTTCCCTGGTGGTCTAGTGGTGTCCCTGGTGGTCCAGTGTGGGCATCCTCGGGGGGGCTGTGCTGATAATCGATCAGCACAGACCCCCCCTGTCAGAGGAGCAGCCGATCGGCTCTCCTCTACTCGCGTCTGACAGACGCGAGTGAGGGAAAGCCGATCACCGGCTCTTCCCATTTACACTGTGATCAGCCGTGATTGGACACGGCTGATCACATGGTAAAGAGTCTCCGTCGGAGACTCTTTACCGAGATCGTAGTTGCCGGGTGTCAGACTGACACCCCGCAACAACGATCGCCGCGATGCATGCCCCCGGGGGCGCGCAGCGGCTCATAATCCTAATCACGTCATATGACGTCCGGTTAGGATTATGAAACCACTTTGCCGCCGTCAATTCCCTATAGGGCGGGCGGCAAGTGGTTAAAAGTCTGAGGCCGCGTACACACGCGCGGACTGTTCGCCCAACTTTGTCCGTCCAACAGTTTCGGCAAACAGTCCGCTCAAACTTAGCATGGACGGACATGGCCACACACGACGGACGAACAGTTTGCTGAAACCGTGCGCGATGACGTGAACGGCACGTACGACGGGATGAAAAATACGACGTCCTATACACTGCATTATAGCTTTCGGCGTGAAAATCCTTTCTGAGCATGCGCGCAACTTTGTTTGACGAACAAGCCTACACACGAGCGGACTGTTCGCTGAAACAAGGTTTCAGCGGACAGTTTTTCGGAAATTCCGAAAAACCTTGTCCGTCAAACTGTCCGCTGAAACTGTCCGCTGAAAGCCCACACACGAGCGGACTGTCCGCCCAAACACTGTTCAGCGGACAAAGTTGGGCGAACAGTCCGCCCGTGTGTACGCGGCCTGAGAAGAGATAAATTCCCTGTTTTTATACTAGGTGCCAACACAACTGAGCATGCTCAGACCTGCAAATAGCTCTCAATTTAGCTTGAGTGTCTTTTTTTACAAGGCGCTATAGTAAATACCAAAATAAGCGCTGTGTTAAAGAGCATTTTTTGGAAGTGAAAATCTGTGTATTATAGTCCAATGCAAGTTTTAGCCATTGATTCTAATGGTGCAATTGTAACTTTCCCAAATAAATTCTTTTAATGTTGAGATGAAATGCATCTTTCTCTGAAATAAATTTTCCTTTGCAACATTGTTGCTTCTACTTCAAATATTTTGTTTTTAAGAATGCTAGAATGTGGAATGTTTTGATGTTTTGGTAAAATACATTTTTCTCTGTCACTTTCACTTGTTAAGCCTCGTATACACGATCTGATTCAGGTCAGGCTGTTGGTGGAAAATCCAACCGTTTGTACGCTCCATCGGACAATAGTTAGCAGATTTTTGATGGATGGCAGGCTTTAAAATTTTCCGCAGACAAATTTCTGTTGTCAGACATGTGTACACAAGTCCATCAGACAAAAGTCCAAGTACAAACACGCATGCTCGGAAGTAAGGACCAGCCAGAAGCGGTCGGTCTTGTAAACTAGCGTTCGTAATGGAGAATTAACATTGGTGACGTGGCAAATTATGAAATCTCGAAATGCAGCGCACATTCTCTTCTTCTTTAATGGGATAATAATGAAGCTGCTTTTCTAGTGATACTGATGGAGTTATTACAAACACATTTTCAAAGGCTTTTTTTTTCTAGTGATATCAAGATAATATTATTATACTTGTTTTTTTTTTTTTGGTGCAAGTTACCACAACACCACTATCCTGTTGTTTTTAAGATCAAAGATACAACTATGTTGGTGTCCCTTGCTAATTTTACATTGTATTTTTTAAAATGTAACTGCCTACTCCCAAACTGTCATTTGAAGTAAAACACATAGCCAAGTATTATTCTCCAATTTTTTTTTTTATTGTGTATTAACCCCCCTGACGGTATTCCCGAGTCTGGCTGGGGTGGAATTTTTATGCCAAAAGCGGTAACCGCGAGCCAGACTCGGGACCGCATTGCTGGATCCAGAAGGATGCTTACTTACCTTCTCCCTTGGATCCAGCGATGTCCCCCCGCTGTATGAGCGAGCCGTGTCTCGCTCGATTCATCACATCGCCGATCTCCGTGCCCTGCGAGCGTTGCGACGCACGGGGACGGAGATCGGCGCCAAATTCAAAAAGTGAAACACACAGTATACATACAGTATAATGTAATCTTACAGATTACGTTGCTGTATGTAATTATTTCACATCCCCTTTGTCCCTAGTGTTCTGCCCAGTGTTCTGCATGCAGTTTTATATCATAAAAACTGTTCTTTATGCCTGGAAACTGGAGATTGTCCATAGCAACCAAAACTGTCCCTTTACATCAAAAATGATTTTAGACCAGCTAGAAAATAGCGATAATAAATTAGAATCATTCGCAGAATTGAGGGATAGTGATTTGTGGGGAGATCCGTCATCAAATATTGAAAAGTAATGACAGTGACAATTCTGCAACTGAGCAAATTTCTGTGTTTTTGTTTTGATTACATTATTGAATAATTTTTATTATTGTTATATTATTATTTGGTACAATTATTTATCATTATTTATTATATTATAATTTATGATTTCATTGTTCAAACTTTATCATACCCGGGATGTCTGCTAGACTCTGGTTTGGACAGATTTAAGTGAGTTATTGCTAAGAATTACAGGACTACAATATAAAACACCAAATTTTCATGCAAAATAATGGTACCGCTTTCAGCACCTAAAATCCAAAATAATCATACCGCCAGGGAGGTTAAAAAAAGAAAACAAATATGGTTAGACATGCTATCTGCCAGTAGAACTTGACCAAAAAGTGCATTCTATACATCCTGGAGAATTGCAGGTAATGAATTCAGCTGGTGGATAGGCAGTGTTGTATGTGTCAGCCCTGGTTCACACTGGTGCAATTTGACATGTCAAATCGGGGGCAATTGTACTGTTTTAATTGGTGCGGTGCCGCAATTTCCAAAAGTAGTTTCTGTACTACTTTTTGGCAACTTCTGGTGAGATTTTTACTGACATCAGTGCAGATGTCTCTGAAATTCCCCCCTGCAGTCGGGACTGACATGCAGGAATGAAATTGTGAGAGTTCAGCTGAGCTGGCACGATTTACTCCCACTGTCAGTGTGAACCAGGGCTAAAACTGGGCCTTTGTCTTTGTAATTCACCTGCTGCAATCCCAGGGACACCTTTTCTTATCGAACTCCCTTAAGTTTACCTTCAAATATCATATGTAGAAATACAGATTTGCATATCTGCAAATAAACAAAAATAAAAAAATTCAAATTGTGGTTGTGATCCAATATTTGTAGCTGCGATGAAAAGACTGTGGTTTCACCTTCTGACCCGGAAATGAGTCATTGCAATCACCCGGAAGTTCCTGTGCTGGTCAGGATCTCCATCTAGGTGGACATGGCGAGGTAGCTCTTTAACAAAGAGAAGGTGTTGCTAATTTGCCGGATAAGTGTAGGTTATGTACTTGTGCTTACTCAATGTGGGGGGGGATGTGGTAGTCAGATTTGGTGTGGGTGGGGTTCATTGATAAGTTTCGCATCACCACACATTTGCTTCTGGCCCATGTGCACACATCACTTCCTGCATTTGTTCTGCTGATGCAAATCATAAGGACTCATTTCTATTAAAATATATATCACTTGTTTCACAGTTGGATGACTTTTCCAGCAAATTTGGACCTCCGAGTTGCATGACAAGTTATACCCCATGATTCTCAATGATAACCATTCATATCTGTGCTACTTCAAGTTGCAACAACTTCAAAGTAGTCCCTGTACTACTTTGGTCTGACTTTAATGTAACTTGAGATACATAGGGCGCAATATTACACAGGCATTCCCAGAGGTTGGGGCCAAGTTGCAGCAGCAAAGTGGCAACAAAATAGTGTGACTTTGAGGGTGCAGCAGTGTGAATGAGATTCATGGATAATACTTTTTGAATTAGGCACTATTCTCATTTGTGCATCCTGCAAGTGGGTCGAATTCATCCCTGCACTACTTTGGTTTGACTTTGATGCGACTTGAGGTCCATATACAGCAAGATTACACAGGCATTGGTCACACAAGTACAAAAAGGGGCCTAATTCAAAGGTTCCTTTCACACTTGGCTGACTTTTCATACATTTTGAGGTCCATAAGGAACCTGTCACACTTGTGCGACCTGAAAGTACCGCAATTTTGCAGCGCATTTTGCTGCAAATTTGATATGATTTGAAGCAATACCAGCGTAATCTTGAGGTCTATGGATATAGGAGTCGCAGGACAAGTTGCACAAGTATGAAAGGGGTCTTAGGGCAGGTTCATACTGCTGTACTGTCTGACATTGGATGTGATTTCCCCCGCATTGCAAATCACATGCAATGTCTGTGTGATGCAAACTCAGCCATACAGATTGTATGGTTGAATTCCCATCGCATTTGGACCGAACTCGCACAGGACCCTTTTTTGGTCCACAGCAGAATCAAATAGCATGGGTGTTGTCTGAATTTGCAGTTCGCTCTGCAATATGTAAACTGATTTGGGGGTGTCATTAACTTTCTACTGACACTCCCAGCAGTTTGCATATGACAGTGTGAACTGCCTGCGAGTTGTATGCGATGCGGAAACTCGCACTGGATTTGCAGGGTTCCCGCATTGCTCCAGAAAAACTGTACAGTCCATTTAACATTGTTACCTATAGTACTAGTTCACATCTATGCATTTTGCAGCCACTGCATCTTTGGAAATGGTCGGAGACTTTTTTTCACACAATTTGTAGGTAATAGTTTTCAATGGAACTGTACCAGAAATGCAACTGTTGCGTTCGTGATGTGATTTTTTGATGTGTTTTGCGGTTATTATTTTAACACTGTATACAGCTGGTTGCTAACCGAGGGGGACAGGACAACCAATGAATCTTCAGCTGTCAGCGGCTTTCCCCCTGAAAGTAAAAAAAATGGCAGCCGAAAAAAATCACAAAAAAATGCATGGAGTTTCCGCCCAGGTCTATACCAGGCACTTCGGGTCTAGTATAGATTTGGAGGGGACCCTCCCATGCCAAAATGTAACAAAAATGGCGTGGGGTTCCCCCCCGTCCATTGCCAGGCCCTTTGGGTCTGATGTCCATATTAAGGGAAACCCTGCATCAAAAAAAATTGCATGGGGGTTCCCCCAAAATCCATACCAGGCCCTTCAGGTCTGTTATGGATATTAAGGGGAACCCTGTGCCAAAAATTTAAAAGAAAATTGGCATGGGGTCCCCCCAAAATCTGTACCAGACCCCTTACCCTTAACTTGGCAGGCCACAAGAAAACAGGAGGGGAAGAGAGAGTGCCCCCTCCTCCTGAACCATACCAGGCCACATGCCCACAATATGGGGAGGGTGCTTTGGGGTTCCCCCAAAACACCTTGTCCCCATGTTGATGGGGACAAGGGCCTCATCCCCACAACCCTTGCCCGGTGGTTGTGAGGGTCTGGGTAGGAGGCTTATCAGAATCTGGAAGCCTCCTTTAACAAGGGGGCCCTCAGATCCCGCCCCACCAACGTAAATGAGTATCAGGCACATTGTACCCCTACCCATTCACCAAAAAAAGCAGTGAAATGTGACAAGAAACAATATCCAGTTTTTGACTATTCCTTTATTGTAAAATAGCTCTGAGTGGTCTTCTCCCCTGAGCCGTGTCTACCGCCATCTTCTCCTGGTGCTGTCTCTCTTGCCACCATCTTCTGTCGCCTGCTTCTGTCATTGTATCTCCCCACCTTCACCTACTTCTCCCGCTGCTGTGTTCTTCCTCGCCGCCGTGTTCCAGGAATCCAAGAAATGGAGGATCCAAAACCCCTGTCACCCCTACTACTATGAGACTATTACATCTCCTCTCCTAGAAATACAGCAAGCAGGAAAATAAAATAAAAGATAAACCCACATAAGTGACCTTCCCCCAAAACAAAACGGTACTTTTGGCTCTTTAAAATGAATGTTGAATAAGTAGACATGACTAGTGTAGCCCAGATGTCCCCAACATACTTTATACTGCCCAACCACTCATACTCCACCATCCCCCTTACCATTATCTGAATTAACGAGGCCACACCTGAATTTGGAGTATAAATAACCATAGTAGACTTTTTATTAACAAAATGTGAATATTTCAAAACTTTTTTTTTTTTTTTTTTTAATCATTCAATTATTTATTGAGTTTTACAGAGAGTAACATGTACAATTAACATTGTACGTCGAACAGCGACGTCAATACGAACATATACAATGGTCTACATAGCTTAGACTGTTGCATGTATAAAGTAGTAAATAACAGGATTCAAAAGGGGTAACAAATAAAAGGGTGACCAAGGGGTCTCGAGGATGTATAGACGGACTCCCCACCCATGTAGCACCCCATATGGGATCATTAGTGCCACACCGGTAGGGGCCACGCCCCTACAGTCATTAGGCTTATAAGTTCTGTCAGTGAAGGTATATGTAAGGTAGGTAACAAGATGAACAAGGAAAGTTTGAAATCTAGTATTGCTCGGTCAAGAATTCAGGACTTGTTCCAAGGGTTAACAGCGTAGAGTGCTGGTCGCAGCAGAGGTCCACTCTATCCAAGGTTGCCAATATGCGTGGATTTTAGAGCTCTGGCCACCACCCATTGTCAACACAGATTCATAGCTGCAATATAAGGCCACGATATCTGTAACTTGAGCTACAGTAAGGGTGATGTCGGACCTCCAGTGTCTAGTTACATTGAGCCTGGCAGCAAGCAGTATGTGGGTAGTGATATATCTCATGTTTTGTGGAAGTTGATCTATGGTCAGATTAAGTATGGACAATGCAGGCATCTGGGGTAGATTGCCACTGAGCGTCCGTGTATGTTTGTGCAAGGTCAGTTTCCCATTTATGATGGGGGGGCAGCTTAAGGAAAGTGTTTTTTTGTTGTAGCTGGTTATAAAAGTGGGTTATGCCTTTGATGTTCGGGTTTGGGTTGGAGAGGAACTCCCAAGTTTTGGGAGGTATAGTATACAACGGGGAGGGTGTAGTGGACAAGCAGTGGCCTATGCGCAGGTAGGTAAAATACTCTGAGCTGGGGAGATTGTATTTGGCTTGCAGATGGGAGAAGGGTTTGAGGTGATGGTTGTGATACAGTTGCTGTAGAGTTTGAATTCCCTTGAGGGACCAAAGTGAAGTTGGTAGGTCTGGGGTTAAATGGGTAAGTGTCTCTAAGGCCGCATACACACGGGCGGACTGTCTGACGGACTTGGTCCGCTGAAACGTGTTTCAGCGGACAGTCCGCTCGTGTGTGGGCTTCAGCGGACTTTTTCAGCGGACAGTCTGGCGGACTAAGTCTTTTGGAATTTCCGTAATATTGTCCGTCCAAACTTGGTTTCAGCGGACAGTCCGCTCGTGAGTAGGCAAGTCGGACGGACTAAGTATGGCGCATGCTCAGAAAGGATTTACACGGCCGAAGGTTGCATTGCAGTGTATTGGACGTCGTATTTCTAGTCCCGTCGTACGTGCTGTACACGTCATCGCGCAAGCTTTCAGCGGACTGTCTGTTCATCGTGTGTGGTCAAGTCCGTTCATTCAAAAGTAGGACGGACTGTCTGTCGGATTGTCTGACGGACTTAGTTGGCCAGACAGTCCGCCCGTGTGTACGCGGCCTAAAGGGATACTGAAGTGAGGGGAAGGAATGGTGGGAAGACGGTTTACTAGTCTGAGCCAGGCGTGGACCGACGCCTTTAGAGTCGGAGACACGTAGGCCTGGACAGGGGTACCCAGAGGTGTGCTGAGTAGCCAGTTTTTTAAGTCAGGTTTGGTGAGTGTATGTTGTTCTATCTGGACCCATGATGTTGTCAATTGGGGACAGATACAATGGGGGAGTTGGGCTAGGATAGCCGCTAAATGGTAGTCTTTGAAGTCTATGGAGCCTATGCCACCCACTGTTTTGTGTTTAATGAGATTCGAGTGTGCACAACGGGGGTTTCTTCCCTTTCCAGAGGTATTGGTTGTATTTTATTTGAAGGAACCGGAAGAATGAAGTAGGGAGAGGGATAGGGAGTGTTCGGAAGTAATAGAGGATTTGAGGAAGGCAAATCATTTTAAAGGCAGCGAGTTTGCCGGTCCATGAAAGTTCATGCTTTGCTAGTGTCTGTGAAGTCTGTTGGATGTTGCGTAAAAGTGGAGGGAAGTTGACAGCATAAGGGTGTTTGAGGGATCTTGGTAGGTGAATGCCTAGATAAGGAATGTCTGTGGTTGCCCATTTAAAGGGATATTGCATTTGTAAGAGATTTTTGTGGTGGCATCAATATTGATATCTAGTAAAAGGGATTTGGACGTATTCACTTTGTAGAGTGAGACCGAACTAAACCAGGTAAGTAATTTTTGCACCTCAGCCAGGGAAGAAGTCGGGTTTGTAAGACTCAAAATGACGTCATCTGCAAACAAGCAAATTTTATGGGAGGTTGATCCAATTGTAATTCCGGAAATAGCAGGAAGGGAGTGAAAATGCTCAGCCAGGGGTTCCATAGTTAAGTTAAATATTAGGGATGAGAGGGGGCAGCCCTAGCGTGGACGGGAGAGCATGCCTTCGGTAAAGACTCGTGCCTCTGGAGTGAAATATAGTGCCATGATGGCATTCATTATGTACCCTTTGAATCCAAATTTTTGTAAGACTGATTTAAGATAGGGCCAGTGAACTCTATCGAACGCCTTCTCTGCATCCATAGAGAGAAGCAGAGAAGGTGTTCCTGTGGATTCTGCGTGGTGGAATATTTCAAAACTTTTAATATATGTACATCTGTAAACGACAGCTATCAATCACTCAGTCTGTTGGTCTTTGACAGCACATCAAACTTAACACATATTCCACCACTACACTGCGGGACATTTCTCCATGATAGGCCTCCAGCCATACCACACCAGCTCAGACAACCCCCTTCCCGCAGTGCAACCATTACTGTATTCCAGCTAACCATTCTAACTGGAATACACTAGAGGGGCACATACTGCCAATGAGTCCCCAACACTTCCATCTCGTATGTTTTTTAACACCATCAAAGACTAAAACACCACCACAGCCCACAAGGATAACACCTTAACCTTAAGGGCCCCTGCACAACCGCAGGGCCTGCTGTTACCGCCATGTAGACCCAGAACCCATAAATCAATCCTCACTGTGGACAGGTGAACCCCATTTCCTCGGAGGTACAGGTTGGTATTAGATTCCAACTCCATGTGGCGATGACCATGCCCCCATTCCAAGTAATAAATCTTCCCACCACCTTGTGCCAGCCTTATTGGGCCTTGCCACTGACCATGCCAGGCGCCAAGTTTTCCGAGCATCAATGTCGGACCAGGACATCAGCATGTCAGGAAAGGTCTTGTGGAGCCTCAAGAAATCAGACTTGACGTCCATAATTAACTCTCAAATAGACGGAACTGCCAAAATGTTCCCGCCAACATGAAGTACTAAAATGGCAGGCGGCCAATCCAGACGTGCAAAACGATGCACCTCCGGCACGACCCTACTCCACATCATCCCAGATATCCCCAACCAGTGAATACAAGCCTTCCTCCTAGAAATACCCAGCTGTCTTCCATCTGGTCTAACGTCTGCTTCCCTGGCCCCCCAAAAAACATATGAATGGCCCATAATCCAGATGAGGCGTATGTGCACTCCATCTGAATGAAAAGAACAAACAAACGCCACGGAATAGCACCAATACAAAACACTGAACACTCACCACAAATGAAAAGAAAAACACATAATGACATACACCCCACTACTATCCCTCCGTCTCCTTCAACAGCTAATCCACCAACAACTGCGGGTGAATGTAGGTACTGAATCTCTTGGATTCCCATCTACCCCTCTGTTTTATGGCCGCCTTGTCCAACCCACAGCGGGCGGCCTCCATGTGAAAAGAGTGCAAGGAGTATTGTGTGTGATCCAAACCCTCTGCCCTAAGACTTTTTCCAAAAACTGACACAAACTGAAATTTAGATAAAGGAGACCCATCCCCATATAACAAGTATTGCCCCTCCCTGACTTGGCAAACTACCAAGAATTCCCTTACTGCCCCCACCAGGCAAACCGGGGAACTCAGCAGTGGAAACAGCTGGACACTTAGGCCGCGTACACACGCGCGGACTGTTTGCCCAACCTTGTTCGTCAAACAGTTTCGGCAAACAGTCCGCTCAAAATTTGCATGAGCGGACTTGCCCACACACGAGCGGACTGTTTCAGCGAACTGTTTGCCAAACAGTTCGCTCAACTTTTGAAATGAACGGACTCGCCCACGTAAGGAGGAGGCAAATCCGCCCATTTCGAGCGCGTGTACAGGTAGGCGGGGCCCGCGAAGGAGACGTCGCGGGCTCCGCCGCCTGGAATGGGCTTAAAGGGGAACCCCAACGCCGAAAAAAATCGGCGTGGGGGTTCCCCCAAAGTCCACACCAGACCCTTGTCCGAGCACGCTACCCGGCCGGCCAGGAAAGGGGGGCGAGCGAGCGCGCCCCCCCTCCTGAGCCGTACCAGGCCGCGTGCCCTCAACATGGGGGGGTGCCTTGGGGAAGGGGGGGCCGCGCGGCCCCCCCACCCCAAAGCACCTTGTCCCCATGTTGATGAGGACAAGGGCCTCTTCCCGACAACCCTGGCCGTTGGTTGTCGGGGTCTGCGGGCGGGGGGCTTATCGGAATCCGGGAGCCCCCTTTAAGAAGGGGGCCCCCGGATACCGGCCCCCCACCCTATGTGAATGAGTATGGGGTACAATGTACCCCTACCCATTCACCTGTGAAATAAAGTACAAAAAAAAACACAACACAGGGAAAAAATATTTTATTGCACAGCTCCGGGGGTCTTCCGTCTTCGGGGGTCTTCTCGCCGGACTCCTCCGCTATCTGTGTGTAGCTCTTTTGCTAGCGGAGGAGTCCGGCTTTCTTCCTCCCCGCCGCCGGCCTCTTCTCCCGACTTCGGGGGTCTTGTCCCCCTCTTCGGTTCTTCTGCCGGGCCACCGCGCCTTCTTGTAGCTCTTTTGCAGGCGGTGGCCCGGTCTTCTGTCGCCGCTGCCTTCCGTTCTTCTGTCGCCGCCTTCGGTTCTTCTGCCGGGCCACCGCGCCTTCTTGTAGCTCTTTTACAGGCGGTGGCCCGGTCTTCTGTCGCCGCTGTCGTCGCCGCCGCCGCCTTCCGTTCTTGTTCTTCTTCTTGTTCTTCTTCTTCTTCTCCTGGAGATGTTGACTCGACGAGCTCTCCGGCCGGAATGCCAGAGCCGCGCTGTGCGGTCACTTATATAGTGACAATGGGGCGGTGTCACATGGTATATGTCACATGGGTTGGTCACATGGTGACCCCGCCCCCTTACGATGTCATAGTCCCCATGTGACATCAACCCATGTGACCAACCCATGTGACATATACCATGTGACACCGCCCCATTGTCACTATATAAGTGACCCACAGGACAAGGTTGGGCGAACAGTCCGCCCGTGTGTACGCGGCCTCACTCCCTTACCCCCAGTCCGTCCTTGACCTGCGCAGCAATAACAGAACCCTGTCATCACTACATATCACATCCTGTGCCATAAACCCACCCGCAACCCTCTTAGCCCTTGTACACACGGACGGACAGTGGGCTTCATCTGACTTTTTCCGTCGGAATGTCCGACCAACAAAATTTGAGAGCTGGATATAAAAATTTTCTGACAACATGATCCGATCGGACGAAGTGCCACGCATGCTCAAATCAAATTCCTAGACCAAAGCTATTGGCTACTAGCCTGAACTTAATCCCATCGTAACTTAAAAATATCATCACATTGCGAACGATCGGATTTTCCGACAACTTTGTCCGACCGTGTGTATGCAACACCAGTTTCGGACAAAATCCGTCGGAAAAAATCAGACGGATTTTGTTGTCGGGATGTCCAACCGTGTGTACAAGGGCTTAGAGGAGCTGACCAATTCACCAATCTGAAATTCACCAAAAAAAGGCTAAAGAAAACGCTGCCTTAAATATGGAGACCTCGTAACTCGATATACACAAAGACCCTGGTTGACCACAAATGGCCTGCAAATTCAAAAAGGATAAGGGCCGCCTAGTATCCTTGCACTTGTGTAGCTTCCGATACCCCTTAACTGCCTGCTGGACCCAAAAATCTTTTGTCAAATATGCCATGCCCCTTAGTTTGAAGAAAAAGGACAAGCCAGCCAGTTTCCGCTTGATGGCAGACACTGACCCACCTCGCTCTATGTTCCTGGAAATGAAATGAAGAACCAGTAGCCTTACCTCCAGACTGTCCTGTTCCACCCCGGCTTGCCAAACCATCCTCAACCGTTCCTGCCATACATTGGCGTAGGCCTCCCACGTGGACTAACTCACCGACCATCTGATCCATCCAGCAGCGACTCCAAGGCTATCTCCCATAGCCATCAGGGACAAGGAACTCCTTCCTTCTCTGTTGCCCCTCTGAACCTGTCCCACTGAAACCGAGATAAGGAGTCAGCCAAAGTATTGTCGACGCCCGGAAGGTGGACGGCATATAGAAAAATGTTCAACTGCAAGCAACGTAGCACCATGTGGGGCAGCAGCTGTATTACTGGTTGTGACTACGCTGCGATATGGTTGATGACTTGCACCACTCCCATGTTGTCACAGTTCAGCTGTATCATCAAGTTCTGACAAGACTCACCCCATATCTCCATGGCCAGCCTCATCGGAAAAAGAGAACCATACCCAGTAAACCTGGCCTGCGTCCGTAAACAGTGGGCCGGACATCCAGATTGATGGACCGTTATAAAATTCCAAAAATGTGTGCCACACCTTCAAGTCCTCTCGATGTTCCTTATTGAGACGGATACAATGGATCGAGGCCTTAATCCCTACTGTAGCTGCCGACAGCCACTGGCAAAAAAACCCTGACAATAAGAATAATACGACATGCACAATTAAACTTACCCAGCAATGATTGAAGCTGAATCTTGCGCTGTCCCAAATTTCCCAAAATCTCCATCTTAAGCGCCACCAATTTAACCAGCACTCCATGCGCCAGATTCTAAAACTATGCCCAAGAAACTGATTATGGTAGTCGGGCTTTCCGTCTTGTCTGCAGCCAACGGAATACCGAATCTACCCGCAATGTGCTGCACTGTGGACAGGAGAATTGCACACACATTAGAGGAAGGTGGCCGGAGAGGAAATCATCCAAATAATGGATGATAGAATCCAGACCTGACACATCTCTAACCACCCATTCCACAAAAGAGCTGAACGTCTCAAATATGGCGCAGGAAATGGAGCAGCCGATGGGTAGGTATTGATCCACATAAAATTCCTCTTGCCAGCAGCACCCCAGCAGCCATAGACTGCCTGGATGTACTGGAAGCAAGCGGAAAGCGGATTCAATGTTGGATTTTACCATCAGTGCTCCCTGTCCATATCGACAAACCCACCCGACAGCTGTGTCAAAGGAAGTATATGACACCGTACAAGCTTCGGGATCTATAGAATCATTGACCGAACCTCCGTTGGGGAAAGACAGGTGGTGAATAAGGCGAAACTTGTGCGGTTCCTTCTTAGGCACCACCCCTCAGAGGCGAAACAACGAAATCCTGCAAAGGCTTAACCAAGAATGGCCCACCCATGTGACCCAGTGACACTTCCTTTGCCAAATTCTCTGTAACCACCCCAGGAGAAAAGACCGCATATTCCGTGCCATAGGCGGGACAGCAGTCAGAGAACATGGGATCCTAAAACCTTCCAGGAATCCTACAGCCAAGAGCTTTGCCGATTCTATGTCTGGGTATCTATTTAGAAAAGGTTGCATCCTTTCCCCCTCACCAGTGTCATCCCTCTTGTTGGCAAACTCTGCGGCACGGCCCCCCTTACCTTTTTTGAAGCAGCGGGAGACGGGATGTTAACCCTTGTTGTACTGCCAGCATAGACCCCATTACTTTCCGACCAGTTATCCTAGAGAAGGTGCACTCCTGCCCCCGCCTGAAAAAAATTTCAGACATCAGGCGCATCCAGAGGCTAATGTGTTTGTGATCCCAGTTTGGTGTGGTCCTCTTTTTTAGTAGGCTTCTGGTTTGTGGCAGTAAAATTCATGTACATCTTCCTGTTTCTCTTTCTATATATAGAATCATTGTCCTCTACTCAAAATACATAACTTTAGAATTTACTGTCACAGTCCAGAGTCAACTAATAAAGTAAATAAGTGTCAGGAGTGTCTAGCACTCCTGCTCTTCATTCCAGCATCCTGGTTTTGGTTATGGCATTCTCTTTGTCTGGATGTCTACCTGCAAGGTGATTAATGTGGCCAATATCTGGGTGGAGACCAAACCTGATTTAAAGCAGCCAAGCCTGCAGTGTCATGCTTATGATATTGCTTTTGTAACACGTTTTACAATCTACCTGTCAGAGACCAAGAATCAGACTGAGACAGAAGTACAATTAAATCACACTTGTTTATAAATAAAAAGGTAAATAGAAAAAGCGTAGTCAAAGCATAGCCAGAGTCCAGTAACCGGATCGAGTAGTCAACCAGGCCAGAGTTCAATAACCAGATCGGGTAATCAGCCAGGCCAGAAGTGAAGGATCCAAGTAGAGCAACAGCAAGCAGGATAAGGAGCCAGAAGGGATGTCAGCAAGCCAGTCTTTAAACAGAACCGCAAGAGATGGTTTCTTGTGATGTGACCAAGGCGAAGGCAGAGGTGAAGTGAGCTGGACAGCTTTAAGTAGGCAGGTCAGACGAGCATGATCAGGAACAGCTGGTAACTGTGGAGAGAAATGAGAGCTGGCAATTAGCCAACAGCTGTGCAGCCAGCCCAGAGAAGGAAGGGCTAAGCCAGCCCTGACAATACCAGTTTGTCTACTCTGCTGTTTGGATTTTCCTGTGTATGACCTCGGATGAGATATTGACTATTCATTGAACTCTGTCTGCCTTGTACCCTGACTGTCATTGAACCACACTGTCTGCCAACTGCAAGTACCTGTTTGTTTTGCTCAGTTTGCACCTGTCCTGGCATCAGGGGCGGATCCAGGGGGGGGGCAACGGGTCAATTGCCCCCTCCGAGAATACCGGCAAAGCCGGTTCCGCGGGTCCAATCGCGGCCGGTTCCGCGGGTACCCGCGGGCCGGTTCCGCGGGTCCAATCGCGGCCGGTTCCGCGGGTACCAGCGGGCCGGTTCCGCGGGTCCAATCGCGGCCGGTTCCGCGGGTACCCACGCTGAGTGGATGGGTGAGGGCGGGGGCAGCTGGGCAGCTTAGGAGGGCTGCTGGCCAATCAGGCAGCCAGCAGGCAGGGAAGCAGGGAGATGACATCATCTCTCACTGCCCTGCATCCCTCCAGTTCCGCCCTCACTGTGCAGGAAGCTGTGTGCAGCAGAGAGATTGCATCATCTCTCTGCTGCCTATCTTCACTCTGGGACCCAACAAAAGACCACCTTAGCAGAAAAGTGACACAGTAGGTGACAATCCGCAATGTGTGGCAGGCTTCGTGGCAAGTGGCAATCCGCAATGTGTGGCAGACTACGTGGCAAGTGGCAATCCACAATGTGTGGCAGACTACGTGGCAAGTGGCCATCCACAATGTGTGGCAGGTGACGTGGCAAGTGGCAATCCGCAATGTGTGGCAGGCAACGTGGCAAGTGACAATCCGCAATGTGTGGCAGGTGACGTGGCAAGTGGCAATCCGCAATGTGTGGCAGGTGACGTGGCAAGTGGCAATCCGCAATGTGTGGCAGGCAACGTGGCAAGTGACAATCCGCAATGTGTGGCAGGTGACGTGGCAAGTGACAATCCACATTTGGTGGCAGGCGACATGGCAAGTGACATCCTCAGGGCTCTCACTGATTCTGCATTATGGTGAGATGAACCATTTAATTTTATATTACAATGTATTAATAGAAATAATGCGCTTCAATCATCCTGACACCATAACAACCATGGTGCCGTAATGATTGAAGTGCCAATACCAGCCATTTCCCATATAAATTGCCCCCCAAAAAACATATTTTATAGCAGTGCCCCTCCCGAGACTAGACTCTGGATCCGCCCCTGCCTGGCATGGTAGCCAGGCACTATAGTATTGTGTATATGCCGGGGGCAACCGAGTACCAGTAGGCCCATTTGTCTTATGGGAAAGGGGGCTACTATAGGTGAAGAACACAGAAGCTAGCTATAGTGTCTGACCACCTGCATTAGGGGTAAGTCTGAAAAGAAGGTGTCTTAGCTAACTGAAATAAAGATTTCCCAGAAGTCACCACTGTCATACAGCAGCTAGCCAAAGAAGTGGCGATGTCGGAGTGGACATTTTTAATGAAAGCATAACAGACTCATTCTTTTCTTTTTATCTGGATGTTGATTCCATTATCCCATTGCCAAGACTTCCTCATATCAGCATCATCCTTCTCTCTGATAAAGGCATGACAGGGATAAAACCAAAATGTAACACAATAGGAAAAAGACGAAATAACTGACATATCCCCATTTACAATCTTATCCACCATGGCTGCCAAGCTAAAACTGTTTCAACGCCTCCCTGATAAGATCACCTCGATTTGCTAGTCTCTTCTATGCAAGCATTTCTCTAGAGATATTTGGTTCTCTTTTCAGAAAGGAAATGGAGGGAGTGTAAGCCATACTAGACTTTAAATTTGGTCACTGAATGGAGATATGAAAAAAAAAAAAGTATTAGTGTTACAAAGTAGAAAAGTACTGAGGCTTGGTTAACTCTTTAGTATTTCCATTAATTTTTATGCATCAGAAAAAAAAATGACTCCATAATAGTATAACAGTAATGCACACAACAAGGTATTGCACTGGAAGACACTCAGAAAAAACAAACAAACATACTGCCATCTGATTGAATTGTTTGGGTCAGAGAGTTTTATGCAAGCTCTAGCAACAGGTGATCTCAAAAGATGCCTTTTACTCAACCAGCAGTACAGGTAAAACCACTGGCCAGATTAGACCCCCATATGTCTAATGCAACTGGACGTATGCCAATTGCATTAGTTAAAGTGATCTGACACTATTCTTAGCCACCTCTTTCTGCCCAGGCCAGTTTTCAGTTTTCATTGCTGTCACACTTTGAATAAGTTACTCAGGTATGCAATACTGTACTCAAATTACATTTTTATAATTTTTTGAAACAGAGATTTAATTTGGTGGTATTTAATTACTATTTTTTTTTTTTTATTTGCAATGTAAACAAAAAATACCAAAAATTCGAAGAAAAAAAAAAACCACACAACTTCCTTAGTTTCTGTTATAAAAATTTTGCAATTAAAAAATCTTTCTTCATAAATTTAGGCTATAATGTATTCTGCTACATTTCTTTGGTAAACATAACCCAACAATGCCATGACAGTAAAAACACCCCATAAATTATTCCTTTTCGGATAGTAGAAAGTTCAAGGTATTTAGTAGGGATGGGAGAACAGTTAGGCCCATGCATGAGTTCAGGCCCCTTCAACAAACACCCAAATTATTATTACTGTTAGGCCCGCCAAATGACCACAATGCAATGGTCTGCCGCACAGTGCACTGGAAGCCTGTTTGGCTGAAGCAATGAAAGCTTTCCTCAATCACTGATTGGACACTGGGGGTTATTTACGAAAGGCAAATGCACTTTGCACTGCACGTGCACTTGGAAGTGCAGTCGCTCTAAATCTGAGGGGTAGATCTGAAACGAGTGGAAGCTCTTCTGATTTTATCATCCAATCATATACAAGCTAAAATGTTCTTTTTTATTTTCCTTGCATGTCCCCCTCGGATCTACAGCGACTTTACTTCCTTGCAGTGCAAAGTGTATTTTCCTTTAGTAAATAACCCCCACTGTCATGATGATTCTATCCAATGATGGCTCATTGCTCTTAGTTGCACCACACACTATAAAAGTATTCTTTCAATAGCGGCCATTTGCAGTATGATATCAGCATTGAGAGAGATAGCCCTTGTACACACGGTCGGAGATTCCGACAACCAAATCCGTCTGAGTTATTCCGACAGATTAATTCCGGGCGAGGTCCGGAAGTGATGTTGCATACACACGGTCGGACCAAGTTGTCGGAATTTCCGGTTGCCAAGAACGCGGTGACGTAAACCGCGTACGGCGGCACTAGAAAAGAGAAGTTCAGCACCACGTCCGGCACCCTTTGGGCTCCTGCTGATCTCGTGTGTATCGCGTGTTAGTAGTTTGGTGAGAGACGATTCACGCTTTTCAGATTAGTGATTCAGATCGCTACTGCTCTTCAGTTTCTGCTTATCTTTGCGTATCTGATAATCAGTGTGTGTAGTCAGTAAGTATTTGTTTCTCATTGTGGACTATATCTTGGTATAGTACGCTTTGATTTGCATTGCTTATTGTCTGCTTGCTTCTGCTATTCAGTTAGTTCTTTCAGGCATTGCTGTTTTTCGGTGCTTTCTGTTGTCCATTCTAACCAGTCGACCGTTTTCAAACCATGTTTCGTCTGCGTACTCGTCGTAGAGTTTGTGCTATGCAGGGGCTTCGTGTTGGGGGTCTTACTTTGACACAAGCAAGGTCCATGAACAGGGAGGGGAGGCGTTTGTGGACCAAGAATTCGTTGCGCCAGCGTGACCAGTTCTCGCACATACTTTGCTCTGTGAGATCCGGGAGAATAATCCTGATGATTTCAGGAATTATCTCCGGATGACGGACACCGTTTTTCACCGTCTGCTGGCTTTGCTGACCCCTTATATCACCAGGCAGGATACCTGCATGCGGCAAGCCATCACTCCGAAGCAGAGGCTCATCGCCACGTTGCGCTACTTGGCGACTGGGAGAAGCCTTCAGGACCTCAAGTTCTCTACAGGCATCTCCCCCCAGGCTCTGGGGATCATTATTCCAGAGACCTGTTCTGCCATCATTCAGGTCCTGCAAAAGGACTATATGAAGGTAAGTTTTATCCTTTAACATCACATTCTATGTATTTCATGATTGCTAATGTCTTGCATTTCTTTCCTCATTCCCTAATTACCATCATTGCAATATGCTCTAATTCATATACTCTGCCCCTTTGTCCTCATGCATATTTGCCCCACTAACTTCCCCACCATGCTCTTCTTGGCCCATAAAACTATAGTCTAGTCACTTACCAATGTCTTTTGTCAGCTCCATAGTATTTCTTTCCCCTAAACACCCCCTAAAATGTCTACACATGTTCTGTGTGTGCTTCAATTCATGCAGAGTGACATTTTTTTTTTTGGTTGTGCCAAACTCATTAGGAACCCCCCTCCCCCCAACTACTACCTCAGCTGATAGCAATCCTCTATCTGCTGACTTTACCAAACCCAATACACACTATATCTACCTTTTTGATGGTCACATTTATGGATGAATTCACCTAAGCATGTAGTGCAAGGGTCTGCCTCAATACTTTCAAATGCTATCATTTTTTATTTTTTTCCCCCTATTATTATCTTGATATGTAATAGCAGAATGTCAAAATGTGCTTCCATTTTGTTTTCTTTTTGGTATTATGACACTTCTTACCTGTCCGGTGGGCTGCCAATAGTGTAAGTAAGGAGGGGCTTCCCAAAGTATCACACATTATTTAGGCATTCAGCTCTCAATCAAGTGGAGAGGGTTACCTGTCCAAAACATCCCCCCCTCATTTTTTAGCAAGGGCCCATGAGATGGGGGGGGGGGGGGGGTGGATGGGGGGTGATGACTCTTATAAGGGGATCTTAGACTTTAGACTTTAAATACTCAGTTCCCAAAATGTTATACTAATTTTGACCAAAATGTTGGTGTCTAATCTGCTTGCAATGTTGATTTGTCAAATTACTAATTTTGGGTCTTGTTTCACTCCACAGTGTCCTTCAACGCCACAGGAATGGCAGACTGTGGCCTCCCACTTTGCCAATCGTTGGGACTTTCCCAATTGTGGAGGTGCAATTGATGGGAAGCACGTCTGCATCGTCCCACCACCCAACTCGGGGTCGTACTATTTTAACTACAAGGGGTTTCATAGTATCGTCATGTTGGCGGTGGTGTCTGCGACATATGAGTTTTTGTATGTGGACGTGGGGCAAGATGGACAGATGTCGGATGGTGGAGTGTTCTCACGGATGGAGTTCTACTGGCGTCTCCAGAGTGGCAGTCTGGGCTTGCCACCCCCAGAGGAGAATCAGGAAGGACTCCCGTTCATCTTTGTCGCGGATGAGGCGTTTGCCCTGGCGAACCATCTAATGCGGCCTTTCCCGATGAGGACCCTCACCCCGCACCAGAGGATTTTTAATTTCTGCCTGTCCAGAGCCCCGAAGAGTGGTGGAGAACACCTTTGGAATACTGGCCAGCCGGTTCCGCCTTTTTTTAACGCCTATCCACATGGCGGAATACAAACTAAATCACATTGTGCTGGCCTGCTGTGTTCTTCACAATTTCTTAAAAAGACATTCTGCAAACTATGCAGTCTCAGTTGTCCAAGAAGCAGACTTGCTGGAAAATGATAACCTCACGGGCCTTGAAGCTGCTCATCCTGGCTTGCCCCCCCAAAGCGCCCGTGAGGTTAGAACCCAATACATGGACTACTTTGTGGGTAGGGGGGCCATTGATATGCCAGACAATGTCTGAGCGGCATTTTATGAATACATTTTTCTTTGAAACTCCAATATTTGTTTACATTTACTGCTTGGCTTGGTTTTAGGTGTCTCCTAGGTAAATTTATGTTTTTTCTTGTTGTGCCTTTTTCACCAACAGTGCAAACCCAAGTTCTGAGCGAGATGAGGGGACAGTCTCTTCTTCAGATAATGTTATTATGTTGTGGGTCTGCTACACACACACCTTGTTTTTGGTAACTAATGTATGTAGTGCATTACTGCTCATTTTCAGCACCATGGCAGGAAAATGGCACGATTGTCAAAATTAACACATCACTGTGGGTGTTATTTACTAAAGGCACATCCACTATGCACTACAAGTGCACTGCAAAAGTACACCTGAAACTGCCCTTGAGGTTACCTTTAGTAAATAACACCCATTGTCACCGAAAACAACAATTTTACTCCAAATACATCATTTGCGCAATGAAAAAGGAAGCCACACATTGTTGTTGATAATTTACATTTTTAATCAAACCACTCTCACATGTGAGTTTAGAAAAGGGTTTTACGGGGCGTGGCCTGACTGCGGAGCTGTATGGACGTGTGAGCCCGGAGCTCCGAGCGAACGGGGACTACAGCGGCTAATAGCGACTCAGCTCAGCGGCCCTCTGCCTTGCTACAGCAGCGGGACTCATCACAGCATTGTTCGCCATGTCGGGGAGACGCCGCCCGCACCGCAAACCACAGCATTTAACCTATTTTTTTCCGCTCAGCGGGAGAGAGGTGGAGCAAGATGGCGCCGAGGCCTACACGCTGCGGAGGATGGCATCTAAGCACAAGCCGATGAAAAAAGGTACATTTCTTATAAATACAGATTTAGATGAGGAGAAATCCGCCTCCCCCTCAACCCCATCCTCCCGCAGCCCTGTTAAAGCTAAACCCAGGCTGGATGAGGGCGGATTAAGTCCGACGGTGAGGCAGGCCTCAGATTCAAGGGAGGACACCAGAGACTTGCCTGAACCTATCGAGACATTCCCTACACAAAACCAGCCTGTGCTGGACACAGTCTTAAAGGACATGTTATTATCCTTGCGTAGCACACTGCAGTCTGATATGGCTAAGCATATGCATAGATTCCACACAGATATACAAGAGTTGGGCACTAGAGTGGATCATGTGGAGGCAAAAATGGAGGAATACGCAGGTACTATCAATGATTTGGTAGACGCTCACGATGAACGAGAGACTGATATGGAATGGGTTAAAGCAAAGATGGCGGACATGGAAGATAGGTCCAGGAGAAATAACCTCAAAATCAGAGGCATCCCTGAATCTGTACAACAATCAGATCTCACCCTCTATGCCACCAACATGTTCAAAGCATTACTCCCTGATCTCAGCGACTTGGACCTCACCATTGACAGGATTCACCGCCTGCCAAAACCGACTCACCTGTCGGAACAAGTGCCTAGGGATGTTCTTCTGAGATTACACTTTTTCCATGTAAAGGAGCAGCTGATGCTAATTATGAGGAAACAGGAATCGCTCCCTACACAATATCACCGACTACAATTTTTCAGCGACTTATTGCAATATACTCTGCAGAAGAGGAAAAGCCTCAACACAGTAACAAAGATCCTACGCAACCACAAGATCATGTATCGTTGGGGTTACCCCACTAAGCTTTCTATTACCAAAGATAATCAATCCTTTACCATAACATCTTTGGAAAAAGGGATCGACTTACTTAAAGAGTGGGGCATACTACCGGCTGAAGATGAGAAGGCTTCCACTACTAGCACTCCGCATGGCTTACCACAGGAATGGAGGCGAGTCACCGCTAAAAATGCTACTTCACACAACTGAAGTGGGCCAAATAGCTTTTCTACTTTCAGTCCCTGACCAGGACTGCTTTCATACCAGGACTGAACTTATCCCCCCGACACAGGTTCGGCTTAGTGCTGCTTAGGGGCTAATCACCTCCCCCAAGGATGGACGGCAGCGACTTGGAGACGTCCCGCACCATCCTGGGGCACTTGCACTAGCTGCCTTTATGCTCTCCTTTTTGTTTTTTCTTTTGTTTTTTTCCCTTTTCAACTTTTCTCCTATTTTTCTCTATTCTACCTATGGTGCCTGGCTGATGTGGTTCAGACCCGACTCTTGAATCTTTCCGCCCCGTGGAGAAGCCTTCCTCTTCAGTGCATGAAGGACTTGTTTGTCACATCGACACTGCCTTCACTTATCTAGGTGTCTTATTCTGTGAGTATTAACCACTTTCAGACCGGACCATTTTGCTGGTAAATGACCAGAGGTCTTTTTACAATTTGGCACTGCGCTGCTTTAACTGGTAATTGCGCGGTCATGCAATGTTGTACCCAAACAAAATTTGCGTCCTTTTCTTCCCACAAATAGAGCTTTCTTTTGATGGTATTTGATTGCCTCTGCGATTTTTATTTTTTGCGATATAAATGGAAAAAGACCGCAAATTTTGAAAAAAAATGATATTTTCTACTTTTTGTTATTAGAAAAATCCAATAAATTCAATTTTAGTCATACATTTTAGGCCAAAATGTATTCAGCCACATGTCTTTGGTAAAAAAAAAGTCAATAACTGTATATTTATTGGTTTGCGCAAAAGTTGTCACATCTACAAACTAAGGTACGTTTTCTGGAATTTACGCAGCTTTTAGTTTACGACTGCCTATCTCAGTTCTTGAGGTGCTAAAATGGCAGGGCAGTACAAAACCCCCCCAAATGACCCCATTTTGGAAAGTAGACCCCCTAAGGAAATTGATAAGTGGCATGTTGAGCCCATCGAATATTTTATTTTTTTGCCTCAAGCGATTGAATAATGACAAAAAAATTATTATTTTTTTTTTTTTACACAAAGTTGTCACTAAATGATATATTGCTCACACATGCTATGGGCATATGTGAAATGACACCCCAAAATAAATTCTGCTGCTTCTCCTGAGTACGGGGATACCACACGTGTGGGATTTTTTGGGAGCCTAGCCGCGTACGGGGCCCCGAAAGCCAAGAACCGCCTTCAGGTTTTCTAAGGGCGTAAATATTTGACTTCACTCCTCACTACCTATTACAGTTTTGAAGGCCATAAAATGCCAAGATGGCACAAAACCCCCACAAATGACCCCATTTTAGAAAGTAGACACCCCAAGCTATTTGCTGAGAGGCATTTTGAGTCCATGGAATATTTTATATTTTGCCACAAGTTGCGGGAAAATTACAAACTTTAATTTTTTTTTATTTTTTTTTCACAAAGTTGTCACTAAATGATATATTGCTCACACATGCTATGGGCATATGTGAAATGACACTCCAAAATAAATTCTGCTGCTTCTCCTGAGTACGGGGATACCACATATGTGGGACTTTTTGGGAGCCTAGCCACGTACGGGGCCCCGAAAACCAAGAACCGCCTTCAGGTTTTCTAAGGGCGTAAATATTTGACTTCACTCCTCACTACCTATTACAGTTTTGAAGGCCATAAAATGCCAAGATGGCACAAAACCCCCACAAATGACCCCATTTTAGAAAGTAGACACCCCAAGCTATTTGCTGAGAGGCATGTTGAGTCCATGGAATATTTTATATTTTGCCACAAGTTGCGGGAAAATTACAAACTTTTTTTTTTTTTCACAAAGTTGTCACTAAATGATATATTGCTCACGCATGCCATGGGCATATGTGAAATGACACCCCAAAATAAATTCTGCTGCTTCTCCTGAGTACGGGGATACCACATATGTGGGACTTTTTGGGAGCCTAGCCGCGTACGGGGCCCCGAAAACCAAGCACCGCCTTCAGGCTTTCTAAGGGCGTTACAGTTTTGAAGGCCATAAAATGCCAAGATGGCACAAACCCCCCCCCAAATGACCCCATTTTGGAAAGTAGACACCCCTAAATTTAGGGGTACACTAGTGAGACTAGGTAATAAATGGCGGGTGCCCTGAAACTATAAAAAAAATAACTAACCAACCAGCGTCACCTGTAACAGTTATATGGTGATCACTGGTGAAAGGGTTAACTAGGGGGCAATCAGGGGGCTTTATGCGGTAGTATATGGGGGTCCCTGGCGCTATAAAAAGCTGCGGCGAACCTAAATACCTACCTGCCTAACTAGCGTCACCTGTGACACTAATACAGTGATCAGAAAAACGATCGCTTATTAGGCTGGGTTCACACTGGAGCGATGTGGGAACGCCACGAATGCGTGGCGGGTTCCCGCATCACATGCCTCCCGGCGGCAGTTCACACTGCCCTATGCGAACTGCTGGGAGTGTCAGTGAAATGTTAATGACACCCCCAGATCAGTTCGCATATCGCAGTGCGAGCTGCAAACTCGGATCGCATGGTGTGAACACCCATGCGATCCGATTCTGCTGCGGACCAAAAAAAGGGTCCCGTGCGAGTTTGCGGCGGGTGCGGCGGGTGCGACACGAATTCAGCCATACTATCTGTATGGCTGAACTCGAATCGCACAGAGATCGGATGTGATTTGCACTGCAGTGCGGTGCGAATCACATCCGTTCTCATAAACCGCTGCAATGTGAACCCAGCCTTAGTGACACTGGCGACGGGGGGTGATCACGGGGTTAAACCTTTATTGGGGGGGTTAGGGGGGTACCTTAGAACTAAAGGGGGCTAACCCTAACTGCCCTAACAGTTATTACAGTCACAAATGACATCCGCCGGGTGATCAGGGGGTTAAACCTTTATTAGGTAATAAATGGCGGGTGCCCTGAAACTATAAAAAAATAACTAACCAACCAGCGTCACCTGTAATAGTTATATGGTGATCACTGGTGAAAGGGTTAACTAGGGGGCAATCAGGGGGCTTTATGCGGTAGTATATGGGGGTCCCTGGCGCTATAAAAAGTTGCGGCAAACCTAAATACCTACCTGCCTAACTAGCGTCACCTGTGACACTAATACAGCGATCAGAAAAATGATCGCTTATTAGGCTGGGTTCACACTGGAGCGATGCGGGAACGCCACGAATCCGCGGCGGGTTCCCGCATCGCATGCCTCCCGGCGGCAGTTCACACTGCCCTATGCGAACTGCTGGGAGTGTCAGTGAAATGTTAATGACACCCCCAGATCAGTTCGCATATCGCAGTGCGATCTGCAAACTCGGATCGCATGGTGTGAACACCCATGCGATCCGATTCTGCTGCGGACCAAAAAAAGGGTCCCGTGCGAGTTTGCGGCGGGTGCGACACGAATTCAGCCATACTATCTGTATGGCTGAACTCTAATCGCACAGAGATCGGATGTGATTTGCACTGCAGTGCGGTGCGAATCACATCCGTTCTCAAACCGCTGCAATGTGAACCCAGCCTTAGTGACACTGGCGACGGGGGGTGATCACGGGGTTAAACCTTTATTGGGGGGGTTAGGGGGGTACCTTAGAACTAAAGGGGGCTAACCCTAACTGCCCTAACAGTTATTACAGTCACAAATGACACCAATGCAAAAAAAAACAAAAAAAAAAAAACAATTGGTGTCACTGTGACTGGGGGGGGCAGGGGTAATTGGGGGGGTGATCGGGGGGTAAAGGGGGGGTGTGAGTGTGCCTGGCATGTTCTACTGTATGTGTGGTGTGTTGGTGCAACTCACCGAACCTCTCTCCTCGGTGCCGGAACGAAAAATACCGACACGGAGGAGAGAATACATCACTTCCTCTCCTGTGTTTACATTACAGGAGAGGAAGTGATGTCACGGAGGATTTCCATTCGTCGAGAGCGATCGCGAGGGGGTGGCCATGAATGAATGGCCGCCCCCTCATCCCGGATCGCTCTTGAAGGAATGCCGACCGCCGCAGGCACCGGGGGGGGCCCGATCGGGCCCCCCACCCGCGGGCAGGCAGGGACTTATATATACGCCCATATGCCTGCCCGTGCCATTCTGCCGACGTATATCGTCGTGCGGCGGTCGGCAAGTGGTTAATGTCATGATTGTGAGACCCAGCGGGCTCAACTCAAAATATTTCACACCTAAATATGCCACTTAACATCCTATCACTTAATACCAAGGGTCTGAAGCACCCTGTGAAGCGTAAATCTCTATGGAGGGAGGCATCCCTGTATAACAGTGACATTGTGTGCGCGCAAGAAACTCATTTTTGTAAGCAGGCACCACCCAAATGCACGCACAGACGGTTTCCCTTTATATTTACTGCGAATGCGGAAACGAAGACCAAGGGAGTTTTAGTGGCTATCAGAGACACTGTGGCTTTTAAATTAATTGAACAAATATCAGACTCTCTGGGTAGATACTTAATATTGATCTGTGAATTGAATTCTAATATATACACTATAGTGAATGTCTATTCCCCCAATAGCAGACAGGTGCACTTTTTTAACAGGTTGATGAAAAGGGTTAACTCTTTTAAGCAAGGTCGGTTGCTTCTATGTGGGGATTTTAATATTACCCCGGATCCCCAGATGGATTCCACCACCGCTGTTACTAGAACCCAACCGTCCCTATCACAGTCTGTCCTCGGGCAGGGATTATACGACGCCTGGCGATGTTTACACGCCAATGAAAAAGATTATACATTTTTCTCTCCGCCACATGGAGTTTACACCAGAATCGACTTTTTTTTAGTGGACCAACAGCTACTTATGCAGACAGCTTCGGCTGGGGTGAACTCGATAACGTGGTCGGATCACGCGTCGATAACCCTGTCCGTGGCAGACTCTTACAACCCGGGCATGACACCGGTCTGGAGGTTGAATATTTTTTTGTTGCAACAACCAGACTTGAAAGAAAAAATAAGCACACATTTATTGAACTTTTTTAAGCGACAATGTAGGATCGGTGACTGATCCATGTGTTTTATGGAATGCACAAAAAGCATATATGAGGGGTATATTTATTCAACTGGGAGCGGGGGTCCGGAAGAGGAGGCAGCAGAGACTTAACACACTACTTAAAGAAATAACGGACTTGGAAACGGAAAACAAAACTCAGTTTTCCCAAGCCAACTCCCAAAAACTGTCTACACTTAGACTACATCTGTTAGAAAACTTTGAAAGAGCAACTAAACGACTTAAAATGACTTATTACTCCACTGGTAATAAGGCGGGGAAACTGCTAGCGTATACTATTCAAGGGCATAGATATAAATATAGAATTCAATTCATTCTACACCCTACCACCAATCAGAAGCTTTATCACCCACAACAAATTGCTGACGCTTTTAGCTGTTATTATAGCAGACTGTACAACTTGAAGGACGACCCACTAACTAATCAACCTACACCAGAGACCATCGAACAATTTCTGACAGGCTTACCCATACCCAAATTGACACTGGACCACATCCAATATTTAAATACCCTGTTCACTATAGAGGAAGTGCAAAGGGCTATTGAGTTACTTCCGATAAACAAATCACCGGGCCCAGACGGTTTTAGTGGGGAATATTATAAGGTATTTAAATCTACATTGTCACCTTTGTTGCTTTAAGTCTTCCAATCTGCTGCTGCCTCGTCTTCCTTTCCTCGGGAGATGTTAGAGGCCTTGATTGTTGCGTTGCCAAAGCCGGGGAAGGAGCCCACCTCTCCAGCAAACTTCAGACCAATATCGTTATTGAATACTGACATTAAGCTTTCTGCTAAAATAATAGCCTTACGGTTGGTTGATATCCTACCTACAATTATACACCCGGATCAAACCGGATTTACCAAACATAGACAAACCTCAGATGCCACACGCCGCATGATTAATGTTATCCACCTTGCACAGATGCAGCGAAGGCCTTCTCTGCTTCTGTCTTTGGACGCGGAGAAGGCCTTCGATCGGGTGCACTGGCTATATATGACTAGGGTGCTGGAGTCCTTTGGTTTATCTGGCCTGGCGTTGTTCACGATTTTGGCCCTGTACTCGGAACCCTCAGCCAGAGTTTACACATCAGGTATTCTCTCAACCCCAATTACTATTTCGAATGGTACCAGGCAGGGGTGCCCCCTGTCACCTCTAATATTTAATTTACTGATGGAACCCCTAGCCATTGCTATTAGAACTCATCCGGATATTAAGGGTTTCCCTCTAGGTAATCAAACACACTCTATCAGCTTGTTTGCGGATGATGTAGTTGTAGTCATGACGGAGGTGGGCCCCTCTCTAGCAGCAATGCACGCTACTTTGAAATTGTTCGGACGAGTGTCCTACTATAAAGTAAACGATAATAAGTCTTATGTATTAGGATTGGGTATTGATAATTATACTAGCAGTGCACTCAAGGCCCAATTTCCATATGTCTGGAGTACCGGGGGAATCAAGTACCTTGGAGTCACCCTAACTGATAAATCAGAAAGGCTGGTCGAAGCTAACTATACACCATTTTTGAGTGAACTTCCCCTGAAGCTCCAGACAATTAGTAAGATGGAAATGACATGGTCCGGCCGATTAGCAGCCTTCAAAATGGTAGTGCTTTCTCAGTTTATTTACTTATTTAGGGCCCTGCCCATTCCAGTGCCAAACATTTTTTTCCGCACGGCACAAGCTAGACTGAACGCATTCCTGTGGCAGGGGAAAAAGGCTAGATGTGCTTTCCAAAAATTAATTAAAGCCAGGTCGGCTGGAGGAGTGGGACATGTGGTTATCCAGGACTATTACGTCGCGGCAGTTCTAGCTCAACTGAAATATTGGTTTCCAGGGAACCACACTCGTTGGAGGGACATGGAATCACACCAATCTCCTAATGGAAGGCTGTGCGACTTACTTATGACTAGCAGATTCATGCAACGCTTCCCACCACACTTGCCACCCACTATGAAGGTAACATTGAAGATGTGGAATCTCTTTATTAAAGATTCCTTAACTACAGCCCCAGTCAAGGTCATACAGCACTCCATTACGAGCTTACAAGTACTGATCCAGAATTTACACGTTGCACATTGGGTAACTAAAGGAATCACCTTAGTAGACGATTTGAAAATTGGGCCTGCCCTTAAAACTTTTCGAACACTCCAGATTGAGTACGCATTGCAGCCCAAGGACCACTATGCATATACCCAAATTGCACATTTACTACAGTCTATTGGAGATACGTCCACTACTGTACCCTGGCAAATATATGATTACTTTCATAATTCAAACACTTCCATTCGAGGTATTTCCCTATTCTATGGCTCTCTACACCAGAAGAAGATCTTTCTTAAATCCCCTTCCATGAGAACTTGGGAATTAGACTTACAAGCAGACTGGACCATCGAACAATAGCAGGCCGCCATAGCATCTGTATATGGAGCCACTAAAAGCATAAATTTATGGGAATTGTACCAGAAAATCTTGCTGAGGTGGTACCTAACACCCACAAGATTAGCTGGGTTCGACCCGGGTAAGTCCCCACTTTGCTGGAGACAATGCGGACAAAGGGGATCCCTATTGCATATCCTGTGGGCCTGCCCAAAACTGACAAAATACTGGAGGGAAATTTTCAAAATTATAGGTGGCATCTTAGGAACGCAAAGGAGGTGTGATCCGGGTCTTGCACTCTTGTCTCTAGGTATAGATACAATCCCCCACTTCCATAGACACGTCCTGTCTCAAGTCCTGCTAGGCGCATGATTAGAGATAACAAGAAAATGGGCGAACCCAGATCCTCCTATTGTAGCGAAAGTAATTGAGACAATTAACCTACATGTTACATATGAAATTATGTTCCTGGCTTTCCAGAACAGACTCCATTCTAGATTTCAAATCTGGAGACCATGGGTAGACTGGCACAAACAGTATAGCAATAGACGCAACGCCACATAACCTGAACTAATCTTAATATCATAGCGGAAATAACAAGCGGGGCCTAAGCACCTACACTTCTTTGCTCTCTTTTTCTCCTCTTTGTCTATCTCTTGCTTCTTTTCCTATTTTCTTTGTCACTCTACACATTAGTATTGACACGCATCCATAGATGTAGACCCGACCAGGGAGCTTATATATTACCTAAGAGCTAATTTGGGTCTAGGTTCAGCAATTTAGAGGTTATATTTGCTGCTGTTTTCAAATGTTTCAACACTTAATTGAATTCGATTAAGGAGATGTAGGGCGGGCCCTTGGCCTCCGACTGCAGTGTGACCCCCTTGGGGCAGTCGGTGGCGGAGGACCCTTAAAGCCATGGATTAACAGAGGCATGATGCGGGGTGTGCAAAGGCACCTTGTGCTCAGCCTAGAATTGTCTTATGATGTTTCTCCTCTTTTGATGATACCTGTAAGATTTTGCGTGTAAACCTCATGTTGCATATACCATACTTACTGTTTATCAGTCGGATGTACTAGTATTTAATGGAAAGCATTATTATTTGTATGTTTCATGTATACTTTCTTGAAAATTAATAAAAACTATTGAAATGAAGAAAAGGGTTTTACAACAAACCAACAAATTGGGTGTATCAAAAACATTATTTCAGGTAATTTTTGTTTACTTGGTGTTTTTGTGTAAACAGGCATTTATCAAAGCGTAACATACAGAACACAGGAACTTACAAAGTTCAACTTTGAAAAGTGAAGACAATATCAGACATGAGTATGTACAAACTGGGCTGATATTGCCTTCATCACATGGGGTGTCACCCCTGGAAAATCCAAATTTGGAAGATGCACACAGTGTGTCAACATGTGCTATCTCCCATCATGGGGGATCAATGTACATGTTTTGGGACTGCAACCCCTTCAACTCAGCCACTTTCCACAAGACACGTACATTGATCCCCCATGATGGGAGATAGCGCATGTTGACACACTCTGTGCATCTTCCAAATTTGGATTTACAAAAAATACAAAAGTTGTGGTTTAAAAGACAAAAAATAAAACCCTGGCTAGTTTGTGCTGTTTCATACTCTCCCCAAAACACCAATGATGTTCTTCATTTTATTTTTAACATCATTGATGTTTTGCTGTATATTTTCTAAATCCCGATTGCACCCCATTATCTCCCCAATCAGGATCTGGGCACTTTCACTGGTAAAATGGGATTCTTCTTCCACATCACCTACAAAACAAAGCAAAAAAACACACCATGTATTTATAAATATGGTGACATACATTGATGAGCTTACCGGAAGCTGTGTTCTCCGACACTCACCTGTTCAACGATCTCTCCTTCCTCCTCCTCCTCCTGCTCTTCTGCTTCTGGTTTTGGAATTTTGCCTTCTTTGGGAGGGGTGGGGTCCCTGGTGTCCTCATACTTGCCGAGTCTTCTCTCCCCTATGAGAATGTAAAAAAAGAATAATTAGCACACAGAGGGCAGAAATAGAAATATGAAACATTGCTTGGAAGTGTTGTACAATTGTGTTTTTTGGCCGAGTTCCAAGGGGAGAACATTATTGTGGACACTTTGTTAAGCTGGAATACTTACCTGAAGAACGATGTTTCTTATTAACGAATGAAACCATGAACTTGAAAGTGGCCATTTTAAAATGCTCAACATGAAATCAAAGCACATGGAGCAGTATGCAAGCAAGAATAATGATATGAACACACGACAACTACTTACTTTTTTGAAGAACACGCTTGATCCTTCTGTACTGATCGTGCTCCCTCAGTTTCAGGTCTGACCAGTGTTTTCTCAGTTGATCCTTGGATCGGCGTACCCCAAAATTCTTATGAAGACTCTTCACAACTTTAGGCATGATCTTGGCCTTTCTGATATTTGGGTTTGGGTAAGGTCCATACTTCCCATCATAGTCGGTCCTGTTCAATATGTCCACCATCTCCAACATCTCTCCAAAATACATATTTGAGGCCTTAAATCTTCTCTTCCTGGATCGGGACGTTTCAGGCTCTGGGATTTCCTCACCCTCCTCCTCGTTAGTGGAACTATGATTGCGCACCTGCGTTCTCTCCGCCATGTGCTCTCCCCAATGCGACGAAAGCGAAGGGGCGGGGAATAGTCTAGAAAGAAGGTCAGGGGCGGGCGGAGTTTTACGCATGCGCACTATATATAAAATGCAACACGTGTGTGTCGTCCGTACGATCTGTGAACAAAGTGAGGAGCTGACGCGACGATCGTGCAAACGAAGGTAACATTTCGAACTTGCTACATCACTAGACTAGACTGCTTCTATCTCGGCCGATGTTGGGACAAGATTAGGAGGGTTTATCGTGGAATTATTAGTATTTTAGGGTTTTTCTTGTGTTGTGTCTTGCAGAGAAGATGGATCCATTCAAAAAACCCAATTTTATGGGTCTATTCCTGGAACTGTACAGGGAGATGCCCTGCCTGTGGCAGATCAACAACCAGTTTTATTACGACAGAAGAAAGAGGAACACATCGCTGGAGAAACTTCTTTCTTTGGTGCGTATCATGGTCCCCACGGCAAGCATGGCCTATGTGAATAGGAAAATTGGTGTAATGAAGAGTACATATCTCAGGGAGAGAAAGAAGCACCTGGAGTCCTTGAGATCAGGAGATCCAGATGCCATTTATTACCCCAGGATGGTTTACTTCCAGAGGCTGCATTTTCTGGTAGACCAGGGGGTACCCAGGCCACCACTCTCCCTTCTTCCTTCAAGGCTTCCTTCACCCCCAGCTGAGGCTTCCAACATCCAACCTGGGCCTTCTAGGCAGCAACATGTGGTGGGGCCCAGCTTGAGACAGGTATTGCATTGTTGAACATATTTCTTGTGGTACATTTAATGATGTTAACTAGATGTTATTATTGATCAGTAAGTTGTGATTTAACAAAGTGGTTGACATATCAATAGACAGTAGTGACCAAAAATGATTGGGATGAGAATAAAAAATGCTGGGCTCAGAATGATAGTCTGTTCTATTTGGTAACATTCAATTTGCAAAAGTCATGAGCTAAAAATGGTGTGATTGATGAGCAAAAAACTAAAACTATGTCCCATTTTCATACACAGGAAGACCTCAGTCGGGGGGAGGCTGTGGCAAGTGGCAGCCAGGAGGTTGACCAACGCCCTCCTTCTCCTCCTCCTTTACACAAAACACACCCCAAAAAATGGAAAGATGAGCAAACTGTCAAAAAAGGAGATGTTTATGGAAAAAAAAAAAATCACCCAAAAAAGAATAAACAAAAAATAAAATTGTGTAGATGTGACGAATTCAAAAATTGTATTGCTGAAATGAGTAAAAAAGAGTCAGGAAATACGTTCAGGAGAAGTGTGTGTGACTATGAGCATCAAAAGAAGTTCCTTCTTGCAGCATTGTAAAGAACAAGAGAATGCGCTTCATGAAAGAATTTTTAACATTGCAGCGTGACGAATGTGCTATATCGATTACGAGCAGTAGTTTTACCTGAGCGAGCGCTTCCGTGTCCGAATTGGATTGTGAACATGTGTGGCACCTTGTCCGTCGGAGTAGGCTACACATGATCGGAGTATGTCCGATCGGAGCATTTTGTCGGAAAATATTTCCGGCAAGTTGGAAAAGTTGGTCCGTCGGATATTCCGACGGAAACAGTCCGATGCAGACCACACACAGTCGGAATATCCGACAAAACGCTCTGATAGGAAACATTCTGACGGAATCTCCGACCGTGTGTACAAGGGCATAGAATAGGGCTCTGTTCAGTGCTACTAGAGAGTTAGTGTGCTATAGTGATTCTATTGTCAGTGTAGAATATCAGTTTAGTGGGACTATTGTGATAGTTCAGTGTGAGTTCAGTGTGACCGTTCATTTTCATTTTAATGCCACTTTAGTGTGAATCTAGTGATAGTTCAATCAACGTGAGTGTAGTGACATTAGTGTTAGTTTATTTTGTCCGGGCAGGTTTACTGCAGTATAGTTCAGTGCGTTAGTGCAGGTTTAACACAGTACATTCCCGTGCTTTACTGCATGTTTAACGCATTATATTTTAGTGCATTACATGCCATATAACGCAGTATATTACAGTGCATTAGTGCACATTTAACACAGCATATTTCTGTGTGTTACTGCATGTTTACAGCATAATATTTCAGTGCATTACTGCACATTTACCACAGTGCATTTCTGTGTGTTACTGCACATTTAATGCAGTATATTTTTGTGTGTTTGTTAGAAAAGTTTTAAATGTTTATTGTGTGACTATTAGAAAAACAATATTCCTGAGACTGATTTTTAAAAACTTACTTCCGGGCACATTATTGTATTAACTTGTTGTATTGTTTTGTCTTAATTAACTCCATAGTAAGTTGTAGGATGATTAGGTTTAACTAAATATGATAGCCTAAGAATGTACGAGGAACATGAATATCAAAATAAAGTACCAGTTCGTACCATGACACGTTATTTATGTTTCCTCAGCCAATAGAAGCATAGAGGTGGTATTCTTGTAGGGATAAGGAGGGGAAGACACATTTCTTTTGTGAGACTTTTTCCTGCAGCTTGTCCTGTAAGCATGTCTCCCTTTTGTGGGCCACATCAGAAATAAATTGTCTGCTTCTCAATACATCTGGAGTTTTGACTGATCACAAGAGAAGATTCCTAACAGTGTTACTGCACTTTTAACGCAGTATATTTCTGTGTGTTACTGTGCGTTTAATGCAGTATATGTCACTGTGTTACTGCACATTTAGCAAAGTATATTTCAGTGCGTTAGTGCACATTCAACGTGGTACATTTCTTTTTTTTTTCCAAAAACATTTTATTGAAATTTGAGTTATTTCCATTCAGAAGTTAGTCGTATGTCAATTACAGAATAGAGAGTAAAAAATCCTATCTGTAAGAACAGTTATATATAGTATTCAGTATACAATTAAACATAAAAATCTACAGCTTATGGTTAGAGGTAATTACCATTATTACACACATGGTAGAACAAGTAACATTTAGTGAGTAATCCAGCATCTAACGTGTGATGTGTTGTGAGGTAACACAACATTATAGAGGGAATTGGGGGATTGCGAAAGTGGTGAAAAGGAGTGGAGAATCAAGGGGAGAGAGGGCATCATGTTTCACGCTCCTGGATAATAGGGGTGATGCGTAATGCTGGATCAGGGAGAGCATGGCAAAAGTTTAGCGAGGGGTAGAAAATTAACACATTGGCAAACGTAGTTCTTCCTAATCAGATATTTCAGAAGAGAGTATTGTTTCCGCCATGCATGGGGGGGACGGATGGGGGGCAAGGTAGGAACAGGAGATCCCTCCGGCAGGTTGTTTTGGCCAGGTTTTCGATCCTTGTGATCATGTCAGACTTTGTATAAGAAAGAAATCAGAAGTATCATGGGTGTCCAATGTTGTAGAGGGGTCCACTCCATGTATCCAGCATGCCCAAGTGGATGTAAATTTGGATGGGCAGTCATTCGCTATGCAGATGAGTTCTTCAATTCCTTAGATTTTAGATCCGAAAGAGAAGAAGTATGGGTTGATCCCCAATGAACTGGTACTGGTACGCAGAGTTTCGCAGTGTTAATCATGTGCATTGATAGATATTTGAAATATAATTTGTGGGGGATAGAGGTGTGATGAAGGAGAAATTGTGCTGCAGTGAAATCCAAGACACAAGTTGTCACCTGTGATATTGCAGTGTGAACTTCTTTCCAGAAAGTTTGGAATAGTGGGTAGTCCCACCAGATATGGAATAGTGAGCCCACATCTTTCTGGCAGCACCAACAAAGGTTAGAAAGAGATGGATTCATTTTGTGAAGTAGGGCTGATGTTCGATACCACCGCAATAGAATTTTGTAATTGTTTTCCTGTGTTGTAACATTAACTGAGCCCTTATGAGCATTGCCATAAAGACGTTCCCATTGTTCAGGAATAAGGGCAAGTTGCAGGTCTCGTTCCCATGTCTTACAGGCTTTACCTTCATTAGAAAGTATGTTGTGAAATAGCAAGCTGTTCATTGTGGAAATTATGTGTTGTGGCGAGTTTACAGAGCATAGGTGTTCAAATGGGGTTAATAGTCGAGATATTGCTGATGTGCGATCTAGGGAGCATAGGAAATGGCGAAGTTATAGACTCGTCCAAAAAGGTAGGGGGGTGCTGGATAAATGACGCGTTAGTTAGTCTTGTGTAAGCAGCATGCCATTCTGAAAAAATTAGTGTGCAAAGGTGACAGTACTGGGTTCCAGACCTAAACGAAAGTCATTGGAGATTCCAGGTGGGAATTCCGGATTTAACTATATCAGTGTTAAGGGGGCCTGGTGTTGAAGACAGTCTGAATTTTTTGCATGCTTCTCGGAAACATATGAGAGTTGTGTTTATGAGAGGATGGTTTCTCAGGGTAAGTGGAATGTGTTGAGTTTGTAGCCATGGAATAGAGCTGAGGCATAATGGAGAAAATGAGTCTTTGAGCTGAACCCAGTCTTGGATTTGGTGATGGACAGACCAGTCTACAATCCTAGATAAGTGGCATGCCCGGTAGTAGTTGCATAGATCTGGTAACCCAATACTTCGTGTTTGTTTCGGAAGGGTCAGCTGTTCATAACTTATACATAGAAGGCCGTGGTGCCATAGGAAGGCCACACATAATTTTTTATAGGAGTTGAAAAATGTAGTAGGTATTTTAATTGGGATTGTCTGTAAGATGTATAATAAGTGAGGTAGGAGGTTAATTTTTAGGATAACTATGCATCCAAACCATGAAAAACCAGTTGCATTGTGCAACTAAAGTTGAGGGTAACATTACGTTGAGGGCATGGGATTTGTCAAAATTTATTTTGAAATTAGATATGAATTGGTAGAGTTCAAAGTCTTTTATGGTTCAAATATTTTATTGACAACAAGCAGAAAATACAAGAGAAACAGTCACTGTTACAAGTGTTTTCATATGGAAAAAACTGCTAGCAGAGCATTTGCACAGAAAAAAGGGGGATGAGGACTATATAGAAAAATACAGAAAATATAACGCGTTGACGCACAGTATAAAGCATATATCAGTAAGCGGTATCGGTGTTGATAACATAGGGTTATAGGCCCAATATTTAATTGAAATAGCCAATAGAGAGGGAAGACTCTGCCCGGGCAAGCTGGGCAACAGTAACGGAAATGTAGTGTGCAATGTGTGCTACATCATCAATAGGATTTAAGGAATGGAAAGAAAAGTGTGAAAAGTAAGGGTCAAGAGAGGAAAAAGGAAAGGGGAACGAAGAAAGAAAAGAGATATAAAAATAGATATAAATGAGGGAAAGGAAAGTGGGGTAAAGAGGGAATAGGTACTGGCCAGGTGGTCCACAAGTGCCGTGGGAGCCTGAAACCCCCCCTGCAGCCTCTGAAAATAGAGTCAGGGCTCCAAGAGGCATCTATCAAACTCAGGGGGGAGATAGTGATCCGACCATGGATGCCAAATTTTAAGGTGTTAAGGGATTTTGTCTAATATTGTAGCCTCAATTTTACTGTGTATCATGGCCTGGGTGACTCTACATTTAACTTCTGCAATGTGCAGAAGTGGTGTCTTCCAAGCTTTCGCAATGGTCTGCTTGGCGGCCGTGGTAAGTTGAAGGAAGAGTCGCAGTTGTGCCCTAGAAAAGTTGTGAGGAGGGAGGTTGAGCAAGGCAAGGGCTGGGTCAGGAATAAGGGTAGTGGACAGGACAGAAGCCATTTGAAATATTGTTCCCCAAAAATGCTCCACCACTGGGCATGTCCACCATATATGGAGGTTCGTGCCCCTTGTGTCACACCCATGAAAACAATTAGGAGAGTAGGATGGGATGTATCTAGCGATCCTAGTCGGGACCAGGTACCACCTCATGAGAACTTTATAACTGGCTTCCAATGCGACCACATTCTGTGATGCTAACTTAGTCGTTGCCCATATCCCTGTCCAATCGTCCGTGTCCAAATTTATGGTCAAGTCATTAGACCAGGCTGAAGCATATGATGGGAGTGAGGATGGGGGGGACGTGAGGTGAGCATAAAGATTGGAGATGATACCTGGAGCATGTGGGTTGGAATCACATACACTCTCAAATATAGATAGGTTGTTCGAAACTCTATGGGGGCCCATCATTGTGTGGATGAAGTGAGAGATTTGAATGTATCTGAAGCATTCCTGCGAGGGAATACACATCTGCGACTGTAGGACTGGAAAAGGTTTAATGGTTCCGTTCGAGACGAAGTCAAGAATACGTTCCAGGCCGGCCCAAGACCAGGCCTGGAAGGAGACAGGCTGGGTGAAGGCTGGGTAAAAGAGTGGTTGGCCAAATAGAAAGAGTAAAGGCGAATGTGGAGAGAGCAATTTAAATGGTTTACACAGTTTGTGAGTTCAACGTCTTTTAATAGGGTAGGGAGTTTAGTTTGTGGTTCTGTAAGAAAAAGTAAGATGTCATCCGCAAATGCGGGTAGTTTATAGTGTCGATCCTTAACTGTAAATCCATTAACATCATTGTTGTTTCTGATGCGTCATAGTAATGGTTCTAGTGTGAGAACAAAAAGTATCAGGGAAAGGGGACAACTTTTCCGGGTACCATTTCGTATATGGAAGACATTCGACAGGTGGTCATTGATGCATATTTTAGCGGTTGGCGTGGAATATAGCGACATGATGAAATTAAACATGTGGTCACGGATACCAATTGAGCGGTGTAATGCCTCCATGTAGTCCCAGGCCAACCTGTCGAATGCCTTCTCTGCATCTAATGAAAGAAAGAATCCTTGTTGTTTAGTGGAGGCGAGCCAGTGGTGTAGGTTGATTGCTTTAAAGGTATTGTCCCTAGCTTCCCTACTGGGGATAAATCCTACCTGGTATTTCGCTATCAATGAGTTAAGAATCAGTAGCAGGAGTTTTGCTAGGAATTTGTAAAAAAAAAAAAATGTATATCACCATTTAAGAGGGATATCAGGCACTAGTTGGTGACTGATGTTGGATCTTTTCCTGTTTTTGGGATAACCGATATGTGGGCTTTCAATAGATTGTGAGTAGGGGGGTGGGCAGAGGAGAGTGAGTTGAAGGGTTCTGCTATAAAATCCTGGTATGTTCTGTGGTAAGGCGCTGTGAATCCGCCTGGGCTGGAGCTTTTACCCGTCTTAAACATTTTAACGGCTGATTTGAATTCTTCCATTGTATGTGCTTCGGAGGGGGAAATGGGTTTAAGACAGTATTGTGTGAGAAAGTCTCAAATCACATTTGAGCAAGATCTGCAGTCATTAGGCGGATGCGTAGAGGGGGGTAGATTATATAGGTTTATGTAATATTGCTCAATTTGGGTTTCGATGTCTTTGGAGGCTTCTAAGATACGGCCTTGTGGGATGTGAATAGTGTGTACAGTATTGGCTGCTTTTTTAACATGAGGGGAAAAAAAAGGGAAACAAAAAGGTTTGGGACTTTGTGTGAGGCCAAATAAATGTGCCTCCATCCCCAATGTAGAAACATTTGAGAGAACAGGGTTTGGGACTTTACATGAAACATGCAGCCAGGGAGACATCTCAGCGTATTACTGTGGTAGTGTTTGGTAAATAAGCACTGTGTTTGGCTGAGCGGGGAAGTGATTGAAAACGGATTTAGGTATGTATGAGGCTAGGGCGAATCTAAGGTCAGTTGCTAATGAAGGAGGGATGTAAACTTGGGTCATTTTACAAGATAAATAGGGTGGGGTAATGTGGTTTGGCAACTGGGCATGGGGTCCAGGAGTATAAAACATTACAGCCTTAGATTAGGGATGAGCCGAACACCCCCCGGTTCGGTTCGCACCAGAACTTGCGAACGACCCCCGCGTTCGGTACGAACGTTAGAACCCCATTGAAGTCTATGGGACTCGAACGTTCGAATTGGAAAGTGCTAATTTTAACGGCTACTATGCAAGATAGTGTCCTAAAAAGGGTTTGGCGACCTGCCTCCTGCCTCAGGGGACATGGGTCACTGCAAAAAAAAGTTTTAAAAACTACCGTTTTGGTGGGAGTACTGATTTTAATGACGATTAAAGTGAAAAAAAAAAAGTGAAATATTCCTTTAAATATGGTGCCTGGTGGGTGTCTGTAGTATGCCTGTGAAGTGCCACGTGTTTCCCGTGTTTAGAACAGTCCCTGCACAAAATGACATTAAGCGGAAATAACACCATTTAAAACTGCTTGCGGTTTTAATGTTATATCTGGTTCCTGCAATATGGTTGAAAATCATTCAGAAAAATGGCATGGGTAGCCCTCCCTGCCCATTACCAGCCTATTTGGGTCTTGTACGCATATTAAGGGGAACCCTGTACCCATATTAAAAAAAGGAAATGCGTGTGGCCCCCAGGCCCTATATACTCAGAACAGCAGTATACAGGCGGTGCAAACAAGACTGGGACTGTGTAGGTTTGTTGTGTTAAGTTGAATCTGTTTGTAATTTTCAACTGGTACATTTTTAAAGTGTAGCTCCAGTCAAAAAAAATATTTTTAAGCTTTTTGGAAAACATAGGGAAGGGTTATCACCCCTGTATAATCTGTTTTGTCGTCCATCTTTTTTCATCTCACTTGCTGTTGTCTCCTTCCGTTTGCAAGTAGGAGATGTTTGTAAGTTGGATGTTTGAAAGTAGGGGCCTGCCCTATATGCTCTTCAGAAATGGCGGAACAAGGTGTTGGTTTTGCAACAACATTGTAAGCCCTCAAAGTGACTCTTGGTGGGCGCTGGAGCGCCCTGCTGTGAACGATTATATCAAGAATTGTAATTACATGCCATTGTTGAACAGTGGTAGAAAAATTGACCTTTGGTGGTTGTGGTGCTGGTGCCACAACACTATAAGTCCTCACAGTTACTCTGGGTGGGCACAGGAAGGGGCCCTCCTGTGAAAAATTATATCAAGAATTGTAATTACATGTCCCTGTTAAACAGGGGCAGAAAAATTGGGCCTTAGGCACTGGTGCCATCACACTGCAACCTCTGCCATACACTCTAGTTTTATTGCAGGAATTAGCCCTGCTGCAAAGCATTGCATCAAAAATTTTACTTAAACGCCCCTGTTAAACAGGGGCAGAAAAATTGGGCCTTAGGCACTGGTGCCATCACACTGCAACCTCTGCCATACACTCTAGTTTTTTTGCAGGAATTAGCCCTGCTGCAAAGCATTGCATCAAAAATTGTACTTAAACGCCCCTGTTAAACAGGGGCAGAAAAATTGGGCCTTAGGCACTGGTGCCATCACACTGCAACCTCTGCCATACACTCTAGTTTTTTTGCAGGAATTAGCCCTGCTGCAAAGCATTGCATCAAAAATTGTACTTAAACGCCCCTGTTAAACAGGGGCAGAAAAATTGGGCTGCTGGCATCACCCAGAACCAAAAATGTTCTTCCAACATATCAGCGGAGGAGGAAGAGGATAGACAATCAACATAACAGGACAGTCACTCAGCATCAGCATAGGCAGTCTTGAAGGGATGTGGTATTTCAAAAAAAATTATTCGGTTACATCAGCTTCAGGTGCTTGGTAGCTGTGGGTGATCCAAGACTGATTCATCTTGATGAAGGTCAGTCGATCAACTGATTCGGTGGACAGGCGCACCCTGTGATCGGTAACGAAGCCACCAGCAGCACTGAAGGTGCGTTCCGAAAGAACGCTGGATGCAGGACAGGCCAGTAGCTCAATTGCATACTGTGCAAGCTCTGGCCAGTGATCCATCCTCAAGACCCAGTAAGCCAGAGGATTTTCAGTGGGAAAGGTGTCCAAGTCTGACCTTGCCCCTAGGTATTCCTGCACCATGTAAATTAGACGCTGGCGATGGGTGCTGGAACCAATCATACCTTGGGGCTGCGGACTAAAAAATTGTCTGAAAGCATCAGTCAGACGGCCACCTTCTCCACCGCTCCTTCTGACTGATGCCTCAGCAACACGTTGTCCAGGACCAGGAGTTTGTGACCTCCCAGTCTCTGGGAACGCGTTGCACAGAGCTTTCTGCAAGGCCTCCCGGAGATGTCTCATCCTCTGCTCCCTCTGCGATGGCAAGATAAGGTCGGCAACCTTACCCTTGTACCGTGGATCAAGGAGAGTGGCCAGCCAGTAATGGTCCCTCTCCTTGATCCGAAGAATACGAGGATCCTTCCGCAGGCTTTGCAGGATCAGGGAGGCCATGCAGCGTAGGTTAGCTGAGGCATTCGGTCCGGAGTCCTCTGGGTCACTAAGGACAACATGATCCGCAGCTACCTCCTCCCAGCCACGTACAAGTCCACGTGTTTCTTGGGACTGTAAATCATCCCTATAAGACTGCTGCTGCTGATGCTGAGTGCCAGCCTCCACCTCCATGCTGACACAATCATCCTCCTCCTCCTCTTCCTCCTCCTCACCCTCTTCCTGTGTGATGGGTGGCACAGCAGGAACACTGTCTGGATAAAGGGGGCCTTGAGAGGCAAGGAAGTCCTCCTCTTCCTGCCTCTGTTCTGCCTCAAGTGCCCTGTCCATTATTCCACGCAGCGTATGCTCCAAGAGGTGGACAAGAGGTATAGTGTCACTGATGCATGCACTGTCACTGCTCACCATCCTTGTGGCCTCCTCAAACGGTGACAGGACAGTGCATGCATCCCTGATCATGCCCCACTGGCGTGGTGAGAAAAAACCAAGCTCCCCTGACCCTGTCCTGGTGCCGTAGTCGCACAGGTACTCATTGATGGCCCTCTGCTGCGTGTGCAGCCGCTGCAGCATGGCCAACGTGGAGTTCCACCTGGTGGGCATGTCACATATAAGGCGGTTCTTGGGCAGGTTCAACTCCTTTTGGAGCTCAGCCAGCCGAGCACAGGCATTAAATGATCGGCGGAAATGCACACAGACTCTCCTGGCCTGTTTCAGGACATCCTGTAAGCCGGGGTACCTGCCCAAGAACCGCTGCACCACCAGGTTAAGGACGTGAGCTACACAGGGCACATGGGTCAGTTGTCCCTGTCGGAGGGCGGAGAGGAGGTTGGTGCCATTGTCGCAAACCACCATTCCTGGCTTAAGCTGGCGTGGCGTCAACCACCTCTCGGCCTGCCCCTGCAGAGCTGACAAAACATCCGCCCCAGTGTGGCTCCTGTCCCCCAAACAAACCAGCGCAAGCACGGCATGGCATCGTTTTGCCTGCGTACTTGCGTAGCCCCTGCAACGCCTACGGAGCACCGCTGGTTCTGAGGACAGAGCACTGGAAGAGGCCATGGAGGAAGAAGAAGAGGAGGGGGTGGAGGAGAGAGGTGTCACAACCAATAGTAGCATTTTGGAGGCGTGGTGGCGGAACAACCTCCAATACTACTGCACCTTGTCCTGCATCCTTCCCAGCAGCCAGAAGAGTGACCCAATGGGCCGTGAAAGACAGGTAACGTCCCTGTCCATGCCTGCTGGACCATGAGTCAGCGGTAATATGCACCTTACCGCTGACCGCCCTGTCCAGCGAGGCAAGGACATTGCCTTCCACATGCCGGTAGAGAGCCGGAATTGCCTTCCGTGAGAAAAAGTGGCGTTTGGGGACCTGCCACTGAGGAACCGCACATTGTACAAACTCACGGAAGGGGGCCGAGTCTACCAACTGAAAAGGCAGCAGTTGAAGTGCTAGCAATTTAGCCAAGCTAGCATTCAACCGCTGGGCATGTGGATGGCTGGGAGTAAATTTCTTCCGCCGGTCCAGCAGCTGGGGCAGGGACATTTGTCTGCTATAATCGGACGTGGATGTACCACTAGCAGAGTTCCCAGAAGCACTTGGCTGTGACACACCTAATTCTACACCTTCATTCCTCTCAGAGCAGGTTTCAGAGAGGACTGAAGGTCTAGTGGGGTTGGAGATGCCAGCTGATGAGGAGCAAGGAGAGGTCCGCTTTGTTCTTTGGTGTGGGTCTTTGAGGTATGCTTGCCAACGAGCTGCATGGCAGGTCAACATATGTCTGGTCAAGCATGTGGTGCCCAAGCGGCTGATGTTTTGGCCACGTGAGATACGCTTGAGACATATGTTGCAAATAGCAGCGGTGCGATCTGATGCACTCGTCTCAAAAAAGGCCCACACCAAAGAACTTTTAGAATAACGCACAGAGGAAGCGCTCTGCGCAGAGGAAGCTCTGCGGTGTGATTCAGTCGGTGTGCTGCCCCTAAGCTGGCCCCCGGAGGGCATCCTGCCTCGTTGGACATGTGCCTCCTCCTCCTCCTCCTCCTCCTCCCTCCTTCCAGGCACCCACGTGGAGTCAGTGCCCTCATCATCCCCTCCCTCTTCATCGCTGTAGCAAACCTGGCAGTATGCTGCAGCTTGTGGAACATGACTGCCAGATTGCTGTCCTTCTTGAGCATCCCCTCTCTCTGTGCTCACGCTACTGCCTTCCTCTAGCTGAGTGTCATCATCAGAGCCCACCAAACACTGGGCATCCTCCTGGAGCATGTACCCAACACTGTGCTCAAAGAGTTCAGGAGACTCCTCAGGAGGACGTGGTGGGTCTAGGGAAGGAGTCACTGATGATGACATTGAGAGGAGGGACGACGATGTGTTGGCAGCTGCTTTTCTACTACCCTGAGACTGGGTGAGAGAGGATGAGGAGGATGAAGAGGGCTTGGTCATCCACTCTACCAAGTCGTTGGCATGTTGCGGTTCAACATGTCCAGCTGCAGAAAAGAAGGACAAGCATGTCCCATGGCCACGTGCTGATGACAATGCACCGCGTCCACGACCAGCACTGTTGTCTCTAGACACAGAGCCTGCTTGCCCTCTTTTATCGGCTCGCGCCTGTCTGCCTCTCCTTGCTGGCCTTCCAGACATGGTAATGGCCTGAAGGGAGTTGGGTAAAACAGTAGTTGGGTAGTTTATATTGTGCTGGAGGCACACAACACCCACTAACTCCTGCAGATGCCTTTTTTATAGAACAGCAGAGTTAAAGGGGTATATACAGATGTATACTGTGCTGTGCTGGAAGCACACACAACTTCCAATAACTCCAGCAGATGTCAATCGGGCCCAAATAGAGAACAGCTATGTAGGTGGATAATAGCGGTATGTACTGGGTACAGAGCAGGCACACAGCACGCACTATCTCCTGAGTGACACTGCTGACTGCAAGCTCTATTGTTAAAGATGGACCACTAGCTATATAGGTGAGGTGAATATCACGGTGTATACTGCGGTCAGGGCACGCAGACAATAACCAGAAAACAGCAGAGTTAAAGGGGTATATACAGATGTATACTGTGCTGTGCTGGAAGCACACACAACTTCCAATAACTCCAGCAGATGTCAATCGGGCCCAAATAGAGAACAGCTTTGTAGGTGTATATAGTGGTATGTACTGGGTACAAAGCACGCAGACAGCACGCACTAACACTACTGACTGCAAGCTCTATTATTAAAGCTAGATCACTAGCTATATAGGTGAGGTGAATATAGTGGTGTATACTGCGGTCAGGGCACAGACAGTAACCACTACACAAGAGCAAAATAGTAAATCAGCCAAAAACGATTGGTGTGTAACTGTGTTGAAGGTACACAGAACACCCACTGCTTCAGATGCTAACAAACACTACACGAGGCCGCCTGAAAGGCAGCTTTATATAGTGTGGGGCGTGCACTACACAGTCTGAGCTATGATTGGCCACAGGCAGGATGCCTGTGGCCAACCATTGCTCTCCTCGCTACTGGCGCTGCGATTGGCCAAGCATGCGGGGTCACAGTGCATGCTTGGCCAATCGTGAGACAGCAATGCATTGCGCCATCGCAGTGCATTGTGGGCCACACGAATTTTGCCGCGAACGGCCCAAACGTTCGGAATTCGGCGAACGCACGAACGACCGATGTTCGAGTCGAACATGCGTTCGACTCGAACACGAAGCTCATCCCTACCTTAGATGTAACCATCCCAACTGGAAGCACTCCTAGGTCCAAAGACTACTACAAGGGAGGGCATAAGAGCAGAGTAAGTTGTGGTAACCCAAAACAATAGTAACAGGATATATGGGTATAAGAATACTGTGAAGTCATCAACTGTAAGTCAGAGAGATACTTTCCCAAAGTTAGGGTGTAAGACGATGAATGGACACGTAGAGGACCGTAGGCATACCCTGATAGGGGAGAATACTTTGCCTTTTGGTAAGCTTATGGTGTTTATGGTATGGATGGCCCACCTGTTCGTCCACGTCCCATTTTTGCATTTTGAACATAAACATAATAATACAAATAAAGATAATGATGAAGCGGATTGGGGATATATCAGCCAGTGGCTTTCACTTTTTCAAGTTAGATTTGTTAAGAGAGAGCTTTAGTTTTGTTTTCTTTCTCTCTTATCCCCAATTGGGGGAATATGACCAGAGCTGATTGTTGTTAAAAATAGTATAGCGCTGCTAGGTGTGTAATATCTTGCATGTATAGCTAGGGGGTTTGGAGTGTACCACAAGATGTAAGCTTGTATACACGTCGTGGTAGAACATTTTCTGTAATGGTATTAGGGTTTAAATTCAAATTTAAAGAGTGCTTAGGGTATATTCAGACATTGAGGAGGATGTGCATACAGGTGTGATGATCCATCAAGTCTTCTGTGGATATAACCATTCGTTATTACCCAGGAGACTGTATAGGTATAAGATTTTAAACTGGGACATTTGATGTGTATTAACATGAATATGTTGCGCAAGATACCATAAGAGTATAGCCTGTGGATAACCGCATTGTGACAAAGTCAAGCTGTGGGCATCCAGGAGCGGAGGTGACTATGTTGATAATAGCAAACAATCTGACAGGTAGGTCCTGGTTTAGTCTGTGAATACCTCCAGCTAAGAATAAAAATATGGGCAAAAAGGAGTGAGAGAACATTTGTCCTCTGTCAAGGTTGTCAGGGTAATTGAAAGTGCTTTTGAAATGGTACAATGAGAGCAGCTAGTTAGGGCTAATAGGTGGATGCACAAGTAAAACGGAAAGGTAGCATACCTTTCTCTCTTTTTTTTCCCCCCCTTTTCCTTTCCCTTCCATTGAGCTCTGGGTAACATGGTGGTGGGGTTGTTTAGGTAATGGGTGGAATAAGGGAATGAGCTGGGGAATGGATAAAGGTGAGAGGTTGACATGTGCAATTCTTTTAGTTCCCAATCTGATTTCTAATAAATTTAGACAAATTTGTTAATTCGTAAGTATCTGAATTTCCAAATTTTTCTGAATTTTTCCGACTATTCCGAAATTCGAAAATTTGAAAAATTGGAAATTTGAAAATGCAAAATTTCTAAAATTAGAAAATTTGGAAATTCAAAATTCAGAGATTCGAAATTCGAAAATCTGAATATGTGAAATTTCCAGAATTTGGAAATTAAAAAATTCAGAAATTTGAAAATCCAAAAATTCTAAAGAACTAAAATCCAAAAATAATGAAAATCCAAAAATTCTAAGAACTAAAATCCAAAAATAATGAAAATCCAAAAATTCAAAGAACTAAAATCCAAAAATAATGAAAATCCAAAAATTCTAAGAACTAAAAATTTTAAAATCTGAAATAATAACTAATAACTAAAATAATACTAGCTATTAAATTATAGTTATTGCAATTTCCTTTCAAATTTGGCTGTTAGTGAATATAACAAATACAAATTTATCCTAAGTTACAAAATATCTGTAATAATGAATGGCGTATCTAAATGAATGGAATGTAACAAATTAATAATAACAAACAACAAAGGATTCGCCCTGGGACTTTAAATGAAGTGGGTACTGTTTCCGCCAGTAAACATAACAGTAGTAAATATAATATAAGGTTTATTCAAATACAATTGTTTACATGGATAAATAACATCAACGGTTGCCAATATAAAATATATAAACAAGGAGTATTGGTACATAAATGTAGAAGTAGTACATGGTACACGGGCATCATACTACCCGACTAGTTTCGTGAGATCCAGCTCGCTCTTCAGGGGTGGATGTGTGTAACAATGTACCTAGGATGAACAAAAATATATATGTTTGGCAATATAGCACAGTATTAGTTATAACAGCGCAGGGTAGGAGGGGTTGTAGGCCCCCCCATACTTACCACTGAGCTTGGCCATGGCTCCAGGTGTGCAGCCTCGAGACGGCAGCAGCTAATGCCTCCCCTGGGAGCTGAGGGGGCAGGATCAAATGGGCCCCCAACCAGGGCCAAACAGAGAGCACCACCACCATTCTCACCTCTGCCAGCAGACCATTAAGCATTTAGAGGAGGAAGTCCAACTGCCTCACCTCACTCATTGCAAGGCCCGGCACAACTGAATACACTGTGAGTTCTGTTTGAATCCAAAGACTTTCCTAACACGGCTATATACGATATCCAAGATGCATACACAAACCTTTCTCCCACACTGATTCACTAAGCCAAACTTCAGTTACAGATATTCCCAACCTTCAACTTAGCTACCAGAACTATAACAACACCATCGCCAAGGCTCCTTTATTGCTTCTTGTGGCAACACCGAATCCTCCTCTCTTAACCAAGAGAAAGCTGTGTCCAGGTAGACATCATGAACCCTTTCTTTTTTTTTTTTCTCTCTTTTTTTTTTCTTCAGGATACTCTGCTTCAGACCTGTTATGTCTCACCTATAATGATGACAAACCAGAACTCCTCAATCGTTACTACCTGAATGGAGACCCACCTCCTCTACTTGCAGTTAGATATAGGCCATGAACAATTACATATAGATATTTCTTTACCTTCTACTACAAAGCAATGCTTAGCCTTTATGCTGGAATAAGAACCTAGGTAGCCCCTTCCTCTCCATTCACTACTCCCCTTCTCCATGTACCCTCACCACTTCCTTAACTTACCTCCCCCTGTTCCTTTATTCTACCATTCCCCTCCCCGTTCTCCTTACTCCCTTATTTTTCAACACACATCTCCCCTTCCCTCCTCTCCTCTTCTTAATACCTTCATCCCCTCCCATTCCCTCTAGACATGTGCACTGCCGAAAAAAGAATGAAAATTAAAAAAATCCCCAAACTTTAAATAATAACTAACTAACTAATAATAACTAACTATTAAATTATAGGTATTAGAATTTCCTTTCAAATTTGACTGTTAGTGAATGTAATGAATACAAATTTATCTGAAGTTATGAATTAACCGAAATAAAGAATACCGCATCTAAACAAATGAAACAGAACAAAATAATAATAAATAATAATAATACGTTTTTATTAGTACTATTATTATTTTTATTTCTTATTATTAATTTGGAGACAAAGGAAAAGGTCTGGTGTCCCCAGTGACACACTTCCATCCCTGTAATATATAACAAACAACAAAGGATTCGCCCTGGGACTTTAAATGAAGTGGGTACTGTTTCCGCCAGTAAACATAACAGTAGTAAATATAATATAAGGTTTATTCAAGTACAATTGTTTACATGGATAAATAACATCAACGGTTGCCAATATAAAATATATAAACAAGGAGTATTGGTACATAAATGTAGAAGTAGTACATGGTACACGGGCATCATACTACCCGACCAGTTTCGTGAGATCCAGCTCGCTCTTCAGGGGTGGATGTGTGTAACAATGTACCCAGGATGAACAAAAATATATATGTTTGGCAATATAGCACAGTATTAGTTATAACAGCGCAGGGTAGGAGGGGTTGTAGGCCCCCCCATACTTACCACTGAGCTTGGCCATGGCTCCAGGTGTGCAGCCTCGAGACGGCAGCAGCGTATGCCTCCCCTGGGAGCTGAGGGGGCAGGATCAAATGGGACCCCAACCAGGGCCAAACGGAGAGCAGGCATGGCAAAGGTGTAGTGATGTATCCCTAGGGTCCTCATTGGTCGATAAAACGTATAGGCTGTGAACATAAGTATGTTTGTCAGGCATCTGAAGTAGTAGAGTAAAATCAATAGATATTGGTATAAAGATATGTATGCATGTATGCATGAATGAAAGGCCTGAGCCAAAAGTTGTAGGGCCATGAAGATGGTTAGAAACCTAGGACAACAGAGGGGTACTACCAGGTGACAAAGAGGGGGGAAAGAGGTGAACTACAATTGTGTGGGTAATGATGTATCCCTAGGAACCTCATTAGTCAATAAAGCGTATAAGCTATAAACAAATATATTTATCAGGCATCTAAAGTAGTAAAGTAAGATCAATGAGTATAGGCATAAAGATATGTATAGCCAAGTAAAGCCTGAATCAAGGATGGTAGGGACATGGAGATGGTGGAAACCATAGGGTAGCAACGGGGTACTGGCAGGTGACAAGGTAAGAAAAGAAAAAAAGAAAGATGGACTCGTGTGGAAAAATCATCAGTATCCAAGAAAAATATAAATAAATAAATAAGAATAAGTGCTCGTAAGATAAACAATGTGTGAGATATGCAAGTGTGCCTAAATAAGGTAAGTATCAAAAAGGTGAATATGGTAGGTACCTGAGTCAGGTGAATATCCTAAGTATAAAAGTAATGAGACACAGCAAGCAATCTCCACAGCTGTGTGTGTCCTCAGTGAAGAGTGAAATGAAATGCAAGCCATGCCTGACCTCCAATTTAACCCCCGGAAGGCCCCAACAGACTCCGCCCCCAACACCATGTGTGGATGGCTGACATGTGAGTGCAGGAGGCACCCACTGTCATAGGAAGGCAAGCAAATGCAAGCGTACCCCCATTCCATCTGATGATATAGTGCGTCCAGCTATGCCGACGTCTGCAAAATCGCGATTTTGCAGACGTCGGCATAGCTGGACGCACTATATCATCAGATGGAATGGGGGTACGCTTGCATTTGCTTGCCTTCCTATGACAGTGGGTGCCTCCTGCACTCACATGTCAGCCATCCACACATGGTGTTGGGGGCGGAGTCTGTTGGGGCCTTCCGGGGGTTAAATTGGAGGTCAGGCATGGCTTGGATTTCATTTCACTCTTCACTGAGGACACACACAGCTGTGGAGATTGCTTGCTGTGTCTCATTACTTTTATACTTAGGATATTCACCTGACTCAGGTACCTACCATATTCACCTTTTTGATACTTACCTTATTTAGGCACACTTGCATATCTCACACATTGTTTATCTTACGAGCACTTATTCTTATTTATTTATTTATATTTTTCTTGGATACTGATGATTTTTCCACACGAGTCCATCTTTCTTTTTTTCTTTTCTTACCTTGTCACCTGCCAGTACCCCCTTGCTACCCTATGGTTTCCACCATCTCCATGTCCCTACCATCCTTGATTCAGGCTTTACTTGGCTATACATATCTTTATGCCTATACTCATTGATCTTACTTTACTACTTTAGATGCCTGATAAATATATTTGCTTATAGCTTATACGCTTTATGGACTAATGAGGTTCCTAGGGATACATCACTACCCACACAATTGTAGTTCACCTCTTTCCCCCCTCTTTGTCACCTGGTAGTACCCCTCTGTTGTCCTAGGTTTCTAACCATCTTCATGGCCCTACAACTTTTGGCTCAGGCCTTTCATTCATGCATACATGCATACATATCTTTATACCAATATCTATTGATTTTACTCTACTACTTCAGATGCCTGACAAACATACTTATGTTCACAGCCTATACGTTTTATCGACCAATGAGGACCCTAGGGATACATCACTACACCTTTGCCATGCCTGCTCTCCGTTTGGCCCTGGTTGGGGTCCCATTTGATCCTGCCCCCTCAGCTCCCAGGGGAGGCATACGCTGCTGCCGTCTCGAGGCTGCACACCTGGAGCCATGGCCAAGCTCAGTGGTAAGTATGGGGGGGCCTACAACCCCTCCTACCCTGCGCTGTTATAACTAATACTGTGCTATATTGCCGAACATATATATTTTTGTTCATCCTAGGTACATTGTTACACACATCCACCCCTGAAGAGCGAGCTGGATCTCACGAAACTAGTCGGGTAGTATGATGCCCGTGTACCATGTACTACTTCTACATTTATGTACCAATACTCCTTGTTTATATATTTTATATTGGCAACCGTTGATGTTATTTATCCATGTAAACAATTGTACTTGAATAAACCTTTATATTATATTTACTACTGTTATGTTTACTGGCGGAAACAGTACCCACTTCATTTAAATTCCAGGGCGAATCCTTTGTTTGTTATATATTACAGGGATGGAAGTATGTCACTGGGGACACCAGACCTTTTCCTTTGTCTCCAAATTAATAATAAGAAATAAAAATAATAATAGTACTAATAAAAACGTATTATTATTATTTATTATTATTTTGTTCTGTTTCATTTGTTTAGATGCGGTATTCTTTATTTCGGTTAATTCATAACTTCAGATAAATTTGTATTCATTACATTCACTAACAGTCAAATTTGAAAGGAAATTCTAATACCTATAATTTAATAGTTAGTTATTATTAGTTAGTTAGTTATTATTTAAAATTTGGGGATTTTTTTAATTTTCATTCTTTTTTTGGCAGTGCACATGTCTAGAGGGAATGGGAGGGGATGAAGGTATTAAGAAGAGGAGAGGAGGGAAGGGGAGATGTGTGTTGAAAAATAAGGGAGTAAGGAGAACGGGGAGGGGAATGGTAGAATAAAGGAACAGGGGGAGGTAAGTTAGGGAAGTGGTGAGGGTACATGGAGAAGGGGAGTAGTGAATGGAGAGGAAGGGGCTACCTAGGTTCTTATTCCAGCATAAAGGCTAAGCATTGCTTTGTAGTAGAAGGTAAAGAAATATCTATATGTAATTGTTCATGGCCTATATCTAACTGCAAGTAGAGGAGGTGGGTCTCCATTCAGGTAGTAACTATTGAGGAATTCTGGTTTGTCATCATTATAGGTGAGACATAACAGGTCTGAAGCAGAGTATCCTGAAGAAAAAAAAAAGAGAGAAAAAAAAAAAAGAAAGGGTTCATGATGTCTACCTGGACACAGCTTTCTCTTGGTTAAGAGAGGAGGATTCGGTGTTGCCACAAGAAGCAATAAAGGAGCCTTGGCGATGGTGTTGTTATAGTTCTGGTAGCTAAGTTGAAGGTTGGGAATATCTGTAACTGAAGTTTGGCTTAGTGAATCAGTGTGGGAGAAAGGTTTGTGTATGCATCTTGGATATCGTATATAGCCGTGTTAGGAAAGTCTTTGGATTCAAACAGAACTCACAGTGTATTCAGTTGTGCCGGGCCTTGCAATGAGTGAGGTGAGGCAGTTGGACTTCCTCCTCTAAATGCTTAATGGTCTGCTGGCAGAGGTGAGAATGGTGGTGGTGATCTACTATGCGTATGTCACGAGGATCCTGGCAGCAGTGGTCAGTCCGGACCTTACGCCGCGCGTCCGCGGGTGCGCGCGTGTGTGCGCTCGTTGGCGCCAGGTGGGCTATTTAACTCAGTTGACCACATCCAGTTCTTGCTGTCTGATCTACAGCGTGCGAGTACCCTGATTCCGAGAACCTGCCTTCTGTGACCTGTTGACCTGTTGACCCGGCTTGTTTACTTACTGCTCCTGCTATCCGCCTGCATCTGACCCCGGCCTGCCTGACCTCCCCTCTGCTTGATCCTTCAGTGCCTTGCTGCCTGCCCGTTTACCGACCCGGCTCGTCCGACCATCCACCTGCTTGATCCTTGGTACCTCTGCTGACCGTCTGACCTCCGACCCGGCTTGTCTGACTGCTCTGCTTCCAGCCTCCTGTTCCGGTGCCGTCTGCTGCTCTACCTCCAGTAGTGGTTCCAGCACCTGCCTGAAGTCCTGCCTCTGCCAGAGTTCCTGCATTGGTGTCCTGGTCCAGCCTCTCTGCCTGCCGCTCTGCTTCAGCTTCCTGCACCTGTCTGCTGATCCTGTTTCCCTCCGATTCCAGTCATTCCCTGATCCAGCCGTTGATCCTGCCAGACACTCGTGCCCCTCTTGACTCTTGTGTTACCTGTATACACTACCAGGGCCCTTGAGTCGGAGCCGCAAGAGAGTTCTCCTCCTGCAAGTCGGGCTCTACCACCAGGTACGTGACAGTATCAGACAGCCATGTCCGAGCCCGCGCAGGGAGCCTCTCCCATGGACGAACTTTGTTTGCATCTGGCTGGCCTCACCCAGGCTGTTAAGAGTCTCCAGGAGGGATACACTCGTTTGGAGGAAAAGGTCCAAGCTCTCACTTCCCCCACAACCGCTCAGGGGCCTCTTCCGTCCTCTGCCGTCTCCAGCACCTCTTCTCTGACAGTGGTAATGTTGCCTCCCGAACCCAGGGTTCCCACGCCTGAAAAGTTTTCTGGAGAGCAAAGTAAATTCAGAGCATTCCGGAACTCTTGTGAACTGTACTTTGCCCTACAGCCTCGCACCTTCTCACTTGAGGCCACCAAGGTGGGATTTGTGGTGTCCTTGCTCCTGGAAGATCCTCAAGCTTGGGCTCATCGTTTGCTGGAACAGAAAGCAGAGGTCCTAACCAACCTGACCACCTTCTTTGATACGATGGCCCAGCTCTACGAGGACCCTCAACTCTCCACCACGGCCGAAGCCGCTCTGCATACCCTTCAACAGGGGCGTAGGGCCTTTGAGGACTATGTCGCTGAGTTCCGCCGTTGGAGTACAGATACGGACTGGAATGATGCGGCTCTTCGTTACCAGTTTCGTATGGGGCTCTCAGACCCACTGAAAGATGAACTGGCTCGTGTGGGAGTCCCACAAACTCTGGATGCCCTGATTAATCTGGCCATTCAAATTGATCGACGGCTGAGGGAACGAAGAGCTGAAAGAGGTGCTGGGTCTACTCGTCCCTCCTGGATGCTGCCTCGGGTACCTAACTACTCTCATCCAGCTCCCACTCCTAGTCCTGTTCCAGCACCTGATACTTCCGAACCTATGCAGCTCGGAGTCCTTCGCCCTGCTCTCACGATGGAGGACCGCCAACGTCGTCGGGTCAACAACTTGTGACCGGGGAGATCACATTTTTCTCTCCTTATTGCCAGCAGTACTGTCTCCTGAAGAATCCTGGCGAATCCTCTGCCTTACTATGTCTGGACTGTGATTCTGAGCTTCGCCAAGCAGTTCCTGAAGTATATCATGACTACCTATCGTCTTCAGTAAGAAGGGGACGGAAACTCTGCCGCCCCATCGGGCATATGACTGTCCCATTGAACTCCTTCCCGGGGCTGAAATTCCCTTTGGTAGGATCTTTCCACTGACCGAACTGGAACAGGAAACTCTGAAAATCTACATAGACGAAAACCTGAAGAAAGGCTTCATTCGACCCTCCACTTCCCCAGCGGGTGCAGGCATCTTCTTTGTGGAAAAGAAAGACCATACCCTCCGGCCCTGTGTTGACTACAGAGAGTTAAATAAGATAACTGTAAAGAATCGATACCCGCTTCCTCTGGTACCAGAATTATTTCAGAGACTGGGAACTGCCTCTACCTTCACTAAGCGGGATCTCAGAGGGGCCTACAATCTGGTTCGTATCAGAAGTGGGGATGAGTGGAAGACAGCTTTTCGTACCCGCTTTGGGCATTTTGAATATCTGGTGATGCCCTTCGGATTGTGCAATGCTCCCGCTACCTTCCAGTATTTCATTAATGATGTCTTCCGGGACTATTTAGACTTGTTTGTCATTGTCTACCTTGACGATATCCTAATTTTTTCCCCTTCTCTGGACTCTCATCGCAAACATGTTAAATGTGTCCTGGACCGGCTCCGGCAACACGGGCTGTACGCTAAGGCTGAAAAATGTGCTTTTGAACAAGAAAGTATCTCATTTCTGGGCCTAGTTATTTCTGTGGAAGGAATAAGGATGGATCCACAAAAGATTTCTGCAATTCTTGACTGGCCAGCTCCTACTGACAAGAAAGGGGTCCAACGTTTTGTTGGCTTCGCCAATTTTTACAGGAAATTTATCAAGGGGTTCTCCACTATCATCTGCCCAATCACGCAACTAACCAAGCAAGGGGTGCGTTTTCATTGGTCCCCGGAAGCTCAAGTCGCTTTCGAGTCCCTCAAGAGACTATTTACCTCCGCGGATGTCTTAAAACATCCCGATTCTTCTCTACCATTTGTCCTGGAAGTAGACACCTCTGAAATCGCTGTTGGAGCTGTCCTCTCCCAACGACAAGGTACCAAAGCTTCACTTTTTCCAGTTGCCTTCTTTTCCCGAAAGCTGTCCCCCACGGAGAGAAATTGTGACGTAGGTGATCGCGAATTACTGGCCATAAAATCTGCCCTGGAAGAATGGCGATACCTGTTAGAAGGAGCTGCTCATCCTATCCTGATCTACACAGATCACAAGAACCTGGAATACCTGAAGTCTGCAAAGAGGCTGAGACCGCGACAAGCTAGGTGGGCCTTGTTCTTTTCCAGGTTCTCATTCCATGTTACTTACCGGCCCGGCTCCAAGAACACGAAACCCGATGCCCTTATCTAGGATGTTTCACAAATCCGAAGAAACTTCGCCCCCTGACACTATCCTGGCCACAGGGAACTTTCTCCTGCTACAGGAAGACCTGCTCTCGCGGTTGAAACAAGCTTCCATGGGGTCAACACCCACCGTTGGAACTGAGTTACAGGTCAGGGATGCACTGTTTTGGTACGGCAGCAAAATCTTTGTACCCGAATGCTTATAGGTGGCCATTCTCGAACTTTGCCATGATCATGCACTAGCAGGGCACTTTGGTGCCTACAAGACTGCTGATCTTGTCCAGCGTACTTTCTGGTGGCCCCAAGTACTTAAGGACTGTAGGAGTTACGTGGAGTCCTGCACCACCTGTGCTCGGAGCAAAACCCGTAGGTCCAGAGCCTGGGGGTTACTGAAACCTCTGCCCATTCCAGACAGGCCTTGGAAGATGTTGTCTATGGACTTCGTTGTCGATCTACCCCCTGCAGCTGGGCATACTGCCATCTTTGTGGTGGTAGATCGGCTGTCTAAAATGGCCCATTTCATTCCGATGAAGGGTACCCCCTCTGCTTCCGAGACTGCCCAGATGTTTATCAGGGAAATAATTCGACTTCATGGAATCCCAACCAATATAGTTTCTGACCACGGAGTGCAATTTACCTCACGGTTTTGGAAAACGCTGTGTAAAGTCCTGGGAATTACGCTATCATTCTCCACCGCTTACCATCCTCAGACGAATGGTCAGACCGAGAGGACCAATCAGACCCTCGAGCAATACCTGCATTGTTTTTCATCCTTTTCTCAAGATGACTGGATCACACTGCTTCCATTGGCCGAATTTGCTTATAACAATTCCATGCATTCTGCTACCAAGCAAAGTCAGTTTTTTGCTAATTATGGTTTTCATCCAGCTTTCCTTCCTAATTCCATTTCCAAATGTTCTGTGCCAGCAGTCTTGGAAACTATAAATTTTTTCTCCTCGAACAACCAATTATTACAGAAGACCATGGCAAGATCCCAGGAGCAGAATAAGGAAGTGTTCGACAGGAAGAAGCGGGGTGAATTGTTGCTCGAACCAGGTGACCGTGGTTATCCTCTGCGAACCTTAGATTGTCTTGTCCTTCCAGGAAATTGGGTCCCAAATTCCCAGGCCCTTTCCCTGTAAAGAGGAGAATTAACGAGGTGGCTTATGAGCTGGAGCTCCCGGATTCACTCAAAATCCACCCTGTTTTTCATGTCTCCCTGTTGAAACCCTTTGTCCCCAATCCTTTTCCTGACCGGAATGTGAATCCTCCGGATCCTGTAATAGTGAGTGGGGAGGAGGAATTTGAAGTTGAAGCTATCCTGGATTGTAGGAAAAGGAATAACCAAGCTCAATTTTTAATTAAATGGAAAGGCTATGGCCCGGAGGAGAATTCTTGGGAGCCTGTGGAGAATATCCATGCAAAGACTTTAATCCAAGCTTTCAGGAGATTGCACCCTGAAAGATGGGCCCGGTTGGGCATCCGGAGGCTGCCCCATGAGGGGGGGCAATGTCACGAGGATCCTGGCAGCAGTGGTCAGTCCGGACCTTCCGCCGCGCGTCCGCACGCACGGGTGCGCGCGTGCGCGGTCCTGCGCGCGTGTGTGCGCGCTCATTGATGCCAGGCGGGCTATTTAACTCAGTTGACCACATCCAGTTCTTGCTGTCTGAGCTACAGCGTGTGAGTACCCTGATTCCGAGAACCTGCCTTCTGTGACCTGTTGACCCGGCTTGTTTACTTACTGCTCCTGCTATCCGCCTGCATCTGACCCCGGCCTGCCTGACCTCCCCTCTGCTTGATCCTTCGGTGCCTTGCTGCCTGCCCGTTTACCGACCCGGCTCGTCCGACCATCCACCTGCTTGATCTTTGGTACCTCTGCTGACCGTCTGACCTCCGACCCGGCTTGTCTGACTGCTCTGCTTCCAGCCTCCTGTTCCGGTGCCGTCTGCTGCTCTACCTCCAGTAGTGGTTCCAGCACCTGCCTGAAGTCCTGCCTCTGCCAGAGTTCCTGTATTGGTGTCCTGGTCCAGCCTCTCTGCCTGCCGCTCTGCTTCAGCTTCCTGCACCTGCCTGCTGATCCTGTTTCCCTCCAATTCCAGTCATTCCCTGATCAAGCCGTTGATCCTGCCAGACACTCGTGCCCCTCTTGACTCTTGTGTTACCTGTATACACTACAAGGGCCCTTGAGTCGGAGCCGCAAGAGAGGTCTCCTTCTGCAAGTCGGGCTCTACCACCAGGTACGTGACAGTGTACCACCTTGGCACCATCTTGTCTGATGTCTTCTCTAGGTCTGGGTCGCTGTGGAGGTGGCATCTCCATACCAGTCGGGTATATCTACCAGTGGTATGTCAAGGCTTGTACAGAAGGTACGTATATCTTCTGGTGTTCGGAGGTTTTCCGTGTACAATACCCCCTGAGGGTGGTTGATAGACAGAACGGGAACTTCCAGCGGTATGGTATTCCACAGGTGTGTAGGAGTTTTAATGAGGACGAAGATCCTTTCGATGCTGTGGAGTTATGTGTGAGAGTTCTTGGTAGAGCTTAATATCTGCACCATTGTAGATAATGTGATTGCGATTTCTGGCTCTGCGTAGGATCTCTTCTTTTAGGCAAAAGCTTGCTAGGCAGCAGATCACATCCCTGGGAGAGTCTTTGTCTCTGCCCCTGGGGCGAAGTACACAATGGAACCTTTCCATGTGAATCAGTGTTTCATGTGGTCTGTCAAGCAGGTCATTGAACAGTTAGAATAGCTTGTTGCAGTTGGCTTGTTTCCACCATTTCAGGGAAACTGCGTATCTTTAGATTTCTTCTGTGGCCAAATCTTCAATTTGGTGTTGTAGCTCATGGAGATAATTCATGTATGCATCAGATACCTGATGATGTAGCCACTGGATGTCAGCATCATGGCATGTCGCCATTTCCTCCACTTCATTCAGGTGCGTGGTTACGCAAGTACTATACCCTACTGATGCATTACATCAGAGGGGGGCGGGGTCACCCATACGTCACTGGGGAACACCATGGCTTCCCTCATCAGCGTCAGAGAGGGCGGGGTCAGGTGACAGATGGCCCCACCCTCCTAATATAAGAAACGTTAGCGCTGGGATCCCCGCAGTGTCTCCGCAGAAATGGTAGGGGTACTTTTGCACCCCCCTTACCATTTCAAACAGGGGGGAGCCGGGATCTGGGGGTCCCCTTGTTAAAGGGGGCTTCCAGATTCTGATAAGCCCCCCGCCTGCAGACCCCCACAACCACTGGCCAGGGTTGTGGGGATGAGGCCCTTCTCCACATCAACATGGGGACATGGTGCTTTGAGGGGTCACAGACCCCCAAAGCATCCTCCCAATGTTGAGGGTATGTGGCCTGGTACAGGAGGGGGGGGCGCTCTCTCGTCCCCCCCTCTTTTCCTGCGGCCTGCCAGGTTGCATGCTCGGATAAAGGGTCTGGTATGGATTTTTAGGGGGACCCCACGTCAATTTTTTTTTTATTTGATGCAGGGTTCCCCTTAATATCCATACCAGACCTGAAGGGTCTGGTATGGATATTTAGGGGACCCCCACGTAAATTTTTTTTAATTTGACACTGGGTTCCCCTTAATATCCATACCAGACCTGAAGGGCCTGGTAATTGAATTTAGGGGAACCCCCATGCTTTTTAAAAAAATTTTTTTTTTATTTCTTATTAATGAATGAATTGTCGGCTAATACAGAGAACACTCATTGAGTGTTCTCTGTATTACGGGAGCCGACAATGGAAAGTGATTTTAAAAGACTTTTTTTCCTTGCGAAATGACACTTTGTGCAGGGACAGTTCTAAGCACGGGAAACGTGCGTCCCTTCACAGGCATACTATAGACACCCCCCAGGTACGAAATTTAAAGGAATATTACACTTTTATTGTTTCACTTTAACCATTATTAAAATCACTGCTCCTGAAAAAAACGTCAGTTTTGAAAACTTTTTTTGCATTGATCCATGTCCCCTGGGGCAGAACCCAGGTCCCCAAACACTTTTTAGGACAGTAACTTGCATATTAGCCTTTAAAATTAGCACTTTAGATTGTGAACGTTCGAGTCCCATAGACTTTAATAGAGTTCTAAAATTCACACGAAGTTTAGGTCTGTTCGCAGGTTCTGGGGGGTGTTCGGCTCATCCTTACTCAGTACATGTCGAGGGGGAGAAATGAAGCCAACAACCTTGGCAGCCTTTAAGGGGGGGAGTTGAAAATGAGAAGAGAAACACAGGCGCCTCTAGGTTAGAACTGTAAACATTTTAATGAGATGCAGGTGCATTATCCAGTTACATGGAGGTTAAGGAAGTAAGACACAACTCCATACACACTGGTGTGGTGTTCACCGCAGAGCAGCGTTCTGAACAGCTGATTTTTCTGCCTGTGGGGGAGAAATGCTAGCAAGCAGGATCTCTGGGACCACGGAGATGAAACCGAGGCTTGGATCAGGCTGATGGTGAGGGCTGGAATGTGGCACTGGGAATGATGATGTCACTGGTGGGTTGCAACGGTGGGTTGCAACAGCCATAGGTATATCAGTTGGTTCAATGCCTACACAGCCATGAGTATGGTCCTAGGTAAGTTCCTGGCATTATTCAAGTTGATTAGTTGCAGCCTCCTAGTTGTCCAAAGAGTAATAATTAATAAGAAATGTTGTATCATAAACTGTTAGTTATTAAGATACACTAGAAAAACATGAGCTTTAGATTGTTAGATAAGGGAAGCTGAATGGATCTCAGAAGGTTATAATGTGCATTGCATGGGGGTTAGGGAACCAACAGTAGGTTGAAATATCACCCAAGGTAGAGTAAGATGGAGCAATTGACGCATCCAATTTATCAGGCCATGTCATCCAGTTATGGATCCAGAGTCAAAGCTTGATGCCATATGTAGGGTAGTGCAGGAAGGTGAACATTACCCTGGGGTAACCTGAAGTAAGTAGGAGAAAAAGGCCACTCCATTACTACTAGTGGAGGAAGCTCAAAAGTCCGCACAACATATTGTATGTATTCAGAGTTGTGGAGAAAGTGTGTTTTACAAGCCCTGCGCATTTGAAGGTGGAAGGGATATATCCCCATTGGTATGAAATATTGTGCTTGCAAAGCAAGTTGAGGAGAGGTTTTAGTATTTTGCATTGTTCCAATGTGCGCTTCGTTAGGTCTAGTAAGAGGGTGATCGTGGCCCCATAAAAATCTACAGGCCTTGATAAGTGAACTTGCTGACATCTTTGTAGAAGCAGATAACATCCCTCGGCCTTGTTTGTGTAGCACCCTGGTGTTTAGGCAGGGTTGCTATTAAATCTGCCAAGTGATAGTTGCTTTGGCTAATTGTCAGGAGGTCAACTGATTTCACCCTAACTCTGAAATTGCTTCTTTCTTCTGTCGCTAGGTGGTCGGGTACCTGGTGACATTATACAAGACAAGGGCATTGCAAGGACAGATGAGGAATGAGTGGGGTGTCTCAGCCAATGGGCAGGGATTTTCTTGAGCCTGCTGGGGGAACCTATTTATTTGAATGGAGTCAGGTGAGCAGGGTTGTGTGCTACCTGGACAGCAGTCTAGGTGGATGTGTGTTGTAGTGGCCTGGGCTGCTGTGCCATAAGCCTTGGGGACATCTGGCTGATAGGCTGTCTGAGGGCCTATCCAGAAGTAAGAAAGCAGCATAGGGTTGGGACTGCAGCTTGCAGTTTAACCAGAAGCAACGGTTTTGCTGGCCGGAGAACCAGCTGTGGTCGGAGGTAGAGGGGAAGCTGTCATCACTTAGGGACCATCCACTTTGCTACCAGACACTGCTGTGAGTAGCTGAAGCACGTACCTGAGCAGCATTCTTACCAGAAGGGGACAGTGAAGAATTGGGAAGACTTCGGTAGGTGCCAAGCCAGGGAACCAGCCAGTGGATATGATGCTTGCGGAGCATTATTGTGTGCCAAGCCAGGGACTAAGCAGGCCAGTGAGGTGACGCTTGAGGAGCATCTGTGAGTGCCAAGCTAGGGACCCAGCATGGACGCGGGGGTGATGCTTGAGTGAGAAGATCGGAGGGGCTCAGGAGATCCAGTGGCAAGTGGCTCTGTTATGCCATGTACACGCGACCGGACTTTCCGGCAGAAAAGTACTGACGGTCTTCCCGATGCAATTCCGACTGAACGGACTTGCCCACACACGATCACACCAAAGTCTGTTCGTTTCGAACGCGATGACGTACGACGGAACTAGAAAAGGAAGTTCAATAGCCAGTAGCCAATAGCTGCCCTTGTGTCGTATTTGGTCCATTGGACTAGCACACAGACGAGTGGTTTTCTTGATAGAAATTGATTCCATCAGACAGATTTGAAACATGTTCTATTTCTAGGTCCGTCAGAATTTTTGAAGAAAAAGTCAGATGAAGCCCACAAACGATTGTAATATCCACCGGAATGATTCCGTCTGGCCTTTTCTGCTAGAAAGTCCAGTCATGTGTATGCAGCATTAGTCTAGTAAAAATACTGGGAGCTCAGCTGAGTAAAGTTCTACAATAGGATATTGTAGAAGAAGTGAAGGAGTTCATTACAACCTTTGTTAGAAACTGTTACAAGATTGTTGCCATAGGAGACAGTGGTCCTACTCATGCAGATGGGGTGTCTAGCTTGATGCCTTTTCCTGCATGGCTGTCTGCCTATAGAAGTCAAGACAATAAATCTCTTTTCATTCAAGAAGTGTCTGGTGCCCATCAATCTACCTTGCATTACACCCACTATGCCTTGTAACCCACTGTACACTGCAGGATGTCAGCTGTCCCTAAATCTGGAGGTCAAAATAGGGTCTCAAGGGGCCCAGGACTTGACTACACTTGGTCAGGGCTTTTAGGGCCCAGTGTTCTGTGGACCATGTCTATTTTATTATTGGCAGGTGCTATATGGCCCAGGTATTTGGAGAAAATGGCTTTCACTGTATTTAAGAGATCAAAATTGCCCATCTCCTTTGGCAACCTCCTACCTCTGATATTTTTATGGCAACTAAATCATCCTGGAGAAAGAACAGGGTATGCATATAGGATGTAAACATTTTTAATTAATTGAATCTATATCTCTAATGCCCTGTACACACGATCGGACTTTCCAACAACAAAACTGTGTTTTTTTGTTTGAAGGTTGTTGGCTCCAACTTGTCTTGCATACACACGGTCACACAAATGTTGGCCAACAATTAAAAACATAGTGACATACAAGACGTATGTGATATCTCCATTATGAACGCTAGTTTTACTATACCGAGCGCTTCTGGCTCGTACTTGATCCAAGCATGCGTGGACTTTTGACCAACGAACTTGTTTACACACGATTGAAAAGTCCGACAACAAAAATTTGTTGCTGGAAAATTTGAGAATCTGCTAGCCAACATTTGTTGGCCGAAAGTTCGACAACAAATGTTTGATGAAGCATACACATGCCAACACGCTCACATTCAACATTTGTTGTTGTAAAATCCGATCATGTGTACAGGGTATAAGGAATTGGTTAATGCAGAGCATGTATTCTCTAGCTCAAACTTACTCTAATTTCAGATTTGAGAGAGTGGATTTCAGATTTGTAGCCTGATTACAATTGCTGTATATATCTTTCCATTTCAGATCTGGTGATATTGCACTTTTATAGTTGTGCTTGTTAGTGTAGTAGTGTTAAAAAGTTAGGGAAAACTGACCTGTTTTAATTATCTCATCTTGAGGAAGAGCAAAGCTGGGGATAGATGAGGGCTTCATCACTGAGGAGTTCTCTTCAGGGGTGTCTGCATGTGTTGACATATTGGGAGAGCTGAAATGTGGTGCAGCCTAGTCCCCAATGGTAGAGAACATTAGACATGTGCAGAATGAAAAAATTGTTTAGTTACGTTTCGATTCGTTATTTATTTACATTTGTTTAGTTAAATGTTTAATCCGTTTAATTTGTTTTTGGAATTCGTTTTGTTTATTCATATTCAAATCAATTTGAATTTTTGCAATTTGAATTCAAATCATTTTCTAATCAATTTAGAATAGTTTTCGAATTCAAATAGTTTTTAAATCAATTTCGAACAGTTTTCGAATTCGAAAAGTTTTTGAATTTGAATAGTTTGAAAATTGGAATTTGAAATGTATTTGAATAGTTTTCAAATTTGAATAGTTTTCCATTTTCCAAAGAGAATAAAATGGAATAGATAATAAAGGAATAGGATAGAAAAATATAATAAAATAGAAAAGAATATAGCAGAAAATAAAATAATAGCATATAATGGAAAAGAAACAAATATAATACAAATAGAATAGAATGGAGTAAAAATATATTTACTATAATATAATATAAGAATAAAAGAATAGAATAGAATAAAAAAATAGAATGAAATAGAATATAACCATCTTAAATTGTAGAAGACTCTATTCAATTGTAATATAAAAGAATAGAACATTAAATAATATAATTTAAAATAAAATAGAAATCATATAACCATTTCCAAAAATTCAAATAGAATCAATTCAAATTTGAATAGAATAGAAAAGAATACAATAGAAAATAACAGAATAGTTTAGAAAAAAACAGAATAAAATAGAAAAGAATAGAAAACATATCTTCGTATTCTAATCTATTATTTTCTATTCTGTTCAAATTCAAATTGATTCCATTTGAATTTTGGTAAATGGTTGTATTATTTCTATTCTATTGTTTTTGAATTTTATTATTTTCTCTTTTTTATACTCTATTCTATTCTTTTTTTCTATTCTATTATTTTCTTATGTATTTGAATTCAAATTTATTCTATTTGAAATTTGAATTTCAGAAGATGGTTATATTCTATTTCATTCTATTTTTTCATTCTAATCTATTCTTTTATTTTCTATTTTGTTCTGTTTTACTATATTATATTCTTTTTGTTTTCTGTTATATTCTTTTTTTATTCTATTTTTTTCTATTTTATTCTCTTGGAAAATTGGAAAATATTTAGAATTCGAAAACGATTCAAATTGATTTGAAAACGATTTGAATAAATACGAATTTTGTCCGAGTTTTATTTTTTTTCGTTATTTGGGATTCATTTAAATTTGGTAATATTGTAATTCAGAAATTCAGATGCATCTGAATTGCTGGAAAAAAAATGTGTCTGAATTTCAATTCGGAAGAAAACAAATTGAACATGTCTAGAGAATGTTGGAATTCCTCTCTGGGGTAGAAGTTCCGCTGAGCTAGGATGGATCCGTAAAGGTCAGTCTGCCATGGAAACTCATTCAAGCAGTGGAATTAGAGATGCTGAGGTATGAGTGAGGGAAGGTTCCCAGGTCTGCCAAATGTGTATCTTGCTCTGCTAGGAGCAGGCCACACTTTTCATATATTAGTTTTCAAATGTTTTGTTACCATGCCAATTTAATTTGAAAAAAGGATCAAACACTAAAGTAGGAGTTCTTGTATACATACGGTATCATTTTTTTTAAATGTTATCAGACTAGAGTTTGAGTATAAAATAAGAAGTATAAAATAAGAATTGTTTAGAAAGTTTAGGCATTGTCAGGAAATTGTTTTACTTGAATAGACTGTATTTATATTTAAAGAAGAATTCTAGGTATGGCATTTTTACATACGTAACTATGCATATATGGGCTCTGTTTCTGTATTATAGATTACTGTCCCCTGCTCTGTGCCTTTCTGACCCCTTGTACTGTGCCCTTCTCACCCATGAACTGTGCCCAGCTGACCCTCTGCCCTCCATGTACTGTGCCTTCCTGACCCTGGTACTTTGCCCTCCAGCACTCCCTGTATTGTGCCCTCCTGACCCCCTCACTGTGCCCTTCTGCCTCCCTGTACTGTGCCCGTGTCCCCTGTAGTATGCTCTCTTGACCCCCTGTATTATGCCCTCTTGTTCGTTTACTGTGCCCTGGGATTCCCTGTACTGTGTCCTTCTGACTCCTCAGTACTGTGCTCTCCTGACCCCTCTATTATGCTATGCTGACCCCCCTGTACTGTGCCCTCCTGACCCCCCTGTACTGATCCCTGCAGACTCTCATTTATTGTGCCCTCCTGACCTCCCTGTACTATGCTGATTCCCTGTAAAATAAAAAAAATCAAGAAACTAGGCATGAGCTAAAAACCAAACTGGGTCTCTATAAAAACTTATCCCAAAAATCTAGACCAATGCATCATAAAAACTAATTTATTGTAAAGATGGCCAAGTAACAAATGGACATCTATAAAATCAATCATAGACCCCAAACCACTCTGTCAATATTGCACAATTATTTCACATTCTCATTCATCCTTCCCAAAAATCTAGACCAATGCATCATAAAAAACAACTTTATTGTACATGTAACAAATATACATCTATAAAATGAATTATAGATCCCGAACCACCGTGTCAAGATTGCACAATTATTTTACATTCTCATTCATCCTTGAACTTTCAACTTGTGTGCAGGAGGGTCCCAGGTACTGTTATATTGGCTATATGCAGAAGGGATGTGCAGAAAGTCCCTTAATATGATCCTTCAGGAAGACCAGGGATTATAGTATATGTCCCCCTTGTATCAGTAGCTGGAAACTATTATATGGATGCAAGAGTTCCCTCCTATAGAGTGTTATAACTGATGCATAATGTGTATTCCAACCTTGGGCAACAAGATGAGACCTGAAAATATGTGGCTGGGTACAGAGTTCTGTGCAGGACACCGCTGTCTGCTCTGCCACCCCACACTCACCAGAGTGTTGGGCTGTGGAGGGGGCGGGAGTGGATTGCTGGGAATCTGAGCCAGGTGCCAGCCTGGGGTTCTGGGCAGATCCTGTCCATATGGTTGTGATCTTTCCCCAACCTGGACCGGCTCGATTACATCAGCGGGCTTTAGCCAACTGTCAGCTGAAAATGGGTCACAGGAGTGCAGAGTGAACTGCACTCCTGAGATCCACAGAAGCGCAGCAATACAAGCTTTGGCTCTCTGACTCTTTTCTCCTTTACTTACTGTATCATCATATGACTGGTGACAGCTCGTAAAAAATAAATACATTTTCAATTACATTTTTTTCTTACATACTGTCATCGGGGGTACTATTCTGGGGGCGAACAGGATTTTTTTTTCTCTTACACTATTTTTGCTTATAACAGTGATGATCACTGCTATAAGCAATAGTTTTAACTGTCATGAATGAAGGACTTTCATTTATGAAAGCTTGCTTACTATTGTGATGCTGTATTTGGATAAAGCTAATCATATGGTACAGGGTGTCGGGTACCATGTGATAGCTATGGGCCAATCACAGCATCACAACAGTAATCAATCATATGATCGCTGTGATTGTTCATACTGAGCACCATGATCTGCTGCGTACCAGTATGTACCAGTACATCATGGTGCATACAGCTGCTGCCGCTAGCAGTAAACGTACTGTGGGTGGGCGGCAACTGGCTAAAGTTATCTATACTCGTGTTCTTATAATTGCTTGCTGTAGCTCTTATTCAACTAGGTGTGTCAGAGGGGCAGAACAGAGAACCCAAATTATCAAGCGGCTCCTGCAGAGGTAGTGATTTATTGAAGTAAAAAATTACATATAGTATGCAAAACACTGTTAAAACTGTAAGCACTATATATACTGTATATCCATTTAATTCCTATTAATAAATTATTAGGTTAACAATATGCTTTTTGTAGAATCACATCCATTTCAAATGCCCCAACCTAAGTAAAGTACATTCTCCTACTGCAATGGCTTGGTGGACACTAGGGATGAGCCGAACACCCCCCCTTCGGTTCGCACCAGAACCTTCGAATGGACTGAAAATTCGCACAAACTTTAGAACCCTATTAAAGTCTATGGGACTCAAACGTTCGCAATTAAAAGTGCTAATTTTAAAGGCCAATATGCAAGATATGCAACAGAACAAGACCAGCAATAAGGGGTATCTTCAGGTGTATACTGTGCAGGAGGCACACAACGCCCACTCTAACTGCTGAAGATGCCTGTATTACAGAAACAGAACAACACCAGCAATAAGGGGTAGCTTCAGGTGTATACTGTGCAGGAGGCACACAATACCCACTGTAACAGTGCCAGGTTCCCAAGCAAAAAGACACTGTCCCTGCCTATCTTGCTCTTTCCCTGCACGCCAACACACTACACAAGGCCACTGCGCTGGCGGCCTTATATAGTGTGGGGTGTGTACTAAACCCCCCTGAGCTATAATTGGCCACAGGCATCCTGCCTGTGGCCAATTATGGCTCTCCTTGCTGCCAGCGATGTGATTGGCCAAGCATGCAGGGTCACAGTGCATGCTTGGCCAATCATGAGCCAGTAATGCACTGCGATAGCGTAGTGCATTGTGGGTCGTTCATGCCATACAAATTTGGTGCGAACGGTCCACAAAGTTCTGAATTCGCCGAACAGGCGAACGGCCCGTGTTTGAGTCGAACATGCGTTCAAGTCAAACACCGAGCTCATCTCTACTGAACACTGCAAAAAAGGTGTCCCTGGAAACTTTTTTGAAATGTTAGCAACTATGCTGTAGTAGCGGTGTGAGTAATTTCTAGCTTCTAGACTGGTACTGGTATATGCTGGAACAATGTCACTGAGTAAAAAATGCCATACCTGGGATTCTTCTATGCAGGGAAGCACAGTACTACCCTGTTTCCCCCAAAATAAGACCTAGCGTGATTGTCGGTGATAGCTGCAATATAAGCCCTACCCCCAAAAAAAGTCCTACCCTGTTTACCCGAAAGTAAGCTCTACCCTGGAAATAAGACCTACAAGGACTTTAACTAGGGCTTATTTGGGGTGTAGGGCTTATATTGCAGCCATCATCGACAATCACTCTAGGTCTTATTTTCAACAGGGTATAAACAGAGCATCTGGCTGGTTATCATAAAACATTTCCATTAGTAGAGTAATTTAGCAAGATAAAATAATAAAAGTTAAACAAAGCCTGTTTCCTAGTAAAGGTTGTTAACATATATTAGGACAAATTACCATGGCTGTTATCCGATAACTAACAATTAAATGTGTTTAGTATCTATAGATCCAGGACCCCTAGAAGGCACAAATAGATGTGGTGGTGCCACATGTGGATCTCCAGCAAGCAATGACTCACCTCTTAATTTTAGTGAAGCAGTCTTCACCTGTTGTTGATGATGTACAGATCATCACATGCTTTCTCAGTGGCATGCAAGTCCCGCTGAGCTATGCTAATCAACAACAGCTGGTAACTACAGGTAACCACTTTTTAAATGTATAAAATCTGCAACATTGCTGAAAACATGAGGACAAGTTTAGCTAACACCTGTAAGATGACACACGTTATGAACCATAAAAACAATTAGAAGATAAGTCACACAAATTGCCCTCCAGCCTTACCATCACGTATCATGGATGTACAAAACGCTTTCTTTTTAACAAGTTATTCCCTCATTTTCCTGGTGATTCCAATGGACTCATGCTGTTTTCTTCAATTAACAGGCTTACAGTATTGTATCGTTTTCTTTTAAAGGAAAAAAAGGATCTGAATAGTTTATTGTATTAGAAGGATAGTAGCTTGCAGAGATGCAATTGACTAAACTCTGATGCTTTTACTGATTAACTAAAAAAAAATACAAACTCTGGTCTAATGCTGGTTTGTAAAATTTGCTCTGATCCTGTTCCATTTTATTTCTTTTTTTCATATATTTTTTTTTAAAATGCATTGTCTGCCGAATGCCTCTAAAAGATGGTGAGCTAAAATCTGATGCCCCAAACACACGGTCGGACATTCCAACAACAAAATCCATCAGATTTTTTCTGATGGATGTTGGCTCAAACTTGTCTAGCATACACACGGTCGCACAAAGTTGTCGGAAAATACGATCATTCTGAACACGGTGACGTAGAACACGTACAACGGGACTATGAACGGGCCAGTAGCCAATGGCTTTCGTCTGGTAATTTATTCTTAGCATGCATGGCACTTTGTCCGTCGGAATTGGCTACACACAATCGGAATTTAAATGATCTGGTTTTGTTGTCGGGAAATTTTAGATCCTGCTCTTAAACTTTGTATTCTGATGGAAAAAGTCAGATGAAGCCCACACACGATCAGATTTTCTGACAACGCGATCCGATCACACATTTTCCGTCGGAAATTCCAACCGTGTGTACAGGGCATAAGGCTGCGTTCACACTGAGGCGCTTTACAGGCGCTATAGCGCTAAAAATGGCGCCTGTAAAGAGCCTCTCCTCTCACTCTGGTGTGAAAGCCCAAGTGCTTTCACACTGGGGGTGCATTTAACCCTTTTTTCGGCCGTTTGCGGGGGTTAAAAGGCCGCAAAAACGATGGTAAAGCACCACTAAAAATAGTGGCACTTTACCGCCGACTCCCCCAACGCCCCAGCCTATGACTTTGTGTACTACACGCATACATTTATTTTTGTTGTTTAACCAGTTCCCGACCAGCGCACGACGATGTACGTCGACAGAATGGCATGGGCAGGCATATTGGCGTACAGGTACGTCCAGTCTTCAATGCCGCCCTGCCAGCGGCGCGCACCCGCGCTGGTCGGGACCCCCGTGAGTCCGGTCGCGGGACCCGCGGACTCGATCGCCGCGGGCATACCCGCGATCGCCTCACGGGACGGTTGAATGGAGGAAATGCCGTGTAAACAGCATTTCTCCATTCTGCCTAGCAACTAGTGACGCTGATCTCTGCTCCATGTGATTGGAGCAGAGATCAGTGTTCACTAAATGAAAGCCCAGCCCCCCACAGTTAGTAACACACCCCTAGGAACAATTAACCCCTACACTGCCACCCACTGGTTAACCCCTTCACTGCCAGTGTAATTTACACAGGAATCACTGCATTTATATAGCAGTGATTACTGTATAAATGACAATTTATACAAAAATGTGTCAAAAATGTCCGATGGGTCCCCCACAATGTCGCAGTCACAATAAAAATCGCTGATCGCCGCCATTACTAGTAAAAAAAAATAATAAAAAATTATTAATAAAAATGCTATAAAACTATCCCTATTTTGTAAATGCTATAACTTTTGCGCAAACCAATCAATAATTGCTTATTGTAGAATATATATATATATATATATATATATATATATATATATATATATATATAAATATGTAGAAGAATACGTATCAGCCTAAACTGAGAGAAAAAATGTTTTTTTTATATATTTTTGGGGGATATTTATTATAACAAAAAGTAAAAAATAATGCGCTTTTTTCAAAATTGTCGCTCTATTTTTGTTTATAGCGCAAAAAATAAAAACCGCAGGGGTGATCAAATACCACCAAAAGAAAGCTCTATTTGTGGGAAAAAAAGGACGTCAATTTTGTTTGGGAGTCACGTCGCACAACCGCGCAATTGTCAGTTAAAGCGACGCAGTGCTGAATCGCAAAAAGTGGTCTGGTCTTTGACCAGCAAAATGGTCCGGTCTGTAAGTGGTTAAGTACCAACCCGTGTGCAGTGTTTGGCAGGTGCTTCATGCTTTCTTAATGCCTAGGAGGAGGTGGGTAATTGGGTATGCACATTTTATGCAACCTGTTGAATAAGTAAGTTACTACCACCTGCCTTGGTAAATGGTCATTTTAAATCCCTTACCTGTTAAATTTGACAAGAGTAAAGTAAAAAAAAAAAAAGATTAAATGTCTGTTTTTTTTTTTTTTAATTTATTGAAAATATGCCTCTCCTCTTCCACTGCTCAAAAAAAAAAAAAAAAAAAAAATCTATAAGAACATACTGTCTTTACCAGTAGTAGATGTTAGTTCATGCATAGTACAAGCAGTGCCCAGCCAACCCCCTTGTCTTCTGCTGTGGTAGTCAATCAGACTGTCAGTCAGCTCCCAGTTTGTAGCCCTTAGTTTATACCATTGACCAGTGGCGGAATTATCAGGGTCGCACCAGTCGCATTTGCGACTGGGCCCTTGAGCTCCGCCACTGTAAGGGGGCCCGCCGCCGCCCGGGAGATAGTCATTTACGCGGAGTCCCGGTAAGCTCCGCCCACCCTTTCCGACTGCTCCGCCCATCCTCCCCGCCCATCCTCTGCTCCCGCACTAATCGGGGACAGTCCCCGCCTGCTCCGCCCATCCTCTCCGCCCATTCCCTCAGCCCGCACAGTCTCCGCCCAAATTCTCTGTCCCCGCTTGCTCCGCCCATCTTCTCCGTCCACACCTTCAATCACAGGCCCCGCCCAGCCTCCCTGCTCACCCAAACAAGACCGAGCAAGCAGGGGAAACCAAGTGATTTACAAGTGAGTGGCACCCATCTCTTGATCCCCCCTCCACACCACTGCTGCCACTGATACCGCCCACACCACCACTGTTACCACCACAACTGCCACTGATACCCCCCACACCACCACAACTGCCACTGATACCCCCACACCAGCACTACTGTCACTAATACCCCCACACCACCACAACTGCCACTGATACCCCTGCACACCACCACAACTGCCACTGATACCCCCGCACACCACCACAACTGCCGCTGATACCCCGCACACTGCCACTGATACCCCCCACACCAGCACTACTGTCACTAATACCCCCACACCACCACAACTACCACTGATACCCCTGCACACCACCACAACTGCCACTGATACCCCCGCACACCACCACAACTGCCGCTGATACCCCGCACACTGCCACTGATACCCCCCACACCAGCACTACTGTCACTAATACCCCCACACCACCACAACTGCCACTGAGACCCCCGCATACCACCACAACTGCCACTGATACCCCCGCACACCACCACAACTGCCACTGATACCCCCGCACACCATAACTGCCACTGATACCCCCCACACCACCACAACTGCCACTGATACCACCCACACACCACCACAACTGCCACTGATACCACCCACACACCACCATTACTGCCACTGATACCACCCACACACCACCATTACTGCCACTGATACCCCCACACACCACCATTACTGCCACTGATACCCCCACACACCACCATTACTGCCACTGATACCCCCACACCACCACTACTGCCACTGATACCCACCACACAACCACTACTACCTCTGATTCCCCCTCCCCCACACCACCACCATTTATACCCCCCACACCACCACAACCACTGCTGCCACTGATCCACCCCACCATGACCATCCAGCAATGACCATCCTTGCCACTGATACCATTCCCCTCCCCACCACTCATCCCATCCCACCCCCCCAACCATCACCCTCACCACGGATCCCATCTTCCCACCACCACTGCCACTCATCCCATCCCATCCCCCTCCAACCATCACCCTTGCCACTGATCCCATTCCCACCACCACATCTGCCACTCATCCCATTCAACCCCCCCATCACTGATCCCACCCCCCAACCACAACCCTTGCCACTGATCCCATCACCCTCACCGCTGCCACTCATTCCATTCCCCACCACCGCTACTACTGATCCCATCCCCACCCAACCAACACTGCTGCCACTGATCCCATCCTCCCCACCGCTGCCACTCTTCCCATCCTCCCCACCGCTGCCACTCTTCCCATCCTCCCCACCGCTGCCACTCATCCCATCTCTCCCTCACCACTGCCACTCATCCCATCCCCCACCACCGATGTCACTGATCCTATCCCTCCTCAAACACCACTGCTGCCACTAATCCCATCCCCCACCACCACCACTGGCACTCATCCCAGGGGCGTAACTACAGGGTTCACAATTGTGATAGCGCACATGCTGCCCCTGAACACCTAGATGGGGGAGGGGGGCATTTAGAGGAACACATCCCCTCAATTTTTCTCCTGTAGCCACTAAAAGTCTGCTTCTCCTCCTCTCCCTCTGATAGGAATTAAGTAACTGCAGGAGGAAAATGGAGAGGATTTGTTCCCCCTCCTATCCAGGTCCTGCTGCCCCCGGGATCAGTCAGAAGAGCCCTGGCTGGAGGTCAGGGGGGCCCTCCATGGTTTCTTGCATCGGGGCCCTGAAGGTTCTAGTTACGCCACTGCCATTGACAACATATGATGATTAGACAAATGGTTAGGCAAGGTTCCAAATCAGCAAAGCTGAAGTGGAATAAGGGTACAGATAAGGGCTGGTAATAGACAGAGTAATTTAGGGAACCAGGGCAGGGAGAAGACAATAGCCACAATCCAAAGGTAACCATACATCTATAGATTTCTCTTGGTCAGTATTCAGAAATCAGGTAGATTCCTCCATCCACACTAACTAGCGTGGATTAAGGGATCTCCCCTTAATCCCCAGTCACTGTTCAACCAAGTATTTTCTTTTCATTTAATCTGACAAAAGATTATTGGAAACCGCCCTTTGTTGAGATGGATGGTGTTGACAGGGCCATCCACAGATAATATTTAAGCAGATTCCACAGGAATCGGACAAAATTTGAGTCATGTAAAGTCAATAAAGATTAGCAGTTTAGGCAAGGGTGCCAGAAATCAAGCTAAGTCATAATTAAAGTAGCCTTTCATACTGTTTAAGGATGAGCTCCAGCGTGTTCGCATGCCCCACGTGCAGAGCCCACCAGGAAGTCGGTGCAGTGCTGCGCTAATCACAGGCAGTGAGACATTGCCCCGATGTGTGGCTGCAGAGATCTGCGCCGACTTTCTGGGGTGCTCTGCACGTGGAGTATGCGAACACGCCGGAGCTCATCCCTAATACTGTTTGCAGGATCTTTCCAGCACTCTGAAAGGGAGTAATAGAAACCTTCGACACAGCACCTGAGCACCAATTACTTTCTTTCTGAGTGCTGAAAAAATCCTTCAAACACAATGATATGCTGTACTGAGCTAGATGTAAAACTGAACTTTGGGCACAAAAATTTCCATTCAAGTATATACCTCAATTCAGGGCTTTTTCTCTTCGGTAATGTGGGGGAACGCATTTCCAGCACCTCAAAAGTATGTAATGGCAAGGGTACTGGGATGTGCTGTGGGGTCTATTGCCACTGGTGGGGGACTCTATTGTTGCTGGGGGGTGATTCTTATGTTGCTAGGGTTCATTTGTTGCTGAGAGGGATCTACTGTTGAGATAGGGGTGTATTGATGCTGGCTGCGGAAAGATTTGTTGTTGCTCCCAGAAGTCCATTGTAGCTGGGTAAGTATTTTGTTGGGGTGGTCCATTGTTGCTAGGAGGTATCTGTTGTTTCTGGCTGCAGGGGATCTACAGTGCCTTGAAAAAGTATTCATACCCCTTGAAATTTTCCACATATGGTCATGTTACAACCAAAAATGTCAATGTATTTTATTTGTATTTTATGAAATAGATCAACACAGAGTGGCACATAATTGTGAAGTGGAAGGAAAATGATACATGATTTTGATTTTTTTTAAACAAATAAATATGTGAAAAGTGTGGTGTGCATTTGTATTCAGCCCCCCGAGTCAATAATTTGTAGAACCACTTTTCGCTACAATTACAGCTGCGTGTTTTTTTAGGGATGTCTCTATCAGCTTTGCACATCTAGAGAGCGATATTTTTGCCAACTCTTCTTTGCAAAAATGCTTAAGCTCTGTCAGATTGGATGAAGAGCATATGTGAACAGCAATTTTCAAGTCTTGCCACAGATTCTCAATTGGATTTAGGTCTTGACTTTGACTGGACCATTCTAAGCCCTTGTACACACGGTCGGAGAATCCTTCGGAATGTGTCCTATCGGACCGTTTTGTCAGATATTCCGATTGTGTGTAGTATGCATCGGATTGTTTCCGTCGGAATATCCGTCGGACCAAATTTTCCAACTTGCTGGAAATATTTTCCGACAAACTGGTCCGATCGGACATACTCCGATCATGTGTAGCCTACTCCGACGGACAAAGTGCCACTCATGCTCACATTCAAATTCCGACATGGAAGCGCTCGGTCAGGTAAAACTACTGCTCGTAATCGATATAGCACATTCGTCACGCTGCAATGTTAAAAATTCTTTCATGAAGCGCATTCTCTTGTTCTTTACAATGCTGCAAGAAGGAACTTCTTTTGATGCTCATAGTCACACACACGTCTCCCGAACGTATTTCCTGACTCTTTTTTAACCATTTCAGAAATACAATTTTGGATTTCGTCACATCTACACAATTTTAGATTTAGTTTATTCTTTTTTGGATGCTTTTTTTTATTTTTTCCTAAACATCTCCTTTTTTGTCAGTTTGCTCATTTCTAAATTTTTTAGGGTGTTTTTTGTGTGTTAACCTACCACAAAAACATTATTGTATTTTTGATATTTTGTTTTTCTTTTTTAATCTACAGGAGGTTGTTTAGTGTTGGTACCTCTTGTTATTCATTTCACTTTGTTTTTTGGAAATGTACCTGCCTGCTCACAAATAAACTGGCCTTTTTGAAGTAAAACACATACGCAAGTATTTCTTCAAACAAAAAATACCTTTATTTAGGTGTCAGTAACAAATAAAGAGGGAGGCAGCGATGTTGAAACTGGGGAGATTAGCAAAGCCTTTGGCCCCCAGGGCACACATCAACTATTTAAACGCAAAACTTGGTGGCCTGAGGAGTACATGTCTGAGGGAGAGAAGTCCAGTCCTGAAGTCCATGAAACCCAGAACAGCAGCAGATGACATCTATGTTCCCAGGCTGTGGTACTACAACAGGCTGCATGTTCTGTCAGACCAGACTGAACCCAGGTCATCACTCTCTGGTCTACCTTCCACGCTTCCTTCCAGGCTGTGGCTGTGGTGCTGGAGGTGTGGCAGAAGGAGGAGGAGGAGGAGGAGCAGGGGCATGGGCCAAACCACACAAGTGTGTTTCTTGTGTCATTTGGCCCAACAGACCCTTGTTGAGGGTGTGTATAATAACCTCCTCACACAAGAGCTGTTGCCCCTGCTCCGTTTTTATCGAGCTTGCATGCAACCAAGGCGGCAAAGGCCTCTTGGTAGGTGGGTTTTGCTTGGAGGGCCACAGAAGCCTCACCAATCAGCCTCAGGGCCGACTCCTCAACATCCCCCCCTTTTCTCTCCCTTTTGAGTGGAACGTGGAGGGGAGGGACCTGGCATTCAGTGAGGCTCCTTTGGCCGCCCACCGCCTGGCTGCCGCTTAACCCCGCCTCCTACTGGCTGCCACTTTCCACAGCCACCTTCTGGCTGCTGCATTCCACACCCTCTGTTCCTGGCTGAGGTCTTCCTGTGTATGAAAAAGGGACATAGTTTGAGTTTTTGGTTCATCAAACACACACAATTTTCACATCAACACTGTTGCAAATTGTTAACCAATAGAAAAGACTATCATTCTGAGCCCAGCATTTTTCTTTCTTGTCCCAAAGGTTTTGGCCACTACTGTCTATTGATATGTGAAACACTTTCAAAACTCAGCAATTAGTGAGCAAAAATAAAGTTCACATCATTCATTTATACTCCCAAAATATGTGCACCAATACTATACCTGGCTCAAGCTGGGCTCCCCCAGTTCTTCCTGAGTGGAAGGCCCAGGTTGGGCGTCGGAAGACTCATCGGGTGTGGAATGGAGCATAGGACGTGTGGAAGGAAGAATAGAGAGGGATTCTCTGACCTCAGCCTGGTCTGACAGAAAATGCATCCTGTCATATTACCACAGGGTGGGAACATAAACGTCATCTGTTGCAGCTCCAGATTGCATGGACTTCAGCACCTTGTTCCTCTCCCTCAGATATGTACTCCTGAGGCTACCAATTTTCTTTTTTAAATAGTTGAAGTCTGTCCTGGGGACCACTGGCTTCACAAACTCAACCAGTTGCAACATTGCTGCCTGCCTCTTGTGTCTGTTACTATATTGTGGGTGTTTGGGTTGCCACAGGAAGGGCATGTCTCTGTATTTATTTATGAACAGAGGGAGGAAGCTATGATCGTTGAAGCCGTCCATAATGTCTACAAGACACAACACAAGAAAAACCCTAATGTCAGTCTAAACTCCACTAATGCAGGCCTCAATCTAGAAGCAGTATAGCCTAGTGATGTACCAAGTTCCAAATTTTACCTTCGTTTGCACGTTCGTTGCGTCAGCTTCTCCCTCTGTTCACCGATCGTACGGACAACACACACGCATTGCGTTTTATATACAGTGCGCATGCTTGAAACTCTGCACGCCCGTGACATTCTTTCTAGACTATTCCCTGCCCCTTCGCTTCCGGCACAGTGGGGAGAGCACATGGCGGAGAGAACGCAGGTGCGCAATAATAATAGTTCCACTAACGAGGAGGAGGGTGAGGAAAGCCCAGAGCCTGAAACGTCTCGATCCAGGAAGAGAAGATTTAAGGCCTCAAATATGTATTTTGGAAAGATGTTGGAGATGGTGGACATATTGAACAGGACCGACTATGATGGGAAGCATGGACCTTACCCAAACCCAAATATCAGAAAGGCCAAGATCCTGAATAAAGTTGTGAAGAGTCTTCATAAGAATTTTGTGGTACTCCGATCCAAGGATCAACTGAGAAAACGCTGGTCAGACCTGAAACTGAGGGAGCACGAGCAGCACATAAGGATCAAGCGTGTTCTTGACAAAAGTAAGTAGTTGTTGTGTGTTCATATGATTATTATTGCTTGCATCCTGCTCCATGTGCTTTGATTTCATGTTGTGCATTTTAAAATGGCCACTTTCAAGTTCATGGTTTCATTCGTTCGTAGGAAACATCGTTCTGCAGGTAAGTATTCCAGCTGAACACAGTGTCCCCAATGATGTTCTGACCTTGACGCTCGGCCAAAAGAAACAATTGTACAACACTTCCACACAATGTTTCATATTCCTAATTCTGTCCTCTGTGTGCTAATTATTCTTTTTTTTTTCATTCTCATAGGGGAGAGAAGACTCAGCAAGTATGAGGACACCGGGGACCACACCCCTCCCAAAGAAGGCCAAATTTGAAAACCAGAAACAGAGGAGCAGGAGGAGGAAGGAGAGATCGTTGAGGTTGGCCAAATTGTCACCACAACAGGTGAGTGTCGGAGAACACTGCTTCCGGTAAGCTCATCAATGTATGTCACCATATTTTTATTACATGGTTTGTTTTTTGCTTTGTTTTGTAGGTGAGGTGGAAGAAGATTCCCGTTTTACCAGTGAAAGTGCCCAGATCCTGATTGGGGAGATAATGGGGTGCAATCGGGATTTGGAAAATATACAGGAAAACATCAATGATGTTAAAAATAAAATGAAGAACATCATTGATGTTTTGGGGAGAGTGTGAAACAGAAAAAACTAGATAGGGTTTTAGTTTTGATATTTTAAAACACAACTTTTGTATTTATCGAAATAACAAATTTGGAAGATGCACAGAGTGTGTAAACATGTACTATCTCCCATCATGGGGGATCAATGCACACGTTTTGTGTAAAGTGGCTGAGATAAAGGGGTTGCAGCCCCAAAGCATGTACATTGATCCCATGATGGGATATAGCACATGTTGACACACTGTGTGCATCTTCCAAATTTGTATTTTTCAGGGGTCACACCCTATGTGATGAAGGCAATATCAGCCCAGTTTGTACATACTCATGTCTGATATTGTCTTCACTTTTCAAAGTTGAACTTTGTAAGTTCCTGTGTTCTGTATTTTACGGTTTGATACATGCCTGTTTACACAAAAACACCAAGTAAACCACATTTTGATTAAACTCTGTTTTTGATACACACAATTTCTTGGTTTGTTGTAAAAACCTTTTCTTAACGCACATGTGAATGTGCTTGGATTATAAAGTTTAATTATCAACAATGTGTGGCTTCCTTTTTCATTGTGCCAAAAATGTATTTGTAGTAAAATTTTAGTTTGTGCTGAGAAGGAGTGTGATTTACTAAAGGAAACTCCACTTTGCACTCCAAGTGCAGTTTCAGGTGTACTTTTGCAGTGCACTTGTAGTGCATAGTGGATGTGCCTTTAGTAAAAAACACCCACAGTGAGGTGTAAGTTTGGACAATCGTGACATTTTCCTGCCATGGTGCTGATAATGAGCACGATTTTGGTCAGTAATGCACTACATACATTAGTTACAAAAACAAGGTGTGTGTGTAGCAGACCCACAACATAATACGATTATCTGAAGAAGAGACTGTCCCCTCATCTCATTCTGAACTTGGGTTTGCTCTGTTGTTGAAAAAGGCACAACTTGAAAAAACATAAATATACCTAGGAGACACCTAAAACCAAGCCAAGCAGTAAATGAAGGAGTTTCAGGGAAAAATTTATTCTTAAAATGCTGCTCAGACATTGTCTGGCATACCAATGGCCCCCCTACCCACAAAGTAGTCCATGTATTTTGTTCTAACCTCATGGGCACTTTGGGGGAGCAAGCCAGGATGAGCAGCTTCAAGGCCCGTGAGGTTATCTTAATTTTCCAGCAAGTCTGCTTCTTGTTGGCCAACTGAGACTGCATAGTTCACAGAAACTTTTTTCATAAAATTGTGCAGAACACAGCACGCCAGCACTATGTGATTCAGTTTGTATTCTGCCATGTGAATAGGCGTAAGAAAAAGGCGGAACCGGCTGGCCAGTATACCAAAAGTGTTCTCCACCACTCTTCGGGCTCTGGACAGGCGGAAATTAAAAATCATCTGCTCTGGGGTGAGGGTCCTCATCAGGAAAGGCCGCATCACATGGTTCACCAAGGCAAACGCCTCATCCGCGACAAAGACGAACGGGAGTCCTTCCTGATTCTCCTCTGGGGGTGGCAAGCCCAGACGGCCACTCTGGAGACGCCAGTAGAACTCTGTCCGTGCGAAGACTCCACCATCTGACATCCGTCCATTTTGCCCCACGTCCACATACAAAAACTCATATGTCGCAGACACCACCACCAACATCACGATACTATTAAACCCCTTGTAGTTAAAATAGTACGACCCCAAGTTGGGTGGTGGGATGATGCGGACGTGCTTCCCATCTATTGCTCCTCCACAATTGGGAAAGTCCCAACGATTGGCAAAGTGGGAGGCCACAGTCTGCCATTCCTGTGGCGTTGAAGGACACTGTGGAGTGAAACAAGACCCAAAATTAGTAATTTGACAAATCAACATTGCAAGCAGATTAGACACCAACATTTTGGTCAAAATTAGTATAACATTTTGGGAACTGAGTATTTAAAGTCTAAAGTCTAAGATCCCCTTATAAGAGTCATCACCCCCCATCCACCCCCCCCCCCCCCCCATCTGATGGGCCCTTGATAAAAAATGAGGGGGATGTTTTGGACAGGTAACCCTCTCCACTTGATTGAGAGCTGAATGCCTAAATAATGTGTGATACTTTGGGAAGCCCCTCCTTAGTTACACTATTGGCAGCCCACTGGACAGGTAAGAAGTGTCATAATACCAAAAAGAAAACAAAATGGAAGCACATTTTGACATTCTGCTATTACATATCCAGATAATTGATAGGTTAAAAAAACAAAATAAAAGTAGCATTTGAAAATATTGAGGCAGGCCCTTGCACTACATGCTTAGGTGAATTCATCCATAAATGTGATCATCAAAAAGGTAGGTAGAGTGTGTATTGGGTTTGGTAAAGTCAGCAGATAGAGGATTGCTATCAGCTGAGCTAGCAGTTGGGGGGAGGGGGGTTCCTAATGAGTTTGGCACAACCCCAAAAATTTAAAACATGTCACTCTGCATGAATTGAAGCACACACATCACATTTGTAGACATTTTAGGGGGTGTTTAGGGGAAAGCAATACTATGGAGCTGACAAAAGACATTGGTAAGTGACTAGACTATAGTTTTATGGGCCAAGAAGAGCATGGTGGAGAAGTTAGTGAGGCAAATATGCCTGAGGACAAAGGGGCAGAGCATATGAATTAGAGCATATTGCAATGATGGTAATTAGGGAATGAGGAAAGAAATAAAAGACATTAGCAATCATGAAATACATAGAATGTGATGTTAAAGGATAAAACTTACCTTCATATAGTCCTTCTGCAGGACCTGAATGATGGCAGAACAGGTCTCTGGAATAATGATCCCCAGAGCCTGGGGGGAAATTCCTGTAGAGAACTTGAGGTCCTGAAGGCTTCTCCCTTTCGCCAAGTAGCGCAACATGGCGATGAGCCTCTGCTCCGGAGTGATGGCTTGCCACATGCAGGCATCCTGCCTGGTGATATAAGGGGTCAGCAAAGCCAGCAGACGGTGAAAAACGGGGTCCGTCATCCGGAGATAATTCCTGAAATCATCAGGATTATTCTCCCGGATCTCACGGAGCAAAGGCATGTGCGAGAACTGGTCACGCTGGCGCAACCAATTCTTGGTCCACAAACGCCTCCCCTCCCTGTTCATGGATCGGGCTTGTGTCAAAGTAACAACCCCAACACGAAGCCCCTGCACAGCACAAACTCTACGATGAGTACGTAGACGAAACACGGTTTCAAAACGGTCGGCTCGTCAGAACGGACAACAGAAAGCACCGATAAACAGCAAGGCTTGAAAGAACAACCTGAATAGCAGAAGCAAGCAGACAATAAGAAATGCCTTTCAAACCGTACTATACCAAGATATAGTCCACAATGAGAAACAAATACTTACTGACTGCACGCACTGATTATTAGATACGTACACACAAGCACAAACCGAAGAGCAGTAGCGATCTGAATCACTAATCTGAAAAGCGCGAATCGTCTCTCACCAAACTTCTACTAACACAAGATCAGCAGAAGGAGCCCAAAGGGTGCCGGACGTGGTGCTGAACTTCCCTTTTATAGTCCCGCCGTACACGGCTTACGTCACCACGTTCTTGGCAACCGCAAATTCTGACAACTTGGTCCGACCGTGTGTATGCAACAGTTTCGGACACAATCCGTCGGACAAAATACGTCGGACAAAATCCAACGGATTTGGTTGTCAGATTGTCCGACCGTGTGTACAAGGGCTAACACATGAATATGTTTTGATCTAAACCATTCCATTGTAGTTCTGGCTGTATGTTTAGGGTCACTGTCCTATTGGAAGGTGAACCTCTGCCCCAGTCTTAAGTCTTTTGCGGACTCTAATGCCCTGTACACACGGTCGGAATTTCCAACAGAAAAGGTCCGATCGCATTATATCGTCGGAAAATCCGATCATGTGTGGGCTCTATTGGACTTTTTCCGTTGGAAATCCTGCCGGAAAAAATTTGAGAGCTAGATCTAAATTTTCTGATAAAAGAATCAGATCGTTTGTAGAGAATTCCGACGGACAAACTGCCACTCATGCTCAGATTACGATTACGAGACCAAAGCTATTGGCTACTAGCCATGTAGTCCCGTCATACGCAACGAACTTCACCACGTTCTGATTTTCCGACAACTTTGTCCAAACTTGTGTATGCAACACAAGTTTCGGCCAAAATCCGACGGATTTTGTGGTCAGGAATGTCCGACCGTGTGTACAAGGCATAACAGGTTTTCTTCTAAGATTGCCCTGTATTTGGCTCCATCCATCTTTCCATCAACTCTGACCAACTTCCCTGTCCCTGCTGAAGATAAGCATCTCTGCAACATGATGCTGCCACCACCATATTTCACAATGGGGATGGTGTGTTCAGGGTGATGTGCAGTTACTTATCCCCCACACATAGCATTTTGCTTTTAGGCCAAAAGGTTCACTTTTGGTCTCATCTGACTAGAGCACATTCTTCCCCATGATTGTTGTGTCCTCCACATAGATCACAGCAAACCACAAATGGAACTTCTTATGGCTTTCTTTGAACAATGACTTTCTTCTTGCCACTCTTCCATAAAGGCCAGATTTGTGAAGTGCATGAATAATAGTTGTCCTGTGGACACATTTTCCCACCTGAACTGTGGATCTCTGTAGCTCCCCCAAGTTACCATGGGCCTCTCGGCTGCTTCTCTGAAAAATGATTTCCTTGCCCGACCTGTCAGTTTAGGTGGACGGCCATGTCTTGGTAGGTTTACAGCTGTGCCATACTCTTTCCATTTTTGGATGATGGATTAAACAGTGCTCCGTGAGATGATCAAAGCTTGGGATATCTTTTTATAACCTAACCTTACTTTAAAGTTCCCCACAACTTTATCCCTGACCTGTCTGGTGTGTTCTCTGGCCTTCATGATGCTGTTTGTTCACCAATGTTCTCTAACAAACCTCTGAGGGCTTCACAGCACAGCTGTATTTATACTGAGATTAAATTACACACAGGTGGACTCTATTTACTAATTAGGTAACTTCTGAAGGCAATTGGTTCCACTAAATTTTAGTTAGGGATATCAAAGTAAAGGGTGCTGAATACAAATGCACGCCACACTTTTCACACTTTTCAGATATTTCTTTCTAAAAAAAAATTGAAAATAATTTATAATTTTTCTTCCACTTCACAATTATGTGCCACTTTGTGTTGCTCTATCACATAACATCCCAATAAAATACATTTATGATTTTGGGTGTAACATGACAAAAGGTGAAAAATCTCAAGGGGTATGAATACTTTTTCAATGCACTGTATTTTACTGCTTTTGTTACTGCTTTTCTGGTTATCGTTAACAAATTCCATACAAATTACTTAGTTACTTAGTATCACAAATGTTACCAGGTTATGTATTTTCCAAAGGAGTTCCTGTACCTATTCTCTGAGTAAAAAAAAAAGCCCTGCCTTAATGCTCCTTGTTACTGTTATATCTATATTTCTTCTAAATTTATATGAAGAACTTTAATTTGGCACATTTACTTATGAACTGGTTTATATCTTTATGAATGAAAATTTTTATGGACACTTTTATGGTTTATGCGAGATTAGAGTCAACCCACATACACATTGTTAGGTGAATTATCTGGTTAGATTGATTTACCTGGTTTATTGGGTTGATTCACCTATTCCATTAAATTGATTTCATGTATTTTATGTATTATTCTACACACACAGTCACATATATTCACCTATTCCATTAGATTGATTACATATATTTCATGTATTATCCTATAAATGGTGACATATATTAGTTCAAAGGAACAGCACACCATTCGGTTTTTATTTGTTTTGTTTGGTGAGTGTCATGATTGCCTAAGTGTCTTCCTTATCGTTTAGTAAGTTTACACACTTCAGCGCAGATTTTTATATATTTCTTAATAATGGGGCACTATTTCTCCTACTGACACCAACAATGGGGGACTGATCCTCCCACTAACACCAATGATGGGACACTATTTCTCCTGCTGACACCAACAATGGGGCACTACTCCTCCTACTGACACCAATGATGGGGCACTATTCTTCCCACTGACACCAGCGATAGGGCAGTATTCCTCCCCTTAATGCCAAAGATGTATTGTGCACTTCCACTGATGCCAGGACAATTTCTAATCCCAATGGCCATAGTTGGGCCCCTTAAAGTTTAGAGGACAGTAAACTGGCCCTTTGTTTAGAAAGTTTGGAGATCCCTGCTCTAACAGAAGGTCAGATCACAAAGACAGCTTTGGTTGGTTTCTATGGGTTACTGCTCTTTTTACAATTTGTTTTTCTTAGTAGATAAGCAGAATGAACCTCATATATATTTTATTTGGTTTCAAGGGACCCAACTGCACGAACTCGTAGCCAGCAGCATTCGAAAAATAAAATATGCCCTGTGTTGTACTAGTGATGTGAGAAGATTTTTGGTTCAGCTAAATGGCCTCACTAGAATTCCTATGTAATGTGGTTCAGTTATTTCCAAACACTTCGTTTCTGTGTTTTAAGCAATTCTCAGCATCTTAAAGAAAATCTATAATACCCTTTTTATACAATTTTAGCACTATGTCTCGGGAAGGATTACCACTATTAAACTGCAAAATATCTTCCAATGCTGTCAGTTATAGGTCCCACCAGTCTCCCCAGTGCAATATAAATCTGTTACCTTGAAGACTTAGATTTAAAGTGATTTGTCTCAGTAGTCTCAACTCTGCATCACTAAAATTTTGCTGTAATGTGTTTGAACTGTTTCTGAACATTCACAGTTACTGTGCTAATGCAATACTCAGCCTCTTAAAGGAAATCTATAATGTCTTTTGTTTTTCATTTTTAGCACTATGTTTTGGGGAAGGTGATTTGTTTGAATCTATATAAGGACATTTTCAAGCCATTATAATCTCCTCTACTAACATGCAAAATATCTTCCAGTAGCATCGGTTATCATACCCATAATGTTTTTTTAAAGCCTCAACTTTGCCTTTTGACACAAATGTCAAATGTAACATTTATGTGCTTTTTAAAGTGGTATTAAACCCAAAATAGTGTGATGTCATCAGCCAAGCTCCCATGCATCGGATTGGCCCCAGAGCTTGTGTATCATCTGCTACTGGTGGTTTTGCTCATGATCATCGTCGTAATGTCTGGATCTTTTGGACGATGGCTACAAATCATATAACGTGCTTTTTATTCTACTACATGCAAGTGGTTAATTTGTATTTTGCTAATAAATGTATCTTATTTACTGTATTTAGATGTGCCCTATTGTGCTTCCTTAAATGTACTATCAGATTTAAAGTGTTACTAAACCCACAACAGTAAAATCAGTGTGTATATGCAATAAAGCATGCTTGTTATAATCACTGTGGAACCTAAAGGGTTAATCCTGCACATTTTGTAAAAAGACTGTTTGATCCTGTCTTTTCTGATCCTCTCCTTCTTCCACTATCCCCAGTCCATCTCCTGACAGTATAAAGCCTTGGGGGCACTCTGCACATGCTCAGTTCGGTGTGTATTGTTAGAGAGTTTTCTCCCAGCCAACCCCGCTGGCAGAAGACAGTGATTATAGCTAGCGATAATTGTAAGAATATGGCAGGCTGGTTGTACCCAAGTTGATTGCTAAACTTGGTACATTCAGCCTGCCCAGTAACGGTTTGAATATCAGTCGGTTCAGCCAGGCTAAGCTACAGTCTGGGTGGCCATGCAGGTGTAGCAGAATCTCTAACCTCTTCCAGTCTAATGAAAACCTTTTGAGGCCACAGACCACTGTAGTGGGTTGTGAGGCATAATGGGTGCAAAGATGGTGAAAGTCATTGGGCGCCAGACACTTCTTGGATGCAAAAGAGGTTTTATTTATTTTAACAGTCCTTTTTATATTTTGCAAGGGAAAGAGGGTTAGGACCAGGACCCTTAAGTGATTGCAATTTCATTGCAATAGTTTTTTATTGAGTTTAAACAAGAAAATATGTATATACCTACACATATTGGGATACAACAGGTCGGGTTACAACAACAAATAGTGAGTACAAAAGACATTGTGTATAAAACATGAGGAAATATGCAGGAAGAATAGTATCGCACAACATCACTCAACCAGGTCGGTGATCTCGGAGCCGCGTGAGCCGCCAGGGCGCCCAGCTGATTCCCCATTATGAAGGGGAGGCCCTCCCTCCGGCACCCCTAGTGGGTTCTCACTGTGCCTAGAGAGGGAAGACCCCCCACCCCCCTTGAATCTGCAAGCACCGGCTTCCAAGCCCAGGCGGCACCAGCAGTCCCCCACGGCCCCGATACACAAGCCCTTAATCAAAATGAACCCTGATGAGTAATGCACGTGCCTCCACCGATAATGTGCTGCGTCATAAAATTTAAACGATAAATTTATAACTATGAATTTAAAGCAATAAATTTGTTGCAGCTAGTTATAATTCGGTGGAAAAATTACATCAACAATTGAGCAATACGCCGTGTAGGCAAATTAAAGAAGAGTGAAGGCCGTTCAACATGAAATAACCTTGATGAGTAAAAAGTTAAAACTCATGAGAATTTAACAAAGGAAAGATAGTAAAAAGGAAATAATAAACCGATAGAGTGAAAACTAAAAAGGAAAAATAAAAAAAAGGATAGAAATAAGCCAGAAATTGGAGTCATAGCACAGTTTGCTGCATACCTGTCCACATGTCGTGAGCCTTATAAAGTACTTATCATGTCAGTTTAGTATTTTTAAACCAGTCAGTCCACGGTTTCCAATTTGCTCTAGCTACGATAAGTTTGCCTTGTGTTGATGCAAACATGGTTTCATACATGGCATGGGTGTCAGTAGTTATGATAATTTCTTTTAACGTTGGTGCGTTATGATCTCTCCAGTGGCGTGTTAAGACCAATTTGGTGCTCATCATAATGTGGGACACAATCGTCCTAGAGGGTTTGGGAATCAGATCCATGTTCAGGGATAAGATGGCTAGTGCCGGATCAGCGGGGATATGGGTCTTCGCTATTTGTGAGCACACGTGAAATACCGTATTCCAAAGTGTACGTATTTTGGGACATTCCCAAAGGATATGGTACAAGGTACCAGGGTTGTTGCACTGTCTCCAACAGAGTGGAGAGACACTGGGGGCAAATTTGGATATCCTATACGGAGTAAGGTACCAACGACGCAATATTTTTTGCGTCAGTTCCCATAAGTTAATACATTTGGTGGAAGCATAAGATATTCGCAGTGCCATTTGCCATTGGTCTTCCGTAAATGTTTTACCTAGATCTTTTTCCCATGCGCTAATGTTGGGTGTTTTGCGGAATGTCAGTTTATCATTAAGAGAGTTATAGAATAGGGAGATTCCCCTCAAATTAGTAGAGGGATTGGTGAGATATGAGACAATCTTCCATGGAAGTTGTATATCTGAAAGAGTGTTCGTTTGGAGAAGGTGTCTGATTTGGATATATCTATATTTGTCGGATTCTGTTAGTCCAAACTCAATTTGCAACGTGCGGAATGTCTTCATTGCTGGCCCTATTCTAAGGTCCTCGATATAAGTGATACCCTTTTCCCGCCAATGAGATAGTTGCAAATTAGGGATAAGTCCTGTAAGGCTGCTAATAGGGATTTTTAAGGTAGAAGTAGGGGTTCGAAAGGTTTGTGCAAGGAGAACCTTCCAAGCACGTAAGGAAGCTACGATGGAGGGTGCCATAGACGTGGTGCGGGGAGTGTTCGAGGTGTACGTCAGTAAATAACTATATAGGTTAGTATTGGGGATTTGGCTTTCTTCAAGTTCCCTCCATCTCGTTGAGGGTGATTCAGGGAACCACAGCCGCAGCTGTGCTAGAATGGAGGCTAAATAATAGTCCTGAATCTGAATGTTTCCCACCCCCCCAGCATTTCTCGTCGTTAACGAGCTTTTAAAGGCCCACCTAGCTTTCTTCCCCTTCCATAAAAAGTTGTTTATGATAGCTTGTACCTTGGTAAAGTAGTGGTTGGGGACAGGAATAGGGAGGGACCGAAATAAATAGAGTAGTTGCGGTAAAATTATCATCTTTACTGCTGCTAGCCTACCGGACCAGATGAGTTCCGTTTTATCAAGGGTTTGTAACTTAGACGGCAGGGATTTAAGAGAAGGAACGTAGTTGTTAGTGTATAGTTCACCAGTGGTGGGGGTCAAGGTGATACCCAAGTATCCTATACCATTCTCACTCCATTTATAAGGAAACCGTGTACTGAGTTTCGACTGCATGCCTCTGTCCACACCCATCCCTAGAATATAAGATTTACTCTCATTAACTTTATAATAAGACACCGTATTAAACATTCTCAAAGTATCATGTACCGAAGCCAAGGAATTTTCGGGGTCCGTGAGCATTAGTATAATGTCGTCTGCGAACAGGCTGATCGTATGTTCAGAATTCTGGGCCCTAAACCCAGTAATATTGGGGTGAGATCTTATACAGGCCGCTAGAGGTTCTAAAATTAAGTTAAATATAAGTGGGGAGAGTGGGCACCCCTGACGTGTCCCATTAGTTATTAAAAAAGGGTTAGAAAGAACGCCCGAGGAGTATACTTTGGCTGAAGGGTTCGAGTATAGAGCCATGATGGCCGAAAGGATCATGCCAGAAAAACCGAATTTGGTCAGGACTGCTCTCATATACCCCCAGTGGACCCTATCGAAGGCCTTCTCTGCATCCAACGCAAGGAGCAGAGAAGGCCCCCTCCCCGCACCAGCCAGGTGAATGATGTTCATCAGCCTCCTAGTGGCATCTGAGGTTTGACGTCCCTTTGTAAACCCAGTTTGATCAGGGTGTATCAGGCAGGGTAGAATATCTATCAAACGGTTTGCTAACAATTAGCATAATAATAGCATAAATTTTCACGTCTGTGTTTAGTAAAGATATGGGGCGGAAATTAGCTGGTGTGTCAGGCGTTTTCCCAGGCTTCGGCAAAGTCACTATAATAGCATTTAACATTTCCTGTGGAAAAGAGGAGGAGGCGGCAGCACCATTAAACACTTCAGTCAGATGAGATAGCAGATGCAGTTTAAACGTCTTGTAGTAATCCCCAGAGAATCCGTCAGGGCCAGGGGATTTTGATCCTGGGAGTGAGTCTATCACTTTGAGAGTTTCGTCTGATGTGAAAGGTGCATTAAGTCGTTCTAGATGATGTGGAGAAAGGGTGGGCAAAGATAATTTTTGTAGGAAACCATTAATCAGTGAGGGTGTGGGCTGGATAGTATCAATGTCGTCTTTTAAGTTATAAAGGGAACTATAGTAGTCGCTAAATGCGTTAGCAATGTCCTGAGGATGATACATTTTTTGCTTGCTTTCAGAATGAAGAATGTAGGGGATTTTTGATTTTAATCTATGGCCTTTGAGTTGGTGTGCAAGTAATTTCCCTGCCCTGTTACCCTGTGAATAGTATGTCATTTTTAATCTTTTTGTCTGTTTCTCAAAAGTCTCCAGTAGGAGGAGTCTCAGGTCGTGTCTCAGTCTACTGATCTGTTCAGTCAATGTTGAGGATATGTCCTGTTTGTTTGCCGATTCTAGGTCACGGATTTTTTCTGTAATTTCACGTATCTTCTGCTGCCGCCGCCTCCTCGCCCCAGCCCCAAGTTTTATAAATATTCCCCGGATGTATGCCTTATGGGCATTCCAAAGTACAAATTTGTTAGGCATCGAGGGCCCATTGAGAGAGAAAAACTCTCCCAAGTGGTCCTCGATTTGTGTTCTGTATTCAGGTAGTTGTATAAGATAAGAGTTCGCCCTCCATAGAGGAATAGATTCAAAAGTAGAAGAGTCCTTCAACGATAGCGTGATTGACGCATGGTCCGACCACGTAATAGAATTGATAGATGCAGAGATTGCCCTAGACAGGGTGTGTTGATCGACCAAAAATAAGTCTATCCTGGAATACGAGTGGTGAGGGGCAGAGAAAAAAGTAAAGTCCCTTTCTGTGGCATGCAAGCATCTCCAGACATCATATATTTCCTCCCTATGCAATGTATTGCCCAGAGGAGTAGATAGTCGCTTAGGGTGAGACGTTGTATCGATCGAAGGGTCTGGTGTGACATTAAAGTCACCACACAACACTAGGGATCCTCTTCTGTACTTTCGGGGTCTTTTTCAAAATCCTGTGGAAAAAGCGAATTTGCTGGGAATTAGGGGCGTAAACGTTCACAATGGTGTAAGACACTTGATTGATATTGCATACCAAGATCAGGTAGCGACCTTGAGTGTCCGCAATTTCCTTATGTAGAGTAAAAGCAACAGAATCCTTAACCGCTATCATAACGCCCTTCTTTTTAGATGTAGCATTCGCAAAAAAAGTGTGTGGGAAATTCTTATGTTTGCAGACTGGTGCCGCATTTTGACAAAAGTGAGTTTCTTGGGCACAGAGGACGTCCGCCCTGTTTAGTAACGCTTCTTTCCACATAGACTTCCTCTTCATGGGGTGATTAAGTCCCTTGGCGTTTATAGACAGGAAATTAATGGCCATGGGGGGAGATGGTGATGGAGATCATTTTAGAAGCAGTATACATGGGGTAAATCCCGAAGCCCCCCTTTGAAAATTTCATTGGGGCTGAGATGACTAGATCGCAAGATGAGTACTCACAGTTGAGCTGGGGTTGTAGCCGATGAGTGGGCTGGTTCTGAAGATGCTCGCGGTAGTTACTATCCACGCGCTGAACATGCGTTCTTGAAGTGAGTTGTTGATCATGTGAATCCTGGCAAGACTCCAAAAGAAAAAATAATAGATGAATAAAAAAGGGAAAAAAAACAAAGAAAGTCCAAGTCATATTAACACTGCTGAGAAACATAAGACCCATTGTAGGTCTAAGACACCCCTCAGAAGGATAGGGGTGGGTCGTATGCAACCAGGTGTTACTCAGGTAAATTGGGGTAAAAGTTCAGGCCTAGCGGTAGTCCCGCTTCCCCGATAGAGAGATGAGGTGACCCCGTCAACGCGTCAGTTGAGAGCGGGGGCTGGTATTACGAGGTGGCACCGAGTTCCAATTCGGTTCGAACATCCGAAGGTTGGAAGCGTCCGCATTGTTATCTCTGTCGTCAGGAAGGATCTGCCATTCCTTTAGCAAGGCAATACCCTTTTCTAGCGAGTCTACCACAAACGAACGTTCCCGGTAAGTGATCGTGATTTTGGTGGGGTAACCTCAGCGATAGGGTATTTGGTGGTTCCGTAAAACCTTCGTAATTGTATTCAGATTTCTCCGCTTTTGCAGTGTATGCTGTGATAAGTCAGCGTAGAACTGCAGATGTTGGTATTGGGGTGGAAGTGGCTCCTGTTTACGAGCGCTTTGCATCAGTTGTTCCTTCGCATGGTAGAAATGCATACGAAGGATCACATCTCTAGGAATTTTTTCCGGGAGGTGGGTCGGTTTTGGTAGCCGGTGTATCCTATCAATAGTCAGTTCAATGGCAGGGAGATTAGGCAGAAGGGAGGCAAATAGGTCAGTAGCGTAGGAGCGCAGGTCTGAGGGTTGGATGGACTCGGGGATGCCTCTAATCTTGAGGTTGTTCCTCCTAGATCTGTCTTCGATGTCTGCCATCTTGTCCCTCAACCAAGTCAACTCCCCCTCCTGCGTCTCATGTGCGTCCACTAAATCATTTATGGTGGTAGCGAATTCCCCCATCTTGCCTTCCATGTGATCCACTCTGTCCTCCACTATCTTTACAGCTCCACTGAGCCTGTTCATACAGCCCATCATGTCAGCCTGAAGCGTACTCCTCAGTGAGACTAACATATCCTTCAATACAGTGTCCAATACTGGCTGATTAAAAGTGGGGTAATTTGTAATCGAATCATGGAGTTCCCTGGTGTCATCCTCAGAGTCTGCCTCCGGGCTCAGCGTGCTCAGCGTGGGGCTGCATCCAGTGCCATCCAGCTTTAGTTTTGTTTTAGCTGGGCTCCCGGAGGGAGAGTTCATTAACCACTTGCTTACTGGGCACTTAAACCCCCCTCAGTCCCAGACCAATTTTCAGCTTTCAGCGCTGATGCACTTTGAGTGACAATTACGCGGTCATACAACACTGTACCCAAATGAATTTTTTATCATTTTTTTCCCACAAATAGAGCTTTCTTTTGGTGGTATTTAGTTACAGCTCGGAGTTTTATTTTTTGCTAAACAAACAAAAAAAGATGCAAAAAAAAAAAAAAAAAAAATCATGTTTTAATAGTTTGTTATAAAATTTTGCAAACGGGTCATTTTTCTCCTTCATTGAAGTGCGCTGATTAGGCGGCACTGATGGGCTGCATTGGTGGGCACTGATGGGCTGCATTGGTGGGCACTGATGGGCTGCATTGGTGGGCACTGATAGGCTGCACTGGTGGGCACTGATAGGCATAGTTAAGGCGGCACTAATAGGCACAGATAAGGCGGCACCGATGGGCACAGATAAGGCGGCACTGATGGGCAAAGATGGGCACAGATAAGATGGCACGGATGGGTGGCACGGATAAGTGGCACGGATGGGTGGCACAGATGGGCACTGATAGGTACCACAGATAGATGGGACTGATGGGCACTGATAGGTGGCACTGATAGGTGGCTCTGATAGGTGGCACTGCTGGGCACTGATGGGCGGCACTGCTGGGCACTGATGGGCGGCACTGCTGGGCACTGATGGGCGGCACTGGGGTGCAGCACCTGAGGCAGATTTTGGGTGGCACTGTGGGTGGCACTGCTGGGTGGCACTGTGGGTGGCACTGTGGGCACTGCTGGGTGGCACTGTGGGCACTGCTGGGTGGCACTGTGGGCACTATGGGCACTGCTGGGTGGCACTGACAGGGGGGCACTTACTTTATTTCAGGATGGCACTGCGGGTGGCAGGTGGGCACTGGCAGGGGGCAGGTGTCCTTTTTAATTGCTGGCCGTGATCGGGACTGATGTCCCGAACACGGCCGCCGGCGATCGGCTTTTTTTTTTCTCCTCGCGCTGTCAGCGCGAGGAGGAATACTAGCCGATTACCGGCTCCGTTTTATCACATGATCAGCTGTCATTGGCTGACAGCTGATCACGTGATAAGGGGTCGGGATCGACCCCTTACACGGATCGGTGATCAGGCGAGTCTCACGGACTCGCCGATCACAGAGCGCGCCGCGCGTGCCCCTCAGGGGGCGCGCAGGCCGCTCGTAACCGGGACTACGTCAATAGACGTAGTCCCGAAAATGTGGGTCCGCGCTATTGCCGTCATTTTGCAATAGCGCGGATCCCAAGTGGTTAAAGGGGAGGCCTGATCGCCATAAGAGTCCGGCATTTTGGGAGATGAAGTGCTGGTAAGCTGTTTCAGCCTTTGCTTAGCAGTCAGTGGGGGTGAGGGAACGGCGCCATTTTGCCTACCGTCATGTCGCGGCTGGAGGAAGAAGTCCGTCAGTCGTTGGGGCTTAGATGAGCCTTTGCGTTTGCCCATCACGCTCCTTGGATGTGCCCCTCGTAAACCGCCAGGTGTGCGTGGAGAAAACGGGGTCCTGATAGCCGCTTATAGTCGCTGTATCCACGGGGAAGCGGGAGCTCTGGAATCAGACGTCCATTCGGTTCCGCTGCAGGCCACGCCCCCAAGTGATTGCAATTTCAATTGGCAGACTCAGAGACTTCAATAGGAAGACAACCGTAAACAGTATTTAACAGTTCCTAACACACATTTCAACAGTTCTCCCAGTTCACTACAATGTCCACTTGTAGCTCTTCAGCCCCTTGAGCTCCTAGTCTATCACCAGACTCTCTAATTCACGGACTCTGAATTCCGTGTGCTCCTCAAGGCTTTTGCGGTGGTATCACCCTCAAGCGTCACCCATGCTTCTCTACTGGTTCCCTAGCTTGGCACTCCAGATACCTTTGAAACTTCACAACTGCTGACCAGCTCAGGCCCTGGCTTAACACACAAGGCTGATCTGCAAGCGTCACCTCCACTGGTTGGGTCCCTGACTTAAACACCGTCTGAAGTTTCCAGATGGTCCATCGTGCCCTGTTCATTGAGAATGTTGCTCCAGTACTTGCTTCAGTTACTCACCGTGGTCCCTGGTAGAGGTGGTTGGTCCCTTAGTGGTCAACAGGTTCCCTTCTACCTCTAACCTCGACAGGTTCTCGAGCCAGCAGAACCATCACTTTTGGTTGGACTGCAAGCCGCAGTCCCAACCCTGCGCTGCCCTCTTACTTCTGGATAGGCCCTCACACAGCCTGGCAGCCAGATGCCCCTGGGTTAGGCCCAATCTATGGCCTAGCAGCCCAGGGCAGACAACACGTCCACCCAGACGGCAGTCTTGGAGGCACTGAACATAGATCACCTGACTCCACCCGAATATATAGGTTCTCCCAGAAGAGATTTAAGAAAATCCCTGCCCATTGGCTGAGATATTCCATATACCCATAACTTTACCTTGAAATGTCCTTCTCACATCTAATGCCACCGAGTGCCCGGCCACCTAGTGGCAGAAGAGAAAAGTACAACAAGGCCAAACTTGGATCAATGGATCTCTAACAACTATCTATAGTAGCTACTATGACAATGAATTTGGCGAAAAGCTCCCTAAATAAACCCCAGGGTGCTACACAGGTAATCCAGCTTTGGTAGTTGACATCAGACAGTTGCGCAGACAAAGCTTTTTTTCCTTGTAAAGACAATCACAGGTATATAAAAAATGATTTACTTTTATTAGTTCCTATAGAGCACAAAGGCTGACAGGTTCGGCTGACAGGTTCACTTTAATATAAATGAAGCTGTGGTTAATAACACATAATACAGTTTACATAGTAGGCAATTGTTACACATAAGCAACAAGTGTACGTTTTTTTACCTAGTTCATACGATTTACATCTGAACCGGATACTCTTCATTTATACCCTACAGACTTTCCAGGCTAGCTAAACTTCCTTAATGTAAGTTTTAGCTCAATGTAAAACATACCTTTATCATTTTGCTCCTATTACAGACTCTTCGCATGTAAGGTCTAACTATAAAAAAAATTGCCGTGCGAATGTCTCTTTTGCACAACCATCATGAATAACCACCATATTTTGCCTCTAACATGTTTATTTCCTGTTATCATCAGCTCCATCCAGCCATACTCTGCAATACCCAGCCATACTCTGCAATGCTCGGTGATACAAAGCTATACTTTGCAATACCCAGCCATACTCTGCGATGCCCAGCCGTACCCAGCCATACCCAGCCATGCTCAGCCATACTCAGCTGTACTTGACCTCTGTATGTGGCCATGCTGTTGAAGTCTCACACACGTGTTATGGCCATACTCAGGAGTAGGGATGAGCTTCGTGTTCGAGTCGAACATACGTTCGACTCGAACATCGGCTGTTAGCCCGTTCGTCGAATTCCGAACGTTATGGGCCGTTCGCACCAAATTCGTGTGGCACTCACGACCCACAATGCATTGCGTCATCGCAATCACAGCGCCAGCAGCGAGGAGAGCCATGATTGGCCACAGGCAGGATGCCTGTGGCCAATCATAGCTCAGGCTGTGTAGTACAGGCCCCACACTATATAAGGCCGCCAGTGCGGCGGCCTAGTGTAGTGTGTTGGCGTCTGAAGCAGTTAGTGGGTGTTCTGTGTACCTTCAACAGTACACACCGATTGTTATCGGCCGATTTTCGCTCTTGCTCTTCTGTAGTGGTTGTTGTCTGCTTGCCCTGACCGCAGTATACACCGCTATATTCACCTCACCTATATAGCTAGTGATCTATCTTTTATAATAGAGCTTGCAGTCAGTAGTGTTAGGAGCTTGTGCGTGCTGTCTGTGTGCTCTGTACCCAGTAGACACCGCTATATCCACCTACATAGCTCTTCTCTATTTGAGCCCACTTGCCATCTGCAGGAGTTATTGGAAGTTGTGTGTGCCTCCAGCACAGCACAGTATACATCTGTATATACCCCTTTATCTCTGGTGTTCTATAATAAAGGCATCTGCAGGAGTTAGTGGGTTTTTTGTGCCTCCAGCACAATATACACCTGTATCTACCCTTTATTGCTGTTCTCTAATAGAGGCATCTGCAGGGCTTAGTGGGTATTGTGTGAATCAATTACAGTATACCCCTTTATCTTTGGTGTTCTATAATAAAGGCATCTGCAGGAGTTAGTGGGTGTTGTGTGACTCGAGCACAATATACACCTGGATCTACTGTTTATTGCTGTTCTCTAATAGAGCCATCTGCAGGGCTTAGTGGGTGTTGTGTGACTCCATTACACTGCTGTTTTACCCAACTCCCTTCAGGCCATTACCATGTCTGGAAGGCCAGCAAGGAGAGGCAGACAGGCGCGAGCCGATAAAAGAGGGCAAGCAGGCTCTGTGTCAAGAGACAACAGTGCTGGTCGTGGACGCGGTGCATTGTCATCAGCACGTGGCCATGGGACACGCTTGTCCTTCTTTTCGGCAGCTGGACATGTTGAACTGCAACATGCCAACGACTTGGTAGAGTGGATGACCAAGCCCTCTTCATCCTCCTCATCCTCTCTCACCCAGTCTCAGGGTACTAGCAAAGCAGCTGCCAAAGCATCGTCTTCCCTCCTCTCAATGTCATCATCAGTGACTCCTTCCCTAGACCCACCACGTCTTCCTGAGGAGTCTCCTGAACTTTTTGAGCACAGTGTTGGGTACATGCTCCAGGAGGATGCCCAGTGTTTTGTAGGCTCTGGTGATGACACTCAGCTAGAGGAAGGCAGTAGCGTGAGCGCAGAGAGAGGGGATGCTCAAGAAGGACATCAATCTGGCAGTCATGTTCCACAAGCTGCAGCATACTGCCAGGTTTGCTACAGCGATGAAGAGGGAGGGGATGATGAGGGCACTGACTCCACGTGGGTGCCTGGTAGGAGAGAGGAGGAGGAGGAGGAGGCACATGTCCAATGAGGCAGGATGCCCTCAAGGGGCCAGCTTAGGGGCAGCACACCGACTGAATCACACCGCAGAGCTCCGCCTGTGCAGGGCGCTGCCTCTGCGCGTTATTCTAAAAGTTCTTTGGTGTGGGCTTTTTTTGAGACGAGTGCATCAGATCGCACCGCTGCTATTTGCAACATATGTCTCAAGCGTATCTCGCGTGGCCAAAACATCAGCCGCTTGGGCACCACATGCTTGACCAGATATATGTTGACCTGCCATGCAGCTCGTTGGCAAGCGTACCTCAAAGACCCACACCAAAGAACAAAGCGGACCTCTCCTTGCTCCTCATCAGCTGGCATCTCCAACCCCACTAGACCTTCAGTCCTCTCTGAAACCTGCTCTGAGAGGAATGAAGGTGCAGAATTAGGTGTGTCACAGCCAAGTGCTTCCGGGCACTCTGCTAGCAGTACACCCACATCCGATTATAGCAGGCAAATGTCCCTGCCCCAGCTGCTGGACCGGCGAAAGAAGTTCACTCCCAGCCATCCACATGCCCAGCGGTTGAATGCTAGCTTGGCTAAATTGCTAGCACTTCAACTGCTGCCTTTTCAGTTGGTAGACTCGGCCCCCTTCGGTGAGTTTGTACAATGTGCGGTTCCTCAGTGGCAGGTCCCCAAACGCCACTTTTTCTCACGGAAGGCGATTCTGGCTCTCCACCGGCATGTGGAAGGCAATGTCCTTGCCTCGCTGGACAGGGCGGTCAGTGGTAAGGTGCATATTACCACTGACTCATGGTCCAGCAGGCATGGACAGGGACGTTACCTGTCTTTCACGGCCCATTGGGTCACTCTTCTGGCAGCTGGGAAGGATGCAGGACAAGGTGCAGTAGTGTTGGAGGTTGTTCCGCAACCACGCCTCCAAAATGCTACTATTGGTTGTGACACACCTCTCTCCTCCACCCCCTCCTCTTCTTCTTCCTCCATGGCCTCTTCCAGTGCTCTGTTCTCAGAACCAGCGGTGCTCCGTAGGCGTTCCAGGGGCTACGCAAGTACGCAGGCAAAACGATGCCATGCCGTGCTTGCGCTGGTTTGTTTGGGGGACAGGAGCCACACTGGGGCGGATGTTTTGTCAGCTCTGCAGGGGCAGGCCGAGAGGTGGTTGACGCCATGCCAGCTTAAACCAAGAATGGTGGTTTGTGACAATGGCACCAACCTTCTCTCCGCCCTCCGTCAGGGACAACTGACCCATGTGCCCTGTGTAGCTCACGTCCTTAACCTGGTGGTGCAGCGGTTCTTGGGCAGGTACCCCGGCTTACAGGATGTCCTGAAGCAGGCCAGGAAAGTCTGTGTGCATTTCCGCCGATCATTTAATTGCCTGTGCTCGGCTGGCTGAGCTCCAAAAGGAGTTGAACCTGCCCAAGAACCGCCTTATATGTGACATGCCCACCAGGTTGAATTCAACGTTGGCCATGCTGCAGCGGCTGCACATGCAGCAGAGGGCCATCAATGAGTACCCGTGCGACTACGGCACCAGGACAGGGTCAGGGGAGCTCGGTTTTTACTCACCACGCCAGTGGGGCATGATCAGGGATGCATGCACTGTCCTGTCACCGTTTATGGAGGCCACAAGGATGGTGAGCAGTGACAGTGCATGCATCAGTGACACTGTACCTCTTGTCCACCTCTTGGAGCATACGCTGCGTGGAATAATGGACAGGGCACTTGAGGCAGAACAGAGGCAGGAAGAGGAGGACTTCCTTGCCTCTCAAGGCCCCCTTTATTCAGACAGTGTTCCTGCTGTGCCACCCATCACACAGGAAGAGGATGAGGAGGAGGAAGAGGAGGAGGAGGATGATTGTGTCAGCATGGAGGTGGAGGCTGACACTCAGCATCAGCAGCAGCAGTCTTGTAGGGATGATTTACAGTCCCAAGAAACAGGTGGACTTGTACGTGGCTGGGAGGAGGTAGCTGCGGATCATGTTGCCCTTAGTGACCCAGAGGACTCCGGACCGAATGCCTCAGCTAACCTACGCTGCATGGCCTCCCTGATCCTACAAAGCCTGCGGAAGGATCCTCGTATTCTTCGGATCAAGGAGAGGGACCATTACTGGCTGGCCACTCTCCTTGATCCACGGTACAAGGGTAAGGTTGCCGACCTTATCTTGCCATCGCAGAGGGAGCAGAGGATGAGACATCTCCAGGAGGCCTTGCAGAAAGGTCTGTGCAACGCGTTCCCAGAGACTGGGAGGTTACAAACTCCTGGTCCTGGACAACGTGTTGCTGAGGCATCGGTCAGAAGGAGCGGTGGAGAAGGTGGCCGTCTGACTGATGCTTTCAGACAATTTTTTAGTCCGCAGCCCCAAGGTATGATCGGTTCCAGCAACCATTGCCAGCGTCTGAGTTACATGGTGCAGGAATACCTAGGGGCAAGGTCAGACTTGGACACCTTTCCCACCGAAAATCCTCTGGCTTACTGGGCCATGAGGATGGATCATTGGCCAGAGCTTGCACAGTATGCAATTGAGCTACTGGTCTGTCCTGCATCCAGTGTTCTTTCAGAACGCACCTTCAGTGCTGTTGGTGGCTTTGTTACCGATCACAGGGTGCGCCTGTCCACCGAATCAGTTGATCGACTGACCTTCATCAAGATGAATCAGTCTTGGATCACCCACAGCTACCAAGCACCTGAAGCTGATGTAACCGAATAATTTTTTTTGAAATATCACATCCCTTCAAGACTGCCTATGCTGATGCTGAGTGACTGTCCTGTTATGTTGATTGTCTATCCTCTTCCTCCTCCGCTGATATGTTGGAAGAACATTTTTGGTTCTGGGTGATGCCATCAGCTCAATTTTTCTGCCCCTGTTTAACAGGGGCATTTAATTACAATTTTTCATGCAATGCTTTGCAGCAGGGCTAATTCCTGCAATAAAACTAGAGTATATGGGAGAGGTTGCAGTGTGGTGGCACCAGCACCAGTGCCTAATGCCCAATTTTTCTGCCCCTGTTTAACAGGGACATGTAATTACAATTCTTGATATAATATTTCACAGGAGGGCCCGTTCCTGTGCCCACCCAGAGTAACTGTGAGGACTTATAGTGTTGTGGCACCAGCACCACAACCACCAAAGGTCAATTTTTCTACCACTGTTCAACAATGGCATGTAATTACAATTATTGATATAATCGTTCACAGCAGGGCGCTCTAGCGCCCACCAAGAGTCACTTTGAGGGCTTACAATGTTGTGGCAAAACCAACACCTTGTTCCGCCATTTCTGCAGAGCATATAGGGCAGGCCCTTACTTTCAAACATCCAACTTACAAACATCTACTACTTGCAAAACGGAAGGAGACAACAGCAAGTGAGATGAAAAAAGATGTACGACAAAACAAATTATACAGGGGTGATAACCCTTCCCTATGTTTTCCAAAAAGCTTAAAAATAGTTTTTTTGACTGGAGCTACACTTTAAAAATGTACCAGTTGAAAATTACAAACAGATTCAACTTAACACAACAAACCTACACAGTCCCTGTCTTGTTTGCACCGCCTGTATACTGCTGTTCTGAGTATATAGGGCCTGGGGGCCACACGCATTTCCTTTTTTTAATATGGGTACGGGGTTCCCCTTGATATGCGTACAAGACCCAAAGGGCTGGTAATGGGCAGGGAGGGCTACCCATGCCATTTTTCTCAATGATTTTCAACCATATTGCAGGAACCAGATATAACATTAAAACCGCAAGCAGTTTTCAATGATGTTATTTCTGTTTAACCACTTCAATACCGGGCACTTAAACACCTTCCTGCCCAGACCAATTTTGAGCTTTCAGGGCTGTCGCAATTTGAATGACAATTGCGCGGTCATGCTACACTGTACCCAAATGAAATTTTTATCATTTTTTTTCCCACAAATAGAGCTTTCTTTTGGTGGTATTTGATCACCTCTGCGGTTTTTATTTTTTGCTAAACAAATAAAAAAATACAGAAAATTTGGAAAAAAAAAATGTTTTTTTTGTTTCAGTTTCAAAACTTTGCAAATAAGTAAGTTTTCTCCTTCACTGATGGGCACTGATGGGGTTACACTGATGGGCAATGATAAGGCGGCACTTATGGGCACCGATGAGGTGGCACCAATGAAGTGGCACTGATGAGGTGGCATTGATGGACACCGATATGTGGCACTGATAGGCGGCACTGATGGGTGGCACTGATGGGCGACACGGATGGGCACTGATAGGTGGCACACATTGGCACGGATTGGCATGGATGGGCATGGATAGGTGGCACAGGTGGGCATGGGTTAGGCTGCACAGGTGGGCATGGGTAGGCGGCACAGGTGGGCATGGGTAGGCACTGATAGGCGGCACAGATGGGAACTGATAGGCGGCATTGTATTATAATATATTGTACTAATGGATGCCAATCAGTGCCAATCAATAATGCATGCCAATCAGTGATGCCCATTGTGGGCACTGATTGGCATCCATTATGGGCACTGATTGGCATCCATTGTGGCACTGACTGGAATCCCTGGTGGTCTAGGGTGGCATACCTTGTCCTTGGCATCCCTGATGGTCTGGTGGCATCCCTGGTGGTCCAGTGTGGGCATCCTCGGGGGGGCTGTGCTGATAATCGATCAGCACAGACCCCCCCTGTCAGAGGAGCAGCCGATCGGCTCTCCTCTACTCGCGTCTGACAGACGCGAGTGAGGAAAAGCCGATCACCGGCTTTTCCTATTTACACTGTGATCAGCCGTGATTGGACACGGCTGATCACGTGGTAAAGAGTCTCCGTCGGAGACTCTTTACCAAGATCGTAGTTGCCGGGTGTCAGACTGACACCCCGCAACAACGATCGCCGCGATGCGCGCCCCCGGGGGCGCGCAGCGGCTCATAATCCTGATCACATCATATGACGTCCGGTCAGGATTATGAAACCACTTTGCCGCCGTCTATTTGCTATAGGGCGGGCGGCAAGTGGTTAATGTCATTTTGTGCAGGGACTGTTCTAAACACGGGAAACACGTGGCACTTCACAGGCATACTACAGACACCCCCCAGGCACCATATTTAAAGGAATATTTCACTTTTTTTTTCACTTTAATCATCATTAAAATCAGTGCTCCCGCCAAAACGACCATTTTTAAAAACATTTTAGGCATTGACCCATGTCCCCTGGGGCAGGAGCCAGGTCCCCAAACCCTTTTTAGGACAGTATCTTGCATATTAGCCGTTAAAATTAGCACTTTTAATTTCGAACGTTCGAGTCCCATAGACTTCAATGGGGTTCTAAAGTTCGTTCGAATTTGGGGTCTGTTCGAAAGTTCTGGTGCGAACCGAACCGGGGGGGTGTTCGGCTCATCCCTACTCAGGAGGAGTAGAAGAATCTATTTTGGGGTGTCATTTTTGGTATGTACATGCTATGTGTTAGAAAGCATTTTTGATTTTTTCACGTTCATGTCCCATAGACATGTTTGCATGTTCGAACAAATTTTTTCCTGTTCGCATTGTTCTGCTGCAAACTAAACAGGTGGGGGGGGTGTTCGACTCATCCCTAATAACCAAGAATGTGTGTGGCTAATCCACAAAGGTGTTTGTGCAACCATACACAAAGGCACAATCTATGTAAAGATCAAAATTACACTAATGTCTATAACAAAAACACTCATATATGTGCAACCTGGAGGAAGTCCTGGTATCTAAACAATTAATTACTGAATGTCACACTCAATGGAAACTCAATGCAGCCAGCTCGCTTGAAGAGGAGTCAGGGGCTCCCAAAGGCATGGAAAAAATAAATACAAAGTGAAGCAGTGCAAAAAACAGAATGGGATCTGGTTAGTCCACATCTATCTGGCAGCCTCAAATGAAAGACAGCCGTGTCAGTGTATAGATGGACCCAATGATGATACAAGTCCTCTTGATGAGATACTTTATACATGACTTTCATTGTGTACTATAGTGATGAGCACATGGTACAGACAGGGCTAATCACAGTTTATTTGTAACATGTGATTAGCTTGGCCTATCACAGCTAATCACAATAGTAAACACGGAATGAGCACAATAGTAAACACTGCATGAGTTGTTTTGATTCAGAAAAAAATGGTTGCTTATAACTGTAAATGCACAGTTCTAAGCAATCATAGTGTCTAAAAAAATAAAAAAATAAATCCTGATCACCTCCCACCAAAACACTTTTTTCCATCCACAATCAGAGCCGATCTTAGGCAGGGTGCGCGGAGTGCTCCGGGCGCCACAGAGGTGGGGGCGCCGAAGCTTCAGAGTGCTGCTCCCCCTCCCTCCTCCTCGTCTGTGTCCAGAGGCGAAGAGGTGGAGCGCATGTAGTGGGTGCTGCGGTTCCCCATCCCACCAGCAACTGACAAGAGCACATACTGCTCCCGCAGTCCCCAGAATCCATGCTGTCTGAGTACCGCTGTGGAGCCTAGTAACAGAACACCTTCCAGTACTAGACTCCACTAATCTTTCTGTCCGTTGCGCGTGGAGCAGTCTACTGTCTGCCCCGCCCTCTCTTCGTGTATTTGCTCTTCTCTTCTGGGTTGGCTGGAGCTGCTGCCAATCATCCAGTGCACTTCCAGAAATGCTGTTCGAGTGCCACCCTCCTAGTAACCAAAGATGCCACGGATGCCCCGCACCCCTGCAATGTGCACGGTGCTTCTGCTCCCAGCGCGCCCAAGCTACAGTGATCCATTGGACAGGTACAGATCTATGGGGACACCTGCTGTGGGGGGCTTTGATGGGGGACACCTGCTGTGGGGGGCCCTGATGGGGGACATCTGCTGTGGGGGGGCTCTGATGGGGGACATATGTAAACGAAAGGTACTAATGCGCTCCACCTGACTATTAATAAATGTATAAAAAATGTCTAAAAAATATATAAATGTGTGGAAGCGGCCAGCAAAAAAATAGTGATCTCTACACCAAAGAAATGATATGTAAAATAAATAAATTGCGGCGCTACCTAAAAAATTACTACACTATAATAAAATAAATTACAAAATATAAAGTGCAAAAGTGAATCCACCTCACTAAAGTGATAAAATGTGCAATATTAAACCATAAAATATGTTGCATCTAATATAGAATAAAATTGATGATAATATAAGTGCATAAATATTCCAAAATCATGCGTGAAATAATTCCAGAGTACAAAATACAAAAAAATGCTGAATAGGCAATAATGTGCAAAAATGCAATAATAAATAGTGATCCTCAAATAAAGTCCATGCAAATGATTGGTGACCATATAGCAAAGTCCATGCAAAAAATACAAAGTGACTTCCAATACGTGACTGTCCACCGCAAAACTTCAGTGCCAAGCTTGTGCACCACCAGTTTCCCCCAGCCTCTCACCTCAAATAAATAGCATAAAGGCACTGTATATACCCAGATGCTATTTCATCTTTATCCATCCAGCCTCAATGGCATACCACTGTACATAAACGGTTATTCCTTCCCCAGTTTCTTCAAATAGATCCAATTACAGTTGGTGGTACATAGAGCATGGAAGAAAGACAAGGGGGGGCTCTCATGTGTAGTATCCAAAAACAATAATTTTAATAGATAAATATCCTCACTTACATAAAAGCAGATGACAGCGAATTCGTAACAGAACCCGGACTTCCGGTCTCGGCCGCGACCGGAAGTGATGAGTGTAACACCTAAGCTCCTTCCCTGACGCGTTGCGTCACAACCTCGTGACTTTTTCAAAAAGTCACGAGGTTGTGACGCAACGCGTCAGAAAAGGACACTCATCACTTCCGGTCGCGGCCGAGACCGGAAGTCCGGGTTCTGTTACGAATTCGCTGTCATCTGCTTTTATGTAAGTGAGGATATTTATCTATTAAAATTATTGTTTTTGGATGCTACACATGAGAGCCCCCCCTTGTCTTTCTTCCATGCTCTATGTACCACCAACTGTAATTGGATCTATTTGAAGAAACTGGGGAAGGAATAACCGTTTATGTACAGTGGTATGCCATTGAGGCTGGACGGATAAAGATGAAATAGCATCTGGGTATATACAGTGCCTTTATGCTATTTATTTGAGGTGAGAGGCTGGGGGAAACTGGTGGTGCACAAGCTTGGCACTGAAGTTTTGCGGTGGACAGTCACGTATTGGAAGTCACTTTGTATTTTTTGCATGGACTTTGCTATATGGTCACCAATCATTTGCATGGACTTTATTTGAGGATCACTATTTATTATTGCATTTTTGCACATTATTGCCTATTCAGCATTTTTTTGTATTTTGTACTCTGGAATTATTTCACGCATGATTTTGGAATATTTATGCACTTATATTATCATCAATTTTATTCTATATTAGATGCAACATATTTATGGTTTAATATTGCACATTTTATCACTTTAGTGAGGTGGATTCACTTTTGCACTTTATATTTTGTAATTTATTTTATTATAGTGTAGTAATTTTTTAGGTAGCGCCGCAATTTAATTATTTTACATCTGATGGGGGACACCTGCTGTGGGGGGGCTCTGATGGGGGACACCTGCTGTGGGTGGGCTCTGATGGGGGGACACCTGCTGTGGGGGGGCTCTGATGGGGGGACACCTGCTGTGGGGGGGGGCTCTGATGGGGGACACCTGCTGTGGGGGGGCTCTGATGGGGGACACCTGCTGTGGGGGGGCTCTGATGGGGGACACCTGCTGTGGGGGGCTCTGATGGGGGACACCTGCTGGGGGGGGCTCTGATGGGGGGACACCTGCTGTGGGTGGGCTCTGATGGGGGGACACCTGCTGTGGGGGGGGCTCTGATGGGGGGACACCTGCTGTGGGGGGGGCTCTGATGGGGGACACCTGCTGTGGGGGGGCTCTGATGGGGGGACACCTGCTGTGGGGGGGCTCTGATGGGGGACACCTGCTGTGGGGGGGCTCTGATGGGGGGACACCTGCTGTGGGGGGCTCTGATGGGGGACACCTGCTGGGGGGGGCTCTGATGGGGGGACACCTGCTGTGGGGGGCCTCTGATGTGGGACACCTGCTGTGGGGGGCTCTGATGGGCACTTTGATATAAGCTGCATGTGCCGCAGGTCATTCTGTCCCCAAAATGTCCCTCATTCTCAACTTTAAAAGTTGAGAGGTATGCAGGAGCAGATCAGGGAAGGAGAGACTGTGCCACCGCTGTCCCTGTTATCAACGGGAAGAGGGCTCTGTGTTTACTGCCCATCCCCCTCCCTCCTCCTATCAGAGAAGGAGAGCGAAGCAGCTGAATATTGGAGCGCCCGTATCTGAGTGGAGAGAGAACAGTTGTGGGCTCTAAAAATCCCCCTACCTCTCCTCCTCACACTGCTGTACTAGTGAGCGGTGCTTGCCAGGTCAGCTGCCCATTAAGTTTCTTCTCCCTCCTTCATAATGGCCAGGGAAGAAATACAATAAAAAGGGAGCAGAGAATAGGATTGTGGAACGTGTAGTCCTGAGGACTGGTGGCCCCATTGTGACCCGGAAACTGCAACCCACACAGCATGCTCAGCTGAATAAGAGAAGGGGGAGATAGAGAGAGAGCGCCAGGAGCCCGGGAAAGCTTTTGGGGAAGTGCACCCAGGACTCCAGTGAGAGGACAGTGCTGAGGGGACGCCATCAGAAAGAGAACCCTGCTGCCCTGTGCCACCAGAGGGAAAAACGCACAGTCTAGCGCCATCTCCAGTGAAGAAAGGAATGGAGTGATTGCCAGAATACAGATCTGAGCACCATCCATCGGAGTCGCCACGGGCAACCCAGAGTGAGCTGACTCCTGATCAGAAGAACTGATGTTGCTGTATCACCGGGTCTGGTGAGAGGGCTGGTCGGCCATTATCTACTTCCATCCTTAGGAACTACAGTCTCTGACCCTCTCCTGTACTATGTCTGCAGTCTCTGACCGTCTCCTGTATATGTCTGCAGTCTCTGACCATCTCCTGTACCATGTCTGCAGTCTCTGACCGTCTCCTGTACTATGTCTGCAGTCTCTGATTATCTCCTGTACTATGTCTGCAGTCTCTGATTATCTCCTGTACTATGTCTGCAGTCTCTGACCGTCTTCTGTACTATGTCTGCAGTCTCTGACCCTCTCCTGTACTATGTCTGCAGTCTCTGATTATCTCCTGTACCATGTCTGCAGTCTCTGATTATCTCCTGTACTATGTCTGCAGTCTCTGACCATCTCCTGTACTATGTCTGCAGTCTCTGATCATCTCCTTTACTACGTCTGCAGTCTCTGACCGTCTCCTGTATTATGTCTGCAGTCTCTGATCATCTCCTGTACTATGTCTGCAGTCTCTGATCATCTCCTGCACTATGTCTGCAGTCTCTGATCATCTCCTGTACTATGTCTGCAGTCTTTGATCATCTCCTGTACTTTGTCTGCAGTCTCTGATCATCTCCTGTACTATGTCTGCAGTATCTGACCATCTCCTGTACTATGTCTGCAGTCTCTGATCATCTCCTGTACTATGTCTGCAGTCTCTGATCATCTCCTGTACTATGTCTGCAGTCTCTGATCATCTCCTGTACTTTGTCTGCAGTCTATGATCATCTCCTGTACTATGTCTGCAGTATCTGACCATCTCCTGTACTATGTCTGCAGTCTCTGATCATCTCCTGTACTATGTCTGCAGTCTCTGATCATCTCCTGTACTATGTCTGCAGTATCTGACCATCTCCTGTATCATGTCTGCAGTATGTCTGGGAGCTCTTTCTAACAGACTCTCTAACAGAAAGCCCTCTCTGTGTGCATTAGAGAGACCCCCCTTCAGGTCCCATTAGTGTACTCATTTTCTTTATTGTTAAAAGATCATGGGAGGATCCCAGGGTAATAAAGACTTCTTAGGGGAGCATATCCGTGTTTGAGTTGTAGCCATAGAAACATTTGTAAAGGGGAGGGGTTAGTAAGATGACCATGCCCATGTGGGGGTGCCAGATATACCTCTGCACCCAGGTGTCTGTGACCCTAGGATCGGCCCTGTCCAAAATATCTTATTTTGCAGGTCAAAGCATGGTAATGTATTCCCAGATGCGAGCAGATTATATGAAAGGCCTAGACAAGTGACCATCTCTTATCCCATAAGCATAATAAAACAGGAAAAGGAAATACATACAAATATAGGAGGGGGAGGTAAAATAAAACAGAAAAAGATGGTGCTATAACCAAAATAACCACACGATGGCATTATAATAACCAATTATATAGAAGTCAAATAAACAATAGTTTAGGAAATGAACTTCATAAATTCTAAAGTGTAACAGCACAGTATGCAAAATATTATGAAGAAAGTTTAATAATTTGCAAAATTTTATAACAGAAACAAAAAAAGATGCATTTTTTAAAAATGTTTCATTAAAAAAAAAAAAAACAGCGATGATTAAATAACACTGAAAAAAAGCTCTACTTTTTTTTAAAATGTCATATGGGTACAGTGTTGCATGACTGCGCAATTGTCATTCAAAGTGTGACAGCGCTGAAAGCAGACAATTGGCCTGTGCAGGAAGAGGGTAAAAGTGTCTGGTATTGAAGCAGTTTGCGTTTAATAGGGTGGCCTGGGACTACATGCATGCAGTCTTGGAGCACATAGGCTTAGGCCATAATATGCTAGAAATGGATAATGATATTAGTAGTGAGATCAGAGGAGCTGCACACCCTGAATTAAATTTGGCTTCCCCATGGGGTTTTTGAGCAGCAAAAAGTCAAAGGCTGTTGAAATATATACATTTTATTAAGAAAAAATTCATAAAGAGGACATTTGTATTGTTTTTGATAGTGTTGTTTTTCAAATGATTTTACTTTTGCAATTAATTTTCCTCTAGAGTTCATCCAATTTCCCCCAGAAGAAGACTTCTACTGACAAGGTTGAAACGCGTCAAGGTCTCTGGTATGATTACAAAATGTATACCATCACAAAACCGGTTGATGTTAGAGACCTTGCACTCCTTCACCTTCAATTTGAGGATGCCCCACAGATGCTCAATAAGGTTTAGGTTTGGAGACATGCTTGGCCAGTCCATCACCTTTACCCTCAGCTTCTTTAGCAAGGCAGTGGTTGTCTTGGAGGTGTGTATGTGGTCATTATCATGTTGAAATACTGACCTGCGTCCCATTCTCTGAGGGGAGAGGATCATGCTCTACTTCAGTATGTCACAGTACATGTTGGCATTCATGGTTAAATGAACTGTAGCTCCCCAGTGCTGGCAGCACTCATACAGCCCCAGATCATGACACTTCCACCACCATGCTTGACTGTAGTCAAGACACACTTGTCTTTGTACTCCTCACCTGGCTGCCACCACACATGCTTGAAACCATCTCAACCAAATAAGTTTATCTTGGTCTCATCACACCACAGGACATGGTTCCAGTAATCCATGTCCTTAGTCTGCTTGTCTTCAGGCAACTGTTTCCCGGGCTTTCTTGTGCATCATCTTTAGAAGCGGCTTACTTTTGGGATGATAGCCATGCAATTTGATGCAGTGTGCGGCGTATGGTCTGAGCAATGACAGGATGACCCCCCACCCCTTCAACCTCTGCAGCAATTCTGGCAGTACTCATACATCTATTTCCCAAAGACAACCTCTGGATATGACGCTGAGCACATGCACTCAACTTCTTTGGTCGACCATGGCGAGGCCTGTTTCTTAGTGGAACCTGTCCTGTTAAACCACTGTATAGTCTTGGTCACCATGCTACAGCTCAGTTTCAGGGTCTTGGCAATCTTCTTATAGCCTAGGCCATCTTTATGTAGAGCAACAATTCTTTTTTTTCAGATTCTCAGAGAGTTCTTTGCCATGAGGTGCCATGTTGAACTTCCAGTGATCAGTATGAGAGAGTGAGTGTGATGACACCAAATTTAACACACCTGCTCCCCATTCACACCTTAGACCTTGTAAAACAGAAAATGGCTAATTGAGCCCAATTTGGACATTTTCAATTAGGGGTGTACTCACCTTTGTTGCCAGAGCTTTAGACATTCATGGCTTTGTGTTGAGGTATTTTGAGGGGACAGCAAATTTACACTTTTATACATGGCCGTCTTTAATATTGACTGGACCCGGGGCAAACATTTTCTTGGGCCCCCACTTCCATGCAATTTCGCTCTCCGCATGCTCCGAGACATACAATAAATAGCAGCTAGACTCAAAATCAGTTTACTGAATAAGATCAGGCAGCAATAGCGATTGGTTGCCAAAGGTTACAGTGTATCATTACCGCTCGCTGACTGGCTGCTAGAGATTACAGCACACATTATGGCTCACTGTTATTTTCTAGAGGTTACAGCACATGACCCCTGCTTGTTGATTGGTTGCTAGAGATTACTGTACATCAATACTGCTCCCTGATTAAATGCTAGAGGTTACTGAACATCTATACTAGACATGTGCAGAGTAAAATATTTCGTTTCGGAATTTCGTTTTCGTCCGAAAACTTAATTTATTTAGTTACTCCCGAAATTCGTTTTTATTTATTTCGTTTTTCGTTCAAAAATTGCATTCGTCCGAAAATCCACATGAATTACGGTCGAATCTGTCTTTGAAGGCTTATGGTGTCTGTCAAATGTATAAATAATATTCGACGGAGCTAGTATATAGCATACTTTAGAACCCCTATTAAAGACTAATTTGCAAGTTACTGTCCTAAAAAGTTTTAAAAACGGCTGTTTTTTCAGGAGCAGTGATTTTAATAATGATTAAAGTGAAACAATAAAAGTGTAATATTCCTTTAAATTTCGTAGGGGGGGGGGGGTTGTCTATAGTATGCCTGTGAAGGGGCGCATGTTTCTGGTGCTTAGAACTGTCCCTGCACAAAGTGTCATTTATGCAGGAAAAAAAGTCCTTTAAAATCACTCGCAGCTATTATGAATTGTCGGCTCCGTAATACAGAGAACACTCATTGAAAGTCATTGATAAAAAAAAAAAAAAAAAAAATTTTTTAAAAAAGCGTGGGGGTCCCCCAAATTCAATTACCAGGACCTTCAGGTCTGGTATGGATATTAAGGGGAACCCTGCCTCAAATTTAAGAAAAAATATTTTTATCAATGACTTTCAATGAGTGTTCTCTGTATTACGGAGCCGACAATTCATAATAGCTGCGAGTGATTTTAACCACTTGCTTACTGGGCACTTAAACCCCCCTCAGTCCCAGACCAATTTTCAGCTTTCAGCGCTGATGCACTTTGAGTGACAATTACGCGGTCATACAACACTGTACCCAAATGAAATTTTTATCATTTTTTTCCCACAAATAGAGCTTTCTTTTGGTGGTATTTAGTTACAGCTCGGAGTTTTATTTTTTGCTAAACAAACAAAAAAAGATGCAAAAAAAAAAAAAAAAAAAATCATGTTTTAATAGTTTGTTATAAAATTTTGCAAACGGGTCATTTTTCTCCTTCATTGAAGTTCGCTGATTAGGCGGCACTGATAGGCTGCATTGGTGGGCACTGATGGGCTGCATTGGTGGGCACTGATGGGCTGCATTGGTGGGCACTGATAGGCTGCACCGGTGGGCACTGATAGGCATAGTTAAGGCGGCACTAATAGGCACAGATAAGGCGGCACCGATGGGCACAGATAAGGCGGCACTGATGGGCAAAGATGGGCACAGATAAGATGGCACGGATGGGTGGCACGGATAAGTGGCACGGATGGGTGACACGGATGGGCACTGATAGGTACCACAGATAGATGGGACTGATGGGCACTGATAGGTGGCACTGATAGGTGGCTCTGATAGGTGGCACTGCTGGGCACTGATGGGCGGCACTGCTGGGCACTGATGGGTGGCACTGCTGGGCACTGATGGGCGGCACTGGGGTGCAGCACCTTTGAGGCAGATTGGGTGGCACTGTGGGGTGGCACTGTGGGGTGGCACTGTGGGGTGGCACTGTGGGGTGGCACTGTGGGCACTATGGGCACTGACGGGGGGCACTGACGGGGGGCACTTACTTTTGCTTTTATTTTACTTCAGGATGGCACTGCGGGAGGCAGGTGGGCACAGGCAGGTGGCAGGTGGTCCCTTGTATTGATGGCCGTGATCGGGACTGATGTCCCGATCACGGCCGCCGGTGATCGGCTTTTTTTTTTCTCTCCTCGCGCTGTCAGCGCGAGGAGGAATAATAGCCGATTACCGGCTCCGTTCTATCACATGATCAGCTGTCATTGGCTGACAGCTGATCACGTGATAAGGGGTCGGGATCGACCCCTTACACGGATCGGTGATCAGGCGAGTCTCACGGACTCGCCGATCACAGAGCGCGCCGCGCGCGCCCCTCAGGGGGCGCGCAGGCCGCTCGTAACCGGACGACGTCAATAGACGTCAATAGACGTAATAGACGCTAATGCCGTCATTTGGCAATAGCGCGGATCTGAAGTGGTTAAAGGACTTTTTTTCCTGCATAAATGACACTTTGTGCAGGGACAGTTCTAAGCACCAGAAACATGCGCCCCTTCACAGGCATACTATAGACACCCCCCCCCCTACGAAATTTAAAGGAATATTACACTTTTATTGTTTCACTTTAATCATTATCAAAATCACTGCTCCCGAAAAAACGGCCGTTTTTAAAACTTTTTTTTGCATTGATACATGTCCCCTGGGGCAGGACCTAGGTCCCCAAACACTTTTTAGGGCAGTAACTTGCAGAATCTTTTCTCTCTGTCAAATCTTTTTTCTATGTCGAATATTTTCTCTATATAATCTTGGACTAATAGAGGTAAGGTTAGGCACATTCGACCACAGGTTCCATAGACAGATTGTTATTGTCAGAGTCATGTCGAATCTCCTATTCTATATCGAACTGTTGTAACAATGAAAACGAAAATAAAGCATTTATTTATGTCGGATCTTTCGTTTTTCGGATTCTGTGCTTTCGTTATCGTTTGTCAAAACGAAAACGAAAATAGCTGAAATTCGGACGAAAATGCATTCGGACGAAAACGAATGCACATGTCTAATCTATACCACTCACTAATTGGTTGTTAGAGGTTACTGCACATTATTACTGCTCACTAATTGGTTGCAAGAGGTTAGTGCATAACATTACTGCTCACTGATTGGTTGTTAAAGGTTACAGCACATCATCTCATCACTGCCTGTCTGCATATTCACATGCACCAAAATTCAGGGTGCTGTGTTACCATGATATTTTGAAGAATCCACCTCCAATTTGCTTACTTTTGCAAAATATGATGTTAAGCTTAATGACCGCAATTGTAGGCAGGACTTTCAAGCATGCTCCTTTACCTCCCCAGTGGGCAGCATTCAGCAGAAGTGATGATGGATGTGACCTCAGGGGGACATGATATACATATGAATACCGCCTCTATTTAAATATCAATGCCGCGGTCCACGGCTATTTACATATAAATGCTGCCACTATTTACATATCAATGCAGGCTATTTACATGTGAACACAGGGTCTGCAGGTAAGTCATCTGTACATGGCAATGGGGCAGAGCTGAGCAGCAGCAGCAGAAGTTTACACTGAGATATCGGGACACAGCACGGGACTAAAACTTCAAGGGATAAGGAAATTTAAACTGGGATAGTTGGCAAGTATTAGGCAGTTGCTTTGGGCCCCACTATATCGATGGGGCCCAGGGCAGCTGCCCCTTTTGCCCTGCCTTAAAAACGGTCCTACTTTTATACAAGCTGTACACTCACTACTTTACATTGTAGCAAAGTGTAATTTCTTCAGTGCTGTCACATGAAAAGATATAATAAAATATTTACAAAAATGTGAGGGGTGTATTAACTTTTGTGAGATACTGTACATATAAAGGAAAGATCAGTGTACAGCTGTTTCTCTACCCCACCTCTCTAAGCCCCTTATGCACCTGAGAACATTGGTCATTGGATCACATATAAACCAGCCTCTTTAAATTAGGGTGCCTTCTGTGTCCTTCAGAGATGGCTTGGCAAATTGCCTAAAAATTGTACAGAAGTTGTCAACAAGCTGATGGATCAAGCCAGAATTTTTTTGTTAAACAAATTTTCCAATTTTTATTGTGCAACATTACAACCTTGAGCATATTGCAGGCCAGCTTATGTAGTCCCAAGAGCTGAGGATATCATAAGTTGTTATGGAGGAAATTAAGGCACCTGGTGACATCCTTGTTTGTCCTGCCCTGTCCCTTTCCGTCAGTAATGTGGTCATGTTAGCTAAAGGAGAGAGATAAACGAAAGGTGAAGGGAAATGCTGGAATAATAGTCAGTACCAGTGTACTGTATATTGCTTTGGAAGAATACATCACCTCTAACGTTGAGGTCCCTACGCATAGAGATGCCGATGCATTATGTAAAACTATTCGTTTTTGTTTTTTCCATTTTAGAATGGGGTGCCTCAGAATTGTGCATCATTTTAAAGGGTGCCTTGACAAAAATAAGGTTGAGAAACACTGGTCTACACAAATGGAAAGATGGGTGGATGGCATCACAATCTCCACTTCAGCCATCCAGAGGAAGCATTATATTCATTGATGAAATTTATTGCTTCCTGTGATTGGCTGAGCAGCACTCAGTTTGACTTGATTTTCATTCAGGAGCGAATGGGACGTCCACATCCAACTGCTGGAATACAATGCTGTATACTGAAAATAGGTGAGGTTACATTGAGTTTATACAGCGCTCCCAGTGAACACATCTGGTAGTGAAGCAAATAGTTAATTTGGACAAACATGGTCCAAACAAACCTTTTAAAGTCACAAGAAACCTGGAGTTAGGCTTAACAATGTGATGATTTGGTGAAGCTAACTGTACCACACAAGTATGTGGTGAGGTGCTGCAAAAAATGCCAGCTTTACCTGTCAGAGTTATGCAGTGAAGTGTAGTGATGGACGAACTTCCGACGGGACGTTTCACGAACGCGGACCGCGAACGCGACCGATAGTTCGCGAACCGTAACGTTCGCGACGGGCCCCATTGACTTCAATGGGAGGCAAACTTTGCAAATCTTCAGGTCAAATTTGCAGCCACAAAATAATTACTAGCTGTGCAAACATAGTTCCACCACATGGCCAATGACATAACACATGTATGAGGTGAATCTGGGATCGACAACTACAAGCATTCTTTTTTTATATGTGATATTGTTGTGACATTTCAGGACTGTGGAGCGCATGAAGGCAATGGAGGAGAGGGAAGGTCAGGGTAGGCAAAGAAGAGGGTGCAGGAGATGATCACCAGCAGTGTGACATACAGCAATGACACCTGCACCGTGATAGAGTGATCTGACACCAGCACCGTGATAGAGAGCACTGACATCAGCAGCGTGACATAAAGCACTGACACCAGCACCATGATATACAGCACTGACACCAGCACCGTCATAGAGAGCACTGACATCAGCAGCGTGACATACAGCAATGACACCTGTACCGCGATAGAGTGATCTGACACCAGCACCGTGATAGAGGGCACTGACATCAGCAGCGTGACATAAAGCACTGACACCAGCACCATGATATACAGCACTGACACCAGCACCGTGATGGAGAGCACTGACATCAGCAGCGTGACATACAGCAATGACACCTGCACCATGATAGAGTGATCTGACACCAGCACCATGATAGAGAGCACTGACATCAGCAGCGTGAAATAAAGCACTGACACCAGCACCATGATATACAGCACTGACACCAGCACCGTGATGGAGAGCACTGACATCAGCAGCGTGACATACAGCAATGACACCTGCACCGTGATAGAGTGATCTGACACCAGCACCGTGATAGAGAGCACTGACATCAGCAGCGTGACATAAAGCACTGACACCAGCACCATGATATACAGCACTGACACCAGCACAGTGATGGAGAGCACTGACATCAGCAGCGTGACACATCAATGACACCTGCAACGTGATAGAGTGATCTGACACCAGCACTGTGATAGAGAGCACTGACATCAGCAGCGTGACATAAAGCACTGACACCAGCACCATGATATACAGCACTGACACCAGCACCGTGATAGAGAGCACTGACATCAGCAGCGTGACATAAAGCACTCACACCAGCACCGTGATATACAGCACTGACACCTGCACCGTAAGCAGCCCCAGGAGGAAGTCAGCATAGCACAGGGATGGTGGGAGCACCTCATAATGAGCATAGCACAGGGATGGTGGGAGCCCCTCATAATATGCACAGCAGAGGTACAGCCCCAGGAGGAAGTCAGCACAGCACAGGGATGGTGGGAGCCCCTCATAATAAGCAGCCCCAGGAGGAAGTCAGCACAGCACAGGGATGGTGGGAGCCCCTCATAATAAGCAGCCGCAGGAGGATGTCAGCATAGCACAGGGATGGTGGGAGCCCCTCATAATGAGCATAGCACAGGGATGGGGGGAGCCCCTCATAATATGCACAGCAGAGGTACAGCCCCAGGAGGAAGTCAGCACAGGGATGGTGGGAGCCCCTCATAATAAGCAGCCCCAGGAGGATGTCAGCAAAACACAGGGATGGTGGGAGCCCCTCATAATAAGCAGCCCCAGGAGGAAGTCAGCACAGCACAGGGATGAGGGGAGCTCCTCATAATGAGCATAGCACAGGGATGGTGGGAGCCCCTCATAATATGCACAGCAGAGGTACAGCCCCAGGAGGAAGTCAGCACAGCACAGGGATGGTGGGAGCCCCTCATAATAAGCAGCCCCAGGAGGAAGTCAGCACAGCACAGGGATGGTGGGAGCCCCTCATAATAAGCAGCCACAGGCAGATGTCAGCATAGCACAGGGATGGTGGGAGCCCTTCATAATGTGCATAGCACAGGTATGGTGGAAGCCCCTCATAATATGCACAGCAGAGGTACAGCCCCAGGAGGAAGTCAGCACAGGGATGGTGGGAGCCCCTCATAATAAGCAGCCCCAGGAGGATGTCAGCATAGCACAGGGATGGTGGGAGCCCCTCATAATAAGCAGCCCCAGGAGGAAGTCAGCACAGGGATGGTGGGAGCCCCTCATAATGAGCATAGCACAGGGATGGTGGGAGCCCCTCATAATATGCACAGCAGAGGTACAGCCCCAGGATGAAGTCAGCACAGCACAGGGATGGTGGGAGCCCCTCATAATGAGCATAGCACAGGGATGGTGGGAGCCCCTCATAATATGCACAGCAGAGGTACAACCCCAGGAGGAAGTCAGCACAGCACAGGGATGGTGGGAGCCCCTCATAATAAGCAGCCCCAGTAGAAATATGACACCGCTCGACCTCTTCAAACAGGAGGGTACGGGCATATAGTACGGTGGGCTTTTTTTGGACAAGGAAGTGAGCCAAATGAAGAAAGAAGGTCTGTGTGCTCGATTAAAAAAATCGTTTATAGACATATATATGGTCTACTGGTCACATGTGTTGTATTCCTCCGAGATCCATGCCTCATTCATTTTTAGAAATGTGAGGTAGTTAATACTGTCGTGAGCTAGGCGAGTACGCTTATCGGTCACGATCCCCCCTGCTGCGCTGAACGTCCTTTCTGACAGGACACTGGACGAGGGGCAAGCCAACAGTTCAATTGCAAATTGGGCAAGCTCTGGCCAGAGGTCAAGCCTGCCTACCCAGTAGTCCAGGGGTTCATCACTCCTCAGAGCGTCCACATCGTCCGTTAACCCGATGTAGTCGGACATTTGACGGTCTAGGCGTTCCCTGATGCTGGAACCCGGATGACACCTGTCGATGGGTCGGCTGAAAGAATGACCTCATATCAGAAGTCTGCCTGTGAACGCAAAGCTGAAAGGAGTGCCGGGCCAGTGTGGCTCTTGGCTTCCAGGCACAACAGACGCAGCACGGCATGGCAATGTCTCACCTGGCATGTCGAATAGGTTCTGGGGAGCTTGGGCGGCGCAGCGAAAGAAACGCTAGGAGTCAGCCAAGGAGGAGAGGGAGGAGGATGGAGTAGGAGGAGGAGGAGAAGAAGAGCCAGGCCTGCATGCAATCCGTGGCGGTAAAACCAAATCTACACGGGTGCCACGGGTTACATGCTTGACGGCCGTCAGAAGGCTCACCCAGTGGGCAGTAAAAGTGATATAGCTTCCCTGCCCGTGTTTGCTAGTCCACGTGTCTGTGGTCAGATGTATCTTGGCACCGACACTGTGACTGCCAGAGATACATTCACTTGCCGCTGAACATGGCCATATAGCTCTGGGATGCCCTTCTCTGAGAAATACTTCCTTCGTGGGACCTTCCATTGTGGTGTTCCAATGGCCACAAATTTGCGAAAGGCCTTCGAGTCCACCAGTTTATATGGCAGTAGTTGGCGGGCTATGAGTTCTGACAAGCCAGCCGTCAACCGCTGGGCATCATTTTTTTACGCTCAAACATTAGGCCCACGGAAGCCTGCCTTTTTGCAGAAAAACGTGAGCTTGGCGTGATGGAAGCTGGAGTGGAGGACAATTGTGAGGAGAGAGGAGAAGGAGAAGTAGAAGACAAGGCTGGACGGTGAGAGCCTGGAGTGTGGCTTTGTGTGTTCCGTTGCTCCCACTGGGCTCAGTGATGGCTGCTCATGTGCCTTCTTAAAGCGGTCGTCCCTAGGTGAGTGTTGGGCTTACCGCGACTAATGCGTTGACTGCAAAGATTGCAGATGGCAACGATATTGTCAGCAGCGGACACGTTAAAAAAAAAGCCCACACTGCGGAGCCATGTGCCAGTGTCCTGGGAGCGCCAGATGTGACCGTACATGGTCGATGACTCGCTCCTGATACATTTGCAGTCTGCTTTGTCCCTCCTGTGCAATGTAAGCTATTCCTGCTTCTCCTCACTATCTGCTGGTCAATATCTCCCTCTGAACTCCCCTCCTCTTCCTCTCTTGTGGGCACCCACATGACATTACTAGACACGTCATCATCGACGTCACCTTCCCCACCGCTATAAGTAGAGATCTCAGAGTAGGCAGCAACACCGGGGACCAACCTCCTCCTTGGGCTGATCTGGGTACTGTCGTCAGACTGCTGAGTGCGGTTGTTGCTACCTCCTCTTCCTGATCCAATACCAAGAGTGGCTGCGCATCAGAAATGTCTTAATATGGGTCGGAAAATAATTCCCGTGACTCAAGCGGAAGGTATGTGGTGGGGGTGGTGGTGTTGTTGGTGGTAGTGTCTTTGGGGGTGCACATAGCAGAGAGTGAAGAAGAGGGTGCAGATCGAGAGGATGAGGAGGGTGCAGAAGAGTAAGGCTGAGCGAGCCACTCAACCAAGTCTGGTGCGTCCTTTAACCACTTGCCGACCGCCGCACGATGATGTACGTCGACAGAATGGCACGGGCAGGCATAAGGGCTTACATGTACGTCCTTGCCTGCCCGCGGGTCGGGGGCCCGATCGGGCCCCCGCCCGGTGCCTGCGGCGGTCGGTATTCGTTCGGGAGCGATCCCGGACGAGGGGACGGCCATTCATTCATGGCCACCCCCTCGCGATCGCTCCCGACGAATGAAAATGTCCCGTGACATCACTTCCTCTCCTGTAATGTAAACACAGGAGAGGAAGTGATGTATTCTCTCCTCCGTGTCGGTATTTTTCGTTCCGGCACCGAGGAGAGAGCATCGGTGAGTTGCACAAGCACTACACTACACAGTAGAACATTCCAGGCACACTCACACCCCCCCTTTACCCCCCGATCACCCCCCAATTACCCCTGCCCCCCCAGTCACAGTGACACCAATTGCTTTTTTTTTTTTTTTTTTTTTTTTTTTTGCATTGGTGTCATTTGTGACTGTAATAACTGTTAGGGCAGTTAGGGTTAGCCCCCTTTAGTTCTAATGTGCCCCCCTAACCCCCCCCCAATAAAGGTTTAACCCCGTGATCACCCCCCCTCGCCAGTGTCACTAAGGCTGGGTTCACATTGCAGCGGTTTATGAGAACGAATGTGATTCGCACCGCACTGCAGTGCAAATCACATCCGATCTCTGTGCGATTCGAGTTCAGCCATACAGATAGTATGGCTGAATTCGTGTCGCACCCGCCGCACCCGCCGCAAATTCGCACGGACCCTTTTTTTGGCCCGCAGCAGAATCGGATCGCATGGGTGTTCACACCATGCGATCCGAGTTTGCAGATCGCACTGCGATATGCGAACTGATCTGGGGGTGTCATTAACATTTCACTGACACTCCCAGCAGTTCGCATAGGGCAGTGTGAACTGCCGCCGGGAGGCATGCGATGCGGGAACCCGCCGCGGATTCGTGGCGTTCCCGCATCGCTCCAGTGTGAACCCAGCCTAATAAGCGATCATTTTTCTGATCGCTGTATTAGTGTCACAGGTGACGCTAGTTAGGCAGGTAGGTATTTAGGTTCGCCGCAGCTTTTTATAGCGCCAGGGACCCCCATATACTACCGCATAAAGCCCCCTGATTTCCCCCTAGTTAACCCTTTCACCAGTGATCACCATATAACTGTTACAGGTGACGCTGGTTGGTTAGTTATTTTTTTATAGTTTCAGGGCACCCGCCATTTATTACCTAATAAAGGTTTAACCCCCTGATCACCCGGCGGGTGTCATTTGTGACTGTAATAACTGTTAGGGCAGTTAGGGTTAGCCCACTTTAGTTCTAAGGTACCCCCCTAACCCCCCCAATAAAGGTTTAACCCCGTGATCACCCCCCGTCGCCAGTGTCACTAAGGCTGGGTTCACATTGCAGCGGTTTATGAGAACGGATGTGATTCGCACCGCACTGCAGTGCAAATCACATCCGATCTCTGTGCGATTCGAGTTCAGCCATACAGATAGTATGGCTGAATTCGTGTCGCACCCGCCGCACCCGCCGCAAACTCGCACGGGACCCTTTTTTTGGTCCGCAGCAGAATCGGATCGCATGGGTGTTCACACCATGCGATCCGAGTTTGCAGATCGCACTGCGATATGCGAACTGATCTGGGGGTGTCATTAACATTTCACTGACACTCCCAGCAGTTCGCATAGGGCAGTGTGAACTGCCGCCGGGAGGCATGTGATGCATTCGTGGCGTTCCCACATCGCTCCAGTGTGAACCCAGCCTAATAAGCGATCGTTTTTCTGATCACTGTATTAGTGTCACAGGTGACGCTAGTTAGGCAGGTAGGTATTTAGGTTCGCCGCAGCTTTTTATAGCGCCAGGGACCCCCATATACTACCGCATATAGCCCCCTGATTGCCCCCTAGTTAACCCTTTCACCAGTGATCACCATATAACTGTTACAGGTGACGCTGGTTGGTTAGTTATTTTTTTTATAGTTTCAGGGCACCCGCCATTTATTACCTAGTCTCACTAGTGTACCCCTAAATTTAGGGGTGTCTACTTTCCAAAATGGGGTCATTTGGGGGGGGTTTGTGCCATCTTGGCATTTTATGGCCTTCAAAACTGTAACGCCCTTAGAAAGCCTGAAGGCGGTGCTTGGTTTTCGGGGCCCCGTACGCGGCTAGGATCCCAAAAAGTCCCACATATGTGGTATCCCCGTACTCAGGAGAAGCAGCAGAATTTATTTTGGGGTGTCATTTCACATATGCCCATGGCATGCGTGAGCAATATATCATTTAGTGACAACTTTGTGAAAAAAAAAAAAAAAAAAGTTTGTAATTTTCCCGCAACTTGTGGCAAAATATAAAATATTCTATGGACTCAAAATGCCTCTCAGCAAATAGCTTGGGGTGTCTACTTTCTAAAATGGGGTAATTTGTGGGGGTTTTGTGCCATCTTGGCATTTTATGGCCTTCAAAACTGTAATAGGTAGTGAGAAGTGAAATCAAAAATTTACGCCCTTAGAAAGCCTGAAGGCGGTGCTTGGTTTTCGGGGCCCCGTACGCGGCTAGGCTCCCAAAAAGTCCCACATATGTGGTATCCCCGTACTCAGGAGAAGCAGCAGAATTTATTTTGGGGTGTCATTTCACATATGCCCATAGCATGTGTGAGCAATATATCATTTAGTGACAACTTTGTGTAAAAAAAAAAAAAATAATTATTTTTTGTCATTATTCAATCGCTTGAGGCAAAAAAATAAAATATTCAATGGGCTCAACATGCCACTTATCAATTTCCTTAGGGTGTCTACTTTCCAAAATGGGGTCATTTGGGGGGGTTTTGTACTGCCCTGCCATTTTAGCACCTCAAGAAATGAGATAGGCAGTCGTAAACTAAAAGCTGCGTAAATTCCAGAAAACGTACCTTAGTTTGTAGATGTGACAACATTTTTTGCGCAAACCAATAAATATACAATTATTGACTTTTTTTTTACCAAAGACATGTGGCTAAATACATTTTGGCCTAAATGTATGACTAAAATTGAGTTTATTGGATTTTTCTAATAACAAAAAGTAGAAAATATCATTTTTTTTCAAAATTTGCGGTCTTTTTACGTTTATATCGCAAAAAATAAAAATCGCAGAGGCAATCAAATACCATCAAAAGAAAGCTCTATTTGTGGGAAGAAAAGGACGCAAATTTTGTTTGGGTACAACATTGCATGACCGCGCAATTACCAGTTAAAGCAGCGCAGTGCCAAATTGTAAAAAGACCTCTGGTCATTTACCAGCAAAATGGTCCGGTCTGAAGGTGGTTAAAGTAATTGAACACACCTTCTGCAACTTCCCACTTTGGCTCAAGCCTGTTGCTCCTGCCCTACCCCTACCACCCCTGCGGAAGGGCCTGCCTCTTCCGCTGCCTGTCATTTTTTAAATGACCCTGTGACAAAACTCTCAGTCCCTATACTGATAAAGGACTGCTGCAGTATAGGCAGCAGTCAGCAGTAGTGCACCTTAACTCTATGTATTGTGGACCTATACAAGTCCTTAAGGAATAGCAGACTGTACCTCACTCAACCTTATGTACTGTAGTACCCTATACCTTACCAGTCCTTATAAGGACCTTTGTGGAACAATTAGGTTGTGAATGATTAGCAGACTGTACCTCAGTCCCTATACTGATAAAGGACCACTGCAGCAGAAGGGAAGCAGTCAGCAGTAGTGCACCTCAACCCTATGTAGTGTGGACCTATACCAGTCCTTACGGAATAGCAGACTGTACCTCACTCAACCCTATGTACTGTAGTACCCTATACCTTACCAGTCCTTATAAGGACCTTTTTGGAACAAGTAGGTTGTGAATGATTAGCAGACTGTACCTCAGTTCCTATACTGATAAAGGACTACTGCAGCAGAAGGGCAGCAGTCAGCAGTAGTGCACCTCAACCCTATGTATTGTGGACCTATACCAGTCCTTACGGAATAGCAGACTGTACCTCACTCAACCCTATGTACTGTAGTACCCTATACCTTACCAGTCCTTATAAGGACCTTTTTGGAACAAGTAGGTTGTGAATGATTAGCAGACTGTACCTCAGTCTCTATACTGATAAAGGACTACTGCAGCAGAAGGGCAGCAGTCAGCAGTAGTGCACCTCAACCCTATGTAGTGTGGACCTATACCAGTCCTTACGGAATAGCAGACTGTACCTCACTCAACCCTATGTACTGTAGTACCCTATACCTTACCAGTCCTTATAAGGACCTTTGTGGAACAAGTAGGTTGTGAATGATTAGCAGACTGTACCTCAGTCCCTATACTGATAAAGGACTACTGCAGCAGAAGGGCAGCAGTCAGCAGTAGTGCACCTCAACCCTATGTATTGTGGACCTATACCAGTCCTTACGGAATAGCAGACTGTACCTCACTCAACCCTATGTACTGTAGTACCCTATACCTTACCAGTCCTTATAAGGACCTTTGTGGAACAAGTAGGTTGTGAATGATTAGCAGACTGTACCTCAGTCCCTATACTGATAAAGGACTGCTGCAGCAGAAGGGCAGCAGTCAAGTATAATATTCTTTCTATATTTGGAAGAAAGAATATTATATGTGTACAAGCCTATTACCATACCAATCCCGAAAAGAACCTTTGTGGACCTAATAGTAACAGCTACTGATTAAACTGACTGTCCCTCACTGCCTCACACACAGCTTCCTGACTGTCCCTATTTAAACTGACAAAACAGAGGCTGCTGGAACAATAACTTGAATAGCACTGGCTGCTGCAAAAAAGTGTCCATGTGCTGTAATGTCTCAATTGGCTGTCCTGTACCCCATGATGGATGTGTCATCATAGGTCAAAGTTCTTTTACACAGTAAACACGGAAGTCCGCCGGGCGAACGACGGCAATAGTCCGCCGATCGGGCGGACGGTGAACAGCGCGAAATTCGCCGCGAAACGACCGCCGGGCGAACCATTTGGCCATCCCTAGTGAAGTGTGTTAAACAAAGTTAAAGTGGAAGTAAACCCTGATGAGTTTACTTCTTCTTTCATTCCCTGCAAAGGCAAAGCATAATGGACTACTATGCATCGCATAGTAGTCCATTATGTGTCACTTACCTGACACAGGAGCCAGCGATGTCACCGCTGTCCCCTGTAGTCCGGCGCATCCATCTTCTCTGTGGGTCTCGCTGCTCCGCCGCTGTCATTTGGCGAAGCCGCGATGACGGCACTCCCGTGCATGCGCAGGGGAGCAGACACACGCGGCATCTTAGTCGTTGACGGTGCCGCCCTCAGTGCGCCTGCGCGCCGCTGTCTATGGCGCATGCGCCGTAGACAGCGGTGCCTGTCTTTCGGCAAATATCTCCTAAACTGTGTAGGTTTAGGAGATATTTCTTGGACCTACAGGTAAGCCTTAATCTAGGCTTACCTGTAGGTCAAAGTGTGTTATAAGGGTTTACAACCACTTTAACCCTTGTGGTTATGAAACAAAGTGTGAGTTATAAAACAAAGCTGAAGAGTGTCTACAAGGAGGAGCAGCCACTTCCGATGTGGAGCAATGGTGACTAATTATGGAGATTCTGCAGATAAAGGGTGGCCAGACACAGAGAACTCCACTGTGCAGCAGGGTCCCTATCATAGGACCGTACAGGATGCTCCTAGGAACTGGGCCTGGAACCACATGAATACAGGGCCCTGTGAGTAGTGCGGTGGCTCCACTCTTTGTCTTTAAGGCTGGACAACAGTAAGCATACAGTGAGTGTTGTAAAGAAATGGTGGAGTTTGATTAGTGTTCAGAGCTATCTCCCTCAAAATGTTATCCTTTGGTGTGTGGGGCCTGGTGAAGTAATATGTTCTCTAGCCACAAGTTCTGTGTTCGTCCACATGAAAGCTAATGCAGAACACTGTAATGCTGACTGCACGAAGTTCTCCCATGCGGTCCTATGCAGGGCACTTTAGGTCTACCTATCTACTTTCTATAGGTAGATCTACTTTCTATGATGATAAAGAAGTTTAGGCAAAAGACAAGTCCCTACCATGGCCCTAGTTAAAGAGACCACAAAGATTTAATATTCAGAAAATAATTGGCTAGACTACACAATTGCTTTTTTGACATCCAGGGGAAAGTCCCTCATAATGAGGGACAGTGGGGAAGCTATGCTTTAGGCAGTTTTACTCAACAAATGTTCGTCAGAAAAAAATGCAGCGACAACACAAATTGCCTGCCAACTGCCTCAAATGTGACACACCTGTGGATGTCTGTAAGATGTTTTGTCCCATGATGTCACACTCACTACACACTTGTAACTAGGGGTGTTGAACATAATTGCAGCATGGATGCATCACGATACAGATGTTCACAATGCTGTGAGTCGGCAGAATCAATTTTTGATCACGTCATCCATTGGTTCGCTCTTTGCAGTGCTCTGACTCTCAAGGAGAAATACAGAGGCAGAGCCTGCATGGTGGCTAAAGCCCCCCCTCTTTACTGAAGAAGAAAGTCAGCTGATGAGGTGACAGCCAGTACAGTGCAGGGGGAGGGACTGGAAGAGACCCAACATGAGGAGAGGATTCACTGGAGGCACCAGAAGGGGGAAAACAAAACACACTGAGCATTATGGAGCAGGGGAAATTGACTGACACTGAGAGCAGATAATTGCCATTGTCACTGATCCCATTCCTCCACTACCATCACCCCTCTGCCTGATCTCACAATCAATCTGCCTAATCCCACCATCAGTCTGCTTAATCCCATCATCCATCTGCCTGATCCCTCATCCATCTGCCTGAACCCACCATCCGTCTATCTGATCCCTCTGCCTCTGATCCCACCATCCATCTGTTGATCCCTCTGCCTCTGACCCTGCCATCTGTCTGCCCGATACCACAATCCATCTGCCTGATCCCACCATCGCTCTGCCTGATCCCTCTGCCTCTGATCCCACCATCTGTCTACCTGATCCCACTGCCTCTGCTACCCCATCCATCTGCCTGATCTCACCATCTGTGTGCCTGATCCGTCTGCCTCTGATCCCACCATCTGTCTGCCTGTTCTCACCACCCCTCTGCCTGATCCCTCTGTCTCTAACCGCACCATCTGTCTGCCTGATCCTACCATCCCTCTGTCTGATCCCTCTGCCTCTGATCCCACAATCCGTCTGCCTGATCCCACCCTCCATCTGCCTGATCCCTCTGCCTCTGATCCCACCATCCGTATGCCTGATCCCACCCTCCCTCTGCCTGATCCCTCTGCCTCTGATCCCACCATCTGTCTGCCTGATCCCACCATCAGTCTGCCTGATGCTTCTGCCTCTGATCCCACCATCCATCTGCCTGATCCCACCATCTGCCTGCCTGATCCCTCTGCCTCTGATCCCACCATCTGCCTGATCCCACCCTCCCTCTGCATGATCCCTCTGTCTCTAACCCCACCATCCATCTGCCTAATTCCACTTTCCCTCTGCCTGATCCCTCTGCCTCTGATTCCACCATCTGTCTGCCTGATCCCACTTTTCCTCTGCCCGATCCCTCTGCCTTTGATCCCACCATCTGTCTGCCTGATTCCACCATTCCTCTGCCTGATCCCTCTGATCCCACCATCTGTCTGCCTGATCCCTCTGCTCCTGATCTCACCATTCCTCTGCCTGATCCCTCTGCCTCTGATCCCACCATTCCTCTGCCTGATCCCTCTGATCCCACCATATGTCTGCCTGATCCATCTGCCTCTGTTCCCACCATCCATCTGCCTGTTCCCACCAACCCTCTGCCTGATCCCTCTGTCTCTAACCCCACCATCCATCTGTCTGATCCCACCATCCCTCTGCCTGATCCTTCTGCCTCTGATCCCATCAACCGTCTGCCTGATCCCACCATCTGCCTGCCTGATCCCTCTGCCTCTAATTCCACATCCGTCTGCCTGATCCCACCATCTGCCTGCCTGATACCTCTGCCTCTGATCCCACCATCCGCCTGCCTGATTCCACCATCCATCTGCAGTATCCCTCTGCCTCTGATCCCACCATCCTTCTGCCTAATCCAGGGATCCTCAAACTACGGCCCTCCAGCTGTTGCAAAACTACACATCCCATGAGGCATTGTGAAACTCTGACATCCACAGACATGACTAGGCATGATGGGAATTGTAGTTCCTAAACAACTGGAGGGCCATAGTTTGAAGACCCATGGCCTAATCCCACCATCCCCCTGCCTGATCCCTCTGGCTCTGATTCCACCATCCGTCTGCCTGATCCCAGCCACCCCCCTGCCTCTGATCCCACCACCCCTCTGTCTGATCCCATCTATCCCTCTGCCACTGATCCCATCTATCCCTCTGCCACTGATGCCAGCCATCCCTCTGCCACTGATCCCAGCCATCCCTCTGCCACTGATCCTGGCCATCCCTCTGCCACTGATCCCGGCCATCTCTCTGCCACTGGAGAAAAATGTAGTTTTCCTAACTGCTTGGATTTCTGGATAAAACATTTTTACCCATGTGCACTTGCACATTAATCATGATGCATCGCGGAATAAAATCGAATTGTGGTCAGGATAATCGTAATAGAATTGTGAGACAAAGTGAAGATGTGCACTCCTACTTGTATATCATTTCTGCATTCATAAGGACATGCAGAGCCTCTGCCCACTCCACCTGTCCAGCGTACCTTGGTCACCTCACTCCCAGAAACAGAATAGGTTCCCTCCGAGCACCTGGCATGGATCTCATGCATGCTCTCACTTAACTCTGTCCTTCCCGTACCACTTGATGGGGCCATAGATCTCCGTAGTGCTAGTCTGCTCTTGGTGACCTAAGGAGATGGACAGCTAGGGAGGGAGTCAGAGCACCGACCCCTTGCTACCCGAGGACCTGTCACCTAACCTGGTACCACACCAAATGACTGGTTGCTGCAGCTGTTCTTCCCTTTGGTTACCCATATCAAATACCTCCTCTTTTTTAACTTGCGAGTTAAACTTTCATAGTTATGTTACACATACCCCATAGTGCTTTTTACAGACGCACATTCTTTAGGAATACGCCAAGACCCAACATGCACCCCTTAAATAACTTCAGACCAGGCTCAAAACAGTTGAAACACTTTACTGTAGACTTGGCATAACAGATACAACAGGGTAAAATGTCCTTTCCATAACTCATAATAATTGTGGCTGCCTCAGTACACCTGCATGGGTAAAGTCCTTAAGGGTAACATCAATACTTGGGAGATCCAGATTGGCATTGTCCATCATTATGGTGTCCCAGCAGCAGACAACAGGTCCCAGCAAGAAGTTTCTTCAGTAGTTTCCACATTGCTCCACTCTCTAGGGACCTAAACCTATCCCCTTTTGTAATACATGGGAAGGGAGGCTGGACCCAAAAAGCCCACTAATTAGACCAGAGAAGGCAGTAAAACATTAACCCTTTGAGCAGCCGTGCTGGTTAGATAACTACATCCTCAACAAAAATGAAAAATAAAACCTAAACACCAAACCCATTAAACTAAGCAAAGGGGGGGGACCTAGCAGCTAAATTGCAACAGAAGTATCTCTCCCTGAAAACCCTGTCGATCTACTCCAAGTGCCCCAAGTACTTGCTGACTGGGAAATATAGGAATTTTCAGGGGCACGTCTTTGCATCTGTGACTCAAAGTACAGTAAATATATCAGTTTCCAGCAATCACAAGCAGCAACTATCTCTCTCTCTCTGCATATACTGTTTTTCTATCCCTGTATGCTCCAGGGCCATCCAATACCCACTCAGTGCAACTATAACAGTGTGTAAAAATAGCTGATTTCAGGAATTCACAGCAGCAACAACTAGCTGTCCATGCATACACTGTGATCTGTCCATAACTACTCCATGTTTCCTATAACATACTAACAAAGGGCTAATTGGAACCCTCACTATTATAGGGGAGGGGGGCGGACACATAGCAAAACCCCATGATTTGGCCCTTCTAAACCATTTGAATATAGTTCAGAGGTCAACTCTGTTCTAAGAAAAACAGGGGGAAAATCTTTGACAATAAAAGGGGTTATATGTCCCAGAGGATGTCAGTTATGATGAAACGCGTAGGAAGGGGCCTGCTGTGACACCATTGCGCATTGTCTGAAGTTATCAGGAAGCTATCTTTGCTTTTACTTGCCAGAGTGTTTTTCAAACAAGTGTTGTTTGTTCACGCCACATGTGAGTTTTCTACTTTTTATGAATACATTTCTTTTTATGGTATATACTATGAGGAGTCTTTACTTTTATCTTCAATGTACTAACATTGTGATTGATATCTGAACGGGGTTTCTTTTCCATACACCCACCATGAGATGACCAGAGAAATCCTTTTCACTGATGACAACATGTTTTGAAGAATTACTAGATGCCATATTTCCTATGCTTGCTTTGACCTATCTATAACTAGATGATCATTGCGATCTGGTAAATTATATAGTGTCACCTGGTGGGTGGAGGATTTTTTTCAACTGCACACTTAATATTGTCTTTCACACAAGTGATTTGAGTTTCACATCCACCTGTCCAGTGATCACGTCTGGATTGCACCTTCATACTTTTTATTTGCACTTAGAACTTTACTTCAGTTAACTTTTCTTTATATTTATATTTTGTTCATGTTTTGGGATATAAACTTCTTATTTTTCAATATAAAGGACTGTCACTATCCCTACAATACTGCAATTCCTACTTTTACTTTCTTTCAATGTTACTTTGAGGGTTACAACATCTGTGTTATAATTGAAACAATTTATTTTATCTACACAATGAAGAATGTAATCAGGTGAAATCAACAATAGACCAATGCTCTTATTGGCTGAAAGGTGTATAAAATATTGCAAAATAGCCGTCTCCAATCAAAATCCAGACAGGATTTTAGACATATACAGTGCCTTTAAAAAGTTTTCATGCCCCTTAACATTTTCCACATTTTGTCATGTTGCAACTAAAAACGTAAATGTATTTTACTGGGATTTTGTTTGTGATAGACCAACACAAAGTGGCACATAGTTATGAAGTGGAAGAAAAATTATAAATGGTTTTAAATTTTTTTTTTACAAATAACTATTTGAAAAGTGTGGTGTGCATTTGTATTTAGCCCCCTCAATACTTTAAAGAACCACCTTTTGCTGCAATTACAGCTGCAAGTCTTTTTGGGGATGTCTCTACCAGCTTTGCACATCTAGAGAGTGACATTTTTGCCCATTCTTCTTTGCAAAACAGCTCAAGATTGGAAGGAGATTTCAAGTCTTGCCACAGATTCTCATTTGGATTTAGGTCTGGACTTTGACTGGGCCATTCTAACACATGAATATGCTTTGATCTAAACCATTCCATTGTAGCTCTGGCTGTATATTTAGGGTTGTTGTCCTGTTCAAGTCTTTTGCAGACTAACAGGTTTTCTTCTGAGATTGCCCTGAATCTGGCTCCATCCATCTTCCCATCAACTCTGACCAGCTTCACTGTCCCTGCTGGAGAAAAGCATTCCCACAACATGATGCTGCCACCACTATGTTTCACAATGTGTTCAGGGTGATGGACAGTATTAGTTTTCTCCCATACTCCCCCATAGCATTTTGCTTTTAGGCCAAAAAATTACATTTTAGTCGCATCTGACCAAAGCTCCTTCTTCCACATGTGTGCTGTGTCCCCCACATGGCTTCTCACAAACTAAAAATGGGACTTCTTATGGCTCTTTCAACAATGATTTTCTTCTTACCACTCTTCCATAAAGGCCCGATTTGTGGAGTGCACAACCCCGATTTGTGGAGTGCACAACGAATAGTTGTCATGTTGACAGATTCTCACGCCTGAGCAGTAGATCTCTGCAGCTACTACAGAGTTACCTTCTCTGATTAACTGCTAGCCAACCAGCCACCGCAGTTTTACTGCGGCAGCATGGCTCGGCTGCACGAATCGCCGTTATCTACGTCAGTAGCATAAACGGCCACTAGGGGGTGCTTGCATGCCACCGGAGGCATGCGCGTGTGCCTCCCGCTCACTCCCCGAGCCGATGCGAGTGCCCGGAGGTCTTGATCACTGCCAGACTCCCACGATCGCTCGGGGCACACTGAAAACCAGGATATGTGTGTGTATACAAAGTATGAACAGCGATCTGTTAGTTTCCCTGCACAGTCCCATCCCCCCTTCAGTTAGAACAGTCCCTAGGATACATATTAACCCCTTCACTGCCCTGTAGTGTTAACCCCTTCACTGCCAGTGACATTTATACAGTAATCAATGCAATTTTAATCACACTGATCGCTGTATTAATGCCGATGGTCCCAAAAATGTGTCAAAATTGGCCGACGTGTCTGCCATAATTACACAGTCATGATAAAAATTGCTGATCGCCGCCATTACTAGTAAAAAAAATAAAAATTTATAAAAATGCCATAAAACTATCCCCTATTTTGTAGACGCTATAGATTTTGCGCAAACCAATCAATATACGCTTACTGCGATTTTTTTTACCAAAAATATGTTGAAGAATACGTATCCGCCTAAACTGTGGAAAAAAACTGTTTTTTTATATATTTTTTGGGGATATTTATTATAGCAAAAAATTATGTTTTTTTTTTTCAAAATTGTCACTTTTTTTGTTTATAGCGCAAAAAATAAAAACCACAGAGGTGATCAAATACCACCAAAAGAAAGCTCTATTTGTGGGAACAATTTTGTTTGGGAGCCACGTTGCTCGACCGTGCAATTGTCAGTTAAAGCTGAATTGCAAAAAGTGGTCTGGTCTTTGGCGAGCCAAATGGTGCGGGGCTTAATCGGTTAAGGTTCTTCCTGCCTGGCCTGTCAGTTTAGGTGGACAGCCATGTCTTGGTAGGTTTTCAGTTGTGCCATACTCTTTCCATTTTCAGACAATGGATTGAACAGTGCTCCATAAGATGTTCAAAGCTTGGAATAATTTTTTATAACCTAACCCTGCTTTAAACTTCCCCAGAACTTTATCGCTGACCTGTCTGGTGTGTTCCTTGGCCTTCATGATGCTGTCTGTTCACTAAGGTTCTCTGACAAATCTCAGAACAGCTTTATTTATACTAAGATTAAATTACACACAGGTGGACTCTGTTTACTAATTAGGTGACTTCTGAAGGCAATTGGTTAAACTATATTTTAGTTAGGGGTACCAGAAAAAGAGGGCTGAATACATATGCACGGCACACATTTCAGATATTTATTTGTAAAAAAAAAATTTAAAACGATCTATCACTTTCCTTCCACTTCACAATTAAGTGCCACTTTGTGTTGTTCTATCATATACAATCCCAATAAAATACATTTACGTTTTTGATAGTAACATGACAAAATGTGGAAAATGTCAAGGGGTATGCATACTTTTTCAAGGCATTGTACATCATGTCTTATTTCTCCATGTTGGTCCCTTAGCTGGGTTACCCAATGCATTTCAAAGTCTTTTGTCTTTTCTTCTTCAGGAGTAGAGGTAGCCAACTCTGAAGCAAATGGGGAGCATATTAAAAGAGCTATTAACTTTTTATAAGGTCTAGTAGCACAGAATGTAATATACAATACATATTAACTGTACACTTGCAGTTTAATCAACCAGGTATCGGCTCCAACCTTCCCCCCAAAAAGTGCCAAATGTGGCAGTGGAGGGGTGAGGATGCAAACAAGCGTAACTTTCTCTTTTGGGTGGGGTTCCGCTTTAAGCTATATAAAGGGGAGACTTACAATTTAGGCCTTACAATATAGTAGTATTAATAGTTCGCACTGCATCAAAGAGATAAAGGTCCATTACAGTGGCCCTACAGTACTTATACCAATTAATTTTTATATCAAAATATTATCAAAGAAATAATGATCAAATATCTCCTCTAACCCCCAAGAACAGCATATGGTAAACGCTAAAAACAGACTTTCTATTTCAAAAGAAATAATATGATATATACTCACAAAACCAAAACTGTTAGCGCCCAATTTTGCAGCACCAGCCCTAAAGTAAAGCCTCACATCTCCCTGCAGATCACAAGGAAGCAAAGTAAAAGTAGGAATTACAGTTCTGAGGCCAGGAAGTGCCAGGTAGTTTCAGGCTGAACTTCTGTTGGGCTTGAACCCAAAGCTCATTCCTAACAGTCAATGGGTTGCATTCACTCAGAGAATAAAGCCTAGCAGTTAAGTGGCTCTAAGCCAAGTCTTGTGCATCTGAGTGCACCTTCACTTGACCTTATTCCTGTGTTCTTCTCTATAAAATGAACCTAACATTGAAGCACTCAGATTTTAGGCTGATAGGATGCGTATAAAGCTACTCTAACTCTGCTCCTATCAGGGGCGGATCCAGGGGGGGGGCAACGGGTCAATTGCCCCCCCCCAGAATACCGCCAGCTGATGACAGAACGGCCGGTTCCGCGGGTCCAATCGTGGCCGGTTCCGCGGGTACCCGCGGGCCGGTTCCGCGGGTCCAATCGCGGCCGGTTCCGCGGCTCCAATCGCGGCCGGTTCCGCGGCTCCAATCGCGGCCGGTTCCGCGGGTCCAATCGCGGCCGGTTCCGCGGCTCCAATCGCGGCCGGTTCCGCGGGTACCCGCGGGCCGGTTCCGCGGGTCCAATCGCGGCCGGTTCCGCGGGTCCAATCGCGGCCGGTTCCGGGTACCCGCGCTGAGTGGACGGGTGAGGGGGGGGCAGCTGGGCGGCTTAGGAGGGCTGCTGGCCAATCAGGAAGCCAGCAGGCAGGGGAGCAGGGAGATGACATCATCTCTCACTGCCCTGCGTCCCTCCAGTTCCGCCCTCACTGTGTAGGAAGCTGTGTGCAGCAGAGAGATTGCATCATCTCTCTGCTGCCTATGTTCACTCTGGGACCCAACAAAAGACCACCAGTAGGTGACAATCCGCAATGTGTGGCAGGCTACGTGGCAAGTGGCAATCCGCAATGTGTGGCAGGTGACGTGGCAAGTGACAATCCGTAATGTGTGGCAGTTGACGTGGCAAGTGACAATCCGCAATGTGTGGCAGGTGACGTGGCAAGTGACAATCCGCAATGTGTGGCAGGCTACGTGGCAATCCGCAATATGTTGCAGGCAACGTGGCAAGTGACAATCCGCAATGTGTGGCAGGTGACGTGGCAAGTGGCAATCCGCAATGTGTGGCAGGCAACGTGGCAAGTGACAATCCGCAATGTGTGGCAGGTGACGTGGCAAGTGGCAATCCGCAATGTGTGGCAGGCAACATGGCAAGTGACAATCCGCAATGTGTGGCAGGTGACGTGGCAAGTGACAATCCCCAATGTGTGGCAGGTGACGTGGCAAGTGGCAATCCGCAATGTGGGTCAGGCAACTTGGCAAGTGACAATCCGCAATGTGTGGCAGGTGACGTGGCAAGTGGCAATCCGCAATGTGTGGCAGGCTACGTGGCAATCCGCATCTGGTGGCAGGCGACGTGGCAAGTGACAATCCGCAATGTGTGGCAGGTGACGTGGCAAGTCACAATCCGCAATGTGTGGCAGGTGACGTGGCAAGTCACAATCCGCAATGTGTGGCAGGTGACGTGGCAAGTGACAATCCCCAATGTGTGGCAGGTGACGTGGCAAGTGGCAATCCGCAATGTGGGTCAGGCAACTTGGCAAGTGACAATCCGCGATGTGTGGCAGGTGACGTGGCAAGTGGCAATCCGCAATGTGTGGCAGGCTACGTGGCAATCCGCATCTGGTGGCAGGCGACGTGGCAAGTGACAATCCGCAATGTGTGGCAGGTGACGTGGCAAGTAACAATCCGCATTTGGTGACAAGTGACAATCCACATTTGGTGGCAGGCGACATGGCAAGTGACATCCTCAGGGCTCCCACTGATTCTGCATTATGGTGAGTTGAACCATTTAATTTTATATTACAATGTATTAATAGAAATAATGCGCTTCAATCATCCTGACACCATAACAACCATGGTGCCGTAATGATTGAAGCGCCAATACCAGCCATTTCCCATATAAATTGCCCCCCAAAAAACATATTTTATAGCAGTGCCCCTCCCGAGATTAGACTCTGGATCCGCCCCTGGCTCCTATACATTTTAAAGCACTGAAATAAAATGGAAAACTGTGAACTGGAGCACAATTGCACTGCTCCCTGGACTGCACTAACAAAGTTCTGCTTAGTGACAGCTGCAATTTTTCCTTTTATCTGTATAGCTAGTATACCAATTGTCTGTCTTTCTTATCAATCCTACCATTGTTAATTTTCATACTGATAAATACCCTTAACACATCCTGTGTACACACCTTCATAAATCAAATCACATTTCAGATAGTTGAGTCGTTTTTTGCTTATTAGGAGGAAGAGAATGGAGAAAAATTGTAACATTGATTTAGGATAAGGGCATACAGGAGTTCAGCCTTATAAATTACTGCACTACACAGCAACAGACATGTTTTCCAATAGATAGTATTGGCACTCTCTTATATCTTATAATATGTTACATCAGTTTATTCTAAAGTTGACACCTGCATATTAACCCACAGATGGCATGTTCCACTCTCTCTAGGGAAACAATGTATATACTAGGGATGAGCCTAAGCCCTGTACACACGGTCGGACCTTCCGACGGAAAATGTGCGAATGTGCAACTGTGTTGGAAATTCCGATCGTGTGTGGGCTCCATCTGACTTTTTCAGTCGGAATTTCTGACACACAAAGTTTGAGATCTGGATCTAAAATTTTCCGACAACAAAATCCGATCGTGTGTAGACAATTCCGACACACAAAGTGCCACGTATGCTCAGAATAAATTACGAGACGAAAGCTATTGACTACTGGCCTCTTTATAGTCCCATCGTACGTGTTCTACATCACCTCGTTCTGGTGGTATCAGAACACTCTAAGCCCTTACAATTACTCTTGTTGGGTGCAGGAATGGGCCCTGCCGTGAAATATTATATCAAGAATTGTAATTATATGCCCCTGTTAAACAGGGGCAGAAAAATTGGGCCTGTGGTGGTGGTGGTAACACTGTAACCCCTCACAGATACTCGTGCTGGGCACTGGAACGGGCCCTGCAGTGAAATATTATATCAAAAGTTGTAATGACATGCCCCTGCTAAACAGGGGCAGAAAAAAAGGGCCTTGGGTGATAGTGGCACCACAACACTGTAACCCCTGACAGATACTCTTGTTGGGTGCATGTTGTGGCTCAATAACACGGCCAGCAGCAGAAAAAAAGGACAAGCGTGCCCCATGGCCACCTGCAGAAGATGCACCATGTGCACGACCACCACTGATGACTGTAGACACAGAGGCTGCTTGCCTTCTTTTAGTGGCCTGTGAGCGTCTGCCTCTTCTTGGTGGCCTTCTGGGCATGATGTATTTTTTGTTTTGCCACACCACACTACACTGTATTAGATACTGTGTACACCGCCTGCACTGTATTAGCAACTGTACAACGGCAGCACTGTATTGTATACTGTGTACACCACCAAAAGTGTAGTAAAAACTGTACGCACTGTATTAGATACTGTGTACACTGCCTGAAGCATATTAGAAACAGTACACCATGGAATGCACTGTAGATATAGGCTACACTGAATGCAGAGTATATATATATATAGTATCTCACAAAAGCAAGTACACCCCTCATATCTTTGTAAATATTTTATGATATCTTTTCACGTGACAACACTGAATAAATTACACTTTGCTACAACGTAAAGTAGTAAATGTACAGATTGTATAACAGTGTAATTTTGCTGTCCCCTCAAAATAACTCAATACACAGCCATTAATGTCTAACAACAAAAACTAGTACACCCCTAAGTGCAAATGTCCAAATTGGGCTCAATTAGCCATTTTTCCTCCCCGGTGTTATCTGACTCGTTAGTGTTACAAGGTCTCAGGTTTGAATGGGGAGTAGACATGTGCAAAAGGAAATCATTTGTTTAGTTTTGTTTCGTTTTAATTCGTTAATTAATTTATTTAGTTTAGTTATATTCGTTAAATTCCTTAAATTCGTTTTCGGATTTCGTTTAGTTTTCTACCGAATTCGAAAACTCGGTTGCATTCGAAAATGTTTCAACCAAATTCGAAAATATTTCTACTGGATTCGAAATGATTTCAAAATGATTTGAAATTATTTCAACCGCATTTGAAACTATTTCAACTAGATTCGAAAATATTTTGCGACCCGACTTTAGAGCCATGTATCTCAAGGTCACTTGGTGCTAGAAACCTCAAATTTGGAGATGTTGTAGTTCTATTTCTATTGTGTTTGCATACCAAATTTTGTGTTTCTAGCTATAAGTGACCCTGAGATATGTGGCCCCAAATTCGGGTCGCAAAATGTAATTCTCTGCTGCAGAAAAGTGCTTGACATTTTGTGACCCAATTTTGGGGCCACGTATCTCGGGGTCAATTGGTGCTAGAAACCCCAAATTTGGAAATGTTGTAGTGCTAGGTCTACTGTGTTTGCATATCTAATTTGGGGTTTCTAGCTATAAGTGGCCCCAAGATACGTGGCCCCAAATTGGGACCGAAAAATGTTATTTTCTGCTGCAGAAAAGTACTTGGTATATTGCCCATATCTGGGGTCACTTGGTGGCAGGTGACGTGGCAAGTGGACAATCCACAACTTGGTCACGTGGCATTCGTGGCCGATCACAGGGCACTCGTGTCAGGTCATCTGGCACTCGTGGCCGATTACGTGGCACTCGTGGCAGGTGTCGTGGTAAGTGGACAGCACACAACTTGTGGCAGGAGACGTGGCAAGTGGACAATACACAACTTGTGGCAGGTGACGTGGCAAGTGGACAAATACAATACACAACTTGTGGCAAGTGGACAATGACATACAGCATATGCACTTGCCTTGCGATCGACATCCGTGACTTCTTCAATCAGGCATGCTGACAACTTCATTGATACCATAAATATAAATGAAATAAGATGTGTGTGTTTTTTTGCACTGGTACACTGCAATATAAGTAAGTAAGTAAGTATAAGTAACTAACCATCAAATAGAAAAGATTAGAACAGAATAGAAAAAAATATATAATTTAATGGAATAAAATAGAAAGAATATACAACCATCTTCGAATTTGAATAGAATAAATTTGAATTTCGAATAGTATGAATTCAATTTTTTTTTTAGAAAATATTATAATAAAGAAAAAATAATAATAAAGTAGAAAATAGACTAGAAAAAATATAGAACAGAACAGAATAGAATATATTATATTTTATTCTGTTCTGTTCTATTGTTTTTCTAGTCTATTCTTTTATAGTCTATTAAAATCTTTTCTATTAAAATTGAAATCATTATATACTAAATTTGAATTTCGGAAGATGGTTTTATATATATCTTTCCGACATTCGAATTTCGTATAGAATGAGAATTTGAATAGAAAAGATTAGAATAGAAATAGAGAATAGACTAGAACAATAGAACAGAATAGAATATAGATACTATCTATTTCATTTTTAATTTTTTTTGCAGATTACCATTTGTTTTAATAAGATCTCCTGCAGACTATTAGCATCTATTTCCTTTTTTTGCAGATCTCTGCAGACTATTAGTATCTATTTAGTTTTTTCACCAGATCTCCTGCAGACTATTAGCATCTATTTCATTTTCTTGCAGTTCTCCTGCAGACTATTAGTATCTATTTTGTTTTCTCATCAGATCTCCTGCAGACTATTAGCATCGATTTCTTTTTTAGCAGATCTCCTGTAGACTATTAACAGCCATTTCACTTCTTTTTTTTGCAGATCTCCTGCAGACTGTTAGAATCAATTTCTTTTTTCTTTTTTTGCAGATTACTATTTATTTCCATCAGATCTCCTGCAGTATATTAACATCTATTTCATTTTTTGCAGATCTCCTGCAGACTATTAGCATCTATTTCATTTTTCTTTTTCTTTTTTTGCATTAGAACAGCCATTTCTTTTAGTTCAGCAGATCTTATGTGGACTATTAGCATCTATTTCATTTGTTTTTGCAGATTACTATTTATTTCCATCAGATCTCCTGCAGACTATTAGCATTTATATAATTTTTTTGCAGATCTCCTGCAGACTATTAGTACCTATTTTAATTTTCTCATCAGATCTGTAGACTATAAGCATCTATTTATTTTTTGCTGGTCTCCTGCAGACTATTAGCAGCCATTTCCCTGTGTATAGAGATATAAGCGGTGATGTCTTTCTTGTTGTCTCTTCCTTATACCGTTCCTCCGTTCATAAATGAAATAGATGCTAATAGTCTGCAGGAGATCTGCTGAAATAAAGGAAATGGCTGTTCTAATGCAAAATAAGAAAAGAAAAATGAAATTGATTCTAACAGTCTGCAGGAGATCTAAAAAAAAACGAAGTGAAATGACTGTTAATAGTCTACAGGAGAGCTGCTAAAAAAATGAAATAGATGCTATTAGTCTGCAGGAGATCTTATGGAAACAAATAGTAATCTGCACAAGAAATAAAAAATGAAATAGATAGTATCTTTATTCTATTCTGTTCTATTGTTTTTCTAGTCTATTCTCTATTTCTATTCTAATCTTTTCTATTCAAATTCGAATTTATTCTATACGAAATTCGAATGTTGGAAAGAAATATATATATTATAAAACCACCATCTTCCGAAATTCAAATTTAGTATATAATGATTTCGATTTTAATAGAAAATATTTTAATAGAATACAAAAGAATAGACTAGAAAAACAATAGAACAGAACAGAATAAAATATAATATATTCTATTCTGTTCTGTTTTTCTAGTCTATTTTCTATTTTATTATAATCTTTTCTATCCAAATTTAAAATTAATTAATTAAAAAATTTCAATTCATACTATTCGAAATTCTAATTTATTCTATTTGAAATTTGAATTTCAGAAGATGGCTGTATATTCTTTCTATTTTATTCTATTAAATTATATTTTTTTCTAATCTTTTCTATTTGAATTAGAAATTTTGGAAGATGGTTAGTTACTTACTTATATACATCTGTCACATCAACTTCTCATACTTGCAGTGTACCAGTGCAAAAAAACACACACATCTTATTTCATTTATATTTATCACATCAATGAAGTTGTCAGCATGCCTGATTGAAGAAGTCACGGATGTCGATCGCAAGGCAAGTACATATGCTATATGTCATTATCCACTTGCCACGTCACCTGCCACAAGTTGTGTATTGTCCACTTGCCACATCACCTGCCACAAGTTGTGTATTGTCCACTTGCCATGACTGCCATGAGTGCCACATGACCGGCCACGAGTGCCACATGATCTGCCATGAGTGCCACATGACCAAGTTGTGAATTGTCCACTTGCCACGTCACCTGCCACAAGTTGTGGGGTTCCTAGCACCAAGTGACCCCGAGATAGGGACAATATGTCAAGTACTTTTCTGCAGAAGAGAATGACATTTTGGGGCCATGTATCTCGGGGCCACTTGTAGCTAGGAACCCCAAATTTGGTATGCAAACACAGTAGAACTAGCACTACAAAATCACCAAATATTTCTACCGAATTCGAAATGATTTCAACATGATTCAAAATTATTTCAACAGCATTCGAAACAATTTCAACCGGATTCGAAAATATTTTGCGACCCGACTTTAGGGCCATGTATCTCAGGGTCACTTGGACTAGAAATCCCAAATTTGGATATGTTGTAGTGCTAGTTCTACTGTGTTTGTGGTTGAACTTACTTTCGACTCAAACCATGGGCTCATCCCTAGTATATACCTGTATGTAAGTTTGGGGTTTCTAGCTACAAGTGGCCCCGAGATACGTGGCCCCAAATTCGGGTCGCAAAATGTCATTTTTCAAATTTGATTCAAATTTCGTCAGAATTTGGTTGAATTCATTAGAATTGTAATTTGGTAATTCGGATGCATCCGAATGTCCGAATAATAAAAATTTGTCTGAATTTCGATTCAGAACGAAACAATGCACATGTCTAATGGGGAGCAGGTATGTTAAATTTGGAGTTATCGCTCTCACTCTCTCATATTGGTCACTGGAAGTTCAACATGGCACCTCATGGTAAAGAACTCTCTAAGGATCTGAAAACAATAATTATTGCTCTACATAAAGATGACCTAGACTATAAAAAGATTTCCAAGACCCTGAAACTGAGCTGCAGCACAGTGCCCATGATTATACAGCAGTTTAACAGGACAGGATCCACTCAGAACAGGCCTCGCCATGGTTGACCAAAGAAGCTGAGTGCACGTGCTCTGCATTATATCCAGAGGTTGTCTTTGGGAAATAGACATTTGAGTGTTGCCAGCATTGCTGCAGAGGTTGAAGGGGTGGGGGGTAAGCCTGTCAGTGCTCAGACCATAAGGCTCACACTGCATCAAATTGGTCTACTTGGCCATCTTACCAGAAGGAAGCTTCTTCTAAAGATGATGCACAAGAAAGCCTGCAAACAGTTTGCTGAAGACAATCCAACTAAGGACATGGATTACTGGAACCATATCCTGTGGTCTGATGAGACCAAGATAAACTTATTTGGTTCAGAGGGGGTCAAGAGTGTGTGGCAGCAACCAGGTGAGGAGTACAAAAATAAGTGTGTCTTCCCTACAGTCGAGCATGGTGGTGGGGGGTGTGTCATGTTTTGGGGCTGCATAAGTGCTGCTGGCACTAGGGAGCTATAGTTCATTAAGGGAACCATGAATGCCAACATGTACTGTGACATTCTGAAGAAGAGCATGATCCCCTCCTTTTGGAGAGTGGGCCGCAGGGCAGTATTCCAATATGATAACGACCCCCAAACACGCCTCCAAGTCAACCACTGCCCTGCTAAAGAAGCTGAGGGTAAAGGTGATGGTCTGACCAAGCATGTCTCCAGACCTAAACCCTATTGAGCATCTGTGGGGAGGTGGAGGAGAGAAGGTCTCTAACATCCACCAGTTCTGTGATGTCGTCATGGAGGAGTGGAGGAGGACTCTAGTAGCAACCTGTGAAGTTCTTGTGAACTCCATGCCCCCGAGGGTTAAGCAGTGCTGGAAAATAATGGTGGCCACAAAAAATATTGACACTGGACTCAATTTGGAAATTTTCACTTAGGGGTGTACTCACTTTTGTTGCCTGCGGTTTAGACATTAATGGTTGTGTTTTGAGTTATTTTAGTTATTTTGAGGGGACAGAAAGTTTACTGTATTTATGTATAAGACTGTATTTATATATTAATACACTGCCTGCACTGACTCACTGACTGAATATTATGTAAACATTGAATATATAGTCTATGCTAAATGCAGAGTATATATATATATATATATATATATATATATATATATATATATATATATATATATATATATATATATATATATACACTAGACTGACTGTATATATAGATATATATCAAATACACTGCCACTAATGCCACTAACTGAATAATCTGCCTGCTTAATCTGACTCAAGCTATCTCTCTGTCCACGCTAACAACACTACACACGGCCACAGTGTAAGCAGCCTTATATAGTGTGGGGCATGAACTTATGCCCCGTACACACGATCAGACTATCTGGCAGACTTGGTCCAGCGGACCAGAGTCCACTGGACAATCCCCCCCGTGTGTGGGCTCCGGTGGACTTTTTCTTTCCAAATGTCCGGCGGACTTAGGAAGAAGTTTTGACTCAAAATTGTCCGCCAGACTCGGCAGTCCGGCGGACAATCTGGCCGTCTGTGTGCTAGTCCGCCAGACTTTTGAAATGAACGGACTTGCCTAAAACACGGAGTAAAGTCTGTTAATTTTGAATGCGGCTCCAGGTAGCCAGGACTAGTGCAGGAAGTCAATTTCGCCGCCTCCATCGGCGAGATTGACACCTCGCTGGCCCCATCACCTGGTATGGACTTAAAGGGGAAGCCTCTATGCCGAAAAAACAGTGTGGGGTTCCCCCCCAAGTCCATATCAGACCCTTATCCGAGCACGTAGCCTGGCCAGTCAGGAAAGGGGGTTGGGACGAGCGAGCGCACCCCCTCCTGAGCCATACCAGGCCACGTGCCCTCAACATGGGGGGTGCTTTGGGGTGGGGGGGCCGTTCGACTCAAACCGTGGGCTCATCCCCAGTATATACCTGCATGTACAGTGGTGTGAAAAAGTGTTTGCCCCCTTCCTCATTTCCTGTTCCTTTGCATGTTTGTCACACTTAAGTGTTTCGGAACATCAAACCAATTTAAACAATAGTCAAGGACAACACAAGTAAACACAAAATGCAATTTGTAAATGAAGGTGTTTATTATTAAAGGTGAAAAAAAATCCAAACCATCATGGCCCTGTGTGAAAAAGTGATTGCCCCCCTTGTTAAAACATACTATAACTGTGGTTGTCCACACCTGAGTTCAATTTCTCTAGCCACACCCAGGCCTGATTATTGCCACACCTGTTCACAATCAAGGCATCACTTAAATAGGAGCTGCTTGACACAGTAAGGTCCACCAGAAGATCCTTAAAAGCTACACATCATGCCGAGACCCAAAGAAATTCAGGAACAATTGAGAAAGAAAGTAATTGAGATTTATCAGTCTGGAAAGGGTTATAAAGCCATTTCCAAAGCTTTGGGAATCCAGCGAACCACAGTGAGAGCCATTATCCACAAATGGCGAAGACATGGAACAGTGGTGAACCTTCCCAGGAGTGGCCGGCCCCCCAAAATTACCCCAAGAGCGCAGCGACGACTCATCCAAGAGGTCACAAAAGACCCCACAACAAAGTCCAAGGAACTGCAGGCCTCACTTGCCTCAGTTAAGGTCAGCGTTCATGCCTCCACCATCAGGAAAAGACTGGGCAAAAATGGCCTGCATGGCAGAGTTCTAAGGAGAAAACCACTGCTGAGCAAAAAGAACATCAAAGCTCGTCTCAATTTCTCCACAACACATCTTGATGATCCCCAAGACTTTTGGGACAACATTCTGTGGACCGATGAGACAAAAGTGGAACTCTTTGGAAGGTGTGTGTCCAAGTATATCTGGCGTAGAATGAACACTGCATTTCATAAAAAGAACATTATACCAACAGTAAAATATGGTGGTGGTAGTGTGATGGTCTGGGGCTGTTTTGCTGCTTCAGGACCTGGAAGACTTGCCGTGATAAAAGGAACTATGAATTCTGCTGTCTACCAAGAGATCCTGAAGGAGAATGTCCGACCATCTGTTCGTGTACTCAAGCTGAAACGAACTTGGGTTCTGCAGCAGGACAATGATCCTAAACACACCAGCAAGTCCACCACCGAATGGCTGAAGAAAAACAAAATGAAGACTTTGGAGTGGCCTAGCCAAAGTCCTGACCTGAATCCTATTGAGATGTTGTGGTGTGACCTTAAAAAGGCCGTTCATGCTCGAAAACCCTCTAATGTAACTGAATTAGGACAATTCTGCAAAGATGAGTGGGCCAAAATTCCTCCAGGACGCTGTAAAAGCCTCATTGCACGTTATCGCAAACGCTTGGTTGCAGTTGTTGCTGCTAAGGGTGGCCCAACCAGTTATTAGGTTTAGGGGGCAATCACTTTTTCACACAGGGCCATGATGGTTTGGATTTTTTTTCACCTTTAATAATAAACACCTTCATTTACAAATTGCATTTTGTGTTTACTTGTGTTGTCCTTGACTATTGTTTAAATTGGTTTGATGTTCCGAAACACTTAAGTGTGACAAACATGCAAAGGAACAGGAAATGAGGAAGGGGGCAAACACTTTTTCACACCACTGTATAATCATTTGCCAAGTTAGGACTATTAACAATGCAATTTGTGATTAAATATATGCTGTATATTTTGAAAGTTTAGTATGCCATTAAAGCCAGATTAACCGGTTCCCGACCAGCGCACGACGATGTACGTCGACAGAATGGCACGGGCAGGCATATTGGCGTACAGGTACGTCCAATCTTCAATGCCGCCCTGCCATCGGGAGCGCGCCGCCGGCGGTGCGCTCCTGCGCTGGTCGGGACCCCCGTGAGTCCGGTCGCGGGACCCGCTGACTCGATCGCCGCGGGCCTCCCCGCGATCGTCTCACGGGATGGCTGAATGGAGGAAATGCCGTGTAAACAGCATTTCTCCATTCTGCCTAGCAACTAGTGACGCTGATCTCTGCTCCATGTGATTGGAGCAGAGATCAGTGTTCACTAAATGAAAGCCCAACCCCCTCACAGTTAGTAACACTCCCCTAGGAACACTTAACCCCTACACTGCCACCCTCTGGTTAACCCCTTCACTGCCAGTGTCATTTACACAGGAATCACTGCATTTATATAGCAGTGATTACTGTATAAATGACAATGGTCCCAAAAATGTGTCAAAAATGTCCGATGGGTCCCCCACAATGTCGCAGTCACAATAAAAATCGCTGATCGCCGCCATTACTAGTAAAAAAAAAAATAATAAAAAATTATTAATAAAATTGCTATAAAACTATCCCTATTTTGTAAACTTTTGCACAAACCAATCAATAATCGCTTATTGCAATTTTTTTACCAAAAATATGTAGAAGAATACGTATCGGCCTAAACTGAGGGAAAAAATGTTTTTTTATATATTTTTGGGGGGTATTTATTATAACAAAAAGTAAAAAATAATGCGTTTTTTTCAAAATTGTCGCTCTATTTTTGTTTATAGCGCAAAAAATAAAAACCGCAGGGGTGATCAAATACCACCAAAATAAAGCTCTATTTGTGGGAAAAAAAAGGACGTCAATTTTGTTTGGGAGCCACGACGCGTGACCGCGCAATTGTCAGTTAAAGCGATGCAGTGCCAAATCGCAAAAAGTGGTCTGGTCTTTGACCAGCAAAATGGTCCGGTCTGTAAGTGGTTAATTAAATGGTGTAAAGATGAACACATATGGCATTATTACAAGCATGTACCCACCCCCACCTGAACCATACCAGGCAACATATGAGGGAATCGGGGTTCAGGCAAAGCATCTTGTCCCTATGTTGGTTTCTCTCAGCCCCTGCCCAGTGGTTGTTAGGGTCTTCAGGAAGGGGCCTACTGGAATACAGAAACCCCCTTTAATAATAGGTGGGTACCCAGATCCAGCCCCCCCCCCCCCCCAATGAGAATGAATATGGAGTACATGGTTTTCCTACACGTTAAAAAAAAAAAGTTGTAACCTAGAAATAAAGACTCCCAAACTTTTCACAAATCCCTTCTTTGAAAAAAAAAATGCCTCTAAAATGCCCCTAAAAATGCATCTTGTTGTAAATTCATCATCAATAACATCATCCAGTGAAGCATATCCACATCAGTCACCATGCCTGAGCTCTGACGGCCCTTCTAAAGATAAAAAAACGCCACCTCCCAGTCTCAGACACATCCCATTTGTTCCCTTATCACTGGCCGAATGGAAAGTCTGATGGATAACACCAGAGGGAACGGGGTCTTCCAGTGATGTCATTGACTATATATAGATATACTGTGTATATATCTATATCAATATACAGTATCTCACAAAAGTGAGTACGCCTCTCACATTTTTGTAACTAGAGACCTTGCGCTCCTCCACCTCCCGCTTGAGGATGCCCTAAAGATGCTCAATAGGGTTTAGGTCTGGAGACATGCTTGGCCAGTCCATCACCTTTACCCTCAGCTTCTTTAGCAAGGCAGAGGTCATCTTGAAGGTGTGTTTGGGGTCGTTATCATGTTGGAATACTATGCTGCGGCCCAGTCTCTGAAGGGAGGGAATCATGCTCTGCTTCAGTATGTCACAGTACATGTTGGCATTCATAATTCCCTTAATGAACTGTAGGTCTCCAGTGCCGGCAGCACTCATGCAGCCCCAGACCATGACACCCCCACCAACATGCTTTACTGTAGACAAGACACAGTTGTTTTTGTACTCCTCACCTGGTTACGGCCACACACTTGACACAATCTGAACCAAATACGTTTATCTTGGTCTCATCAGACCACAGGATATGGTTCCAGTAATCCATGTCTGTAGTCTGATTGTCTTTAGCAAACTGTTTGCGGGCTTTCTTGTGCATCATCTTTAGAAGAAGCTCCCTTCTGGGATGATGGCCATGTAGAACAATTTGATGCAGTGTGAGTTGTATGGTCTGAGCACTGACAGGCTGACCCCCCACCCCTTCAACCACTGCAGCAATGCTGGCAGCACTCATATGTCCATTTCCCAAAGACAACCTCTGGTTATAATGCTGAGCACTTGCACTCAACTTCTTTGGTCGACCATGGTGAGGCCTGTTCTGAATGGATCCTGTCCTGTTAAACCACTGTATTGTCCTGGCCATCTTGCTACAGCTCAGTTTCAGGGTCTTGACATTCTTATTATAGCCTAGGCTATTTTTATGTAGAGCAACAACTCTTTTTTTCAGATCCTCAGAGAGTTCTTTGCCATGAGGTGTCATGTTGAACTTCCAGTGACCAGTATGAGAGAGTGAGAGCTATAACACCAAATTTAACACACCTGCTCCCGATTCACACCCGAGGCCATGTAAAACTAATGAGTCACATGAAACCTGGGAGGGAAAATGGCTAACTGGGCCCAATTTGGACATTTTCACTTAGGGATGTAATCACTTTTGTTGCCAGCGGTTTAGACATTAATGGCTGCGCTTTGAGTTATTTTGAGGTGATGGTAAATTTACACTGTTATACAAGCTGTACACACCCTAATTTCTTCAGTGTTGTCACAGGAAAAGATATAATAAAATATTTACAAAAATGTGAAGGGTGTACTTACTTTTGAGAGATACTGTATATCTATATATAGATATAGATATCTATATAGATCTATAGATATCTATATCTATAGATCTATATATCTATAGCTCTATCCATAGATATATAGATCTATAGATATATAAATACATGACTATATATGGTCAGTGAAGTTGCTGGGATTCTAACAAGGCCAGGAATTCCTGGACATGTAAGTGAATGGGGACGGTGGTGTCACTGGTTGTTAAGGGTTTGGTGGTACCTGTGCCCACCAGTGTTCCATAAACAGGGGGAAACTGTCACGTATAATAGTGGTAGTAAAACAATTATTATTAGATGATGTTTGGCTCCCATGGGTAAATGTTCAGGTGTTCGTCCAAACTCCCAAACAGCCGAAGGTCGGTATGAAGTTGTGTTCAGACCGAACCTTCAGCTTAATCCCACTTTGGGACTGAATTGTTTCCCTGATTAAGAGCCAGGTGTTCTCATCCAACATTAGCACCAACCGCATAAATTGTTGTAGTTGGATGATCTGATCACAATCTAAAATCTAGACCTACCCTTAGTATTACAGTAACAGGGTAACAGCGTATTCTGTACAGAGGTCAAATTAATAACAAGTTGGCAGAACCAAACACAAAATCATCTTCAAATGGACAGAATTATTTCTGTTCTAACAGAACCTGAACATCCCACCTGCACTCCTGCCCAGGCTCTCAGTAGCTCTGCACCTGCTCACTTCCAGCTTATTGGTACAGTTCTTACAGTGCAATGTCATAACTACAAACAGTATGTTGATGTTGTACAAGTCTACCTCCTTTGAATGACATAAACAGAAGCCCCTTGTCCCACATAGCTTATGAAAAAAAAATATAATGCAAACACAGAAAACAACTGGAAACATTGTGGTATATTTTCACAATTCATACACTCCAAAAGGCAGCGAACGGGAATGCCAGCCCGCTGTCAAGTTTTATTGTTGTATGTGTGCCCATCGGTGAGGTTCACCCTCTCAATTTGTTATGGAAGGTGATGGGAACAGGGAGGGACAAAGACTATGGGGCCCACCAGAGAAAGTTCGATTTTTTATGATGCCACGGGTTAAAGAAACAGAATTATACTTTGAATTGTATTTATGAGACAGACAAACAGTCGGGCAAATTTATTCAGACACAGGATCCCTCCGATTTTTTCATCATTGTTCTCAGTAAACAAGTATCCAACAGCGAAAAAATAGATGACAGGAAAATTATATACACAGAAATTGGTCAAGCAAGTGTCGCTAAGTATGATGAGAATGATGACCAACGGTAAGAAACTAAAATCGTTGTATTTCCCAGTCTTCAAGATTTTGACATCAGTTCTACAGATTATAGCAATGTCTGGTGAGAGAGAATGAGAAAAAGCTAATTTACCAAGGATGCCATCAGACAACTGTCGCTAAAAAACATGACAATGAAGGCCAGCGGTAAAGACTGAAAATCATTGCATTACCCAGTCCTCAAGAAGATGACATTAGTTATGTGGTGTTTAGCAATGTTTAGAGAGTTATTGTGCAGATAATTTAAACCTTTCACATCTTTATCATATACTGTACAAAGAAAGCAGCACTAATTCAATTGATAATGTTATCAAATATTAAGCATTTGACAATATAAATATTCAAAAAACAAATGAAACATTTCAATTATTTGTAAAAGAAAGTGTCCATAAAGACAGTCCTAATGATTAAAGAGTCTTCACTCATAAGTTAACCACTCTCTGAACTGTGCACAAATTTGTTCCAATCCATTTTGCAAAGAGAATCCACCACCATGTGAAATAGTCATAGGCACCTCTTACCAGAATTGTTGGACCATTAGATTATAAATGGTCATAAAATGCTTAATGTATCAGGCTTAAGGATGGGCGAACAGTTTGGCCCGAGCATGAGTTTGAGCTGAACATTGGCTGTTCGAAAGTTCTCTGAACAACCGAAATAGGGTAATTCGTCCGACAATTTTACACTTTTACACACACAAATCCCAGTGCTGGCGATCGCGACCGCCAACCAAGCTCATTGGGGTCCCCCGCTGTGCAGCGGGTGCCTTCGGTGGTGCGTGTGCGCCCTCTGGTGGCCAAAAAGGGGAAGGACATACCCATTTTATTGTAAATTTCATCTATTCTTGGAGAAAGGGAGGTAACATGAGAAAGTCTTATCTCTTTGTGCATTATCGAGACTGGATTGAATATCTGTTTCCCAACGGGCTAAATACGCTGGATATCCAAACTCTTGAAAAGAACGCAAAGCTTTATAAAATTGTGATATACAATGCTGGGGAGAAGCCATCCATTGAAATATTGCCTCTACTTTAGTTAATTTGTGTCACCACATGTCCATGTACCTATATCTTGTTGGACCACATATTAATCGCATAGATTTCACTTTTGAGTTTTTGGTCACATGAGGACACTGTATATTTCATTGAGTTAATGCAAGTTAAACGCCGTATATTTAATTGCGTTACTGCAAGTTTAATGCTGTATATTTCATTGCGTTCCTGCAAGTTTAACGATGTATATTTAATTGCATTACTGAAAGTTTAACACCGTATGTTTCATTGCATTACTGCAAGTTTAATGCCATATGGTTCTGTGCGTTACTGCAAGTTTAACACTGTATATTTCATAGAGTTACTGCAAGTTGTCTCCAGTGGTAATGAGGATGGAGAAAATGATGATGCTGATGAGGTCACTGACTCGACTTGGGTGCTGGATAGAGCAGAGAAGAACAGTGAGGGTGAGGCACAACCCCAACGAGGCAGCCATCATGGAAGAGTAGAGAGCTGTTATCTCCCAGCCCACTTCCCACAGCTCAGCTGTCTTTTTTAGTACATGTGCAGCCGTTTGCACTGTTGCTGTTTGCAAACTTTGTCTCAAGTGCATCAAGCATGGCAAAAACACCAACCATTTGGCTACCACATGCTTGACAAGGCATTTAACCTCCCACCACTCAGCTTGTTGGCAAAAGCACCTAAAAGCCACACAAAAGGGGCACAAATCTGTCTGTCCTCCTTACCCACCTTAGTCTGTCCCTGCTATTTGAAAATTGGATAACTCATGTCATTGGGCATGTAGTTGACATCATCCCTTGTATAGATAAAACAAAAGAAAACCCTCTAATGATGGGATTTTTAAGGCAACAAAAAAACAATATATTTAAAAATGCATTAGTTTATTATACAAAAAATCCATACAAATTCATTTTTTGTATAATAAACAAATTCATTTTTAAATATATTGATTTTTTGTAGCCTTAAAAATCCCTTCATTAGAGGTTTTCTATTGTTTAGTCTGTCCCCGCTATACCTCATGACCTCTCAGCAGCCTCCACTGTCAGGGATGATGGTATAGCTCAGGGTGTCCCAGGTCCTTGCAGCACATCTGCCAGCAGCATACCACCAGCTGTTGACTATAGCCAGCAAAGTTCTCTGCCCCATCTGCTGCAGCGGAAAAAAAAACTTCAGTCCCTGTCAAACAGGTGTGGAAAAATTGTTCTTTGGGTGTTAATTTTGCCCATGCAACCTACACCAAAATATTCTTCCAGATGAAATCAACACCCACAACACTAGGCAGCCTAGAAGTCCTGCAGAGATTTCACATCCCAAAAACATGTCAGTGACATTGGCACCAGGAGCTTCATAGCTGTTAGTAATACAGGAATGATTCATTTTGATAAAAGTCAGACAGTCCAGGGAGTCTGTGGACAGACGCGTTCTATGATCAGTAACAAAAACTCCAGCAGCACTGAATGCCCGTTCAGAAAGCATGCTGGATGCAGGACAGGCCAGCAGCTCAATAGCATACTGGGCAAGTTCTGGCCACTGGTCTATTCTCATGACCCAGTAAGCTAGTGGATCGTCGACTGGAAAGCTCTCCATCTTGGTTTTCTACCCTTAGATAATCGTCCACCATGTGATGTAGGTGCTGCTGATGGGATGTAGAAGCTGACAGCCCTGGGCGACGAGGACTAAATAAATTCAAAAATGCATCACTTGACCAACAGAAGCCTCAAAACTAAGTTTTCCATGACACTGTAACCTACCAGAGACAGGAAAAGCGTTCGATAAACTCCTCTTTAAAGTATCCTCAAGAGATTTCATCTACTGCACTCTCTATGGGGACAGGATGAGTTCTGAGACTTTGCCAACCAATGGTGATCCTTTCCCTTTATGCCACGTATTCTTGGGTCCTTTTGCAGACTTTGAAACATGAGGGAGCCTATGTACCACAAATTTGCGAAGGCATGAGAAGCAAACTTCTACAGCAGACATTACAGTATCTGGAACTGCCTCCTCCCAGCCATGTACTACTCCCAAGGGTTCTGCAGATGGAAAACCTTCTTTTACTGTTTGACATACAGTAGGTGCCCGTGATATTGTGTCAATTTTGCCGCTTTAATCGGCGAGATTGACACCCTGTGAGCCCAGTCGCGGGAGCCAGTACTGAGATGGCTCGCATTGGGAAAGGAAACATGTTTCTTTTCCTTTCCCAATGAGTGACAAGTATTGCTGACATTGAGGCTGGATTCACACTGGTGCGGGGATCCGATTTGGATTCCCGCCAATACAAGTCACTGTGTTTGGTATGAATCTTGAGGGAGAACTCCACTCCAAATTTTAAATAAAAAACCAGCATGGGTTCCCCCTCCAAGAGCATACCAGGCCCTTAGGTCATACTTACACAGGTACTCGTTGACGGCCCTCTGCTGCATGTGCATCCACTGCAGTATTGCCAAAGTTGAGTTCCAACTGGTGGGCATGTCACAAATCAGTCAGTTTACAGGCAGGTGGAATTCCCGCTGAATTTCAGCCATCCGAGCACTGGATGTGTATGATCGCCTAAAATGGCTACATACTCTTCTGGCCTGCTTTAGTAGATCTTCCAACCCTGGGTACCTATTTAGGAAATGCTGCACCACCAAATTAAGGACGTGTGCCAGGCATGGAACATGTGTCAACTTTTCCTGTCTAAGGGCGGATAGAAGATTTGTGCCATTATCGCACACCACCATTCCTGGCTCCAGCTGGCGTGGCATGAACCACCTCTGGGCCTGTCCCTGCAGAGCTGCAAGAATCTCTGCTCTGGTGTGGTTCATATCCCCTAAACACACCAGCTGAAGCTCTGCTTGGCACCTTTTAGTCTGACTCATTGAATAGCCCTTTGAACGCTTAGGGGGGTACTTGAGGTTCATAAGACAATTCAGTCTTGGGGATAGAGCTGCAAATCAGGCATTATCACCACTAGCTGTATGGAAACGTGAGGTCACAACAAGCTGCAGCACCAAGTCCTGTCCTGCATCCTTCAGAGTTGCAAGCAGAGTTACTCAGTGTGCTGTAAACAAAATATATTATCCTTGCCCCTGCTTGCTGGACCACGTGTCAGCAGTAACGTGGACTTTGCAGCTGACTGCCTTGCCCAATGATACCTTAACATTCCCTTCCACATGATGGTAGAGAGCTGGAATAGCATTACATGAAAATAAATAGTGACTAGGAACCTGCCATTGACAGGTGCATATCATTGCAATTTTTGACAGCAATGCCAATTCTTGCTTTCATCAAGAGTACCTCTATAGGGTTACGGTGTGAAGGCACCACTGACACCCAAAGAACAATTTTTCCAAACTCATTACAGAAGTAGAAATCCAAAGTCTGTGGTAGACACACTAGAATGTATCCCAAAAATCTCTAATCTTGTTCCCAGTGCACTACATTGTGGCCTCATCATATAGACTGGCTCCCCAAGCCATTACTTACAAAATAAAGAAAGCTTGAAAGGAAAATGTCATTTTTTGGGCTTTATAAATGCAATTATTGCTGCAGCAGCTTCTATACACAGTAAAGATGGACCACTTTACATGTGGACTAAGGGGATATATATTTTATATTTTATTATTATATTATTATACTTTCACTTTAAGCATCAATAAATCACTGCTCATTTAAAAATAAAGTTTTTTGCAAACTTTTTTTCATTGATTCATGTCCCCCAGGGCAGTACCCAGACCTCCATAACCATTGTATGCCCAATTACTTGCATATAATCCTTCAAAATGGACACTTTTGATTTTTCAGGATCGGGTCTCATAGACTTCTATGAGGTTTGTTATTCTGTTCTGAACTTTCCAGATGTTCGAAAGTTCTGGTGCGAATTGAACAGGGGGTTGTTCGGCCCATGCCCAATCCGACTTAGAAATTATTCCACCACACCATGCCAGCGGCTTTCAGCATCGAGGTCACCAATGAAAAAATTCTGCATGCTGGCCTGACTCGGCGTCTCTCCACTACCAAGCCATCGTTGAACAATCCTTTTCTTACTGTCATGTTGGAGTTGTAATTTTAATAAATTAAATAATGTATTTCCATACTTCACTATTGGAGTTCATATGTCCTTTTTTCATTGGTAACCTTGATACTTGAAGCCGCTGGCATGGTATGGTGGAATCGTTCCTAACACTGATACATTTAGCATTTTATGACCATTTACAATCGAATGGTCCAACAAATCTGGTAAGAAGCTCCTTTTACTATTTTACATGGTTATGGATTATGTTTGCACAATGGATTGGAAGGAGTTCGTACACAATTTAGAGAGTGGATTGCTTATGAGTAAAGATTCTTTGATCATTAGGACTTTCTTTATGGACACTTCATTTTACAAATACTTTTTTTAAATTTGGTTTTGAGTATTTATATTGTCACAGCAATTATGCTTAATATTTGATAACATTCAACTGGTATTATGGTTTTAAGAGTCTGCTTGTTTACTTAATTTTACCTAACGCTGATATTATTTGGTGATCATCTTTATAATATATTAAAGATATTGTTGCTAAGGGCTTTGTTATCCTTCATTTTAATGTTTGCTGATATCTTACAGGACTATCCTATATCTATACAAGGAGTGGGAATGTGACTATTGTCTATTTCTTTGTATTCAGTTTTTTAGACAGTTTTTTTTGGGGGGGGGGGGGGCAGAAAAATTATGAGTGCATGTTTCAAGGATGTTATCATGAACTAGGTTCTGATAGCTCTCTGTGTTGAATAAAATAATAAATTATAGAATAACCTGTACAGTTCATGATCTTAATCTGTGTTTTAGTATTTTTAATTTTTAAAAAAACTTTCACTATACATCTGAGTGCCTGCATTAGTAAAAAGTACTTTATAAGCTGCAAAAAAAAAGGTTTGTATATACAGCAGTCTACAGGTTACATTCATACAAAATCCTTTAGCAGGACATAAGACAGTTCTAAAATGCTGTACATTTCCCCTTTGTCAACTAAATCATCAATGAGGTATTGAGGAGGGGCATGGTTTCTATAGAAATTGATAATTTTCTTTGAAACTATGAAGTTCAATCTTAAGTTAACTCGGAACAATATTAACTTCAGCCAACAGTGCTTTAGATTGCAAAGCTTCTGTTAGAATGTCACTTTGTTTGATATGACTAAACCATTTAAGGTCTAAATAGGACATATCATGGATCAAAGTTTCATTTTTTGAGAATTTTCTTCCAGGCTGGTTGTCGGCTGATCACTGACTACATAGAAAACCTGAAACTGAAACCAATGAAGGGGATAATAAAGGAGTTCATCCTGTGACAATTTTCCAGGCATTCTTTCTTTTCCATGTGAGCCTTTTTTGAGGTGAATGGCTTTCAATTGCAGCATTAACAGATCCAAAAGGGTACTGCTTGTTCTTGTGACAAATGATTACATTCGTGTAGTAAGGTTAGAAAATGAATCCCTGATCATATTAATTTGGTCTTTGGCAATTTTCACTTTTTGCCATGTCTGGAAAATATGTAATTTTCAATTGCAGATACTCTGAACCTGTACTATCATTTAGAAGATTTGCATAAATAGGAGTATAACAGACAAGGTTTCATATCGTGTCCAAACATGAAAGAGATTTTTGGCCTTACTCGCAGCTTTACTGTCAAATCTAGGAGATTGAGAAATGTATTCCAAGCAGTACATTAGAAGAGTACACAATTCCTTTGATTGGTCTACAGTTGAACCAAACATGATATGCAATGCTCTTAGTGTGCTGTACCATCTCGCATTGCCCAATTTCTTCAGTCTAGAGCACTTTTCATGCTCCTGACCCTTAGAGCAGACCTGTTCTGTTCAAACAAAAGAGCATTTGCCTGGCTCTGAGAAGATAACTGTGTTTTCTAAGAATTGTTTCACTAGAGTGGCATACTGTGTGACATTGGTAATCACCAGATTAGGATGTGAGCATAGCACCACGTGGTTGAGTGGCTCACTCAGCCTCACTCTTCTGCACCCTCCTCATCCTCTCGATCTGCACCCTCTTCTTCACTCTCTGCTATGTTCACCCCCAAAGACACTACCACCAACACCACCCCCACCATATACCTTCCGCTTGAGTCACAGGAATTATTTTCTGATCCATATCAAGACATTTAAGATGCACAGCCACTCTTAGCATTGGATCAGGAAGAGGAGGTAGCAACAACCGCTGCTCAGCAGTCTGACGACAGTACCCAGATCAGCCCAAGGAGGAGGTTTGTCCCCGCTGTTGCTGCCTACCCCAAGATCTCTAATTATAGCGGTGGGGAAGGTGACGTCGATGATGACGTGTCTACTAATGCCACGTGGGTGCCCACAAGAGAGGAAGAGGAGGGGAGTTCAGAGGGAGATATGGACCAGCAGATAGGGAGGAGAAGCAGGAAGAATTTCGATTGCACATTAGAGACAAAGCAGAATTCAAATGTATCAGGAGCAAAGCATCAACCATGTACGGTCACATCTGGCTCCGCAGTGTGGGCTTTTTTTAACGTGTCCGCTAATGACAATAGTGTTGCCATCTGCAATCTTTGCAGTCAACGCATAAGTCGCGGTAAGCCCAACACTCACCTAGGGATGACCGCCTTAAGAAGGCACATGAGCTGCCATCACCGAGCCCAGTGGGAGCAACGGAACACACAAAGCCACAGACACGTGGTCTAGCAAACACGGGCAGGGAAGGTATATCACTTTTACTGCCCACTGGGTGAACCTTCTGACGGCCGTCAAGCATGTAACCTGTAGGCCACGTACACACGCGCGGACTGTTTGCCCAACTTTGTCCGTCCAACAGTTTCAGCAAACAGTCCGCTCAAAATTAGCATGGACGGACATGCCCACACACGACGAACGAACAGTTTGCTGAAACCGTGCGCGATGACGTGAACAGCACGTACGACGGGACGAAAAATACGACGTCCTATACACTGCATTATAGCTTTCGGCGTGAAAATCCTTTCTGAGCATGCGCGCAACTTTGTTTGACGAACAAGCCTACACACGAGCGGGCTGTTCGCTGAAACAAGGTTTCAGCGGACAGTTTTTCGGAATTTCCGAAAAACCTTGTCCGTCCAACTGTCCGCTGAAACTGTCCGCTGAAAGCCCACACACGAGCGGACTGTCCGCCCAAACACTGTTCAGCGGACAAAGTTGGGCGAACAGTCCGCCCGTGTGTACGCGGCCTTAGATTTGGTTTTACCGCCACGGATTGCATGCAGGCCTGGCTCTTCTTCTTCTCCTCCTCCTACTCCATCCTCCTCCTTCTCCTCCTCGGCTGACTCCTCCTTTTCCACTGCTAGCGTCTCTTCCGCTGCGCCGCCCAAGCTCCCCAGAACCTATTCGACATGCCAGGTGAGACGTTGCCATACCGTGCTGCGTCTGTTGTGCCTGGAAGCCAAGAGCCACACTGGCCCGGCACTCCTTTCAGCTTTACATTCACAGGCAGATCAGTGGCTAACACCGCTCAATTTGACAGTTGGTAAAGTGGTGTGTGACAACGGTGCCAATCTGCTTAGCGCATTGAAACAGGGCAAAATTACGCACGTGCCATGCATGGCACACGTCTTAAACTTGGTCGTGCAGCGATTCGTTGTCAAATACCCTGGGGTCCAGGACATCTTGCGGCAGGCAAGGAAAATCTCAGCCCATTTCAGAAGATCTTACACGGCCATGGCTCGCCTTGCTGACATTCAGCGGCGACACAATCTACCGGTCAGACGTCTTATTTGCGATTGCCCGACGCGATGGAACTGAACCTTCTATATGCTTGATAGGCTACTCCAGCAGAAACGTGCAGTTAACGTCTACCTGTATGAACTCTGCGGCAGAACAGGTTCTGGGGAGCTGGGTTTTTTTTCACTGTGCCAGTGGCTGCTCATGCGCGACGCATGCAGACTTCTGCGGCCTTTTGATGAGATCACCAAACTGGTCAGTCGCAGCCATGGCGCCATCAGTGACATGGTACCTTATGCCTTCTTTATGGAGCGTGCATTGCGTTGTGTCATTGATCAAGCCGTGGAGGAGCAGGAGGGGGAAGATGAGGAAGTCGCAATGCTGGATGAATTCCAGGGGGCTACTCTGAGAGAAGTCAACAACATTAGTCTGAAGAGGAGTCAGAGGAGGATGGTGCCGGGGTGGATGAGGAGGAGCAAGAAGAGCATGCTTTAAACCTTTCTGGGATCCCTGTTGTTGTGCGTGGATGGGGAGAGGAGAACGAGGAGGACGACATTATCCTGGATGATGAGCAGGAGCCAGGCCACCACACCGCTTCCAGTTTAGTGCAAATGGGGGCCTTCCTGCTCCTGTGTTTTAACAGGGACCCCCGTATAAAAATCATAAGGGTCAAGGACCAGTACTGGGTGGCAACGTACTTAGACCCCCGGTAAAAACACAAAATGGCGGAAATGTTACCACCGTCACAGAGGGCTGGTGACCGATAAGCACACTCGCCTAGCTCACGACAGTGTTGACTACCTCACATTTCTAAAAATGAATGAGGCATGGATCTCTGAGGAATTCAACACATGTGACCAGTAGACCATGTATATCTCTATAAATAATTTATTTAATCGAGCACACAGACCTTTTTTCTACATTTGGCTCACTTCTTTGTACAAAAAAAAAGCACACTGTACTATATGCCCGTACCCTCCTGTTTGAAGCAGCGAGTTGCTATCAGTGCTGCTGTCAGTGCTCTCTATCTCGGTGCTGGTGTCAGTGCTCTATATCACGGTGCTGGTGTCAGTGCTCTCTGTCACTGTGCTGGTGTGGTGTCAGTGCTCTCTATCTCGGTGCTTGTGTGGTCTCAGTGCTCTCTATCACGGTGCTGGTGTCAGTGCTCTCTATTACGGTGCTGGTGTGGTGTCAGTGCTCTCTATCTCGGTGCTGGTGTCAGTGCTCTCTATCACGGTGCTGGTGTGGTCTCAGTGCTCTCTATCACGGTGCTGGTGTCAGTGCTCTATATCACGGTGCTGGTGTCAGTGCACTCTATCACGGTGCTGGTGTCAGTGCTCTATATCACGGTGCTGGTGTCAGTGCTCTATATCACGGTGCTGGTGTCAGTGTGCTCTATATCACGGTGCTGGTGTCAGTGCTCTATATCATGGTGCTGGTGTCAGTGCACTCTATCACAGTGCTGGTGTCAGTGCTCTCTATCACAGTGCTGGTGTCAGTGCACTCTATCACTGTGCTGGTGTCAGTGCTCTATATCACGATGCTGGTGTCAGTGCACTCTATCATGGTGTTGGTGTCAGTGCACTCTATCACGGTGCTGGTGTCAGTGCTCTATATCAGGGTGCTGGTGTCAGTGCTCTCTATCACGGTGCTGGTGATCATCTCCTGCACCCTCTTCATAGCCTATCTTGACCTTTCCTCTCCTCCATTGCCTTCATGCGCTCCTGAGTCCTGAATTGTCAAAATTTTACAGATAAAAAAAGAATGCTTGTTCTTATAGTTGTCGATCCCAGATTCACTTTATACATGTGTTATGTCAGTGGCCATGTGGTGGGACTATGTGTGCACAGCTAGTAATTATTTTGTGGCTGTAAATATGACCTGTAGGTTTTTAAAGTTCGCCCGCCATTGAAGTCAATGGGGCCCGCCGCGAACTTTGCGGTTCGCGAACTTTCGGCCGCGTTCGCGGTTCGTGTTCACGAAACGTCCCGTCAGAAGTTTCGTCCATCTCTAGTCGCCGCCAAAGGTGGCACAACCAGCTATTAGGTTTAGGGGGCAATTACCTTTTCACATAAAGACAGGCAGGTTTGGACAGCTTTTTTGACTTAATAAATGAAACTATTATTTATAAACTGCATTTTGTATTTACTCGAGTTATTTTTTTGATGATCTGAGTCATTTAGGTGTGAGAAATATGCAAAAAAAAATAAAGAGGGAAAATACTTTTTCACAGTATTGTGTATATATATATATATATATATATATATATATATATATATGTAACATTTGTATGTGTTGTTATGGGAGGGGAGGGGCCATTTGCTCTTTGGTTCTGATTGGTGGATTTTCACTTAAATACTTTTGCACAACTGCATGCACTTATCATATGCCTGATGAAGGGGTCCTGTGTGGCTCCGAAACGTTTCACTACACTGTTTTGTGATGTGATCCTTCTCTTAAATAAAGTCTCAATCGTAATTTCAAAACTGCACCAGTGTGAACCAGGGCTAAAGGTATCAGTAGTCACCTGTCCAACGGACCCTCACAAAGTACCGGCACCTTCTTCTGAGTGCTGGTCTTCGGGCTTCTTTCTTGGCTGGTCCAAGAAAGGTCCTTTTAAGGATTGGTATAGGTGTACTATTTGGTGTGCAGTATATAGGGGTGTAATACACATATAAAATACTTTCAAATATAGAAAGCATAGTATAGTGCATTTCCACTGTGCAGCATTGTGACTGCTGAGCGGTTCTGCAGAGATACTACAAAGAGTGACAAACGCAATTATAAAAAATTATTATAACTGGTGTGATAGACCAGTGGCCCCCCAAAACGACAGATTGAAGCGGGGTGTTATATACCTTCTTCCACATACATACTGCACTTCTCTAGAGACTTTTGTTACAGGGTCATTTAAAAAATGACAGGCAGAGGAAGAGGCAGGCACTTCTGCAAGGGTGGTAGGGGTAGGGCAGGAGCAACAGGCTTAAGTCAAAGTGGGGAATTGCATAAGTGCTCTCTATCTGGGTGTTGATGTCAGTGCTCTCTATCTTGGTGCTGGTGTCAGTACTCTCTATCACGGTGCTGGTGTCAGTGCTCTCTATCTCGGTGCTGGTGTCAGTGCTCTCTATCTCGGTGCTGGTGTCAGTACTCGCCATCACGGTGCTGGTGTCAGTGCTCTCTATCTCGGTGCTCTCTATGACGGTGCTGGTGTCAGTGCTCTCTATCTCGGTGCTGGTATCAGTGCTCTCTATCTCGGTGCTGGTGTCAGTGCTCTCTATCTCGGTGCTGGTGTCAGTGATCAGTCTCTATCGCAATGCTGGTTTCAGACAGTGAGGGAGATAGCAGCGGAAAAGCCAATCAGCAGGCAGTGCCAGCACCATGGCTGAGGATCAGCACTGGACTGGCACCTCCGGACCACCGCAGTGGAGCCTTGCATAGGTGGGGGTAAGGGCTGGGCAGAGGCAGGGGCTCAAGCACAGGTTGGCACACTGGGACACTGGCACAGGACTGCGCTGCCCTGACTGTGGCACTGATCATCTCCTGCACCCCCTTCATAGCCTGGCCTGACCTTGCCTCTCCTCCATGGCCTTCATGCGCTCCTGAATTGTCAAAATTTCACAGATAAAAAAAGAATGCTTGTCGTTGTCGATCCCAGATTCACTTAATACTTTTGTTATGTCAGTGTCCATGTTGTGGGACTATGGTTGCACAGCTAGTAAGTATTTTGTGGCTGAAAATATGACCTGGAGGTTTTTAAGGTTCGCCTGCCATTAAAGTCAATGGGGTCCGCCATGAACCTTGTGGTTCGCGAACTTCTGGCCACGTTTGCGGTTCGTGTTCGCGAAACGTCCCGTCGGAAGTTCCTCCATCACTATTTGTTTTTTGCTGGAAGGGTCATTTTTGTTGACTTTATTTTTTTTGTAACAAAAAAAAAAAGAAAAGAAAGAAAATTGGGTGCCACCCCTTTCTGCCAACATCTGCTCAGCATGTAGGCTGGTATCCCTTTGGCAAGGGAGCAATGAGCATCTGCATTTTGCAAATATAGCACTCATTCTCATATAACAAGTAGTACACAAATAAAAATCAGTCCAAGTCCTGTAAATATCAGTACTAAAACAGCGCTAAAAATGAAGTCCCAAATAGCAGCATATAGATAAAAAAGTTGTGCAGAAAGGGTGACAATGGTGGTTTGATCAGCGTTGTAAGGTGATAATGATGTTCATCAAAAAGTGCTGTAAATACTCCATCCACCAGGATTGCACCAGTATTTCACCACGTGTAGCTCGTATCCCCTTAGGGGGTTAAACTCACCAGATAAAACCGTAATAAGCGCCTTTAAGGGAATAATCACACTCTTGTCTACCACAATTCCATTGTCATCCACCAGGTTTCGTCTGCCAAAAGCACTTCCAAAACCGTCATAAAATATAAAGAGATTTGCACATAGCGTAATTCTATTTTTTATTAGTTAATGGTCACACATATATAAAAAGCCTTATATCAATCTGCGTACATTTAATAAGAAAAAGTAAGCATAAGAACAACAGTGTGTTCTGTCACCGTGTTAAGTGGATGCCAGGAACTTTCCCCATGTGTCTTTCTGCTGACACTGTGTCACTTCCTAGGTCTGGTTAGTGGTGGAACGCAACTGTAACTTCCGGTCAACGTCGCATATACGACTTTAGGGAGAATTTAAATAGCCCCGTCCCCCGCCGCATGAGACAATCACGGAGCGCCCTGATTGCACACAGACACAACCGTTGTCATGAGAACAAGGCGGATCAGGCTCACTGCATAGCGGCGAACCAGGGAATCGATACTGGCCAAATATAAACTATAGAACTTGGTCATCACTATGGCAAAACTAAGACAACCACACACAGGAGCAGAACACACAGTAATAATATCTGAGGGCAATCAACTAAGACAAAAGAAAACAAAACAAAATAACAGCCAAAAAAGAAGCTAGATTAAGGAAAAGACATACATTGTTTACATGTTCAAAATTACATGTTCATTTAAAGCTGCTGTTGTTCCATATAAGTAACAATATGGCAATTTAAGAAAGTAGAACATACAATGTTATGAGGAGAATGGGTGCATACCTATTCATCATTAAAACCCTATATGTAGCACTGCAACTTCAATGCGATTAAAAACGCAGCGAATTAATGGTAGAAAAAAACCCACATTTAGTATATATATATTTTTTTTAAATTACTAATTTATATCATCCCCACTTAGGGTGAGATATTAAAATGAATTTACATCATCCACACTTAGAATGAGATATTTGAACATCCTAAAGTTGTAATATAAATATATGTGCCCCACTTCCTCTAACATTGCTCAAATCGGAGGAGGAGGAACATTATAATGTGAACAAACACTCAATATTAAAAATTCAAATTCAAATTCAAAAATATATAAACCTCATATATAGCAATTCCTACTGGTCATAATCACTCAGGGGTAACTGAGAGAAATGTAGAGTATGAGGTAGAAAGCACAAGGAATATTTTTGTAAAAACGTATAGCGATATAGTATGGCTGGGCTACATACATAATACTGCCAAATTCATGAAAATAAGTCCTAAGAATATTAATTCAAATTTAAAATAAAGCAGGAGGGGGAGAGAGAGGTGCCAGTTAGTAGTCACTTGTAGGGAGGGGGTTGTCAGTTAGTAGTCACTTATAAAACAGTTTATATCTAGATCCACGTTTAACCCTTTCGGCGATAATGTGTCAACAAGATATATCCATTCAGTTTCTCTTTTAGAGAAACACTGAGTGTGTACTTTGAGGTGGTTTCCAAAAAAAGAAAGACTCTTCCCGAAGCACACCGAGATGCACAGAAGTAGATGAAGATGTACAAGTCTACTTGCAAGCAAAACAAGTTGGTTGAACTTTGACAGTATTTGTAGTTTGCTCATTCTTTCAAACTGATAGTTTTACTTTAATAGGTTCAGTAGAGATATCTTGTATTTTGTATTTCAAATGTGCAGAACAAATAAGCTCATCTTCTCTATTTATAGTACTCTATTCTGTGGCAAGGAAGGTTCCAAATGTCAGCAGTCTATTTTCCATTTTCAGCTATCTACTCGCCATGGTAATTCCTAAACTTAAAACACAATATATAGAAGCCTATATGTGGATGTTTTGCTCTCAGTTTAATGTGGATCTTGCATCTAACTATCGTGGTCCACTTTTTAAGTATAACAAAGGAAAAGAAACACAATGCCTCTAAGTGCAGTATTGGTAAACCATTAAATGATAAGTCAAAAGTGAAACTACTCACAAAGGGAGCATAAACACAAGCATGATAGCAATCCTGCAGCAAAATCTGGGGGGTGGTTTCTTCTAAACATCCGTGTCTCTGAAATGCAGCTAACAGCTCGTGCAGGTGGATTTCAGCATTCACAGCCTATGAGAACAGCAGGGAACACAGGGGAGATCGGAGATTACATCACTTCCGGGTGCACGGTGAGAGTAGGTGGCTTCACGTTCGGAGCATGCTTGCTCCTTCCTAAGACCATACAAAACGCAAGGTTTGTTGTGGTATATGTGTGCTGGGGATATAAACTTGCCCAGTCAAATGACCCACTATGATGGCACTCTGACGCTATGAAATACATTCAACACTTGAATAAATCCCCATCTTTTCAGGCTCTTCTCCTTTAATGTCTTTTGTCTCTCGGTGGGAACAAAGATAAATCAATAGAGGAGGAGTACCATAGTGTAGTAATTTAAAACGATCATAAGGTTTATTAAATAATGTCTCACAGGGTACTCACATAAAATTCCAATAAAAACTGCTTATCTCCAAACGAGCAGCATAAAGGAGAAGTAATATTTATGAATTTGGGGAGAAGAGCTAGAAAAGATCCAGTGGGCTTATATTTATATGCGGCTATCTCCTTACCGCAAGGTAAGGGGCCATTGCCTACTAGTGTGTGTTTTCACGGAGTGGTAAAACACCTGGATGCTGTCACTCTTCAGAGATTGCACATTTTGCACAGTAAATCACTTGCACTTAAGAAGCTTTCCTTGCACCGTTTATGAACTGAACACTTATTTATATTTTAAGATTTTAATATTGGAATGTGGACTGATATTCACCTGTATACATTTGGATTTATTTATTTTTATTTTTGTTTTTTTGGCTGCTTTTGCAGTGTGTTTGCTTATTTGCACAAGCTGGGCATATAGTGCATTGATATAGTGCACGATATTTATTTATACACCTTTTTATATTATTAGGTCACTTTGCACTTTATATGGATGTTTAATATTTTTGTCACGAAGCACGTGTATCAAGTATCGGATTATTATTAAATTTTTCTATACACAATACTCTACCTCTAATTCTGTGTATGTTTACACTTATGATTATTGGTGCTAGAGGAGGGGCATAGTAATATTTGTCCCATATTGATGGTTTGGTGATAGAATAGCGCGACACCACTATTTTCTATTTATATTTACAGAGGATACGGTTTGATCCATTTCGGTGTATGCAGCAGTTCTTATATCCCTTTGGTGTTTACATGGTAGCGCAGGAATATCCTTTTACTAGTGCTGGTACATGGATTTCTCTCCTTCTTCATCTTAGAGACTGTTGCTGTGGACTTTGTCCCTCCTATTCAGAGACTCTTTTAATCACATTTATTTGATCTGTGTGCACCTCCAGGGCCTCTCCTCAAAAAGATGAGTTTATTTTTTTTCTGGCTACTTTTAAACTAAAGAAAGCCTGTGGTGGTGGGGGTTGTTACTTACCTTTCCCCCAACTTCAGACAATGCCAAGGCAATCCTGACATGATCCTCCCTCAGGTGAGATCCTGAGGAAAGCCAAGTAGTGTCTTCTTGCACTATTTAGAGTACTCTGCATTCTTGTTGGCAGGATGATAATGATGTCACCCCCTGCACTACCGATGCCAGAGGAAAGATGAGTATAATATCTAATTTTTTTCGCCATATAGGTTGTTTTTTACGTTTTTTAGGTTGTTTTTAGCAAGAGGCAGGAGATCATACTTTAAAAGCCGACTTTGTGCAAGGCCCACTTTAAATTGTGGAGAAGGGGGGGCGTGGCTTGGCGCATGGAGAGGAAGGCAGCCTGAGACCTCGGCTCCCGCTCCACCATCTAGAACGGCGCACAGCACGGCCGACAGCACCCTCGTTCTTCTCCCCCATGAACAGGAGGGGGACCGGAGACACCCCCGACCCTCGGGGGATCTCAAATCCAAAGAAATAGGCAGCTACTTCCCCGCGAAGGGATCCGCGGGACGGACCACACCGGCTTCCAAGATGGCGGCGACCCGCGCGGCGGCGGCGCAGGCGGTCCTCGCCGCCTCTCAGGTACCCTCTCCGCTCCCGGAGGCCTCCTCTCCCTCACCGCACTCACCCGGTTCAGACACCCGGAGCCCCCACCACCCAACGTGTCCCGGGACCCCTCCGCCCCAGCCGCATCCTCAGCCAGCACCCTGGGACATGGAATCCTACCTCAAGGCCCTCCCCACCAAGGGGGATATTGAGGCCTACATCAGCAGGCTTGAGCGCTCCTATAAGCGTGAGATCACAGACCTACGCCATGATATAGGTCAGCGCTTTGACGATATTGAAGCAACAGTGGAGGAATCTGTGACCAGAATTATTGAACATGATCACATTCTTCAGCAACACACTAATCAGATCCAACAACTGTTTTACGGTCTCGATGACCAGGAGAACAGAAGTAGACGCAATAATATCCGCATCCGCGGGGTTCCGGAGTCGGTTGACAACAAGGATCTTGCCAAAGCAGCCACTCTGATGTTTAACCAGCTATTGAACAAGCCCCAAGATGAGCACCTGGAAATTGACAGGATTCACAGATCCCTGGGCCCCCGCAATCCCAACCCGGCTTACCCAAGGGACATTATCTGCCGCATCCATTTTTTCCATACCAAATCTGACATCATGCAGGCCGCTCGGTCTCGAGACTCCATTCTCTTTAACGGATCCCCCGTCATGCTTCTGACGGACCTCTCCAGGCAGACCCTTCTCATGTGGAAATCTCTGAAGCCACTCACAGACGCACTTCATTCTAAGCAAATTAAATATCGATGGGGCTTCCCTTTTCACCTGTTTGCATCTCATGAGGGTAAATCGGCCACCTTTCGCACCCTGGGTGATCTTCCTAACTTCCTTGGAGTGTTTGAACTACCACAGATCCGGATTCCGGATTGGCCCTTGGAGGCGGCCACTCCGGGGTTTCCTAAAGCGCCTCGCTGGGAGAAGCAATCTAGGAAGAAAAGATCCAGATCCCGCACCTCCAAATCTCCACCTGGCTGAATTTACCCCTCTTAACCTGGGGGTTTCCTTTTTCTTTTTCTTCTCCTCCATCCTCCTTTCTATAAACCTTATGGTTTTCCCCTGACGCCTGCTGGCTTCCAGATCTGCCTATATGTTCTGTTTTACCTCTTTCTCCTCCTCTAGGTGACTAGTGAATTGATCACCGAGCTTGGACACTGGACTCCTACCTATGAAGTCCTATTTTTTCAACCACACTGTTCGTTACTGTTTTCTATTTTTGCCATTTTATTTTTGTTGCGACTCTTCCATGAGTCCCCCTGTGCTCCTTTTCTATTACGGTTGCTCGCAGGCCTTAGACCGTAACCTGGACTATATTTTTGCTATTATGCTGTTGACTTTACATTGTTCCATTGCTGTTATGTCGCCTCGCACGTGCTGTGCTGTGCGCTTTAGATAAGCACTTTATCTTTATTACTGTTTATTTTGCTATGTTGGGGCGGAGCCCCTAAGTTTTGCCCTTCCACGTTCCCCACGTTAGGGTGTGCAGAGTCTTCATTGCCTCTGCTCTCTGTTGTTTTTCTAGCTACCTGTGTAGTGTTCACCTCCCTTTCTCCCCCTGAACACTAGTGGGTGGGATCTGATTCCTTCCTTCCCGCCCTGCCTGGGGGCGTTACATACTGACCCACCCCCTTAGGCTCTGTTGAGCCCTTTTCAGACATATTTTGCTTGACACCCTCTCCCCCCCTGACCTTAGGGCCCACTTCCTAACCCCTTCTCTCCTTCACTGGAGACTACCTCCTCTAGTTCCCATGACAGGAACCCTACCGCACCCCTTCCGTCCCCCCCGCTTGACGTGCCCACTTTAGGTATTAAAATCTCCTCCCTTAATTGTAGGGGGTTTAATACCCCGGAGAAACGTAGACAACTCCTGCATCACTTTCACAAATCCAAAACTCATATCCTACTCTTGCAAGAAACCCACTTCCGGACAGACAAACTCCCTAATATCTCTGATAAACGATACCCATGTTGGTTCCATAGCACCAACCCGAGCGCCAAGACGCGGGGGACCTCTGTGGCCTTCAATGCCTCCTTTAACCCGACTGTTCTCGACCAGGAGATAGACCCCAATGGTAGATATGTGTTTTTGAAGTTACAGGTTCAACAAACAGTTTTAACCATTGTTAATGTTTATTTCCCCAATCAGAACCAGCATCGATTCCTCTCCTCCGTGGCATCCCGCCTGCGCGCTTTTGGCACTCATAACTTGATCCTGGGTGGTGATCTGAACGTACCATTAGTACCGAGACTGGACTCGTCCACTGGTAAGTCACACATCCCTCCTTCCTCCCTGACCAGTATACGCTCCATTTTGCAGGACCTCTCCCTGGTTGATCCCTGGCGGGTGCTCTGCCCTTCGGCACGCGACTACACTTACTACTCCCCTGCACACAACTCATACAGTCGACTCGACTACATACTGATCTCCCAAGCTTTACTAGACTGTGATCCTACCTGTGACATCGGATTGAGAATTTGGTCCGACCATGCCCCGGTGCATCTGTCACTTGGGATGCCCCCAAAAAATCGCGTCCACAAATCCTGGCGACTTAACGATAACCTCCTCCGTGACTCAGTCTGCAATGCGGCACTTACCGCAGCAATCACAGAGTTTAACCTGGTCCATGCTGAAGACAACACCTCTAACCTGACCAAATGGGAGACACTTAAATGTGTCCTCCGAGGCATTTTGATTCAGCATGGCTCCAGGCTAAAGAAGGCCCGTACGGCCGAAATTTCCAGATTATTTGCACTGATCTCTGCCCTTGAGGCCTCCCACAAACACTCTCCCGATCCTAAGATACTCGCAGAACTTTCTAATGCACGTCGGGACCTCCAACGGATATTTACCGAACGCTCTGTGATTGCCTGCGCTAAAGGTAGACATACTCACTACGCCAATGCGAACAAGTGTGGAAGACACCTTGCTCGCACAATTCACCCCCAGCAACGCAGACAAAATATCTCCCACCTCATATCCTCCACTCACGTTAAACGCACTAAGAACTCGGAGATTGTTTCTGACTTCCGAGACTTCTACTCTGCCTTGTATAATCTTCCAGTAACTCCAACAACCGCCCCTTCCTCGCACTTAGACCTCCTACAATACATACAGGATACCTCCTTACCGCATCTACCCTCTGACGCTGTGTCGGACCTGGAGCGCCCACTGACTACCTCTGACTTTTTGACTGCCATTAAGGAGCTCAAGCAGGGCAAGAGCCCAGGTCCCGATGGTTACACGCCTTTATTCTTTAAGCAATATGCCCACCAATTGGCTCCGCTGATGGCGCGAGCATTTGAGGAGGTTGGCGAAGACCATCCGCTCTCTACCGAACTCCTGCAAGCTCAAATTGTAGTGATACCCAAGCCTGGGAGGGACCCCGCACTCTGCAGTAATTACCGCCCCATCTCCCTATTGAATGTTGATCTGAAACTTTACGCTAAGGTCCTTGCCACGCGCCTGGCCCCCCTCCTTCCCTCTTTGATCCATGGGGACCAAGTGGGGTTTGTCCCTGGCCGTGACGCCAGGGACAACACCACGAAAACACTACATTTGATCGCCTACACCAAGACACACAATATTCCCGCCTGCCTCTTGGCTTGTGATGCCGAGAAGGCATTTGACAGGGTGAGTTGGCAGTTTCTTCGTGCATCCCTGCAACAAATAGGCTTAGGCCCTAACTTACTTTCCAAGATAATGGCTCTCTACTCTCACCCCACTGCTCGGGTCTCAGCTAACGGGGAATCGTCCACGCCATTCCGAATAAGTAACGGTACCAGGCAGGGCTGTCCTCTTTCACCCTTGCTATTCGCAATCACAGTGGAACACCTGGCACAGGCTATACGTAACAATACCTCTATTCACGGTATTCCTACCCCATCGGCTCCCCGCAAGCTGTCACTCTATGCTGACGACTTACTTCTATATGTCACAAACCCCCGCATTAGCCTACCATATATTCTCGAGGAACTGGACCGCTTCGCTACCCATAGTAATTTTAAACTTAATATAGACAAAACCGAAGCCCTGAATATTTCTCTGCCGGAGCGGGACCTGGCGGCCCTGAAAAGGGACTACCCGTTCCGATGGCAATCACGCTCCATTAAATATTTAGGGACTGCAGTCCCTGGAGATTTACAGGACATCTACTCCCTTAACTATAGCCCCTTGTTGACCAACATCAAACGTTCCCTCGACTCCTGGTATAATCTGAAACTTACTTGGTGGGGGAGGATGAACGTCATTAAAATGGACATACTGCCCAAGGTTCTGTACCTGTTCCAAACTCTTCCTATACTTCTTCCTCGGACGTTCTTCCTCTCCCTCCGATCTGCGATAATTAAATTTGTATGGCTCCGCCACCCCCCTCGACTGAAACATAGGATCCTATGCGCCCCCAAGCTTCGCGGGGGGACTGGACTACCTGACTTTCAACTATATCACACGGCATCCTTGCTGTCTAGACTGTTAGAATGGTTCCCGAGACCCCTACCCAAACTTACAGTGACTATTGAACAAGATATGGCCCCTAGGGACCTTAGGGCCCTGTTATGGGGATATCACGCCGTGTTCCGCCCACTTCGTGGGGTATCCCCCCTGACGATCGCAGCTCTGACCAAATGGTACGCCGTCTCCGGTACGACAGGCCTGTCCACGGATCCTGGCCCTCTCTCCTCCCTTTTTGACAATCCACTTCTCCCCACTCTCCTCACGGCTACCCACATTGGGGCATATCGCAGGGAGGATTGGCCCACAGCTAATCAATTTGTCCACCCCTCCACTGGTCGCTTGCGAGCCCTGGCGACAGCGTCTCCCCTACCGAATCTAGATTGGCTCTCTGAGCGGTCCATCAACCAATTTTGCAACTCACTCTTCCTATCCGGTAAAACTCATAGGACCCTCACCTTATTTGAGGAACTGTGTACTCTACCTCACACACCGAGACACACGTTATCTCTTCTCTACAAAGAACTCCAGTCTCTTACTTACACCTCACTCCCCACTTACACTGACAAATGGTCCACTGACGTCGGAACCGAAATCTCCTCATCACAATGGCATACCTCCTTTATCCTTACTCACCAATCCTCTAGATCAGGGTTCACTCAGGAAAAAAACTATAAATTGTTATCACGCTGGTATAGAGCTCCAGCCTCGGTACGCAGAATGTTCCCTGGTTCAACGGATGTGTGCTGGCGGTGCCATGGTGCGACAGGTACGTTCTTTCATATCTGGTGGGAGTGTCCTATGGTTCGCCCTTTTTGGGATAAAGTTTTTGAAACGTATAATGCTATGTATCAAGCTTCCTTATCTCCCTCGCCCTTGGTGGCCTTACTGTCCATTATACCGGGCTCCATCAAACGGCACAAGTCTTGCCTTCTTAGATTCCTCCTCTCTGCTGCCCGTCATAACATCACCCTCTCCTGGAAGACGGCTCGGGTCCCATCGGTGGTTCGCTGGATAGAACTTCTTAACGAGATGATGGTCATGGAGGAGCTGCAGGCGAAGGTGGACGACAGATATGACAAATTTACTGTTCTGTGGTCTATCTGGCGCCATCATTCGGCCTCAGCGGGCTTCCTTAATGGCATTCGATAGGACAATGCCATGTCCTGTAATTTTGTTGTTCACCTGTGATACTCCTTTGGGGTTGCACAACTAATGGGCCTGTGCTCATATTCCTTTTTGCACACCACCACCCGGCTGGGCCCCGTCCGTCTTCCCTCCCCCCCATGTGGTGCTATAGGTTGAATGTCGGGCCACCGCCCTAGATCCATACTGACGGCTGCACAACGGCCCAGTATGATCTCAGTTTTTTGAGGTTCCTGTCATCCTCCTTTCCTCTCCCTCACCTTCCCCTGTCCCTTCCCCCCTCCTTCCCCCCTTCCCTTCCCTCCACAGGTTGATAATTTTTTTTTCTTTATTTTCATTTATACCGGTATTAATCAGCTTTGTCATTTACGCAGTTTTTTATGCTTTTACACTTGTACCTCGCTGTTTGTGTATCTTTTGAAATGTACTGCTATTTTGTACTCCTTATTTGCACTGACCTTGTGATAATAATAAAAACTATGTTCAACCTTAAATGGTGGAGAAATAAAATGATAGTGTGTATTTCTTTATCTACATTTTCTGTTGTGTTGTGTTGACCTAAAAATGTAGCCTGCATCGAAAGGTTGCAGGTAATACCTGTGTCAAGCAAAAGCCTAATTACCTTTGTACAACCATATTATCCTAACACGTAAAATGCTGACATTTAGTGACATTCACTTAGCATTCATCTACAGTAAGTGAATATCTGCTTTTAACTACTCAATAAGTGTTGGCTAATATTAACAGAATCCTGTTGTAATCTGCGCTCCTATTATTCATGATTGGCAGTTACATTTATTTACATAAGCTATACTAATTATCTTAGCTAATTAATGCAGCATCTTCCTTTTAATCATTACTCCTTAGCAGAATCACAGCAGACTATATCAAGCATGATTTTATGAGAAATAAGAGTACAAGAAAAAGACCTGTCCACAGAATTAAGCCCTACCACATAATGGTCAGCTCAAGAGAGGAGAACATAACTAAAAGAGAGATTCATGTGTTCCAAACAGTTATTACTAACATTATATTTTCCATTTACCTTTTATCAAATTTTTGACATTTAGAAAATCTTCAAAAGGCTATGCAGGATTTTTTTTTTTTGTATGTGAGAGGAATGCCTAGATGTTGCTTTTGCCATAGCTTGTTACTCTTTCTTTTCCCATTCAGGGTAAAGTGACAGGGACACTCCTACCCAGGAATGCTCACCTTCCTGTGCTTTACCAATACTCCATTTTTCTTTTGAAAATGTTGGATACTAGGTGTAGCGGCGACACTTTTGACAAGGTATCCGCTATGTACAAATTTAGTTTTTTCTTAGAACAGTAAAGGGGTTCTGCAGGTTTAACTTTGGCCTCAGTTTGGCAGGGCTGTGTTAGGGTTCTGCCTGGTCAGGTGTACAGTTAGGTGCACATGACAGGACCAGAACCAGACCTTGTTCGACGCTTTGAGTATCAGCGTTCCCCGGAGCCAATCAGTGGGTGCGTTTGGCCCCGCTGAGGAGTCTGGGGAATGGTACTTAAGCGGCTGAAGTCACTTGTTCAGGGTTCGTTCGTTAGGCCAGAGCTGCCTTTTCCTGAAGCTGGACCGGGGTAGCCCTGCGAGGGGTCCCGGTCACGGGAACGTGGACCGCTCCGCAACATGGTCAGTTTGACTAGCCCCACCCGCATGGTCTGGGGTAAGGATCCACCTGTTCCCGAGTCTCGGAACTGGCTGGTCCAAGGCGCAGTAACTGAGGGAGGATTCAAGGCGTCCGGGTGTGCTCTCAACTTGGAGGGGCACCGCAGGTCGTGTAAGCGATCAGGGGAGGACTCTTCGGAGGAGGGCCGACAAGCTGGCATCCCAAGAAGTGCCTGGTTGCTGAGTTGTAAAGGACACTAACGAATCCACGCTTTTCCAGCACTGCTAAGGAGACAGAGAACGTTCCAGATACTGAGGAAAGGTTCCTGTTCACTTTCGGTTGCAAATTTATTCAAGGTCAGAGACTTTGCATGTTCCGGATTAAGGTGCTGACTGCCATAATCTCTGGCTAGAGATTTGTTCAGCTTTGAAGCACCCAGCTGCGAGTGGCTACTCTCTGGGTTGCATTAGAGAATTTCTAATGATTAGCAGTTCAAGGTGCCTGAGTTTATTAACTCTTGCCCTCTGTTCGCATACGAGACTGTGTTTGTTGGATGTTACCCCTGCAAATAAAATCTTTCTAAAGGACTTTTATGGTGTCAGCGTCCAAAGTTGCTGGGAACCCCTAGACATGGAAGAACAAGCCAAGCGGAGGTAACCGGTAAGCCCAAAACACAAAGCTGCCCCGAGGGTTATGGCCGCTACATAGGTAATACCCAGTATTATATTATTATACCAAACAACAAAGGATTCGCCCTGGGACTTTAAATGAAGTGGGTACTGTTTCCGCCAGTAAACATAACAGTAGTAGATATAATATATGGTTTATTCAAGTACAATTGTTTACATGGATAAATAACATCAACGGTTGCCAATATAAAATATATAAACAAGGAGTATTGGTACATAAATGTAGAAGTAGTACATGGTACACGGGCATCATACTACCCGACTAGTTTCGTGAGATCCAGCTCGCTCTTCAGGGGTGGATGTGTGTAACAATGTACCTAGGATGAACAAAAATATATATATGTTTGGCAATATAGCACAGTATTAGTTATAACAGCGCAGGGTAGGAGGGGTTGTAGGCCCCCCCCATACTTACCACTGAGCTTGGCCATGGCTCCAGGTGTGCGGCCTCGAGACGGCAGCAGCGTATGCCTCCCCTGGGAGCTGAGGGGGCAGGATCAAATGGGACCCCATCCAGGGCCAAACGGAGAGCAGGCATGGCAAAGGTGTAGTGATGTATCCCTAGGGTCCTCATTGGTCGATAAAAAGTATAGGCTGTGAACATAAGTATGTTTGTCAGGCATCTGAAGTAGTAGAGTAAAATCAATAGATATTGGTATAAAGATATGTATGCATGTATGCATGAATGAAAGTCCTGAGCCAAAAGTTGTAGGGCCATGAAGATGGTTAGAAACCTAGGACAACAGAGGGGTACTACCAGGTGACAAAGAGGGGGAAAAGAGGTGAACTACAATTGTGTGGGTAGTGATGTATCCCTCATTAGTCCATAAAGCATATAAGCTATAAACAAATATGTTTATCAGGCATCTAAAGTAAAATCAATAAGTATAGGCATAAAGATATGTATAGCCAAGTAAAGCCTGAATCAAGGATGGTAGGGACGTGGAGATGGTGGAAACCATAGGGTAGCAAGGGGGTACTGGCAGGTGACAAGGTAAGAAAAGAAAAAAAGAAAGATGGACTCGTGTGGAAAAATCATCAGTATCCAAAAAAAATAAAATAAATAAGAATAAGTGCTCGTAAGATTAACAATGTGTCAGATATGCAAGTGTGCCTAAATAAGGTAAGTATCAAAAAGGTGATTATGGTAAGTACCTGAGTCAGGTGAATATCCTAAGTATAAAAGTAATGAGACACAGCAAGCAATCTCCACAGCTATGTGTGTCCTCAGTGAAGAGTGAAATGAAATCCAAGCCATGTCTGACCTCCAATTTAACCCCGGAAGGTCCCAGCAGACTCCGCCCCCAACACCATGTGTGGATGGCTGACATGTGAGTGCAGGAGGCACCCACTGTCATAGGAAGGCACGCAAATGCAAGCGTACCCCCATGCCATCTGATGATATAGTGCGTCCAGCTATGCCGACGTCTGCAAAATCGCAGACGCCATGCTTCTGAAGCCTAAACATGGTGCCGATGTGTAGGTGTCCCCATCCGCCAGAAAGCAGATGGGGACAGCAGGCTATACATATCTTTATGCCTATACTTATTGATTTTACTTTAGATGCCTGATAAACATATTTGTTTATAGCTTATACGCTTTATGGACTAATGAGGTTCCTAGGGATACATCACTACCCACACAATTGTAGTTCACCTCTTTTCCCCCTCTTTGTCACCTGGTAGTACCCCTCTGTTGTCCTAGGTTTCTAACCATCTTCATGGCCCTACAACTTTTGGCTCAGGCCTTTCATTCATGCATACATGCATACATATCTTTATACCAATATCTATTGATTTTACTCTACGACTTCAGATGCCTGACAAACATACTTATGTTCACAGCCTATACTTTTTATCGACCAATGAGGACCCTAGGGATACATCACTACACCTTTGCCATGCCTGCTCTCCGTTTGGCCCTGGATGGGGTCCCATTTGATCCTGCCCCCTCAGCTCCCAGGGGAGGCATACGCTGCTGCACACCTGGAGCCATGGCCAAGCTCAGTGGTAAGTATGGGGGGGGCCTACAACCCCTCCTACCCTGCGCTGTTATAACTAATACTGTGCTATATTGCCAAACATATATATATTTTTGTTCATCCTAGGTACATTGTTACACACATCCACCCCTGAAGAGCGAGCTGGATCTCACGAAACTAGTCGGGTAGTATGATGCCCGTGTACCATGTACTACTTCTACATTTATGTACCAATACTCCTTGTTTATATATTTTATATTGGCAACCGTTGATGTTATTTACCCATATAAACAATTGTACTTGAATAAACCATATATTATATCTACTACTGTTATGTTTACTGGCGGAAACAGTACCCACTTCATTTAAAGTCCCAGGGCGAATCCTTTGTTGTTTGTTATATATTACAGGGATGGAAGTGTGTCACTGGGGACACCAGACCTTTTCCTTTATCTCAGTATTATATTATTATAGGAGAGCATGTGATCCTCTTTCTAACCTCCAAGGATGCAGAGCTTGAGGTGGGGGAGAGAGGTGAAGGCCCTTAACAATGTGTTAAGGGCACATTGAAGGACCTAACACAAAGTTTACATAGGCACTAAATTTCTTGCATTCAATGAGCGGTATAGGAAGGTAAGCATTGGTTGGTGGGGGGTACCTTATTAAGATAGTATATAAATAAAGAGTTCAGTCCATGCCATACAGCAATCTAAACATGTAATAGGAAGGTGCTGTGTCAAAATGGCAAATGGCACGGCCAAAACATAGGGTCAATCCAAAATATTATAAGTACACAATGTTTAGATTAACAGACAATTTCAATGACACCAACATAAGGTTCTAATATTCCAGCCCACTGTAGGATCACTGTTGCTTGCTTGAGAAGAGGGGCGCCTCCGAGTATATATATCATAAACACTTTATTATAAAAACAATATCCACTCACATGGAAGAAAATTAAGTTGAAGTTGGGTGCATCTCTGGGCTGAACAGGTGGGACTACAGGTCACAGAGAGTCCGCTTCTAGCTGGCAAGGTGCAGCACATCAGATCTCAGGGAGGATCAGGGTGGTGGGTCATCAGAGCCTGTGGGAGGCCGCTCTTCAGCTTCACAATTCCTGCCCAGTGACCGCGAAGATGGAGGATGGCCGTGCAGTGTAAAATCCAAACAAGGCTTAAACAGCAAACAGCCTGGCACAGGGCAGTGACGTCACTGGAATGCAACGCATTTCTGAGCGCACATGCTACGAATGGTATAGTAGCCGTACCCCTTTGTCAAGATGTTTTGGATTTGACACCATACAGCCATCCTCCATCTTCGCGGTCCCCAGACGGGACTTGTGAAGCTGCAGCGCTGCCTCCCACAGGCTCTGATGACTCACCTCCCCTATCTTCCTTGAGATCTGATGTGCTGTACCTTGCCAGCTAGAAGCAGACTCTCTGACTTGTAGTCCCACCTATTGAGTCCAGAGATGCACCCAACTTCAACTTATTCTTCCATGTGAGTGGATATTGTTTTTATAATAAAGTGTTTATGATATATACTCAGAGGTGCACCTCTCCTTGTTTTTCTCCTAGCTTCACTGGAACTTGCTTCTGGTCTCCTTGGTGGCAACCCGGACAGACTCACCTATTTTTCCCCTGACACCTGCCTGTGGACTATTTTGGACCATATATATTCATATTGAGGTATCTGAGCATAGGTGCCTTTTACTTGTTACAGGTAATACACTACACTAGGCTGCCTTACACAAGTCCAGTAGGTGGTGTGTGCTATTGTCAGCTTGTGGAACTCTAATGTAAGGGGACTCTGGTGTGATGGGGGACTTTGATTTCAGGGGGACTCTGGTATGATGGAAACTCTGATGTATGATGGGGTTCTATGATGTGAGGGGAGACTATGATATAAGAATGCAGATTATGTAAGGGGGGATGCTGGGGACTTTGATGTAAGGAGGGTTGCGATGTTATGGGTAAACTCTGATGTAAAGTGGACTCTTATGTAAGTGCGTGCCTGGCAGCTGCAATCTCTGCTGAGCACCCGCGATTGCTCCTGAGAGAGACAGAACGGAGATTTGTCAATGTAAACAGACAGATCACCTTTCTGTCAGGAGAGAGGAGACAGATCTGTTGTTCCTACTGATTAGGAACAACGATCGTTTTCCTCCTCCAGGCAGTCCCATTCTACCACAGTTAAGACCCCTACACACGCTTTGATTTTCGGGCGTCAATTGTGTGATGGCGACTGATCGCCTGCAAATCTTACCATTAGTATGGTGCTTTCGACAGCCGATTTCACTTTTTCGTCAGACAAAAGCTGGATGTGCAGACTATAAAATTTTTCTCCGATGTGAACTTAACATCTTATTTTTGTTTCATTAGTATGGTTTTCTTACGAAAAAAATCATACGACCAATGCATTAGGGTAAAAGAAAACCTTTTACCACTTTTTGAGATTCGGCACTGCGTCGCTTTAACTGACAATTGCGCGGTTGTGCGACATGACTCCCAAACAAAATTGACGTCCTTTTTTTCCCACAGAGAGAGCTTTCTTTTGGTGGTATTTAATCACCCCTGCGGTTTTTATTTTTTGCGCTATGTACAAAAATAGAGCGACAATTTTGAAAAAAACGCATTATTTTTTATTTTTGCTATAATAAATATCCCTCAAAAATATATAAAAAAAATGTTTTTTTCCTCAGTTTAGGCCAATACGTATTCTTCTACATATTTTTGGTAAAAAAAATCGCAGTAAGTGATTATTGATTGGTTTGCGCAAAATTTATAGCATTTACAAAATAGGGGATAGTTTTATGGCATTTTTATTAATAATTTTTTTTACTAGTAATGGCAGCGATCAGCGATTATTATTGTGACTGCGACATTATGGCGGACACATCGGAGATTTTTGACACATTTTTGGGACCATTGTCATTTATACAGCAATCAGTGCTATACAAATTCCTGTGTAATTGACACTGGCAGTGAAGGGGTTAATCAGGGGGTGGCAGTCTTAGTCTTAGGTGTCCTAGGAGCGTGTTACTAACTGTGGGGGGCTGGGCTGTGTGTTAGTGAACACTGATCTCTGCTCCGATCACATGGAGCAGAGATCAGTGTCACTTGTTGCTAGGCAAAACGGGGAGATGCTGTTTACATCGGCATCTCCACGTTCAGCCTACCCGTGAGACGATCGCATCCCTGCAGCGATCGAGTCCACGGGACCCGCGACCGGACTCATGGGGGTCCCGACCAGCACGCGCACGTGATGGCAGGGCGGCAAATACAAATGGACGTACCTGTATGCCAAATTGCCTGCCTGTGCCATTCTGCCGATCATCAGCCATTCGACCGTTCGTCGAATTGCGAACATTATGGGCCATGCGCGTCAAATTTGAGTGGTGCGGCACGGCCCATAATTCACTGCGGCATCGCAGTGCATTGCTGGCTGATGATTGGCCAAGCATGCACTATGACCCACATGCTTTGGCCAATCACATCGCGGTAAGAAAGGAGAGGCATAATTGGCCAAAGGCAGAGTGGATTTGGCCAATTATGCCTCAGGGGATTTAGTACACGCCCCACACTATATAAGGCCGTCATTTGAGTTAGAGCAGGCAGGCAAGTCAGCTGCAGTCAGTGTATGTATTATATATACGAATCCCAGGTGTTGTGTATGTGTATACACATATATATATATATATATATATATATATATATATATATATATATATATATATATATATATATTACACTGTATTCAGTTTAGCTAGATCCGTTGCTGTTATTCTCTTCCTAATATACTTACAGGCAGTCAGTTGCAGTATTTTCAGTCAGTGTACTGTATCCTGTGCACAGTGTGCAACTAAAGCTAACTGCAGACAATTGCTGGTGGTCTCTTCCTAATAATACCACAGGCAGGCGGCTGCACTATTTTCAATCAGTGTACAGTATCCTGTACACAGTGTGCAACTAAAGCTAACTGCAGACAATTGCTGGTGTTCTCTTCCTAATAATGCCACAGGCAGGCAGTTGATTCAGCTAGCTGCAGTATATTAGTGTGCTGTATACCTGGCACAGTGTGCAGCTAAAGCGCACTGCAGACAATTCCTGTTGTTTTCTTCCTAATAATACTACAGGCAGGCAGGCGAATTCAGCTAGCTGCAGTATAATCAGTATATATATATATATATATATATATATATATATACATCCCAGCTTTGTGCAGCTACATCTCACTGCAGGCCATTCCTTGTGTACCTATTACAATACATCAAAGACAGTATGTCTGGAAGGCCAACAAGAAGAGGCAGACAGTCACATGCCAATAAAATAGGGCAAACAGGCTCTGTGTCTAGAGGCAACAGTGCTGGTCGTGGACATGGTGCGTCCTCATCAGCACATGGCCGTGGGGCATGCTTGTCCTTTTCCTCGGCAGCTGGCCATGTTGAGCCATAACAAGAGTTGGTAGAGTGGATGACCAAGCCGTCCTCATCCTCTGTCACCCAGGCTACCTTGGCTGCCAATGCAGGTGCCAAAGCGGCCTATTCCTTGGACTCAAGGTCATCATCAGTTACTCCTTCCCTAGCCCCACTGGAGGAGTCCTCTTAACTGTTCGACCACAGTGTCGGGTACATGCTGCAGGAGGATGCGCAGCGTTTTGAAGGCTCTGATGATGGTACCCAGCTTGAAGAAGGCAGTAACGTGAGCCCAAGAAGGACAACAGACTGGCAGTTATGTTCCCCCAGCTGCACCATACTGCCATGTTTGCTCCAGTGAAGAGGAGGACGTGAATGATGAGCTCACTGACTCTACGTGGGTGCCTGATAGGAGAGAGGAGGCGAAGGAGGAGGAGGCACATCTCCAACGAGGCAGGCCAGCTTAAGGCAGCCAACCAACTGCATCACACCGCAGAGCTCCACAAGTGCTGGGCGCTGGTGACTCTGCGCATTATTCCAAAAGTTCTTCGGCGTGGGCTTTTTTGAGACATGTGCAGCAGATCGCACCATTGCTATTTGCACCATATATCTGAAGCGTATTAAGTATGGACTAGACAGCAAGCGCATGGGCACCACAGGCATATGTCAAGCTCCGATGCAGCCCGTTGACAACACTATCCAAAAGACCCACACCTCTCTTTGCTCCTCCTCATCAGCTGGGATCTCCAACCCCACTATACCTTCAGTCCTCTCTGAAACATGCACTGAGAGGAATGAAGGTGTAGAATTAGGTGTGCCACTGCCAAGTACTTGCGGCCAATCTGCTATCAGTACACCAACATCCGATTCTAGCAGGCAGATTTCCCTACCCCAGTTGCTCCACCGGCGAAAGAAGTTCGCTCCCAGCCATCCACATGCCCAGCAGTTGAATACTTGGCTAAATTGCTAGCACTTCAACTGCTGCCTTTTCAGTTGGTAGAGTCTGCCCCCTTCCGTGAGTTTGTGGAATGTGCGGTACCTCAGTGGCAGGTTCCCAAATGCCACTTTTTTCACGGAAGCCGATTCCGGCTCTCTACCGGCATGTGGAAGGCAATGTCCATGCCTCACTGGACAGGGCGGTCAGCGGTAAGGTGCATATTACCGTTGACTCATGGTCCAGCAGGCATGGACAGGGACGTTACCTATCTTTCACCGCTCGTTGGGTGACTCTGCTGGCAGCTGCGAAGGAGGCAGGACAGGGTGCAGTAGTATCGGAGGTTGTTCCGCCACCACGCCTCCAAAATTCTACTAGTGGTGATTCTGCCACACCTCTCTCCTCCACCCCTCTTCTTCTTCTTCCTCCTTGGCCTCTTCCTGTACTGATTTGTCCTCGGAACCAGCGGTGCTCCATAGGCATTCAAGGGGCTACGCAAGCACACAGGCAAAAAGATGCCCTGCGGTGCTTGAGCTGGGGTCCTTGGGGCACAGGAGCCACACTGGGGCTGAGATTCTGTCAGCTCTGCAGGGGCAGGCTCAGAGGTGGTTGACGCCATGCCAGCTTAAACCAGGAATGGTGGTTTGCGACAATGGCACCAACCTCCTCTCCGCCCTCCGACAGGGACAACTGACCCATATGCCCTGTTTGGCTCACGTCCTTAACTTGGTGATGCAGCAGTTCTTGGGCAGGTACCTGGGCTTACAGGATGTCCTGAGGCAGTCCAGGAAAGTCTGTATGCATTTTTGCCGGTCATATAATGCCAGTGCTCAGCTGGCTGACCTCCAAAAGGAATTGAACCTGCCCAAGAACCGCCTAATCTGTGACATGCCCACCAGGTGGAACTCAACGTTGGCCATGCTGCAGCAGCTGCACACGTAGCAGAGGGCCATCAATGAGTACCTGTGCGACTATGGCACCAGGATAGGGTCAGGGGAGCTTGGTTTTTTTGATCATGATCAGGGATGTGTGCACTGTCCTGTCACCATTTGAGGAGGCCACGAGGATGGTGAGCAGTGACAGTGCATGCATCAGTGACAATGTCCCTCTTGTCCACCTGTTGGAGCACACGCTGTGTGGAATAATGGACAGGGCACTTGAGGCAGAACAGAGGCAAGAAGAGGAGGACTTCCTTACCTCCCAAGCCCCCCTTTATCCAGACAATGTTTCTGCGTGCCCACCGATCACACAGGAAAAGAACAAGGAGGAGGAGGATTGTGTCAGCATGGAGGTGGAGCCTAGCACTCAGCATCAGCAGCAGTCTTCAAGGGATCATTTACAGTCCAAAGAAACCCATGGACTTGTACATGGCTGGGAGGAGGTGGCTGTGGATCATGTGGTCCTTAATGACCCAGAGGACTCCGGACCGAAAGCCTCAGTAAACCTACGCTGCATGGCCTCCCTGATCCTGCAAAGCCTGTGGAAGGATCCTCGTATTCGTGTTATCAAGGAGAGGGATCATCACTGGCTGGCATCCCTCCTTCATCTACATTACAAGGGTAAGGTTGCGGACCTTATTTTGCCATCGCAGAGGGAGCAGAGGATGAAACATCTTCGGGAGGCCTTACAGAAAGGTTTGTGCAACGCGTTTCCAGTGCCTGGGACGTTACAATTTCTTGGTCCTCCTGGACAACGTGTTGCTGAGGCCTCGGTCAGTCACAGAAGGAGTGGTGGAGAAGGTGGCCATCTGACTGATGCGTTCACACAATTTTTTAGTCCACAGCCCCAAGGTATGATCGGTTCCAGCAACCATCGCCAGCGTTTGATTCACATGGTGCAGGAATACCTAGGGGCAAGATCAGACTTGGACACCTTTCCCACCAAAAATCCTCTGGGTTACTGGGTCTTGAAGATGGATCACTGGCCAGAGCTTGCACAGTATCCAATTGAGCTACTGGCCTGTCCTGCATCCAGCGTTCTTTCGGAACGCACATTCAGTGCTGCTGGAGGCTTTGTAACCGATCACAGGGTGTGCCTGTCCACCGAATCGGTCGATTGGCTGACCTTCATAAAAATGAATCAGTCTTGGATCACCAGCTAGCACCTGATGCTGATTTAACCAAATATTTTTTTTTTTTATGTTAGATCCCTTTAAGACTGCCTATGCTGATTGTCAGTGACTATCCTGTTATGCTGAGTGACTATCCTCTTCCTCCTCAATGTTCATGCTGATAGCTTGTAAGAACATTTTTGGTTCTGGGCACCGCCACCAGTGGCTAAGGCTCAATTTTTCAGCCCCTGTTTAACAAGGGCGTGTAATTACAATTTTTCATGCAATACTTTGCAGCAGGGCTCTTTCCTGCGCTCCAACTAGAGTATCTGTGAGAGGTTGCAGTGTTGTGGCACCAGCACCAGTGCATAAGGCCCAGTTTTTCAGCCACTGTTTAACAGGGACATGTAATTACAATTTTTGATGCAATACTTTGAAGTAGAACTCATTCCTGTGCTCCAACTAGAGTATCTGTGAGGAGTTGCAGTGTTGTGGCACCAGCACCAGTGCCTTAGGCCAAATTTTTCAGCCCCTGTTTAACAGGGCCATGTAATTACAATTCTTGATCATATATTTCACAGCAGGGCCAGCTCCTGCACCCACCAAGAGTAACTTTGATGCCTTACAGTGTTGTAGCAACCCCACCACACCGTTCAACAACCAAAGGCCCAATTTTTCTGACCCTGTTCAATAGGGGCATGTAATTACTATCTTGATCTAATATTTAAAAGCAGGGCCCGTTCCTGCACCCACCAAGAGTACCTGTGAGGGTTTACAGTGTTGTGGCAACACCAACACCTAAGGCCCAAATTTCTTCAGAGTATATAGCCCCTACTTTCAAACATCCAACTTACAAACGACTCCTACTTGCAAACGAAAGGAGACGACAGGAAGTGAGAGAAAATCTACCCATAGAAAGGGAAATTCCCTCCTGTAAGAGTTCCTTGTTTCACTGAAAACCCCACATTTTCAAAATCCAATTGTCATTGGGACAGAAAGTGAGGTGAAATTTTTTGAACAGGTGCACAGACAGCAAAACGATTTTTTTGCTGGAGCTACACGTAAAAAATGTACCAGTTCAAAATTACAAACAGATTTTACTTAAGAACAAACCTACAATCCCTGTTTTGTTTGCACCGTCTGTATATTGATGTTTAGAGTATATAGGGCCTGGGGGCCCCACGCCTTTCCTTTTTTTATTTGGGTGCGGGGTTCCCCTTAATATCCATACAAGACCCAAAGGGGCTGGTAATGGGCTGGAGGGGGGGTTTCTCAATGATTTTCATCCATATTGCTGGGACCAGACAAGACATTAAAACTGCAAGCAGTTTTAAATGATTTTTCTTTTCCTTTAGAAATTTGAGCAGGGACTGTTCTAAACACGGGAAACACGAGCCACTTTACAGGCATACTATAGACACCCCCCAGGCACAATATTTAAAGGAATTTTTCACTTTTATTTTTTCACTTTAAGCATCATTAAAATCACTACTCCCAAAAAAGTCTGTTTTTAAAACATTTTTTTGTTTTTGTACCCTGGGGCAGGACCCGGGTCCCCAAACCCTATTAAGAACAATAACTTGTATATTAGCCTTTAAAATTTGCACTTTTGATTTCTCACGTTCGAGTCCCATAGACTTTAACGGGGTTCGAAAGTTTGCGCAAACTTTTGGTCCATTCGAATGTTCTGATGTGAACCAAACCGGGGGGGGGGGTGTTTGGCTCATTCCTAATCTCTAGTAGTGAAGAGAATCCGTGGCTGAAGATCCTGCAGAATCCATCACTTACAAGTGTGTTGGATCCCTTAGTGGATCGACAAATCCATACATCTCATCACTAGAGCACGCGCCGGGGGGAGGGGTTGCAGAGTGATTGTCCCAGAGTTACCATTTTCTTTACATACACATCTGTAAATTATATTGTAAACAGGTATGAAACAGGTATGAATGACATACAGTAGGTTTGAATAATCTGTACAGTCCACTGATTCCGTTTCTGGTTCCGTTTCTAACTAATTAGAGGATAAGTTAAACAGGGAACTCACCCAAGCGATCTAAAAAAGTGCCAATGTGCTACTAAGTAGGAGGTAATATTCGTAAGTAAATTTGCTGCAATAAAGCCACTCTGATGGAATGATTTGCCTGCTCCTTTAATTGAGGAAATAAGGACCTCCACGAGGTTTCTATCCTACTGAACCATTGTGCCAATGGCAGGGAGTCTGGCTGACACCAAAGTGCAGGAATACATTATTAGCTTGTGTTTACACAAGCTTAGGAGAGCTCGGGAGAGCAATTTGTAGCCCACTTCCTGACATGCATTACTGCTTCAGGATTTATGAGCATAAAAATTGAGTTTGTCTATTTGTGTAGGGGATAATTAAATCTCTAGACCCCCCTCCCACTTCTCAATGTAGGTGTGAAACAATTCCTGGTCTGAACTCATGAGTAGAGGGTAAATCATTTGAGGGTGTGTCTCCCAAAACAGAGCGTTTCAAAGACAGTCAGGAGCTTATTATATATGGTAGGCTCCTCTAGGGAGGTTAAGAAGTGATGCAGTTTCAGAGTTCTCCAGAAACCAAGTGGCACCATAGGGTCTGTGTGCATGTCCTGCAGGGTTGACCATGGGGGGGGGGGGGGGGACTGCTGGTAAGGAGCCAACATGGGAGCATCCAGTCGCATACAGATTCTGAAAGCCTCCATCAGATAAGCCTGGTGATATTTGGGGGTTGCTCAGGATAGCAAACAGACATGAAGGTTTTGGAAATATGACCCACAGGAAGGCATAAGCATAAAAAACATTTAGTGGGGTACCTATTTTAGGATGGCCCCATATTGGTACCTCTTTTTGGATGGTTCTGTCCTGTATAGTTAGGTCAGATGCAGCCTAATATGAAGAAACAACTTAGTTTTGGAAATACAAAGTATTTATAGCTGCAACTGACTAGACAAAGAGCAGAATGGCTGTTCTGGTCTCCCTGAAAAAGGATGCAGGCAACTTAATTGGAGGGGCTTGGCGTATATAGAGTATCCTGGGGAGCAGGCATGCACTGGCCATTGGGACTACCGGGAGTTTCCCGGTGGGCCGATGGCTCAGTGGGCCACTCTGATGTAAGGGGGCTGGTGATGGGCCACTCTGATGTAAGGGAGTGCTGATGGGACACGCTGATATAAGGGGTGGCTGATGGGACACTCTGATGTAAGGGGACTGGTAATGGACACTCTGATGTAAGGGGTGCTGATGGGACACTCTGTTGTAAGGGGGCTGGTGATGGGACACTCTGATGTAAGGGGTGCTAATGGGACACTGTTGTAAGGGAGCTGGTGATGAGACACTCTGATGTAAGGGAGTGCTGATGGGACACTCAAAATGTAAGGCCGCGTACACACGGGCGGACTGTTCGCCCAACTTTGTCCGCTGAACAGTGTTTGGGCGGACAGTCCGCTCGTGTGTGGGCTTTCAGCGGACAGTTTCAGCGGACAGTTTGACGAACAAGGTTTTACGGAATTTCCGAAAAACTGTCCGCTGAAACCTTGTTTCAGCGAACAGTCCGCTCGTGTGTAGGCTTGTTCGTCAAACTAAGTTCCGCGCATGCTCAGAAAGGATTTACACGCCGAAAGTTATAATGCAGTGTATAGGACGTCGTATTTTTCGTCCCGTCGTACGTGCCGTTCACGTCATCGCGCACGGTTTCAGCAAACTGTTCGTCCGTCGTGTGTGGCCATGTCCGTCCATGCTAATTTTGAGCGGACTGTTTGCCGAAACTGTTTGACGGACAAAGTTGGGCGAACAGTCCGCGCGTGTGTACGCGGCCTAAGTGGGCCGCTCTGGATGAAGTCCAGGGCCAAATTTCTGTCCCAGTCCAGCCCTGCTGGGGAGAATGTTTATTTTAGTAATATTACAGTGTCTGAACTAAGACAAGGTACCTGAAGACCATCTATCAAGATCCAGTAACGAAGGGAAATGAAAGGTAAAAAGACATGAAAGTTCCCTGGTAAGTACAGTATACTCCTAGGTATTTAATAGTGTCAGTGGCCAATTTAAAGAAAAACATTTCCTGCAAATTTCAGGCCTTCAAGACTTGTGTAACACTGAGTGCTGAAGATTTTGGAAAGTTCACTTTGAACTTTGATAAGGCTACATAAATCTGAAGTTGCCTCATGAGATTAGGCAGTCACGGGGCAGGTCTAGAGATAAAACAAAAGACAAAAGATAGACAACAGAGTGGGTGTTCTGCATATGCAGAGACCTTGTGATGTTTTTGACTTATATGGACTCCTTCAATATCGGTACTTGCATTAATTGTATGCAGAAGATCCTTGAGCATTAGCTTAAAAGTTAATGGTGGGAGAGGACATCCCTATAAGATTCCATTATTGTTGGGGAGTGGGTCCAAATGAATGCTATTACCTATTGTAAATGAATGGCCATAACCCCTGACAGCTTACATTTGCCTAAGCCCACGTGGCAAAGTAACTGTATGAAGATTCAACCTGGTTAAAGGCTTTTTTTGCATCAGTAAAGGGAGAGAGAGAGAAAGTGAGATGGGGGCCCTTGACTGGGCCACATGGACAACATTGATAGCTATTGTAGTGTTGTCCCTAGCTTCCCTTGATGGTACAAAACCCACTAGGTCTGGTTGTATCAACTACTGAAAGTAGACAAAGGGATGGGAGGCTACAATCAAAGAGTAATGTTTTAGGTCCATGTTTAATAGGGATGAGCCTGTAATTTGAGTATGCATTTGAGTGCCCTAAGGGTTTAAAGTTTTAGAGCTATCTTTATGTAGGTGGATGCTGAGAAAAGCAAAGGAAACATTATGGAACTGTAGGGGTGTGCTGTCAATTCAAAAAAGCAAGGCAACTGCCTCAGGAGACACTCATGGGAGTGACAGTGATACCAGAATGTCCCTAGTGGACACTCCATCCTCACTGCTGCCCAATATTGTTATCCTCTATATAAATGGCAGCATTACTGAGCTGTTTGCTAGGATTCTGGTGGTTGTGTTGTCCAGCCACCTCATCCTAACCACGAATGTCATGGCAACCAATGATTCACAGCAGTAAAGCACCAAAAAGTGTCAAATATGACTGTTTCAGGCAGGAATTAACCTAGGCATGTCGGTTTTGGTGAGCAGAGAGGATGAGATTTGGGTTTGTAGAACAACAGGCTTATTTTTCTTTGGTGCACAACTTATGAGCTAATGCTAGTTTTACACCTATGGAAAATATTCAGGGGGCGTGGTCTGGACCCGGAGGAAGATGGCTGCGTGAACTCTCTCCTCCGCTACTCCGAGGTCTATAAACTTCATTAGCGGGATGCACACACTCACCCACCATGGGGAAAACAGACAAGGATCACTCTGCCACTCGATCGCGCTCTCCACGGCGCCACGACGCGCAGCTGACCGGCAGCATACCGGAGATTTTCAGGCCCCGATCGTGGGAGCCCGCTCCGACATCTCAGGCCTCCAGAGAGGTAAGCTGCAGCCCCACGAGACACACAGGCGCTCGAACGAGTGAAACACTGCCCTCACCCAGAAGCAGCCTGAGCTTAGCAGACCTTAGAGCAATGGCTGCTGATATTAAAAATACCTTGTCTGCAGAAATCTCTGAGCTCAGATTGGACTTACATGCTGTGGCTGGTCGCCTTGAGGAAGTGGAGGATATTGCTGACCGTCATGAAGTGGCCATTACTGCTGCACAGAGCTCTCTGAACACACAATATGTCCGAATGCAAAATATGCAAAGGCACATGGAAGATTTGGACAACAGGGGCCGCCGACACAACATCAGAATCAGAGGTGTTCCTGAATCGATCGATTCTGAACACCTGCCCCAAGCCATGTTAAGCATTTTTAATGACCTCCTGGGTCGCCCCCTTGATTTCCCTATAGATATGGAACGTCTTCATAGGGCTCTGCGCCCCAGGGGCAGGGACACGGACCCACCAAGAGATGTCATCGGCTGTCTCACTAACTTTAGATTGAAGGAAGACATCATGCGCCAAGCTAGGCTCAGAAGACACATTCTGTTTCAAGGGGCAGATATCAACTTATATCAAGACCTATCTCAAATTACCTTGCAAAAGAGAAGAGCCTTACGCCCGATCTTAGATGCCCTGAGGGAGAGAAATATCCCCTATAGGTGGAAGTTTCCCTTCTGCCTACAGGCGGGCTCTGGAGGAAGATCTGCGTCCATAAGAAACCCTGGAGACGCTACCACATTTTGCGAAAGTCTGGGTATTCCGCCAATCGTCATCCAAGACTGGCATTACGAAGCACGCTCCGATGCTCCGCAACATGAGGAAATAATGGATATACAACACCGTGACAACCCATCATCGTTCAGACGACGAAGACTCTCCAATCGCGCATCGCCTGCACCAGCGAACTGACACTCCCCAAGAGAAGGTAGTGTCCCGGCCTCCCCGGTGCACAGAAAGGCAAGGAAAGACTGAAACTTGTTACCTCTTGAATCCAGCTGAGTTTACCCCGAACTTAAGGTATGTCAAGCTTCATTTTTTCACACATGCTATGACAGTATCTCCTTAAACTGGAGACATCCTGCAATCTCTACATCTACAGGTTCAGAGACGGTTTCTTTATTCCTGGACACGAAATACGCTACTTCCAAAGTTTCTACCACTAAGCAGGCCCGGGGACTGCCAAGTCTCTCCTTGACTCGTCTAATTCACTAGAGTCCCCTAACAATGAGACTTGGATCAGATTGAAACGGATCGATCTGTCTCAATCCAAAATCTGTTTCCCCTGAAGGAATGGAACTCTTAGGCCACGTACACACAGGCGGACTGTTCGCCCAACTTTGTCCGCTGAACAGTGTTTCAGCGGACAGTCCGCTCGTGTGTGGGCTTCAGCGGACAGTTTCAGCGGACAGTCTGACGAACAAAGTTTTTCGGAATTTCCGTAAGACTGTCCGCTGAAACTTGGTTTGTAGGCTCGTGTGTAGGCTTGTTCGACAAACTAAGTCTCGCGCATGCTCAGAAAGAATTTACACGGCGAAGGTTGCATTGCAGTGTATTGGACTTCGAATTTCTCGTCCCGTCGTACGTGCCGTTCACGTCATCGCGCAAGTTTTCAGCGGACTGTTCGTTCGTCGTGTGTGGTCAAGTCCGTTCATGCTAATTTTGAACAGACTGTTTGTCAAACTGTTTGACGAACCTAGTTGGGCGGACAGTCCGCCCGTGTGTACGCGGCCTTACACTCGGTACTATAGGTCAAGAAGGTGCGGCCTATCGAAAGGTGGTAAAGACTATTTAGTTGGAGTAGAGAGACAAACCACTGAACTTTTTTTTTTTTTTTGCACCCTGCCCACACAGGGAACCAACATATCACATCGTAGCAGTATAAAGGAGTTCCTGAACACTGAGTATGGTCTTCAAATTCAGTCAGTCGGTTCCCTTTACCAATTATACGTTCCATTTCTGAGGTTTCTTAATGAACATATGTTTCTAGAGGTGTGTCCTGTCACCCAGACACCCAGTAGGACAAAATATGTACCTATCCATTTACCCGTCCACGAGACGGTAATATTTACAGTTGTCCTCCTGCTTGAGTAGTCACTACATGTAGTTGGAGGTTGGGGTGACAAGGGTTACCCATCAAGATGTTTTACTATTCGGCTCGATATTTCTGATTGTGGATTTTGTATTCTTGTTTTGTTCTTTCTCCTTTAAAGTTGTTGATTGTTCATTATAAAAGTTTACATATTCTCCTCTGATTCAGGACTATACTGTATTTTATATAGTTCCATTCAGTTGATAATATCTTTACGTTCCTGATCTTAATCTTGCATCGATATAGGGGTATCCTTTTAGAGTCCATAAAAATTTGGACCTAGGCGCCATTTTCTTTCCTGAATGCTAGCCTTGCACCATGTGCTATATCAAGCGCAATTTAGACATATTGAAAACCTACGACCTACAAAGTGCCTTAATACCCACCATGTATGTATCCCTGTAATAATTATGTTAGTCCTCCCAAATATTTCACTATCCGTAATGACCTTCTGAGTAGCTACGGATTTCTGATCCTACACTCAATACATATATCCTAAACCCATCTTCACTAGTCCTACCGCTCCCCACAACAGTACAGTCCTCAAAGCTGTACTAACTCCCCCCGACAGAAGAAAACTCCTTCAAGGCTGGATAGCGGGACTATCTTTGCAGTTGGACTTCCCCACTCCCCCTTGCTATCTACACAGCAAAATACTAGCCCTTTTTAAACTTACCCACACCCATCCTCCCCCATCCCCTTTCTCTCATTCTCCCATTAAACCAGCCAGACGAAACACTAACAGATTACTTGCCACACAATAAGCATTTTGCAACACACGACAGAATGCCTATGACAAAAACAACCTCCACAAAGAACAGGCTGAAAATAATATCTCTTAATGCAAAAGGGTTAAATATTCCGTAAAAAACAACACAACTCCTGTCATATATGAAAAAACTTAGAGCTGATGTTATCCGTCTCCAGGAGACACATTTCAAATCTGAACAAGTGCCCAAATTATCAAATGAAGCATTCCCGACATCCTATCACGCAACGAATCCAGTTGCGAAAACCAAAGGGGTCTCTATTCTAATCTCAAAACGAATACCCTTAGACATAACTGATTCACTAATTGACGAAAATGTCCGATACGCCTTTATCAAAGGCACCATTTGGAATAATCCTATTACGATAGTGTCACGTACCTTACAGCGGAGTCAGACTGTTGAGGGTGGCCTCTCGCGCGGTTCCGGTCTCCACACCCCTGGAGGTGGTAACAGGGAGCGTGAAGACAGCGAAAGGGTGCAGGTGCCTGCAGGTGGAAAGTTGAAGACCTGGAGACGCTGGGTCCTCCTGGAGGAAGAGGTGTAGATTGATCACGGAGGTAGGCAGCGGAAGCTCAGCAGGTATACAGGAAACACTGCACGTCTAGAACAGGCAAGGTCGGCAACTGGCAGGCAATGCGGTACAGAAACGAGAGGCAGGTGCGTAGTCAAGGACCAGCAAGGGTCTGGTAACGTGCTAGCAATGAGGTACAAAATCAGGAAGCAAGCCAAAGTCGAAAGTCCAAGCCGAGGTCAGTGGTAGTCCAGGAAGTCGTAACAAGGAGTATCCAAGGAATGGGTATCAGGAACAAGGTATCAGGAACAAGGTCACAGGAACAAGATCACAGGAACAACGATCAGGGGTCTCAGGAGTAGCTGAAGACGATCCAGCACTGGTGTCAGGCCAGGATCCCGTTTATATAGAGAGAGGTGAGCCAGGATTGGTGGAAGTGGCCGTCCGTGCGTGAGTACGTACATACGTTCAGTTTGCGCGGGTGCCTCCGCGTGTTCGGATTGGTGTAGTCCACATGTTCGGATTAGCGTGCGTCCGTTCATCCCGGAACTCGTACGCCTCTGACGGGGACGCCGCACATGGCGCCTAGAACGACGATGAACTGCTGCTATACGGGGACGGGCATCCACACGGTGAGTTCCCTGACAGTGCCCCCCCCCCTTAAGGGCAGCCTCCGGGTGCCCCTTTGAACCAACCTTTGAGAGTGATGTTTGACACGGTGAGTTCCCTGACAGATAGCTAATATATATAGCCCAAACTCAAAGCAAGTGATCTTTTTTCGCGAGATTGCTATGTCCCTAGCTTCTTTCAAGTCAGGCATCCTCCTGCTTGGCGGCGACTTTAACGTAGCTCTAAACCCGCTGGAGGATGCCTCATCTGGATCATCCTCAATCCCGTTAAGAGCCCTTAAACAAATTAAAACCCAACTACAGGATCTCCTCCTCCATGATTCCTGGCGTACACTTCACCCCAGAGATAGAGATTTCACCTTCTATTCTAAACCCCACAACCGGCATTCCGGAATTGATTATCTCTTTATAACACAAAGGGACCTGCCACTGCTATCGGATGCTACAATTGAACCGGCATTCCTATCTGATCACAACCCAATCACCGTTACACTGGAATTTCCAGAGAACACACAGAGATCCAAAATTTGGAGACTAGACGCATCTCTCTTAACAAACGGGATATACCTGAACATGGTCACGAAGACCATCCAGGATTTCTTTGTAACAAATGATACTCCGGATACGTCATACCTGATGCAGTGGGAGGCCCACAAATGTGTGGTTAGGGGGGAACTAATAAAACTTGCATCTCATCGCAAACGTTTACAACAGGACACCACGAATGCACTGCTAGACCGCATCCACAAACTCACCTTAGCCCAAGATACCCTACAAGAACTGGAACAAGCCCGAAATCATCTCAAAGAAGATTTAGGGAAAAGGACCAGGAAAAATGTTATCCTATCCCAAAAATTATTTTATGAGCACAGCAATAAAAGTGGCAAACTGCTGGCTAAAGCAATACAAACAAAAAAGCAAACAACACAGTCCACAAACTCAGATCGTCTGCAACAACATCTATAACTAGTAGTGAGGAAATAGCAAGCCACTTTGCTCGATATTACGAGGAGCTTTATAACCCCCCCCCCCAACTCAAACCACACAAAGACAGCAGAAACCGTGGAGATATAATCACTGATTTCCTCCAACACAATAGCCCTACTCCAATTTCCCCTGAGCAAGCTAAATGAATAGACAGCCCAATAACAGAAAGTGAGTATCTCATGGCCCTTAAAAATATGAAAACAGGCAAAAGTCCCGGCCCAGGTGGATTCTGTATGACATATTACAAATCCTTCTCAAACCTTCTGACATCCCCATTCCTGAAAGCTTTTAACCTACTAGCAAAACCCAACACAATCTCTAACTCCCTACTAGACGCACACATTTGTGTTGTCCCAAAACCGGGTAAAGACAAAGAATTGGCCTCTAGCTATCACCCAATTTCCCTACTAAATACCGATCTGAAACTTTTCGCAAAAATTATTGCCAATAGGATACTCCCCTTAATCCCTAAGCTCATATCAACAGACCAAGTGGGATTTATCCCTGGGAGAGAAGCCAGAGATAACACCCTTAAGGCTATCAATATCCATCACTGGCTCTCTACCACGAAAACCCCGGGATTCTTCCTTTCTTTGGACGCCGAGAAGGCCTTTGACAGGCTAGCCTGGGACTATCTTGAAGCGGTTTTAAGAACTTTTGGCTTTGGGGATCACATTATAAGCCTTATTTTATCCCTGTACATAAACCCCAAGGCAAGAGTCTGAGTAAATGGCACCCTGTCAGAGGCCTTCAATATTAACAACGGTACGCATCAAGACTGTCCCCTATCCCCCATCCTATTTATTCTTACACTTGAACCCCTCTTACGAAGAGTGAGAGACAATCCTGATATACACGGAATATCCATAGCACAGAAAAGATACAAAGTAGCTGCTTTTGCGGACGATATCCTCCTTTTTTTTGTCCAACCCACTGATAACGATCCCCAACCTCTTAAAAGACTTTTCTATATTCCAATACGTAGCCCATCTTAAAATTAACTTCGCAAAATCGCATGCTCTTAATATTTCATTACCAGACCCACAAGTAGCCCTCAGTAAGCAAAACTTCCCATTCATCTGGAAAGCAGACGCTCTGACTTACCTGGGGATCCAATTACCCGCAAATTTAACAGATATCTTCCAAAAAAATTATCTCCCATTACTAAAAACCTTCAAGGAAGATCTTAAAAAATGGAACAAGGCCCACTTCTCATGGTTTGGGAGAACGGCAATAGTAAAAATGAACATCCTACCATGCATCCTTTACCTCTTACAAACAATCCCCATCCAACTCCCTAATCCCTTTCTAAATAACATCTCCAAAATATGTAGAGAATTCATTTGGAATCTCTAACGGCCCAGAATCAGATTTGCACAGCTGATTAAACCAAAAACCAAAGGGGGAATTGGATTACCAGACATACAACATTATTACTGGGCTTGTCAGTTACAACGTGTTATAGACTGGCACACGAATCAACAATCAAAAGATTGGATAGCTTTAGAAAACGCATTCTGCGACCACCCCGTAGCCGGGTTCCCCTGGATCAAGTACGAACTCCTACCAGAAAATATTAAGAACCACCCAAAAATAAGCACCACACTGAAATGCTTTAAACAAACCAATCGTTTATTTCATCTCTCAAAAAACCCAGGACCCCTCTCGCCAGTCCTCTCTAATCCACATTTCCCACCTGGAATGGATCGCCACCCGTTTACACATACGCAACCAACTATAGGTCTAAGAATACATCACATAGTTAGGAGAGGTAAGTTACTACCCCGGGAACAGCTAGTTGAGACGTGGCAAGCACACAAGCTTAATCCTCTATCCTATTGGCAACTGAAACACTTTACTGATAGTGTTAACACTGAATCAGATCTCTCTGACTAGTTGACTGAGTTAGAAAATATGTGTCTAAGTAGTGAACCACAACGTCATATTATATCCAAAATGCAGAATATGTTCTGGTGGAACGTCCAATCCAACGAGGGCAGAGCCTGTGAAAACTGGGCAAGAGATCTAAAATTAGATTTAACAAAAGATTCCTGGGACATAATATACCGAAACACTCACAGAGGATCTATAAACGTCTCCACTCAAGAGACAAACTTTAAAATAATTTCACGATGGTATCACACCCCTTACTTTTTAAGCAGATTCAACACATCCCAGTCAGACAAATGTTGGAGATGCCAAGGGGAACAGGGGACACTCCTCCATATCTGGTGGTCATGCCCATACATGCAGACATTCTGGATACAAGTTCACAAACTGATCACAAAAATCACCACATATGAACTCGAATTCTCACCTGCCCAACTCCTACTCCATCTCCATACCTCAAGAGACATACCTTACTTTAAATCATTGGCCATGATGCTTGTTAATGCTGCAAAATTGTGTATACCCCCTCTCTGGGGTACCCCGAGAGTACCTTCCATAAGGGATTGGTTTATAAGAGTTAACAAGATTGCAGAAATGAAAGAACTCATAGCAATCTCACACAACTCACCTCGAAAATTTACTACACTATGGGCTTGTTGGATTCACTTTAAATCTACTGATGAATACAAATGAAGATTTCACACTTGAAGATAAATATCGATCATTTACTAGACCCCCCCCAAGATACAATCCAGTATTTGTAACGCGGCCACCCGCCCTAATCAGATGAATGACCAATTGGCATAACCCCTTTGACCTCTATACCTTCTGTAGTTTGCGACGTTGAGACACATCCTCAGATGTGCTATTCCTTTCACTCTTTTTATAATATACACCTACTAAGGAACCTGGCATCTACCTATCCCCACTCCAATTTGTCCTCTTTCTTTATGTCTCTCCCCCTCCCCCCCCCCCCCCTTTAAAAATGTTGGTGGTGTGCTGGACACACGCATCAGTTAAAGCCTCAGATAACAACCTGTGTAAAGCATATATATTATGGTTTCCTAAGCTCAGACTGAAATATTACTATACTAAACCAGTCTCCTTAGGTAACTGCTTCAACAACGGTAACAACTCATGTTTTTTCATCAGTTACTCTTGGGTTGTCAAGCTGACCCTCTACCCTCTCCTGTATTCACTCACTACACAACGAAACCCACTCATTTCCCACTAGCTTTATCACAGCCATCAGGACGATTAGTAACAAGGGTTTTATTGTTACCCCTCCCAAGGTTGTTCAAAATGTTGTATTTTCTATTATAAACATTCATGTGTACCATATACACCTTGTTTCATGGTGTATGTAATGCCTTGTTATGTTCTATTCTTTACTCAATAAAAATATATTTGGAAAAAAAAAATATTCAGCTGTATTAGAGAAAATATATGTAAAACAGGTGGAGGAGTAATTAAACTTGGTGTAGACCCCTCCTTAGATTTTTAGGTTCCATAAAGGCAACTGTGCTATACCTGACAGGACTGGGCTTAGCCCTTCCTTCTCTGAGCTGGCCGCTCTGCTGGTGGCTAATTGCCAGCTCCCATCTCTCCACAGGTACTCAGCTGTTGATGATATCCTGCTTGTCAGTCCTACCTACTTAAGCCATTCAGCCCAGAGGATCTCTGCTTTCGCCTTAGTCAACATCACAGAGACACTCTCCTGCTTTCCTGTTAAAGACTTGTTTGGCTAACATCCCTTCTGACTCCAGGTCGTGCTTGCTGTTTACTACGCTCACCTCTGGCTCTCTGATGTTTGGCTTGTCAGACTATCCGTTCTGGTTCCTGAACTCTGGCTATGTTTTGACTATGTTTTGTTCTATTTACTTTTATTATTAAACAAGTGTGATTTAACTGTACTTCTGTCTCGGTCTGATTTCATGGTTTTCTGACAGTAGGTGAAGGCCATGAATTCAGAAGATACAGTCAATCCACTTGTTGGTAATATTTTTTCCAGATTGGATGAGCAAGATCATTGCATGGATCAGTTTGCCATGGAGTTACAAACGCTCCTGAGTTACACAGCTCGCCTGGAATCTCCCACTTTGGCTGCTCCGGTACAGCCTGAGTTGCAGGCCATCCCTGCTGCTGTGCCAGTCTCTGTGCAAGCACCCGCCTCGAGTATTACCTCTATAAGTGGTATGTCTGGTTTTGCTCCGCTTCCCCAACAATTTGGGAGTGATCCAGTTCAATGCAGAGGGCTTCTCAACCAAGTTGAGATATACTCTGAGATGCTGCCCCAGGCGTTTCCCACTGACAGAAGCAGAATAGATTTTGTGATATCTTTGCTTTCTGAGAGAGCCTTGGTCTGGGCAAACCCTCTATGGGAGAAGCAAAAACCTGTTGTCTTGCGTTACCCTGAGATTGTGGCCTCCTTTAAAAGGGAATTTGACGTTCCCTCACACTCCGCTTCTGCTGCCAAATGTTTCATGTCCATCAAACAGAGTACGAGAATTATTGCCGACTATGCCACTGAATTACGTACTCTGGCAGCAGAGATTGCTTGGAACAATGAGGCCCTTGTGGCTGCTTTTTCTCATGGAGGATGAATTCCTTTTAAGGAGTGCTTACGAAAGCCTCCTGTACGGTGGCCTCCGAGCTTTGTAGCCCTACTCGTACCTCTCTCACCTCACATGCCTCCTGGTACTGAGTCTGTCAGTGATGATGAACCCCTGCACTTGGGCTTCACGCGTCTCTCTGTGGATGAGAGAACCTTTAGGAGAAGGGAGTGATTGTGACTTTATTGTGGCCAGGCAGGCCACTTTTTGAAGTCTTGTCCTACCCATCCAGGGAACGCCCGAACCTTGAAGTCCTGTCACGAACAGACCTTAGGTGGCGTTGTTTCGTTCCCAGTTATCCAGAAGGATAAACCCCTGGTTTCGGTCAACCCTTCTTGGGCTGAGTCGTCTGTCAAGATACACACTCTGGGGCTGCAGGCCTGTTCATTGATGCTATCTTTGTATCGAAGCAATCAATTCCACTGCAGCTGCATGACACTTCACTTGCCATTGACGCTCTTGACAGGAGACCCCTACAGCCTGCCCAAGTGATTCATGAGACAGTTCCATTGTCCATGGCAGTAGAGGCTGTTCACCATGAGATAATACAATTCTAAGTTATTTCCTCACCTACGTTTCCGTTGGTTATTGGTTATCCTTGGTTACAGAGGCAGAACCCCTCTTTTGATTGGCTCAGTGCTGAGGTTCTCTGCTGTTCGCCACAATGCAGTAAGACATGCTTCCAGAAGGTAGCCAAGGTCCTGCGCACCTCTTCACTCTACTCCCTGCCAGAGGAGTACAACGATTTTAGCGATGTCTTTGAAAAAGGTCAAGCTGGTAGTTTGCCTCCACACCGGCCTTATGATTACGCAGTTGACCTTCAACCTGGTGCCATACGCCCTCGTGGCCGGGTTTACCCTTTTCTGGTCTTGGAGGATAAGACCATGGAGGAGTATGTTGCAGACACACTTTGTTGAGGTTTCATCCGCACATCCTTGTCCCCCGCTGGTGGTGGGTTTCTGCTTTGTGAAGAAGAAGAGTGGTGAACTGAGACCATGTATTGATTATAGGGGTGTAAATCATTTCACGATTAAGAATGCCTATCCAATTCTGTTGATTATGAAGTTATTTGACCACCTCAAGGGAGCAATGGTTTTCACAAAGCTTGATTTGAGAGGGGCACACAATCTCGTGAAGATTAAGTAGGATGAAGAGTGGAAAATTGCATTTAATACCAGAACAGGCCATTATGAGTACCTTGTAATGTCTTTTGGCCTTTGTAACTCCCCGGCAGGAATTTGTTAACGATGTCCTCCGAGATTTGTTGCAGTTATGTGTGGTGGTTTATCTCAATGATATCCTCATATTTTACAAGTCCCTGGAGAGCCACCACACAGATGTCTGTGGTGTGCTTCAGAAACTAAGAGAGAGAACAATCTCTATTGTAAATTGGAGAAGTGCGAGTTCCATCATGAACAGGTTAAATTCCTGGGTTATGTCATTTCCACTGCTGTTTTTTTGATGGACCCAGAGAAACTTTCTGCAGTCCTACAGTGGCCCTGACCCTTGGATTTACATCCTCTGCAGCGTTTCCTCGGCTTTGCTAACTATTATTGGAAGTTTATTCGTAACTTCTCATCTCTGGTAAAGCCCTTGACTGATATGACCAGAAAGAATGGTAGCCCACAGAGTTGGTCTCCGGAGTCCGTTAAGGCCTTTGAGAGTCTTAAGGCTGCCTTTTGTTTCTACTCCTGTGTTGGCACATCCTGATCCTAGTTACCTTTTATCCTTGAGGTTGAGTCTTCTGAGAATGTAATTGGCACCCTTCTGTCTCAACGTCATACCTCTGAGAGCGCTTTGCATCCTATTGGCTACTTTTCTTAGAAACCGTCACCTGCGGAGTGCAATCACGAGATTGGTAACAGAGAGCTGTTGCCGATCATTTTAGCCCTGAAAGAATGGAGACATCACCTCAAAGTTACCACTGTGCTGGTTCTCGTTCTTACTGACCCTAAGAATCTCACATTCTTGTCTGAGGCTAAATGCCTCTCTCCCAGAAGGGCAGCATGTGCTCTTTTCTTGTCAAGTTTCAACTACATTGTCTCATTCTTACCTGGAACTAAGAATATAAGGGCTGATGCCTTGTCATGACAATTTTCCTCCACTTCCAAGATGGAGTCAGTTCTGGTTGCTGTGATTCCTCCTGATCGTATTCTGGCTACGGTTCGCACCAGTCTCACTTCTCCTTTGGGCGACAAAATTCTTGCCGCTCAGGTCCATGCTCCTCCTGAGAAACCTTGTGACCGCTGCTTTGTCTCAGAGAGTCTCCATACTGCTGTGCTCCAACAATTCTGGTGGCCTAGTCCAGTGATGGTGAACCTTGACACCCCAGGTGTTTTGGAACTACATTTCCCATGAGGCTCATGTATGCTGCAGTGTAGTGGAGCATCATGGGAAATGTAGTTCCAAAACATCTGGGGTGCCAAGGTTCGCCATCACTGGCCTAGTCTATGTGCTGATGTAACCGCCTTTGTAGCTGCCTGTTCCATGCGTGCTCAGAGTAAGACTCCACGACATCTTCCAGTGGACCTCCTACAACCCATACCCAATGGAAAGAGGCCCTGGACCTACCTGCCTATGGATTTCATTATGGAGTTATCCAACTCCCAGGGCAACACAGTTATCCTTATGGTGGTTGACTATTTCTCAAAAATTGTATTCCGCTTAAGAAGTTACCCACGTCTAAGGAACTGGCTTCCATTTTTGTTCGGGAGATCTTTCTCTTACATGGTCTACCTAAGGTGATTTTCTCGGACGGGGGTAGTCAGTTTGTGTCCAGGTTCTGGCGAGCCTTTTATGCACAATTAGGAATTCAGCTTGCTTTTTCCTCTGCTTATCACCCACAGTCTAATTGGGCTGCCGAACAAGCCAATCAGTCCTTGGAGCAATTCCTACGTGGCTATATTTCTGACCGACATAATAACTGGTCAGACCTATTACCGTGGGCAGAGTTTGCGCAAAATAGTGCCTTGAATTTTGCTTCCCCATTGTCCCCATTTATGACAAACTATGGTTTCCAACCTTCCATGTTGCCCGACTCAATTGTTCCGCAGAGTATTTCTGCATTAGAGGAGCATCTCCTAGCACTTTGTTTCACTTGGGCACAAGTCCACAAGTCCATCATGCTAATGATAGGTACAGACTCCATACTGACTGCAGATACCTGTCTGCGCCTTCCTACCAGATTGGGGACAGGGTCTGGCTGTCTTCTCGCAACCTCCGACTTTGTGTTCCCTCACTGAAGTTCGCCCCTTGGTTTATTGGGCCTTTTCGTATTCTTCTCAGGATAAATCCAGTGGCTTACACATTAGACCTTCCTTCTAACATGCATATTTCAAATGTATTTCATGTCTCCTTATTAAAACCTTTGGTCTGCAACCGCTTTATCACCTTGGTGCTTTGTCCTCACCCTGTACAGGTTGAGAACCATGAGGAGTATGAAGTACAAGGGGTCATTGAGGAGGGGGTACTGTCAGGGCTGGATTCAGCCCTTCCTTCTCTGAGCTGGCCACTCAGCTGTTGGCTAATTGCCAGCTCCTATCTCTCCACAGTGACTCACCTGTTTGATGATATCCTCGTCAGTCCTACCTACTTAAGCTGTCCAGCCCAGTTGATCTCTGCCTGCATAATTCAAATGTATTTAATGACTCCTTATTAAAACCTTTGGTCTGCAACCACTTTACCACCTCAGTGCCACATCCTCACCCTGTACAAGTTGGGAACCATGAGGAGTATGAGGTACAGTCCATTTTTTACTCCCGTAGGTTCCATGGACACATACAGTACCTGGTGCATTGGAAGAGATATGGTCCGGAGGAATGCTCTTGGGTCTCATCCTCAGACATTCTAGCCCCTGTTATCCTCCGTGATTTCCATCAATGTTTTCCCCTCAAGCCTGGCGGTCCTCCGAGGGGGAGGGGTCATTGAGGAGGGGGTACTGTCAGGGCTGGGCTCAGACCTTCCTTCTCTAAGCTGGCCGCTCAGCTGCTGGCTAATTGCCAGCTCCTATCTCTCCACAGGTACTCAGCTGTTGATGATATCCTGCTCGTCAGTCCAGCCTACTTAAGCCGTCCAGCCCAGAGGATCTCTGCCTTTGCCTTAGTCAACATCACAGAGACACTTTCCTGTTCTGGCTCCAGATCCTGCATGCTGTTTTACTATGCTCATCTCCAGCTCCCTGACATTTGGCTTGTCTGACTATCCTGAACTCTGGCTATGTTTTTACTATGTTCTGTTCTATTTACTTTTATTATTAAACAAGGGTAATTTAACTGTACTTCTGTCTCGGTCTGATTTCATGGTTTCTGGCAATACCTTACTTATCCTAGGCAAGCCTTTTATTCTATACCTGATCTGGATACACTATTAAAGGAAACCTATTAGAATATGCAGGCTGCCATTGCCAATTACCACTTCTGAAAATGTTAGTTAATGAAACGAATAGCTAAAGACTCACTCTGTCTGGATATACGGACACTGGAAGAACTTGTTACATACACTGCTGACTTGGTGGTGGACTATCGGTCATACTAAATGGCAGTCCGAATGTGACATATAAGGGTGGAGGTCATTATACATTTATGTCTGGGGGCTGCAAGCTTACCTCTTATGAGGCTCACCTAGTTATTTCTCCTTAAGAATTTCCCCATGGGGTACCCTTGTGCTTCTTTATTACTTCTTTGCTCTCATTTGTGGATCTCAATACCATTGAATCCCCACTGGTACACAGTGTAATCTATGTCTTACAATAAAAGGACAACTCTTGGTAGTTGATCATTATTGACTATAATACTTCCATCTCTTGAAAAAGTGTGCCAGTGCGAAACATGTAGAGCTACGAGTTATTTTACCCATCCACACCAACCTATACCAGGCCTACCACAATATCGATGACTGCATTTGTACAAACCTTATGCCAAGTTACAGTATAACCTATGAAGAACTGAAGAAACAATGGATATTGTATAACGCGTCTTCTGATTGGTCGACACGTCACTTCCGGTATACGGAGCTTGCGCTCCACACTGAGACGCACTTCCGGTTCCGGTTTTCTGGTTCTCCGGGAGCTATACGGCCCTGATACTGCCTATTGCCATCATCTTGATATCCCCTAGGCAGCGTTTTTTTTACAAAACTAAGACTGCTACACTGAAGCCTCTACTGCTTAACATCTTTAATGGCCGTTCCAGCAATTTACCATCTTCGCTCCTCTGGATAGAAGTGGCTGTGATTACCCTCCCCTCCGCTATATTTTATGCCTGACTACCATGTCATTTTGTGAGTAGCCAATTGGCCGTGTGCTTTTATCGTATTAAATGTTATTTCTTTTATATACTACACTTAGTTTGGCGCACTTCTTGTCTTTTCTACATTATGAATGATAATGGTGATGTCTATGTGGTAGCTTTACTAACCCTTGGTGCTAGGAATTTAACTTCACTTTGTCATTTTAATTCCTTTTTTATGTATAAATAAAATATATACTTTTAGATAACTATATGTGTTGTGGTGCCTATAAAGTCCATTTTGAGTCTATCGGTCCAATTTTGTTTAATAGCTGTAGCCATTTACCACTGACTTTACCTTTATTGGGGAACCTGGACTTACCACTAAGTAGGAAATGACTCTCTTGTACACATTGGTTAAAGATAGGCATACATTTACTCAGAAGCTTTCATGAACAAAAATGTTATCATTTGATGAAGCTTTGAGTAGACTCTCAATAAAAAACATATTGGCTTTTTTTCAAACTAATAGTTACCTTAAAAAAATCTTAGAAATTATAGCCCTATTATTAGCCCAGCACACTGGACCATATATTATCAAATTCAAATACAACATCCTAAGCAATTACAAGAAACTACTACTAGAAATCATTTTATGGAGGCTTAATTCCCCGATTATTTTAAATAACACAATCAAGGTCAGGCAACTTTCTAATTCACTCATTAGCAAATAGAAACAATCCCAATTTACTGATATTGAACAAATGTTTATTGCATAACTGCATCATTTACATCTTGACTCCATGTATTTTAACAACTGTTACACATTGTAGAACTTGTCTGTTATTTCTTTGTTCTAGTAGTATAAAGTTACAGTATTGTGTTCTTTAAATCTACGTGCCTTTTCAACAAATAAGTAAGTAAGCTGGCGATTGAAGAGGGAGATTTCCATAGCTAATTAGATCCTTGTATTACAAATAAACACAGAACATACCATCTCCAATTATGTAGCAAGCAATTACTCCATAAGTCATTACACAGAAAAAACAATGACAGCTTAAATGTTGTGTATGTTCACAAATGCTAGAAGCTGAAATGAGTTAACATATGAAATGTCTGGTGCTTTAGAAAAATTCAGTTACATGAATGAAAGTACAAGGTCTTCCAACCCAGACTTACACTACAGAGTGTGTTCTTTCTCAGACACATATGACTGCCATAATACAAAGAGGCACCCAAACACATATGCAATGTGACCTTTCATAAATGTGTCACAGTCCTCTAAATACTAAGCTCCACAACTCTTACCAAAACCCATCCATTTGATTTAAATGTGTTGTGGCTTATGCATCACTACTTCACACTCTGGACAAAAGGATTGAACTGTCACTCCTGCACACAGGAGGAAGCAATGACAGTTCAAACATAACGCAGATTATAATTTGGGGGAAGGGGTGCTATAGCAGCAATGCTTGATTGTTTGCATGCCTATGATATTAACATCCACTATGGTACTCTCCTTTGGAGTAACAGGGTAAATAGAAACGGTGGTTGAGTGTCTTTTTCTGAAAAAGAGAATAGCAGTAGTAGAATCTTGTCATGAAAATGATTAACAGATTTTTATGGAAGAATATTGTGAAGGTACTGAAGATGTATGGGTTTGCTAACTGAAGAATTGGCTGTTGGAGTATAATAATATTAGCAGTGGCAAAAGGGAATGTATAATAGTCTTTTTCTGCCTTTAAAGTGGTTCTAAAGGCTAAATGCATTATCTGCGTTAAGGTAAAAAAAACCTCTCAGATTAGCCCCCCCCCCATCCTTCCCAGCCCCCCATAATAATTTCCTGAGCCTGATCCTGATCCAGTGATGTGTATTAGAGCAGTGGCTCTCTAAGCTCTCTCTGTTATCAAAGGCTCAGAGACAGCAGTGGATTGGCATGCAATTATTTCTGATCTCTGAACTATGTATATTATTTAATCCTGGTCTCTGAACTCTGTGCATTACTTAATCCTGACCTTTGAACTCTGTGTGTTACTTTATCCTGATCCATGAACTTTGTATGTTACTTAATCTTGACCCCTGAACTCTGCGTACTACTTAATCCTGACCCTTGCACTCTCTGCATTACTTACTCTTGATCTCTGTGCGTTACTTACCCTTGACCCCCAAACTCTCTGCTTTACTTAATTCTGACCCCTTAGCTTTCTGCATTACTTAATCCAGACCACTTATGTCTGTGTGTTACTTAATTCTGACCCCTTAACTCTGTGGGTTACTTATCCCTGACTCCTGAACTCTCTGTATTATCTAATCCTGATCTCTCTGCATTATCTAATTCTGACTCTGAACTCTCTGTTTTAGTGACATTAAACTCTGGTTTAAAAAATAAATAAAATAAAAGTCTATCGAAGTATGTATGTTTACTTCCCAAAAATATTTTTTATGGCTCTCAGCATCCTATAAATCAACACTTTTTCTATTAATTTTATTTTACTGCTGTGATCCTACATCTCCCTGTTAGAGGATGTATATAGGGAAAAACTAGTGCGCTCCACCTAATATGTCATAGGAAGACTAAATATAAAAATAATGTACACAGGAAGCAGCCAGCATGAAAACAGTGATCTCAGCACGGAAAATGAGTATATAAATTGATTAAAAATGCGGCGCTACCTAAAAGTGCTTAGACATATACAATGAATAGTAATCCCAAAATTAAAACGAGAAAATATAATGTAAATCAGATACTATCCATTAGATGCAACATAAATAGTATAGAAAATATGTCTGTATAAATAATCCAAATGTAAATGAGCGTGCAACCAATATGTATATATATATAAAAAAATGAATGAATGAAAGTCCGTGAAAAAAATCAATCAAGTGGTTAAATAAAAATAATCTGCATTAATGATCCAAATAGAAACAAACGTACAAAAAATATATATAGAGTGAAAGTTCGTGAAAAAAAATCAATCAAGTGATTATTTATATAATCAATATAAACAAGTGATTGTCCATAAACAAAGCGTGCACTGATGACTGGTAAACTTGCAAAAATAAAGTTCATGCAAAAAGTGTAAAAATCATTTCCAAAAGTGACAATCCACTGCAAACTTCAGTGCTTAATGGGTGCACCACCTATTTCCCCCAGCCTCTCACCTCCAGTAACTGGTAAATAGGCACTGTGTATAAAGATAGCTGCTGGCTTCTTATTCATTCAGTCACACTGCTCCACCGCTGTCAGTATTTCACTGTATGGCTATGTATTACATGCCCTCTCAATAGCTCCAGGATATCCAAGCAGTATAGAATAGAAGAACACGGAGGGATTTCATGTGTAGTATTTCGCTATTTTATTGTAATAAAGATAAAATCCACACTTACATCAACATATACAGCAGAGTGTGCAGCAGACGCGGACTTCCGGTTTCGGCCGCAACCGGAAGTGATAGGTCCGACACCAAATTCCTTCCCTGACGCGTTGCGTTACAGCACGTAACTTTTTCAAAGGGTAATAGGAAGTAGGTGTCATGGGTATTTATATGCAACGAGCGCCGTCGCCATATTAACTCAGGGCGGCGGCGCTATTGCAGACTACTAATAAAATGGCTATAGCATCAATATTCAATATATTCCAAAACCACTTATAGTGAAACTACAAAAACCATATAGGTAAATCACTGTTTAAAAGGAATATATAATTTGAAATAAAATAGTATAAAAATAATTTAAAAATAGGCCGTATTATATACAGGCTTATAGGAAGAGCGACATCTAGTGGTTGAATATAAAATTGCTCTTCAAATTATTTAACTTGAATCCAAAAACCAGGGCATGAAAGGGAGAAAAACATTTTGTATATACAGAAGAAAAGATCATAAAAAATTATATCATTGAGCATATAGTAAATAATCCTCTCTATTTAAAGCAGACTATGTGAGAGGGAATATCTCAATGACATATCTTTATCTACACAATGCTAATAGACAAATATATACATAAAAAGTTCTTTTAAAATTTCATAAAAAGTTGATAAATCACCATAAATATCGACAAATAGAATCCATACAGTACCAGTGGATATAGGCGCTAATATATATCATATATATAAAATAATATGTAACGCATATAAAATGATAAAGTGATAATAAGGTGATTAAAATCAGCCAAGCTGAATCGAGATGGATACATGAACTTCGTACCCTTACACCACTAGGACACAACGTTGAATTTGATCTCAATTGTTTTATTTCAAATTTTTAACGTATTTTTATCCAGTAATATTTATAGAGAATTTTATATAAATTTTAAAAAATATTTTATTGGTTTTAACATTTTTTTATATGCGTTACATATTATTTTATATATATGATATATATTAGCGCCTATATCCACTGGTACTGTATGGATTCTATTTGTCGATATTTATGGTGATTTATCAACTTTTTATGAAATTTTAAAATAATTTTTTATGTATATATTTGTCTATTAGCATTGTGTAGATAAAGATATGTCATTGAGATATTCCCTCTCACATAGTCTGCTTTAAATAGAGAGGATTATTTACTATATGCTCAATGATATAATTTTTTATGATCTTTTCTTCTGTATATACAAAATGTTTTTCTCCCTTTCATGCCCTGGTTTTTGGATTCAAGTTAAATAATTTGAAGAGCAATTTTATATTCAACCACTAGATGTCGCTCTTCCTATAAGCCTGTATATAATACGGCCTATTTTTAAATTATTTTTATACTATTTTATTTCAAATTATATATTCCTTTTAAACAGTGATTTACCTATATGGTTTTTGTAGTTTCACTATAAGTGGTTTTGGAATATATTGAATATTGATGCTATAGCCATTTTATTAGTAGTCTGCAATAGCGCCGCCGCCCTGAGTTAATATGGCGACGGCGCTCGTTGCATATAAATACCCATGACACCTACTTCCTATTACCCTTTGAAAAAGTTACGTGCTGTAACGCAACGCGTCAGGGAAGGAATTTGGTGTCGGACCTATCACTTCCGGTTGCGGCCGAAACCGGAAGTCCGCGTCTGCTGCACACTCTGCTGTATATGTTGATGTAAGTGTGGATTTTATCTTTATTACAATAAAATAGCGAAATACTACACATGAAATCCCTCTGTGTTCTTCTATTCTATACTGCTTGGATATCCTGGAGCTATTGAGAGGGCATGTAATACATAGCCATACAGTGAAATACTGACAGCAGTGGAGCAGTGTGACTGAATGAATAAGAAGCCAGCAGCTATCTTTATACACAGTGCCTATTTACCAGTTACTGGAGGTGAGAGGCTGGGGGAAATAGGTGGTGCACCCATTAAGCACTGAAGTTTGCAGTGGATTGTCACTTTTGGAAATGATTTTTACACTTTTTGCATGAACTTTATTTTTGCAAGTTTACCAGTCATCAGTGCATGCTTTGTTTATGGACAATCACTTGTTTATATTGATTATATAAATAATCACTTGATTGATTTTTTTTCACGAACTTTCACTCTATATATATTTTTTGTACGTTTGTTTCTATTTGGATCATTAATGCAGATTATTTTTATTTAACCACTTGATTGATTTTTTTTCACGGACTTTCATTCATTCATTTTTTTATATATATATACATATTGGTTGCACGCTCATTTACATTTGGATTATTTATACAGACATATTTTCTATACTATTTATGTTGCATCTAATGGATAGTATCTGATTTACATTATATTTTCTCGTTTTAATTTTGGGATTACTATTCATTGTATATGTCTAAGCACTTTTAGGTAGCGCCGCATTTTTAATCCTGTTAGAGGATGGCTGTGTTTGTTGTCCATGGTCCCACTGCATGTACGAAAGTGTCTATCCTCCCTTCACTCTTGAGATGGACTAGGGATTAGGATTGATGGACCATGGGATTTGTAGTGCAGTGGTTTGGGAAAATGTTACAAAGAAGCAAAAACAGCTTAAATTAAAAGTATTAAAAAAAAACAGAATACATGGCCATTAAAGCGGGAGTCCGCCGGGACTCCGCGTTTTTTTTTTTTTTTAAAGTCAGCAGCTACAAATACTGCAGCTGCTGACTTTTAAAATAGTGACACTTACCTGTCCAGCGCGCCCGCGATGTCGGCACCCGAAGCCGATCTCTAGATCGACACTCGAGTGCTGCCGCTGCCATCTTGGGTATGGGAATCAGGAAATGGAGCCTTTCGGCTTCATTTCCCGGTTCCCTGCTGCGCATGCGCGAGCCGCGCTGCGCAATGAGGACGGTCCCCGCTGCCTCTGGGATCTGTGTGTTTCCCAGCAGGCAGCGGGGCACTTGCGGAAGGGGGCGGGCACTTGCGGAAAGGGGCGTAATGTACGCCCCTTTCCGCAGAGAGCTAGCCCGGAAGTGGGTGCAGTTACCTGGATTATCCAGGTAACTGCACCCCCCTCCCCCCTGAAAGGTGCCAATTGTGGCGCCGGAGGGGGGAAGGAATCCGATGAGCGGAAGGTCCATTTTAGGGTGGACCTCCGCTTTAAGTTGCGGAAGTGTATGGATTATTTTTTGAGAATAAGAATATTGTTTGGTGTCACTTTAATCCTGACCCCTGAGCTTTGCGCGTTACTTAATCCTGACCCATGCACTCAATGCTTTATGCTCTCTTGACCCAAAGCAGCATAGGTTCAGAATTGATTTACCATACCATTTTAAGTCTACACCCACAGTTATCCATTCCACAATAGGAATGCTGCATCATTCACCTTATGACTATTTTTTTTAGACCATGTCAAAAAAATGGGGACTAGAAATTAGTTTTTTTTTTTGCCTATAATCAATATGATGTCTCTAGATTACATTTTTTAAATCTGGTCTTAAAGTGACTCTGTCAGGTTAAAAAATATTCCAGACAAGAGTTTGCCTGCAAAAAAAGAGCTTTTTATACTCTATTCTGTGGAAACCTGAGTCTGCAACCTGCCTTCCATTTCAGCGTGGCAACCTTCATAAGACAGCTCAGCATTCCTCACTTCCAGAAGTGTCGGATACCTGTAATCACCACCGTGCTCATTGATTCCTTCCTCCAAATCCTACATCACTACTGGACTAAGCAGTGAAGTAGGTGTCAGATACATGCGTCCAACACTCCCGTAAATGTAGAATACCAATGACACAGATCGGGGTTGTATTGCAGTACACTAAGGAGTCTTAGCTACTTAAACAAGTTTAAAGGCTTGCACAGTCTGCCAGAGCAGAAATAATAGGGGATATGTATTCTAAATGAATGGTATAATAGCACTACTGCGTAAATATACATAAATTGGAATCGTACTTTATGGAAATTATTCATTTTAAGCAATGTTAATCTTATTATATATGGTCATATTATGATAATCTGGGCAACAGTAACCATAACATAATATCTACGCAATCAAAAGACAAATGCACACTGGAGAGCTTAAAATGAATATACCATATTGGAGTGGAATCTCTACTTTCCTGCATGAAATGAACATATAACCGTTTAAAGCCTATCCACATCATCAGTCTACTGTATATTGCTGTTTGTAGCATGAACCTATCAGACTGATTGTTAACAACAAATGGAAGTGAGTAGTATTTTTTTAAGAACTTGTTTGATAATCTTCCTGTATTGTCCTTTACAAAAACAATGGTTTCCCCTTAGAAAAAATTTGACTTTAAAGACACAGAAACATAACAAAAGAATAGTATAAACTTTTGAAGTTTAATTGTATCACAAATTTACATAAAGTAGAAAAATGTATATGAAAAAGATATTTAAAGTAAAAAAAATCTGGATTACAATGGATTACAAGGAGTGAGGTACAAATTACCTCACCATGTTGAACATGATATAACAGCAGTATTGAAACATTTACATACATAATAGTATAGACATTTCCAACGTGTTTCGGAGTAATCTTGACTCCTTCCTCAGGGACAGTCCTTTTTGCAATCAACGTAAATACAATCTAAAATGTAAAAAGCAAATTACAAACATATTCCTCAAATTGTACACTACAGTGACTAGTTGCCTATATGGCATTAAACAGGACATTAAGTGGAATACTCACAATGCCTTGAATCCATGACTCAACATCGGTCAGCACATAAAAATAAGTGATGAAAGGAGACCATACGATAGACGGACAAAAACGTATTGAATAAGAAGAAAAAGTCTCTGGAGGCCAGGTGGAGGGCCAAGGTTGTACGCACTGGGACCCAATAGCATGACTGGGAGGAGAGAGTGAGACAATTGACACAATATATACTATATATGTGTTGCAAGCATGGTATAAATGGAAGGAAAACAAAACTGTATTAGGCAGACATGTACACACATACCTATGATGCAATGGAAGGTGACTAGGAGCTGACTTTGGTTACCTCTCTCCAGCTGATAATTATTGGTGAACCAAATCACAACCACCTGGGGCTTGCAGCAAAGTTCCCAATAAATATAAAAAGGTATGAATTGAGTCATTTAATCTATATGTCATGATTTTGTAACGACATTATACAGCAGGTGCCAAAGTATAGTATATGGCCATCTACCTAGAGAGTAGGGATGGGCGAACGGTTCGGCCTGAGCATAAGTTTAACTTTGGTTTTTCAGGATGTTCGGAGAACACCGAACAATATGCGGGGTTCGGTGGCAAATTCGGAAGCCACCGGAACACCATTAACTTCTATGGGACACTAACATAAAAAATATGCTAATTTCAAAGGCTTATATGCAGGTTATTGTCATAAAAAGTGTTTGGTGACCTGGGTCCTGCCTCAGGGGACATGTATCAATGTAAAAATTGTTTTTAAAAATGGCCGTTATTTTGGGAGCAGCGATTTTTTTTTATAATGCTTAAAGTGAAACAATAAAAATGAAATATTCCTTTAACTATTGTGCCGGGGGGGGGGGGGGGGGGGGCATTGGGGGGTCAGGTTGTCTATAGTATGCCTGTAAAGTGGCACATTTTTCCCATGTTTAGAACAGTACCACAGCAAAATTACATTTCTAAAGGCAAAACTGTAATTTAAAACTGATCGTGGCTATAATTGTCAGGTCTCGGCAATATAGATAAAACTCATTGAAAAAAGGGCATGTGTTCCACCCAGTCTATTACCAGGCCCTTTGGGTCTGGTATGAATGTTAAGGGGAACCCCGAACCAAGAATTAAAAAAAAATTGCATGGGGGTCCCCCAAAATCCCTTTAGGTCTGGTATGGATTTGCTGGACATTTATTTTTTTAATAACGGACTTGTCCCAAGCTGTCTTTTGTCTTTTTACCATTTTTGACACTTTTTTGTGAAATGGTAGGGGTCCAATGTACCCCATTACCAATTCATATGAAGGGCCGGGACCTGGGGGTCCCCTTGTTAAAGGGGGCTTCCAGGATCCAATAAGCCCCACGCCCACATTCCCCCACAACCACCGGGCAAGGGTTGTGGTGATGAGGCCCTTGTCCCCATCAAAATGGGCACAAGGCGCTTTGGGTTCAGACCCCAAAGCACCTTCCCCATATTGAGGGCATGTGGCCTGGTATGGTTCAGGAGGGGGTGCGCTCTCTTGTCCCTCCTCTTTTCCTGTGGCCTGCCAGGTTGCATGCTCAGATAAGGGTCTGGTATGGATTTTGGGGGGATCCTTACGCCATTTTTTTTTTATTTTGGCGCAGGGTTCTCCTTAAAATACATATCAGACCCTTCAGGCTGCGTGCTCGGATAAGGGTCTGGTACGGATTTTGGGGGGACCCCCATGCAATTTTTGTTTTACATTTTGGTCGAAGTTCCCCTTAATATTCATACCAGACCCAAAGGGCCTGGTAATGGATTGGGGGGACTCGTGCCCTTTTTTCCAATGAGTTTTATCTATATTGCCGAGGCCTGACAATTCATTGCAGCCACGTTCAGTTTTAAATGACACTTTTTCCTTTAGAAATGTCATTTTGCTGTGGTACTGCTCTAAACACGGGAAAACTGCACCACTTTACAGGTATACTATAGACACCCCCCCCCCCCCCCATGCATGATATTTAAAGGAATATTTCATTTTTATGGTTTCACTTTAAGCATTAAAAAAATGCTCCCGAAAAAACTGGCATTTAAAAAAAAAATGCATTGATACATGTCCCCTGGGCCCCAAACACTTTTTATGACAATACATTTCATATAAGCCTTTAAAATGAGCACTTTTGATTTTTTTGTTCATGACCTATAAACTTTAATGGTTTTCGTGTGTTTTTCCAAATTTTTTGCCTGTTTGGATGTTTTGGTGTGAACCAAACCGTGCGGGGGGGGGGGGGAGTATTGTGTTTGGCTCATCCTTACTAGAGAGTATGAATCCCAGGTATGATCATAGGCACACTACAAAAAGTATATAGGATAACCTGGTAAGCTCACAGTGCCACAGAAGCAATGGATCTAAGGATAACTGGAAATGGAGAATACAAGACAATATGTCAGTATTGCTCACTATCTTGTAAAATATGCCATGTATGTGATAAGAACACGCTTCAAAGAAGCATCCAAGGAGAACATACTTGTTTAGGTCCGTTTACAAGCTCAGCATCATGGTATGTGGGGGGACTGATGGCCACAAATGAAGACATATTCTCCCCTGTATTTATTTGGCTGCTGCTAACTGTATAAGATCCTCCCCAGGTGTGGGGGGAGAGTAGTTTCCATGTGGAAGTAGAGAGATTCCTTGTCCTGCCATTGTGGATGGTCCCCCGGGCATGTGGTGCGCGGTGTCGCCCCATCCACACATCCAGAGAGGTGGTGGTGGCAGGATGGCGTCACACATCACATGTCCAACGACATGCAAGCATGGGTTCAAGGGCACCAGGCATAAACAGTTGGAAGAAAGCCACAATGATGTAGGGCAAGGACCTGTGTGTCCTCCCCTGGCCGATGGAAACCGTGCATGCGTTGATTGATGCTGAAGGCACTGGTCTGTGTGTTGCCTGGCAACAACCAAGGTTCGGGACAAGAGTGATTGGAGATAAACTCCAAACTCCCTACCCGCCCGGAGGAACCACACAAAATTGATGCCAGTCAGCCAGGGATCCAGGGGCAGATGGGGGCACCAGCTTTCCCAGGATCATGGGCCGAATGGCACAGCAGCCTGTGTCACCATCAAATTGCAGCATCATGTGTCACCACCAAATTGCAGAAGCCTACCTGTGTCACATCAAACCCCCACCCCTGTTACTTACCTTGCTGTGTGTTGTCCTATCCAGTGGTGTCTCCTGTGGAAAGGTCCGTTCCTCTGATATTTCCTGTTTCCTCTCTCCTGGGTGCAATTGGAGAGAGAAACAGGAAGCGACATCAAACTGAGATATCAATCAAACCGCCTGGCCATAGTAATAGATACTATGAGCGCTGGGTGGAAGCTACTCAGCGCTTCAGAAAGTGCCGCAAGGTGGGTTAAACACCTGCAAATGAATGGCCACATCTGCAATCTTGTGATTGCATGGATGTGGCGCTTCCCATAAGTGCACTGTGTCAGGCGTGGCACTGTGTCCGGCATCCGAACACAATGCACTTAAGGACCTTTTTTTGAATTTTTTTTTAAGGGCCAGCTTTAAAAAAAAATATATATTTTTTTGTGACTGCCTGGAGGGGGGGGGGGGATATTTACTTAAAAAAAATATCTTTTTCATATACATTTTTCTACTTTTTTAAAATTTACAATTAAACTTTACAATTTTATACCATGCTTTGGTTAAGTTTCTGTGCCTTTAACGTCCCATTTTTTCTAAGGGGTAAACATTGTTCTCCATATAATCCTGGGATGTTGGCCTAAGAAAGAAAATAATATTACCTCCGTCTGTTATATCCAAATTATGGGTAGCACATACCCGATTCCTTCCCCCATCCCCCTTAGGAAGTTATGTGCTATATTATCTTTTTTCCCATTCAATTTTTACTGTTTCTCACTTGGCAAAATATCTGGCTTTAAAGGCAGAGAATGGGATAATCGGGTGACAGGATACCTGAAAACTTGAAGGACAAACTGAGCGGTTTGAATTTGATCTTACCTCTCTATTTTTAGTTTGGCTAAATTGTTTGAAAACAAATCACTATTATATTGGCATATACAATCATTTGAAAGTTATATTAGGGAAGAAATTAACCCCTTTGGCCAGAGAGTGTAAATATTCCCAACTTATAAACCAGTAGATGCTGATTTAAAAAAAAGATTTAAAAAAAAGAATGGAAAAAAAACCCTTGATAAATGTCCTAAGGAGATCATGTTGCTATTGATAATAGCACAAAAAAAATCAACAATCTAGACAAAGATCTAGATCAAATTAATACATTATTCCAACTTCTAAAAACTCAAATATCTTTCTCATCATATAATGAGAAAGAGAAATTATTGATTCAATGTTTAGATAATTTCAATAAAGGCATTCTCATGAAAAAGGAAAAAAAAGATGGTAAGAGAGAACACATTTTAGGGAAGAAGAAGCATAAAACAAAACAACAAAATAACAAACAAATATCGCATGGCAATAATTCTACGGGTAATGCCCCCAATGTCTCTCATTCTTCTTCTAATGTTTCTCTCTCAATCTTCTTTCAAACATAGGACAAAGGGACGTTCCAAAATATCCAGGACTAATGAAGAAAAAGAGGATCTAGTATCTAAAAAGGCCATGTTGGAACAAAATCAGCAAACAACACATACGGTAATCCTTCTACACTTGGGTGTTCTGTTTCTATGGTGACAGGTAACACACAAATGGGTGTCGTGAATGAGCTGTGTTCTATTTCCTCTTGTGAGGATACACATGAACACATTAATGCACATCATGTTCTGGATGGTAGGGAAAATCCCTCCACTCCCCATGCCCCTATTTTCCAGAATCATTCTTTTCAGAAGTGCCCAACTCTCAAAGCCACAAAAACAAACTAACTGATAAATTCACAGACAGTCACTTAGAAATAAATGATAATACAATCACTGATAAGGATACTAAATACTATCATCACATCCCCTCACTATTTTTGAGACATGACTCCTTAAAAAGGGTCTTGGGTTTTGTCCCAATGAGGACTTTGATAGATTTGAGCTTATCAAAAACCTATACCCCTTCATGTGTAAATTACTACTTAAGAATTTCTATAACAAAGTTTCAACACAACCAAATAAAGATGAAAGTAAGGCTATTGGTCAACTTATTGAAAACAAAAAACGAAAGTATCCCCAGAGTGGGGTTTTTTAACAGCGTAAATTACCTGTGGAGGCTAGTTTATGTATATATGGAAATAAATACTGACATGTGGCAAAAAAATAATAATACAAATGTTTATTAGTAAAAAAGAGGATTGAACAGGTGACACAGTGGTCAGGGACTGAGCTCCACTAAGTGAATAAAAATATATGATATTACATGGATAAACAGAATACAATTATAATGCCTAGACCATAATACCACTGTAGATACAGTAAAAAATAGATAATGTGGACCCTTTACGCGTTTCGACCCTCTCGGGGGTCTTCTTCAGAAGGTTTTTATCTATTGTAAAAGAAGGAAGACAAACATAAATACATATCCATACATGGTGCACTGTACTGTACTAGAAATAATCTGCTGTAAGCAGAATATACACCAAACATTGCATGGTTACATAATTAACAGTCAATTGATATACATTGCATAATAGATACCTATATCATTCACGTAGGAGATCCTCTTTGAAAGACAGAAATAAGCTCCGCCATTTCTCCCATATCCTTCACAGATGCGCCAAACTTGCATAGTTGAAGTTGGTCGCTATGCTCTACCGAAAAGGGAGAGCAAGGGAACGGAGTTCAAGGGATAAATGACTTACAGGGGATCACATCGCTATTGCTACCTCCAATATAAATAGTGGAGGAGGGTATAGGTATAGGTAGACAGAAGTCGGGAGGGGGACAACCTACAATAAAAACAAAAGAAGATATAAGGATGTATATATATATATATATGAAAAATCCCTATTCAGGGGCTGTCCCCCCTGTGTAGGGGGACAGAAAATATACCCACATGTAATATGACGGGTATATAAGTATAGAGGTAAGCCATACTACTTGAGTGTAGCATGCCATACACGATTAGAGTTTAAGCAGATGATAATAAAAGCTAAAGATCATTGTAAGTGCCCAGTGATGAGTCAGCAACGACAGACAACGCCAGATGACAAAGAAGAAAATAAGTGAAATAAAGACACAGCATGTGCAAAATCTAATACCCCAGCGTGACTGGTGATGAAAGTAAGATGGTGAAAAGTAAAAAAAATACACCATGTTCTGGAGTCCAACGTGCCCCAGCGTAACAAAAGTAAGTGTGGAAAAAGGTGGTATATATATATACCTGTGGTTAATATCAAGTAAGTGCACGTTATGTAGCAGAGCCAAAAAGGGGCAATATAATGGGGATAGTAGTTGATTAGAAATGATGAGCTTTACAATCAAACCCCTCAGATACTTATACTGTCATGGGACAGAAAAGACCTTTTATCTGCAAATAAACAAGAGATAGTATTAAACTCCTGCAAGCAGAACTATATATAGGCAGTAAGGAGAGTAGTAAAGCATTCAGTAAAATAATCCAGTGACTTACCCTGCACCTAAAGTCAGTGCTAATGCTATCCTGTAGTAAGCAGAGTGAATTGCCAGTGTGAGGAGGTGGGATATAAGTATCCCATGTGTCGTTCAATTAGCTGAATCAAATTAGGAACTCCACCTGTCTAACCATAGCCTCATTTGGTCGCCATATTGGTTGATTAGAAATAATGAGCTTTCCAATCAAACCCCTCAGATACTTATACTGTCATAGGACAGAAAAGACCTTTTATCTGCAAATAAACAAGAGATAGTATTAAACTCCTGCAAGCAGAGCTATATATAGGCAGTAAGGAGAGTAGTAAAACATTCAGTAAAATAATCCAGTGACTTACCCTGCACCTAAAGTCAGTGCTAATGCTATCCTGTAGTAAGCAAAGTGAATTGCCAGTGTAAGGAGGTGGGATATAAATATCCCATGTGTCGTTCAATTAGCTGAATCAAATTAGGAACTCCACCTGTCTAACCATAGCCTCATTTGGTCGCCATATTGGCCGACCGGATGTGGTCCCCTCGGCGTTCCGGAAGTGACCTTCCCAACATGGCGGGAAGGTACACAGTAGTGTCGCACCGGCGTGACGTCGGCACGTCGCGTCGCACGCGTGCAACACGCGTGCGCAGTGAGGTGCCGCGTCCGTTACTGTTCCGGAATGCCGCCGACCAGATGCATTGTCCCGGGGGGACGGGTGGTACCTACCCGCACAAGCCCCGGGACGAACGGGGAGAGGAGTGCGCGCGCCAATGCCGCTCCCCTCTTCTGGTCGTGAAGCCATACCCAAGCAGTCCACCCTATGTGCAGCGAAAGGAACAAGTATGCTCGAATGGCACCATCTGATGGAGAAAGAGGGGAAATGCACACAAGCTTATCCGTCATAGAGTGTATAGAAAAATATATAAAAGGACATTTTGATACATTCAATAGCAACATGTCAGGAGTAAAAATAAATATAAAAATAGCACAAAAACATTTCATAATGAATATATCATTTACAGGTAAACTGGGTATACATAAGAAAATCATCTACTGGTTGGTATACAGAATATGGCAAGCTGGTTATCGGATGGTGAGGCCATATATACATACTACGTTACTGTATCACATATATGCACATATACTCCCATCAGGCGCAGAGAGGAGCAAATAAGGATAATCAATATAATCATCCTATTTAGGGAATTAGTGGAGCACCTATGTAAATGTGAACATTTGCACGTATGTGATATGTTAACTTTATAGGTGCCTTGGGGGGCTATATCTAAGGCCCAAACCAAAATTGTTCCAATTATCGCCTTGGAAGCTATTCATGTTGACAATAAAAGACAAAAGACAATCGACAATAGCCGAAAAGTGCCAAATTCAAATAGTACTAAACCAAGTAGAGCTCATGGCCCAGACCTCTGTATGTTACCGAATGGGGAAGGGTGTTTAACCACCCGGGTTTTAGAAGACTAGAAAAAATGGACGGTAACACCCCAATGCAGGGTCAGAGGGCGCTGATCACCCCTGGTATGTTGAAAACAAAAAACGAAAGTATCCCCAGAGTGGGGTTTTTTAACAGCGTAAATTACCTGTGGAGGCTAGTTTATGTATATATGGAAATAAATACTGACATAAGTCGGGAGGGGGACAACCTACAATAAAAACAAAAGAAGATATAAGGATGTATATATATATATATGAAAAATCCCTATTCAGGGGCTGTCCCCCCTGTGTAGGGGGACAGAAAATATACCCACATGTAATATGACGGGTATATAAGTATAGAGGTAAGCCATACTACTTGAGTGCATCTGGTCGGCGGCATTCCGGAACAGTAACGGACGCGGCACCTCACTGCGCACGCGTGTTGCACGCGTGCGACGCGACGTGCCGACGTCACGCCGGTGCGACACTACTGTGTACCTTCCCGCCATGTTGGGAAGGTCACTTCCGGAACGCCGAGGGGACCACATCCGGTCGGCCAATATGGCGACCAAATGAGGCTATGGTTAGACAGGTGGAGTTCCTAATTTGATTCAGCTAATTGAACGACACATGGGATATTTATATCCCACCTCCTTACACTGGCAATTCACTTTGCTTACTACAGGATAGCATTAGCACTGACTTTAGGTGCAGGGTAAGTCACTGGATTATTTTACTGAATGTTTTACTACTCTCCTTACTGCCTATATATAGCTCTGCTTGCAGGAGTTTAATACTATCTCTTGTTTATTTGCAGATAAAAGGTCTTTTCTGTCCTATGACAGTATAAGTATCTGAGGGGTTTGATTGGAAAGCTCATTATTTCTAATCAACCAATATGGCGACCAAATGAGGCTATGGTTAGACAGGTGGAGTTCCTAATTTGATTCAGCTAATTGAACGACACATGGGATACTTATATCCCACCTCCTCACACTGGCAATTCACTCTGCTTACTACAGGATAGCATTAGCACTGACTTTAGGTGCAGGGTAAGTCACTGGATTATTTTACTGAATGCTTTACTACTCTCCTTACTGCCTATATATAGTTCTGCTTGCAGGAGTTTAATACTATCTCTTGTTTATTTGCAGATAAAAGGTCTTTTCTGTCCCATGACAGTATAAGTATCTGAGGGGTTTGATTGTAAAGCTCATCATTTCTAATCAACTACTATCCCCATTATATTGCCCCTTTTTGGCTCTGCTACATAACGTGCACTTACTTGATATTAACCACAGGTATATATATATACCACCTTTTTCCACACTTACTTTTGTTACGCTGGGGCACGTTGGACTCCAGAACATGGTGTATTTTTTTTACTTTTCACCATCTTACTTTCATCACCAGTCACGCTGGGGTATTAGATTTTGCACATGCTGTGTCTTTATTTCACTTATTTTCTTCTTTGTCATCTGGCGTTGTCTGTCGTTGCTGACTCATCACTGGGCACTTACAATGATCTTTAGCTTTTATTATCATCTGCTTAAACTCTAATCGTGTATGGCATGCTACACTCAAGTAGTATGGCTTACCTCTATACTTATATACCCGTCATATTACATGTGGGTATATTTTCTGTCCCCCTACACAGGGGGGACAGCCCCTGAATAGGGATTTTTCATATATATATATATACATCCTTATATCTTCTTTTGTTTTTATTGTAGGTTGTCCCCCTCCCGACTTCTGTCTACCTATACCTATACCCTCCTCCACTACTTATATTGGAGGTAGCAATAGCGATGTGATCCCCTGTAAGTCATTTATCCCTTGAACTCCGTTCCCTTGCTCTCCCTTTTCGGTAGAGCATAGCGACCAACTTCAACTATGCAAGTTTGGCGCATCTGTGAAGGATATGGGAGAAATGGCGGAGCTTATTTCTGTCTTTCAAAGAGGATCTCCTACGTGAATGATATAGGTATCTATTATGCAATGTATATCAATTGACTGTTAATTATGTAACCATGCAATGTTTGGTGTATATTCTGCTTACAGCAGATTATTTCTAGTACAGTACAGTGCACCATGTATGGATATGTATTTATGTTTGTCTTCCTTCTTTTACAATAGATAAAAACCTTCTGAAGAAGACCCCCGAGAGGGTCGAAACGCGTAAAGGGTCCACATTATCTATTTTTTACTGTATCTACAGTGGTATTATGGTCTAGGCATTATAATTGTATTCTGTTTATCCATGTAATATCATATATTTTTATTCACTTAGTGGAGCTCAGTCCCTGACCACTGTGTCACCTGTTCAATCCTCTTTTTTACTAATAAACATTTGTATTATTATTTTTTTGCCACATGTCAGTATTTATTTCCATATATACATAAACTAGCCTCCACAGGTAATTTACGCTGTTAAAAAACCCCACTCTGGGGATACTTTCGTTTTTTGTTTTCAACATACCAGGGGTGATCAGCGCCCTCTGACCCTGCATTGGGGTGTTACCGTCCATTTTTTTTATTGGTCAACTTATATCCTTGCTGGAAAAAACTGACCAGGCAGATCTAATTGATTGTCTTGACATTGAACAATTGTTACAGAAATTTGGCGGAGAAAGTATAATATATCCAACACCCAAATCCGGACTAAAGAAGAAGTCTGACCGCTTACCACCACCTAGTTCCAATTCTAATGCCTGCCTTCTTGAAACTCGTGTCCAAAGGTATTGAAAAAATGTCCACCAAATCTAAATATAAGGACAATGTGACATCAAAAGAAAAACAGGCTTTGAAAGGTTTAGCTAACGATCCTTCTTTGACTATCAAATCATCAGATAAAGGTGGAAACATTGTTATTATGAATAATGAACTTGAGCCATCTCATTGATGAGCACCTTAGTCCCTATGTTGTGAATCTTCCTTATGTTAAGGATTCATTTTTTTAAAATCTACAGGTAGATAGTCTCTACAAACCTGCACATGCACTTTTGGTCACTATTGATGTGGAGGCGTTGTATAGTTCTATCCCTCATACTTTAGGTCTAGCAGCCATTCAACATATTCTGTTCCAGTGGGGAGAGGATGAATGGCCTTTAAGTGACTTTATTATCCAATCCCTGGAATTTGTACTTAAAGCGGTTCTTCACCCTAAAGGGAAAGTTCCGCTAATCTGATCCCTCCCCCCTCCAGTGCCACAATTGGCACCTTTCAGGGGGGATGCAGTTACCTGGATAATCCAGGTATCTGCACCCACTTCTGGGCAGACCGCCGAAGACCCCCGCAGATGCCCCGCCCCCCGTTGTGTTCTGGGAAACACACAGTTCCCAGGACACACCGGAGGACCAGAAGAGACGTGCAGCGCGACTCACGCATGCGCAGTAGGGAACCGGGCAGTGAAGCCGCAATGCTTCACTTCCCGATTCCCTGACAGAGGATGGCATCGCTGGACCCTGGGACAGGTAAGTGTGATTGCATTAAAAGTCAGCAGCTGCAATATTAGTAGCTGCTGGCTTTTAATATTTTTTTTTAGGTGCAGAACCACTTTAACCGCAACTTTTTTGTCTTCAATGGTTCCCACTACCTCCAGGTGCAGGGGGTGGTGATGGGGACAAGCTGTGCCCCGTCGTATGCCAATCTGTACCTGGGGGAGTGGGAACAAATGTTCATGTCTGATGAACAGTTGTCGATGTACACTGACCACATTATTATGTGGCACCGGTATATTGACGACATGTTCATGATATGGAATGTCCAGGAGCTACTTCTATTTACATTTTTTGGAAAGATTAAACAAGAATGAATTTAAGCTTACATTCACTATGTCATATCACCTTAACGAGGTGACTTTTCTTGATGTTATGGTTGTTTGTGGTGAAGACAACACCATTATGAACCGTCTTTATTGTAAGCTACAAGCTGGAAATTCTGTTCTGCATGCTTCCAGTTTTCATCCAGAACCTTTACTAACCTCAATACCCTATAGCCAATATTTAATAACAAGGTGAAATCACTTTATATGAAATATGCTTTCAAAAAGAAGCAAGAAAATAGACTCCTAGAGAGAGGCTACACAAAATCATATCTCAAGAAAGCGTATAGGAGTTAATAGAAAATACTAGAAATTATTTACTATATGGCATCAGAAAAGATAAGACCATGGGCAGCACCACTAGGATAATAATAAAATATTCCAATCAACATAAAAAAATACGAAATGTCATACAAAAGTATTGGCATTTGTCATAAGGGTGGGTGTAGAAGGGTGGGAGATAACTGAGTGTGTATGTGTTGATGGGTATAGGGAGGGTGGGAAAATAGATAGAGGTAACTCTAAGTGAGATTATTGTATATTGGAAATTGTTTTTTTTTTTTTTTTGTTTTTTTTTTTTTATGGGTAGTGTGAAGTTTTGTTCTTTTAATGTAAGAGGTATTAATTCCCCCGCTAAAAGAAATCAAATTCTAAATTTCCTACATAAGCAGAAAATAGACATTGTGCTATTTCAGGAGACACATTTTCGCTCAGATCATATACCTAAAATCAATAATATAAATTACAATACATGGTTACATGATACATTTCCATATTCCAAATCAAAAGGGGTATCAATTGCGTTCCATAGGGACTTGCCGGTCCAAATATTACAAAAATATGAAGGCAAAGATGGGAGATCTTTAATAATAAAGTTTATGTTATATGGAAAAAAATTTACTATAGTTAATTTGTATCTTCCTAATTATGGACAAATAGAGAGTGGTACGAAAGCCCTATCGGACGCAATGAAGAAGGCGGAAGGAGTGGTAATAGTGGGTGGTGATATAAACTTTTTAATGGATGTAAAGTAAGATACTACAAATATTCAACTACAAAAAAAAAATAATAATAACAATAGAATAAAGGAATTTAAGGATATACTGAAAAAATATCAGTTAACAGATATATGGAGGGCCCAACACCAAAAGGAAAAAAAATATACATATTATTCAAATATACACAATTCATATCATAGATTGGATTATTTTTTTATAAATAAAGAGGGTTTAATGATGAAACCAGTAACAGAAATAGGGGGATTCCTTTGGTCGGACCATGCCCCAATATATGTGGAAATTTCAGTGATTGAAACAAAGAAAAGGAATGGGATATGGAGATTGAATGATAATTTAATTAAAGATAGAAAATGCGAGGCAGAAATATTACAAGTTATAAAAGAATTTTTGATAATTCATGAAAGGGATGAAACCTCACCTGCAATTCAATGGGAAACATTAAAATGTGTTATGAGGGGAATATTCATCAAGCACGGGGCAAGAAAAAAAAAAGAAAAAACACAAAAAATATCTCAATTGGAAAGTGAGATTAAAGAACTAGAAGAAGTGCATAAAGTAAGTAGGAAATTGTGTGATGGAGCTAGATTAAAGGAAAAACAATTGGAATTACAATCAGTGCTTGATGAAGATTCCCTTCGGATAAGGGATAAGGATAGAGCGCAGTGGTACAAATTTGGAAATAAACCTGGGAAAATATTAGCCAGAGGAAAACAAAGGGGAGAACATAAAAAAATATGTAAAGGAAATGGCTATATTTAACTGCTTAAAAGGAAAGATGGAGGGGTTGGAGGAAGAAATTACAACAGAAGAAATTCAACAGACTATTAAAGAACTTGCTCTGGGGAAAAGTCCAGGGCCAGATGGATATACTGCTAGATTTTATAAGTCATTCAAGGATCAAATAATACCCATACTTAAGGAAACATTTAACTCTATATCTTTAGATCAGCCATTTGCGATACAAGGTACAGAGGCTCATATAGTACTAATATTAAAACCGGAAAAAGATCGATCACTATGTAAAAATTATAGACCCATATCTTTGACTAATTTAGATATAAGAATATTTTCAAAAATTTTATCCAAAAGAATAACGGATACTATCTCAAATAATATAAGCCTGGAACAAACGGGGTTTTTGAAAGGGAGGGAGACAAGAGATAATATCATTAAAACATGCACTTTGATTGAATACGCTCAGAGAACTGCTATCCCAACCTGCCTATTGGCTATAGACGCCGAAAAGGCATTCGATAGGGTGGGATGGCAGTTCTTAGAGGAAGTATTGAAGCAAACAGCGATGGGACCTAAGATGTTAGGAAGGATTATGGCCCTATATAAGAATTCTAGGGCTAAAGTGAGAACAAATGGGATATTATCTGAATATATAAAGATTTCAAATGGAACCCGACAAGGGTGTCCTTTATCACCACTTTTATATATTATGATGATGGAACATCTCATGGAGGCTATAAGAATAAACAAAGATATTATGGGGATAAAGGTCAAAGGCAAAGAATATAAGATGGCTGCCTATGCAGATGATCTTTTATTATATATAACTAATCCCATAATTACTATACCAAATCTAATAAAAGAGTTTGAGAGATTCGGTGAAGTTAGCAATTTTAAAGTAAATTATGATAAATCTGAATTAATGAATATTACATTAGAAGAGAGAGTCCAAACTGTCTTACAAAAAAATTTTCTGTTTAAATGGAAGCAAGATGTGATAAAATATTTGGGTGTATATATCCCAAGAGATTTAAAACTCTTGCAAGAAATGAATTACAACGTGACAGTTCAGAAGGTAAAGAAACTTCTAGGTAAATATGATAAAATAACTCACTCATGGTTTGGGAGAATAAATATTGTAAAGATGGAGATTTTGCCAATTATGCTGTATATCTTTCAAACGGTACCCATTATACCATCAAAAAAAATTATAAAAAAAAGATCTGAAAGAAATGGTAGAAGGCTTTGTATGGGCACATAAGACCCCTAGAGTAGGTAGGGAGGTATTAATTAGAACGAAAGATAATGGAGGATTAGCATTGCCTGACTTTTTTAAATACTCACAAGCAGCCTCTTTAATGAGAATAATTGACTGGCAGCATAATGAAAAAGACAAACAATGGGTAAAATTGGAGGAAGATATATTAGGGGCTAAAATAAAACATCAGCCATGGATAAAACCTAAGTTAAGACCAGAGAGGAAGGAGATGCCTATCTTTGTAAGAACAACTTTAAAAATTTGGGACGATATGATAAAGAAGAAACAACTATCATCTTCAATAGGCCCTATGACCCCTTTATTTAGCAATCCTGAATTTAGACCAGCTGTAAAGGATAATACATTTTTGAAATGGAATATGGAAGAACATGAGCGGATAATACAAATTCTAAATGATGGAAATATTCCAACATTTCAGGAATTGGGGCAAGAATATAAAAATAAATGGTTTCAGTATAGACAGCTGAGGGCATTTATTGACCCAATAAAGATAATGATTAATAGACCACCAACTATATTTGAGCAAATAGCAATGAATAAGGATAAAGCAAATAAGAAATTAGCTAAGATATATAACCTATTACTTCCTGGAGGGAATATTAAAAAAATAGCAGGAATAAAAAAGTGGGAGGAAGAAATAGGGCAGGAGTTGACAGAGAAAGAGTGGGGAGAGGCATTTGAAGGAATATATAAAACACCCTTAGCTATTAAATATCAAGAAAAAAATTATAAAATTCTATTAAGATGGTATAGAAGCTCAGTGGTTATGAATAAAATAAATAAAAGGAACTCTGAACTATGTTGGAGATGTAAGAAGGAGAAGGGTACTTTAGAGCATATTTGGTACAGTTGCTGGAAGATAAAAATATTTTGGGGTAAGATAATAAAATTATATCAGGAACTGACAGGTATAAGAATAAATCTTGATATAAAGACAGTATTATTCTCCCATTCATCTGAAAAATTAAATCGAAAAGAGATGGAATTTTTGTACCAAATAACTACAGTAGCTAAAACCGTAATAGCAAGGAAATGGAAAAAGGAAGTAGCCCCAACAATAGAAGATTGGAATTATGAGATGAGCGAGGTGTGCTTCATGGAAAAACAGATTAGACAAGAGGGATATGTAGAAAAACAGATTTCGGATTATTGGAAGAAATGGGAGGAATTGAGTACCTCAGGAAAAGTGTGGGAATTTATGTGAGGGAGGGCGATTGATCGGAATAGTGTTAATAAGTTGTGTCTTTTTTTTTTTTTTTTTTGGGTATGGGGAATGTTTTATAATGATGTGAAATTTGAATGGAAATTTTGAATGGATGTTTTATAATATAAATAAAGAGAAATTTGAAACAAAAGTATTGGCATTTGCTGTCCATGGACCCCAATATTGGTAGGTTTATATTCAAAATACCATCCATAACATTCAGACGAGCCACATCTATCAAAGATCACATCATTCATAGTGAATACAAAGGGGAAGGTAGATGTGGCCCTTGTAAGCTCAAAGGCACACATACATGTGGGGGATGCAATCATTTCAGATACATATGTGTAGGTCCCTCATGTGCTCTACCCAATGGCCAAATGTTTAGGGCACAACATTTTGCAAATTGCAAGACATGTGGTGTGGTCTATTTAATGATTTTTGATTGTGGCTCTTTTTTGTGAGTAAAACAAAGGTTGAGTTCCGAAATAGAATTTACAAACATGTTTTGAGCATGAAGACACGTGATCCCGAATTACCCTTGGGAAGACATGTTGCTGTTCTACACAATGGACAGTTCCCCAATATAACATTTTTGTCCCTTGATACGGTACATCCTAACCACAGAGGAGGGGATTGGAATAAACTCCTCCTTCAGAGGGAGCTTAAGTGGATTTATCTTCTCAAAGGCACTCACTTCTCAGGCCTTAATGAGGCAGTTAACCTCTATAAACCCTTCTTGGAAGGATTTACCTCTGGTGGCATAGAAAAATAACTCCAGTCTTTTGATGCTGAACCTGTCTCTGCCCAGCTTGCCCGTTTATGATTTATAACATCTATTTGAATTGCTACATAGATTTTGGACCATGCTTCTATATATGTCAAACCAATATGCTTTTTTTCCCTCAGAATGCTTCTAAAAAAGTGTGTGTGGGGGGGGGGGGGGGGTATCTAATTTCTATACCCAGACTCTGCATCCTCCTTTGTGATCTATAGCAATGCCCACATCCTGTATTCCCACCGCCAGGAAGTTTTGGTAAATAACTGTTTGGTGGGGTTTTTTTGTTGTCATTTCTGTTTTGTTGATCTTTATCTTTTGTTTTCTGCTCTTTCTTTTCTTTTCTCCTTTTGCACTATCTCTCTAGGGCTGGCCCTTTGGAGGGGTTTGTTGATGTGCGCACCAGACACACGTGGGCCGTTCAGCCCATGGTCCTGGGATAGCTGATGCCCCTCATCTGCCCCTGGATCCCTGGGCGTCCTGTATCATTTTTGTGTGGTTCCTCTGGGCGGGTAGGAGTTGGGAGTTTATCTCCAATCACTCTTTTCCCAAACCATGGTTGTTGCTAGGCAACACACAGACCAGAGCCTCCAGTGTCAGTCGACGCATGTGTGGTTTCCATCGTCCAGGGGTAGACCCGCAGGTCCTAGCCCTATGTCATTGTGGCTTTTTTCCCTCTGTTTATGCCTGGGGCCATTGAATCCACACTTGCGTGTTGGTGGGCGTGTGATGCATAATGCCATCCCACCACCACCACCTCTCTGGATGTGTGGTGGGGTGACGCCACGCACCGAATGCCCAGGTGACCACCCACAATGGTGGAACAAGGAAACTCTCTGCTTCCACATGGAGACTGCTCTCCACCCACACTGGGGGAAGATCTTATACAGTTAGCAGCAGCCATATAAATACAGGGGAGAAGATATTTTAATTTCTGGCCATCGGTCCCCACCCACATACCATGATGCTGACCTTGTAAACAGGCCTAAACAGGTATGTTCTGCTTTGATGCTTCTTTCAAGTGTGTTCTTACCACATACATGGCATATTTTACCACATACATGACATATTGTCTTGTATGCTCAATTTCCCGTTACCCTTAAGTCCATTGCTTCTGTGGCACTGTGAGCTTACCAGGCTATCCTATATACTTTTTGTCATGTGCCTATGACCATACCTGGGATTCATACTCTCTAGGTAGGTGGCTGTATACTATACTTTGGCACTTGCTGTATAATGTTACAAAATCCTGACACAGATTAAATGACTCAATTTACATATTTTTATATTTATTAGGGACGTTGCTGCAGGCCCTAGCTGGTGGATATTTGGTTCACTAATAATTATCAGCTGGGGGGAGCTAACCAAAGTCCCACTCCATATGGATCTGAGCTCCTAGTCACCTTCCATTGCATCATAGGAATGTGTGTACATGTCTGCCTAATACAGTTTGGTTTGACTTCCATTTATACCATGGGTGCAACACATATATAGTATATATTTTGTCAGTCTTCTCACTCTCTCCTCCTAGTCAAGCCATTTAGTCTCAGTGCGTACAACCTTGGCCCTCCACCTGGTCTCCAGAGATTTTTTCTTCTTATTCTATCACTTCAGTGTTTTTGTCCATCTGTCTTATGGTGGTCTCCTTTCATCACTTGTTTTTGTAGTGCTGACTGATGTTGAGTCATGGATTCAAGGCATTGTGAGTATTACACTCAATATCCCATTTAATGCCATATAGGCAACTAGTCACTGTACAATTTGAGGAATATGTTTGTAATTTGCCTTTACCTTTTAGAATGTATTTACATTGATTGCAAAAAGGACCGTCTCTGAGGAAGGAGTCAAAATTACTCTGAAAGTGTTGAAATTGTCTATACTATTGTAAATTTATCGATACTGCTGTTATATCATGTTCAACATGGTGAGGTAATTTTTACCTCACTCCTTGTAATCCAGCTTTTTTACTTCAAATATTTTCTTTATGTACATTTTAGATACCATTAAACTTCAAAATGTTATACCATTCTTTGATTAGGTTTCTGTGACAATTCCCATTTTTTCTAAGGGGGGAACATTTACGAAAGGCAAATCCACTTTGCATTGCAAGTGCACTTAAAAGTGCACTAAAAGTGCACTTGGAAGTGCAGTCGCTCTAAACTTAAGGGGTAGATCTGAAATTAGTGGAAATTAGTGGAAGCTCTGCTTATTTTATCTACTTTGCAGTGCAAAGTGGATTTTCCTTTAGTAAATAACCCCCATTGCCTCCATATAATCCTGGGATGTTGGCCTAAGAAAGCAGATAATATTACCTCCAACTTTTATATCCATGTATTGTCCTTTACGTATGTAAGACCCTGCTAGATATGTGCTACGATTAGATAAATACAGTAGATTTAGTGTTGACTCGTGTTCTGTGGAGCTGTGTTTTTTATAGGTAAATTTAGCTTGGTAAACTGTAGTCAGTGTGGTTGCATTTGACTAGATAGGTCTGTTCAGTTTTCTCAGCTGCTGCTAGTTTGTTTACTCCCTCTGCGGTCCAGAAAAACTGCGAGAACTTTCTGGATCATAGGTGTAGAATTACAGTATGCATATGGCAGCATGAATATTTATACTGCCCTGGCCAATCTCAGGGACTGGGCCTTGATGGCATGGTGGGTAAATGTATATATCCTTTGAGTACACTGAGCTGTGGGTCTTTTTCTGAAGAGGATCAGTCCAGCCTGGGGGGCTTGTTGCCGTCCAGGGCAATGCTGCTATGTGTTTGCTGTGGATAGGCCTCAGGTGGATGACCTGAGGGCCTGGAAGTTGAGACCACAGAGAGCTGACTGAGGGGCTGTCTGGTATTACTGGAGATAGGCATCACTTGGAAGTTGGGTAACTTGGAAGTTGGGTAACAGTTCTGAGAGATCATAGAGACTTTTGGGTTGCTGCCACCCCTCTTTTGTAGAAAGTCAGCCATGGGTTTGTGTAAAGAGGACACTGGCTGGTGTCCTGAAGAGCTTAGTCCTCCCAATCCTCTATAAAAAGTCTTTGTGTTTTGTTGCAAGCATGGACATTACTACAGATTTTTCCAGAAATAAAACCTAGTCCTCAAGTCGTATATCGTTCTTATTTTTGGAGTATCTAACTCAATGCCTTCAAACCTATCCAAGCTCTCCAAAAATAAAAACAACAAGAAAAAAACACCCCTAGACTGAAGAAATGTGTGACTGAGCTTGTGTGCCTGGCTGTGGAGCAAAACATCTGGGAAAGACCTGGGCAATATTCTTACAGAAATAGAACAAAATAGCAAAAAACTCTGTCATATAATGTGCATATAGTAAATTCTGTAGATCTATATGATAAAACCTGAAGGAAGGAATTTATCAAAAAAGTCTTAGCCATTGCATTTGTTAATGTTCTACAGTTTGCTGATCTGTCATAGAAACATCATGCAGTAGAGGAATCATATTAATTAGCATCCCTTGTTTTGTCAGATTATGTAGCAAGGTAGATTTGCCACACTGTTACATTATGTAAAAGTGTGGCAATTACAAATGAGCAAATCTGTGGCACACGCAGGTGGAGAGGCAGCTGTTGGTCTGGCTAACACTGATGGTTCCCAGCGCTTCCAGGCACTCAGAATGGCTCTGGGGCAGTGGTACACGTCACTTCTGGTAGCAGAGTGGGGAGAAGCGCACATTCAGAGCATGCGTGCTCCTTCATCAGGTATTTACCTGACCAACAGCTCTCCACCTGCGAGACGACCGCCTTTCCCTATGAGTGGATGAACCTCCAAAAACATTCCAATGCGCTGACACTTCCATGATTTTGTGAGTTTTAAATTGCTTATCCTGTAATAAAATGTTTTAACTTTGTTGCACTTAGATGGCACTGCTATTCTTTGTGTCTTGTTTTCCACAGAGCCCCTTCTAGCTTGTTACAAGTCGGCAGCTGTCCACAGTCAGCACACCTGAGACCACTATCATATCCTGTGCTGCACATGAACTTTCATACATGGACTCCCCATTAAAGAAAGTAGTTTAATTACCCGCACTCCCTCTCTGACCAGCCGATAGAGAACATGAGTATGCAATTTTTGCTGTGTTTAAATCAATTGAATAACACATTGCACAATTTACTCCTATGGATAATAAATCTATATGTACAGTGTATGTATATGTATGTGTATATATATATATATATATATATATATATATATATATATATAATCTCACAAAAGTGAGTACACCCCTCACATTTTTGTAAATATTACACTTTGCTACAATGTAAATTAGTAAGTGTACAGCTTGTATTACAGTGTAAATTTGCTGTCCCTTCAAAATAACTCAACACACAGTCATTAATGTCTAAACCGCTGGCAACCAATGTGAGTACACCCCTAAGTGAAAATATCCAAATTGGGCCCAAAGTGTCAATATTTTGTGTGGCCACCATTATTTTTCAGCACTGCCTTAACACTCTTGGGCATGGAGTTCACCAGCGATTCACAGGTTGCCACTGGAGTCCTCTTCCACTCCTCCATGATGACATCACGGAGCTGGTGCATGTTAGAGACCTTGAGCGTTTCCACCTTCTGTTTGAGGATGCCCTACAGAAGCTCAGTAATGTTTTGGCCTGGAGACATGCTTGGCCAGTCCATCACCTTTACCCTCAGCTTCTTTAGCAAGGTAGTGGTTGTCTTGGAGGTGTGTTTGGGGTCATTATCATGTTGGAATACTGCCCTGCGGCCCATACTTTGAGGGGAGGGGATCATGCTCTGTTTCAGTATGTCACAGTACATGTTGGCATTCATGGTTCCCTCAATGAACTGCAGTTCCCCAGTGCCAGCAGCACTCATGCAGCCCCAGACCATTACACACCCACCACCATGCTTGACTGTAGGCAAGACACACTTGTCTTTGTACTTCTCACCTGGTTGCCGTCACACACACTTTACACCATCTGAACCAAATACGTTTATCTTGGTCTCATCAGACCACAGGACATGGTTCCAGTAATCCATGTCCTTAGTCTGCTTGTCTTCAGCAAACGGTTTGCAGGCTTTCTTGCACATCATCTTTAGAAGAGGCTTCCTTCTGGGACGACAGCCATGCAGACCAATCTAATGCAGTGTGCGGCATATGATCTGAACACTGACAGTCTGACTCCCCACCCCTTCAACCACTGCAGCAATGCTGGCAGCACTTGTACATCTTGGACAAACTCTGGATATGATGCTGAGCACATGCAGACAACTTCTTTGGTTGACAATGGCGAGGCCTGTTCTGAGTGGAACCTGTCCTGTTAAACTGCTGTATGGTCTTGGCCACTGTGCTGCAGCTCAGTTTTAGGGTTTTGGCAATCTTCTTATAGCCTAGGCCATCTTTATGTAGAGCAACAATTCTTTTTTTCTGATCCTCTGAGAGTTCTTTGCCATGAGGTGCCATGTTGAACTTCCAGTGACCAGTATGAGAGAGTGAGAGCGTTAACACCAAATGTAACACATCTGCTCCCCATTCACACCTGAGAACTTATAACACTAATGAGTCACATAACACCAGGGAGGGCAAATGCCTAATTGGGCCCATTTTGGACATTTTCACTTAGGGGGTGTACTCACGTTTGTTGCCAGCGGTTTAGACATTAATGGCTGTGTGTTGAGTTATTTTGAGGGGACAGCAAATTCACACTGTTATACAAGCTGTACACTCTCTACTTTACATTGTAGCAAAGTGTCATTTCTTCAGTGTTGTCACATGAAAAGATATAATAAAATATTTACAAACATGTGAGGGGTTTACTCTATTTTGAGAGATACTGTATATTTACAGTATAGTGGGATGTTAACTTAAAGAGTAGAGCTTCAAGTACTCAATTAACTTGTCAATTTGTGTTTTTTGGAATGCCAAAGCAAAGTTCTTTTACACAAAAGATTTATATTTTTAAATATCTTGTTTTTAATATTAACTGCTTTGTTAATGCTAAGCCACAAAGGTTTTATTTTAATATATATATATATATATACACACACACACACATACACACACACACACACAGTCATCATATATCTCTGATTTTCAAGAGGGAGATAATTGATATGAAACTATTTCAATAGTACTAACATCTCACCAGGAGTGCCGTTAGAATTCTACTTAATTTCATTGTTTATTATGTTGAAATTAAATTACAATTGCTCTTGGACAAAGTAGGTAAACATCTTTCTAATTCATACAGTTAAAGGAAAAATAGAAGGCATTTTGAAACTGTTCTCAATAACGAACTTTCTAAAACCCCCTTATATTTTGCCAAAGGTTTGGTTTCCCCTCAGCACGCAGACATCTGTTGAATGGGTAACGCTTACCAGAGTGCAGTCTATAAAACTTTCAATGTTCGGTTTTGCTAGTTTATCTGTTAATCTCAGTTTGTTGGGTAATTTGTTATATAGCAACTGAACCCATGGAAGTTTGTAATGGAGACACAGTACACAGTAGCTGCTGTGGATGGAAGATACATGTGTGGGTTGTTTCTTGTATTGTAATATAAATGGTAATTCATTAATAATACAAAAAATTAAGATGTATATATAACCAATTTTTTAGTGTAAGAAGTTGCTTCATTGTTGGTTATAGACAGGTACTTCCTGTCCCTGCTAGTTGAGTCAAAAACTGGAAATAGCTACTTCAGAAATCCCAATTAGAGAACTTTGATATCTTCAGTTGCTCAACCAGCTGCCGTTCTGGTTGACCATTCTACCAAACATTGATGTAAGTAAGGGCTATGGGGGAACAGTAAAAAGTGTGGTATTCCGTGTACAGGATCAAAGACGCAGATGGAAGTGCTTTGGGCTCATAGGTCCTAAATTCATTGTTGAAGTTTCCAGTCCTGGTGTTGGGGCTCTGTGTGCTAAGACCACAATAGTTGAAGATCACGTGCCATCTCTGAGATGCAGCTTATAGGTTCCATAGGAGTGGACCAGAAGATGTGCTAAACACCTGCCCTGTTGCACTAGGGTAATTTGAGAACTGCTCCACAACTCAAGAATCAGAAGTCTGACCTTTATTTTGGTCTCTGAATAGGGAAATAATTGCCAAAAACCAAGAGATATTAAAGAAGTCTGTACCTGCAAAGTGTGGTTAGTTCCTGAGAGATATTGAAGAAGTTTATACCTAAAAAGCATGGCTAGTTTCTGAGAGAAATTGAAGAAGTATATACCTAAGAAGCATGGCTATTTCCTGAGAGTTTGGGAGAAGTTTTAGATAGACAAAAACCTGTGTAGTATTGCATTAGGGCCACCCTGGGCAGTGTTAACTGGTTCTCCTGTATTCTAAAAGATGGAGTATCTGCAAAGTGTATATCAAACAATATGTGGGACTTTATAAGCACACAGGAGCTTGAATAATCATAAGATAGTTTCAAATCATAACATCATATAAAAACTATAACTTTTATTGAAACGTATTGAACTGTTTAAAACACAAATGGCTGATTTGATCACATTTAACATCTGTATATAGATCATAACAGGTTCATAATACACCATTTATGTTGCCACATAATGAACACACTATGACAGATCTTGGATGAAAACATCATTGATACCTTTAAAAACTACAGATCGATGCCCTCATTTGGTACCTCTAATGAATCTGAATGTATCATATCCCCAAAGGGTAATGAATGGACACAAGGACTGCTAAAGATGTTACAGATGGATGCTGAAGGACATGTCCACTGCAACTCTCAAGATGGACATTGTAGGTGATTAGTAACTATGCATATTGCCACAGGTAATGTCATTTGAGCACTTCACAATGCAACCTGTTATCTACTGGTCCAGCGGTCATGGATCATCAGTGTAGGCATTCACCACGTGACAGAGACTATTAGGCGAGTGTTTCTGTGTTCTAATAGTTTCGTTGCAGCTTATGTATGTATCTGAAGTCTGGTGACAGAAATGTCTTTGTTCTATTGTTATTATCTTGCATGCACAATGCCAAATGGGTAGGTATGTTCTATTGTATGTGAGTAGTAGTTACATTGCATTATATTATTAGGTGAATTTATTAATTACAATATAATTTTTATGCAGTTCCTGTTACCTTTAACTGCTGTCCTTTCTGGTCTGTGATTCTCTAGCTAGCTATAGTTCAGGGCTCAGTAAACAGCATAGAGTAGAGCCAGATTAGGCACTCTACAGCCTATAGGTAGCTATAGGTCCAATTGCATGTCGGATTAGAAACTATTAGAGACTGAAAAAACAGATGTGTTGACACTGTGTTCCACTAATGTTGTCTGTAAGCAATTGCTTCTCAGGCTGATCGAGTATCGGTTGGAGGATCTCTGTATTACCACTGATCGAGTATTCAGCTCTTCTGCACCTTATGCCTCATCTACCAATGGTTTGGAACCAGATTTCACAACTGCTACCTTACCCATGGGCCCCTACAACTTGTTGCTACTTAATACTAAATAACTTATATATACAGTAACTCACAAAAGTGAGTACACTCCTCACATTTGTGTAAATATTTTATTATATCTTTTCATGTGACAACACTGAAGAAATTACACTTTGCTACAATATAAAGTAGTGAGTGTACAGCTTGTATAACAGTGTAAATTTGCTGTCCCCTCAAAATAACTCAACACACAGCCATTAATGTCTAAACCGCTGGCAACAAAAAAGTGAATACCCCCCAAGTGAAAATGTCCAAATTGGGCCCAATTAGCCATTTTTCCTCCCCGGTGTCATATGACTTGTTAGTGTTACAAGGTCTCAGGTGTGAATGGGGAGCAGGTGTGTCAAATACACCCCCGTATTGTCAAAGATGAGACAATACGGGGGCATGACTGGATGTGAGTCGACGTGAGTGGAAGGAGAGTATGGAGTGAGATCATGTGTGTGCTCTCTCCTATGCTTCCCCCTGGAGTGAGGTGCGGTGGAGCATGAAGATGATGGCTAGTTGTGGAGGTTCCGGCAAACGAGGAGAGCATTGCACACTTGGACTGCTCTGGCTGGTTGACTGACGGGATGGACCTACGTCTGGGGGTGGGACTCGAAAAATGTAAATAAGCCATGCACTGTGCTCTGATAAATGCATAACCTGAACTTTGAAAAAGCCCATGCACTGCATTTTGATAAACGCATTATCTGAACTGTGAAAAAGCCCATGCACTGCATTCTGATAAACGCACAACCTGAATTGTGAAAAAGCCCATGTACTGTACTCTGATAAACGCATTATCTGAATTCTGAAAAAGTCCATTCACTGTACTCTGATAAGTGCATTAACTGAACTGTGAATAAGTCCATGCAATGTGCTTTGATAAACATGCTATCTGAATATGCATGTCGCTTTGGTAAGCCCATTACTTAAACTGTGAATAAGCCCTTGCACTGGGCTCTGAAAATGGCATTACCTGAACTCTGAATAAGCCTATGCACTGCATTTTGATAAATGCCTCATTTGAACTGTGAATAAGTTTAGGCACTGCACTCTGATAAATGCATTGTGAATAAGCTCACACTCTGTGTTCTGATAAATGTATTATTTGAACTGTAAATAATCTATGCACTGTGCTCTGATAAAGATGCCGTTTGGACTGTGAATTAGTAAATGCACAGCACTTTGATATAGGCACTATTTGAACGGTGAATGAGCCCATGCACTGTGCTTTGATTACCCGAACTGTGAATAAGCCTATGCATTGTGTTCTGATAAATCAACTACCCAAAGTGTGAATAAGCTTATGTATTGGGATTTGATAAATGGAATTTCGGAACTGTGAATAAGGCCATGCAGCGTGACTTGACAAATGAAAAATGTAAATTGTGAATAATCCTATGTACTGAGCGCTGACAAATTAACTACTTGCGAATAAGTCTAGGCTTTGAGCTCAGATAGGACTGAGATTTATAAAAATCAGAAATGGCAACAATGAGAAGAAGAAGTGAAGAGCAAACGCAGCCGGAGAATGTGGGCACACAACAATTGCACTCTTCAAAAGAAAAAAACTCCTAGCTGCTGCAGCAAAGTTGGAAAGATTTGTCCATACCCCGGTGCAGACACCTATAAAAGGGGCCCAACAGGCTAAAATACAACAGGGTGTATCAGGGGATAGAAAAAGCCAGGGCCACTCATCAGTTCCAGCATTATTTGTTTTAACAACAAAAAAAGGGAGCAGTAAGAGTATAGGCCGAACAACTGGAAGAGATACTCTCTGACCCTAGTTACATTTTTGAGAAAGAACCGTCATTGAAAGATATACCCCAGTTGGTAAATGTATGCAAATTCTCATTGAGGAAATTATGTGACCAAATAAAGGGGGTAAAGGAAGATTTGATATTGGTCAGACAAGACTTTCAAAAATGTCAGAAAGAACAACAGTCCTAGAAGGGAGGATAAGTCAAGTAGAAGATGATATGCACCCATTAAAACATGATGTTAAAAATATGAAAGATCAGATGAGTATATACGCCTCAAAAATGGATGAGATGGAGAATAGGCTCTGGAGAGATAATGTGAGAATTTTTAGAAAAATGGCTTGTAGAGGTATTTGGAAAAGAGTCACTTTCTACGCTGTTCTCAATGGAGAGAGCACACAGAGTCCCCTTCAGAGCCCCACCACCGGGAGGATACCCAAGACCAGTTCTGATGAAATTCCTTAACTATAAAGAAAAAGTGACACTTTTATGGAAGGCAAGAAAGGCCTATACTTCCTATAAGGGAACCAAAATATCGTTCTATTCAGACTTTTCACCGGACCTGCAGAAGCGCAGAGCAGTCTTTACTGAGATAAAGCGCTCTTTACAAAAACTTAGAATAACATATGTGCTGCTTTACCCCACACGGCTGTGAACAGTAGCACTGGGAGGAACACAGATTTTTGATAACGAGACTGGAGCAGCAATGCGGTTGGAGAACAACAAGGAGAAATTGCAGATAAACTGAATGGGGGGGGGGGGGGGGTTGAAGAGAAAGAGGGGGAATTTTAATTTTTTCTTTTTTTTTCTTGCTCCCTTGCTCTTCTCCTTCCTTTTCTCTCATTGTTTTCCACTGAATGGAGACATGGACTTATTGACTGGGGGGAGGGGTGGGGATGCGGGGACACACACACATAGGAGCAATGGGGTTGGTAATGAGAGGAAGTGAGGAATGCACGCTTACATTTTTTTGTATTATTGATGGGGAAGGTGAATAGGGGAGAAAGAGGAAAGTATGTTGCACTGAAAGGAAATGAGCAATATGTCGAGTGGAATTTTGTCACTATAAAGGCCCTTAGGGCATACCTTGATAGGTAGGTGTGTGTGTGGGGGGGGGGGGGGGAGGGAGGGGAATAGAAGAAGGGAGGATGGAGGGAATGGAGGAATAGTTTACTAACGAATAGAATGGATTGGATAGTGAAAGTCACACGAATAAGGAAATATATATTTGAAAATAGGGTATTAGGGAAAACTATACAGAGATCACAATATAATGCACTTGGACTTAATAGTAGAAACAAACTGAGAAGAGTTGAATTTCACATGAATTTATTATTAATTTTGCACTTTCAATTAAAACTAATGCTTCCCTTGATCTTAGATACAGGCTAAGACTCTTAATATCTGCTCCTGGAATGTCAGGGGACTGGGCAACCCAGTTAAAAAAGCAGCAGTGTTTGAGATGCTAGACAGGGCATAGGATTGACCTGTTTGCAGGAAACACATCTAATGAAACACACTGTGTCTCAATTAAATAATAAGAGATATCAGACACAATACCATTTGATGCACTCCTCTTATTCTAGAGGGGTGAGCATTATGGTGAGAATGAGAATGAGGGTGGCTTTTTCTTTCATACAGGTCAGTATTGATGAGATGGGTAGATTTATCATTCTCCAATGCCTAACAGAAAAATGGAAAATTCCTATCAAAATACTTACCGTAATTTTCCTTTCCTGGTGGACTCCATGGCAGCAACGTGTGGGTTAAGTCCCGCCTCCACTACCCTATAGGACACTACTCCCATAAATCTTTGCTCCCTGCCCCTGGCCGTGTTCGGTAACTAGCCTACTCCAGCCATTTGGGAGGGAACTCCTGCTGCCATGGAGTCCATCAGGAAAGGATAATTACGGTAAGTATTTTGATAGGAATTTTCCATTTTCCTGACAGACTCCATGGCAGCAACGTGTGGGAAATAACTCGCCAAACACACCCGGGTGGGCAAAATGCTGAACAAAAGATTTATTTAACACTGTCAGCCGACAGAACTTTCAAACCAAAATCAACAGAGGATAAAGATGCTGGCTCAACACAATAGTGAGACATGAAGGTATGAATTGAAGACCAGGAAGCCGCTCTGCAGAGTACATCAGGCGCAACATGACGCAAAGCCGCCCATGAGGTTGAGAGACTTCTGGTAGAGTGAGCTGTAACCGCCTCAGGAGGAGCCAAGCCCTTCTCTCTATAAGCCCATTGGATTGCCTGGACCACCCAAGCAGCAATGGATCTAACAGAGGCCTTAGCGCCTTTATTTTTCCCGTTAAATAACACGAAGAGGAAGTCAGATTGATGAAAAGAAGCTGTAACATCCAGATATTGTTTTAGAGTAAGGCCACGTACACACGCGGGGACTGTTCGCTGAAACTTTGTTCGTCAAACAGTTGCCGCAACAGTCCGCTCAAAACTTGCATGAGCGGACTTGCCCACACACGAGCGGACTGTTTCAGCGAACTGTTTGCCAAACAGTTCGCTCAACTTTTGAAATGAACGGACTCGCCCATGTAAGGCGGAGGCAAGTCCGCCCATTTCGAGCGCGTGTACAGGTAGGCGGGGCCCGCGAAGGAGACGTCGCGGGCTCCGCCGCCTGGAATGGACTTAAAGGGACACCCAACGCCGAAAAAAATCGGCGTGGGGGTCCCCCCAAAGTCCACAACAGACCCTTGTCCGAGCACGCTACCCGGCCGGCCAGGAAAGGGGGGCGAGCGAGCGCGCCCCCCCTCCTGAGCCGTACCAGGCCGCGTGCCCTCAACATGGGGGGTGCCTTGGGGAAGGGGGGCCACGCGGCCCCCCCACCCCAAAGCACCTTGTCCCCATGTTGATGAGGACAAGGGCCTCTTCCCGACAACCCTGGCCGTTGGTTGTCGGGGTCTGCGGGCGGGGGGCTTATCGGAATCCGGGAGCCCCCTTTAAGAAGGGGGCCCCCGGATACCGGCCCCCCACCCTATGTGAATGAGTATGGGGTACAATGTACCCCTACCCATTCACCTGTAAAATAAAAGTACCCAAAAAAAAAACACAACACACGAGAAAAAATATTTTATTGCACAGCTCCGGGGGTCTTCCGTCTTCGGGGGTCTTCTCGTCGGACTCCTCCGCTATCTTCGTGTAGCTCTTTTGCTAGCGGAGGAGTCCGGCTTTCTTCCTCCCCGCCGCCGGCCTCTTCTCCCGACTTCGGGGGTCTTGTCCCCCTCTTCGGTTCTTCTGCCGGGCCACCGCGCCTTCTTGTAGCTCTTTTGCAGGCGGTGGCCCGGTCTTCTGTCGCCGCCGCCTTCCGTTCTTCTGCCGGGCCACCGCGCCTTCTTATAGCTCTTTTGCAGGTGACCCCGCCCCCTTTACGATGTCATAGTCCCCATGTGACATCAACCCATGTGACCAACCCATGTGACATATACCATATGACACCGCCCCATTGGCACTATATAAGTGGCAGCGCAGGGCGGCTCTGGCATTCCGGTCGGAGAGAGCGTCGTGTCAACATCTCCTGGAGAAGAAGAAGAAGAACAAGAAGAAGAAGAAGAACGGAAGGCGGCGACGGCGACAGCGGCGACAGAAGACCGGGCCACCGCCTGCAAAAGAGCTATAAGAAGGCGCGGTGGCCCGGCAGAAGAACGGAAGGCGGCGGCGACAGAAGACCGGGCCACCGCCTGCAAAAGAGCTACAAGAAGGCGCGGTGGCCCGGCAGAAGAACCGAAGAGGGGGACAAGACCCCCGAAGTCGGGAGAAGAGGCCGGCGGCGGGGAGGAAGAAAGCCGGACTCCTCCGCTAGCAAAAGAGCTACACGAAGATAGCGGAGGAGTCCGGCGAGAAGACCCCCGAAGACGGAAGACCCCCGGAGCTGTGCAATAAAATATTTTTTCTCGTGTGTTGTGTTTTTTTTTTGGGTACTTTTATTTTACAGGTGAATGGGTAGGGGTACATTGTACCCCATACTCATTCACATAGGGTGGGGGGCCGGTATCCGGGGGCCCCCTTCTTAAAGGGGGCTCCCGGATTCCGATAAGCCCCCCGCCCGCAGACCCCGACAACCAACGGCCAGGGTTGTCGGGAAGAGGCCCTTGTCCTCATCAACATGGGGACAAGGTGCTTTGGGGTGGGGGGGCCGCGCGGCCCCCCCTTCCCCAAGGCACCCCCCATGTTGAGGGCACGCGGCCTGGTACGGCTCAGGAGGGGGGGCGCGCTCGCTCGCCCCCCTTTCCTGGCCGGCCGGGTAGCGTGCTCGGACAAGGGTCTGTTGTGGACTTTGGGGGGACCCCCACGCCGATTTTTTTCGGCGTTGGGGTTCCCCTTTAAGTCCATTCCAGGCGGCGGAGCCCGCGACGTCTCCGTCGCGGGCCCCACCTACCTTCACACGCGCTCGAAATGAGCAGACTTTCCTCCGAGCGGGAACAGTTTGCTCATTTCGAAAGTAGCCTACACACGGGCGGACTGTTCGCTCAAACAAAGTTTCAGCGGACAGTTTTTCGGAATTTCCGAAAGACTTTGTCCGTCAAACTGTCCGCTGAAACTGTCCGCTGAAAGCCCACACACGAGCGGACTGTCCGCTGAAACACTGTTCAGCGGACAAAGTTGGGCGAACAGTCCGCCCGTGTGTACGCGGCCTAACTCCCAAATCGAGTGGATGTGGATCCGGACTTCCATCAGAATTGAAGGTAGGAAGAGTGATTTCCTGGTTTTCATGGAAAACAGAGGTAACCTTGGGATTTGTCCCCAACATCGGAATTAGGACTACCCTATCTGGAAAGAAGGTGAGAAAAGGTTCCTTTGCACGAAGAGACTGAATTTTGGAGATTCTCTTCGCCGAAGTTATGGCTACCAGAAAAGAGGTTTTAAGGGTTAATTCCCTGATTGAGAGCGTTTTGTCAAGTTGAGAGAAGAAATCTAGAACCAATGGAAGGTCCCATTTGTGGCCTAAGCCTGACTGCTCCTTTGAAAAATTGTTGGACCAAGGGATGATTGGCCCATGCAACTCCAGAAAAAGCTGAAATTGCTGATACCTGGACCCAGAGAGAACTAACCGAAAGGGAGATATCCAATCCTGATTGCAAAAAGCTTGAAACGTCCCGGACTGTCAGGGTATTACAGGAACTGGACCTTGAAGACAAGTGATCTGTAAACTTCGCCCAAATTCTCTCATATACCCGGTTGGTACTACTTCTTCATGCACTAAGAAGAGTGGGAAGGACTTCTTCAGGACAGCCTAAAGCCTTCAACCGTCCCCTTTCAAAAACCAAGCCTTTAGGCGCAGGTGATTCCGGGCAAGGATGTAATCTCAACCCTTGAGACAGAAGGTCTGGTCTGCATGGTAAAGGAATTGGATCCCTGACACTGAGGAGCATCAGATACGGAAACCAGGGTCTGTTGGGCCAATAAGGGATTATGGCTATCACTTCTGCTGTCTCTGACCTGAGTCTCCTCAGGAACTGATGAATGATAGGAGTTGGTGGAAAGGCATAGGCCCTGTGGAACCACCATTTCTCTGTCAAGGCATCCACCCCGTAGGCTTGAGGATCCCTGTACCTTGAGTAGTACTTCTCCAGTTTTTTGTTGCAGGGAGAGGCAAACAGGTCGACTTCCGGGGAGAGCCCCATCATCAGGATCCCGTTGAACACTTCCTCGTGAAGAGACCACTCGTTGTTGTCCAGAAGTATCCAGGAAAGAAAGTCTGCCTGAACGCTCTGAATCCCCGGAACATAAGTTGCTATCAGATCCTTCATGATCGGTTCCACCTCCTGGAGAACGGATAGACTTCAGGTACCCCCTTGCCTTCTTATGTACGCTACTGCTGTGGTATTGTCTAGCCTGAGTAAGACCAAGGCTCCTGAAATCAGATGCCGAAAGGCTAGCAGAGCTTGAAAGGCTGCCCTTAATTCCAGGATGTTTGACACCGTCCTTCTGGAGGGGAGAATCCAGGTGCCCTGAGCCACTTCTGCCAGACAGTGGGCGCCCCAGCCTCTGTTGCTGGCATCCGTTGTTATGGTGACCCATGAGATGGGGAGAATGGAATGGCAGTTGCAGAGATTTTCCCGTTGGAGCCACCACGGAAGGGAATTCCTCATGGATAGGGTGATCCAAATCAGCTGGGTTTTGTTGCCTGACTATTGATGAAGGAAACCCTTCTGAAAGGGCCTCATCCTCCACTGTGCCCACCTCACCATCGGAATTGTCGCTACCATAGTGCCTATAATTTTCAGGCACTGGAGAGCCTGGAGATGAGAGACAGAGAGGGCTGGACGGATTCTGTCCCTGACCACTGACAACTTCTCTTCTGGTAATGAGATGGTGCCTCTGACAGTGTTGACTAGGGCCCCTAAGAACACCAGCCGCTGAGATGGGTCCAGCTGGCACTTCTCCAAGTTCAAGATCCACCCGAACTCCTGTAGGGTGGAGATGACTTGCTCTCTGTGTACCAGAAGTTGATCCTTGTCTGGAGCCAACAACAGAAGGTCGTCTAGGTAGTGATGAAGACGAATCCCTTTGGTTCTCAGAAGAGCCACCACTGCCAACAGTACTTTTGAAAATACACGAGGAGAAGTTGATAGCCCGAAGGGAAGGCATGTGAATTGAAAATGGCTTTCGCCCACGGAGAAGCGGAGATACTGCTGGTAATTTTCTGCAACTGGGACATGAAAATAGGCGTCCTTGAGGTCTATGGAGACCATCCAGTCCCCTGCTTGAACAGATTGTTGAATTGTGGATAATGTCTCCATCTTGAATTTTTCTTTTTTGATAAAACTGTTCAAGTGAGTTAGATCTATGACTGGCCTCCAGGCCCCACTCTTTTTCTGGACCATAAATAGAGGAGAGTAGATTCCCATGCCTCGCTGAATGACTGGAACATGGATAACGGCACCTTGAGCCAACAAAGATTCCACGTAGGCTAGAAGAATTTGCCTTTTTTCGTCTGAAGCCGGAAGAGAGGTGGGGACCCATCTGAGCCTGGGAGATTCATTGAAGGTCCAAGCATGACCTGAGGAGACAGTCTTGACGGTCCAGAAGTCTTGGATCGAGGCCGCCCAGACATGGAGAAAGTGGAAAAGACGAGCCCCCACCTGCCCTGTCTGAGCGGGCCCAACCAAAAAGATTTAGTCGGTTCCCTCTCTCCCTTCAAATCACTTTTTGTAGATTTTTTAAAAGAGGATTGTCTTGATTTCCAGGACCTGGAAAATTCACAGCCCGGTCTGTAACTGCGAGCTTCCCTGGCTCGTTCCTGATGCTGTCTCTTTGGAAAAGACCTTCTCTGGGCTTGCAAATGCTGGTCCTGGGGAAGGAACCCCGACTTCCCATCAGTGGCTCAGGTAATAGCCTCATCCAACTTATTGCCGAAAAGGGAAGACTCCTCAAAGAGTTATATGGCACCATACTTGTTTTGAGGCTGGGTCCGCCAGCCAAGGGCGGAGCCACAGAGACCGTTTGGCCGTAACAGAAGAAAGCATCACCCGAGCCACTAGGCGTATGATGTCGATAGAGGCCTCCCCAAGAAAGGCGGAGGCCAGCCTAAGTTCTTGGATAGGCGAGCTCTTAGCCGTATCTTCAGAGATATTTCTAAGCGTCTCATCTACACTATCCGTCCATATCTCCATTGCTTTGGACATAGCGGCCAGAGCTAACGCTGGCTTACAGGCCATTCCTGCTGTGAGATACACTCTCTTCAAAACAGCATCAATCCATCTGTCCAGAACATCCTTAAAAGAAACAGTATCCTCTAAGGGAAGTGTGACATGTTTCACCAGCCTCATGACTGTTGCGTCTACCAACGGCGCTGACTCCAAATGCTTCACCTCTTCTTCATTGAAAGGATAGAGTTTTGAAACCTTAGATAGCATGGAATTTTTCTTCTCCACCTTGCCCCATTCATCTGTGATAATCTCACCTAGTTCAGAGATAAAAGGAAAATTAATCCGTTCCTTCTTTAATTGCTTAAAGAATTTTCTCTGTTTGGAAGGAGCAGCCACAGAATCTTCCCAGTTCAGTGTCTCTCTAACAGCTCTGACCAGAGGAGGAAGTAGAGCGAAATCAAAACCCACACAGGAATCACTTTCATCAGAGTCACTGTCAGATATGGCAGCTGAGGGGTGGCTATGCGCAGAGGATTCCTAAGTATCCTTTAGCTGAGTCTCCCTTCCTGGAGAAAGTGGCGGCTCTGCCGGGGGAACATAGGACTGGCCCTCAATATTTCTGAGGGATTACTTAACAACTTTTTCCACCAGGGTTTTAAGTTGTTGATCCGTGTCACCCCTTTCATTGGAAGCCTTGGCGTAGCAAGGATCGCACAAAGATTTCCCTGCCGGTACAAGAGCTCTGCACCCCCAACAGGCACTAGCTGAGTGACTAGATTGAGTCCTCGAGGAATGTGACCGTTTCTCACTACGGTGTCCTGATCTTGAGGAGGAACCATAATGTTTCGATTTGGAAGAGGAGTGCCGGTGATGCGACTTGGAAGAGTCGCTCCCTCTGTGAGAGCTGCGATGCTGTTCTGACCTGGAAGGGCTGAAACAGGAACAAGACAAGAAACCACAAGAGACAAGATATCAGGACAGAGCTAACAGATATATACCCCTCCCCCACCAGACCTTCAGGTGATCATTAAAAATACCTTTTATGAGAGGGCTGGCCACAGACAGGCGGTAGAGAATCCATGTCCTCAGCGATATCCATACGCGCTGAAAAGATGACAAGGGATCAGTGCAAGGGACAGGGAAGGGATAGCCACCCTGTCCCAGAATGTCACTCACCCCGAAGTAGAACGGTGGCTGGAACGCGGAAGAACAAGCCACCATGCCTGCACATACAAACAAACAGGAAGAACGAGGACAGATAAGATACACAAACTGCTGCCATAATGAACTATAGAACCTCTCACCACTCCCACCACGATTAATCACTCGGCCGAAGGTAAGGTAAGATGACACCGGACTTTCCAGGGGGCAAAACAGGTCACCTGCTAATAGCTGGTTATCCGACCAATGCGCAGCTTGCCTGCCAGTGGCCAGGACATGGGCTTCTTCACAGTGCCTCTTCCACTGCCCACTCCATACCCTGCTAATAGCTAGGGCTTAGCGGAGTAATGCCACTTTCCAGACCCAGAGTCACAGACCGGCCGACCTTGATCGTGGGGATGAAAGATCTTCAGGTAGAAAGACCACCTCTGGGTCCTTCGGAGGAGGACAAAAAAAGAACACAGCCAGGGGCAGGGAGCAATGATTTATGGGAGTAGTGTCCTATAGGGTAGTGGAGGCGGGACTTAACCCACACGTTGCTGCCATGGAGTCTGTCAGGAAATAAAATGTACATGCTGGCAAATATACATATATATCCCTCCACCTTTTAAAATGGATGTCATGTATAGATTAATGGAATTTTTGGTAGGCGAAGAGGACATACAGATAATAATAGTAGGGGACATTAATAAGGTACTAGATAAAAAGATTGATAGGTTCCCTTTGGGGGCGTGCTTGGCGATACAGGAAAAAGTTGCCTAGGTCAGTTTTTGGAGGAAGTGGAGTTGATGGATGTCTGGAGAGTGAGAAATCCAGGCATTCAACAGTATTCTTGTTTTTCAGGTACCCACTCCAGGCTCTCCAGGATTGACATGGCTTTAGGGAACATGAGAATGTTACAAATCATTAAGAATATATGCTATTTACCAAGAGGGGTCTCGGACCACTCCCCACTGGTTGTGGTCTGGAACTTGGGGGGGGGGGGTATTCTAAGACCCTGGAGAATAAGTCCATTCTGGTTGGAAATGATCAAGAAATCAGATGAGGTTAGAGAGTTTGTAAAGTTCAACAAAGGTATAGTCTTGGCTGATATCCTTTGGGACACTCTAAATGCATTCCTTAGAGGTATACTGATTCAGCAAGTGACAAAAGCCAATAGGGAATCGAGGGAATGGGTAGACAACATCAGAAGCGAGGTAGTGACAGCTGAAATTAACTATGTAAGTGACTCATCACTGGGGAAAAAGGAAATTTGGATAAATAGACAACAAGAGTATAAATTAGCTACTATTAGGAAGGCTGAGAATAGAAGACTCTTATAGAAACAATGTTTGTTCGGTGAAGGGGAAATGGTGGGCTGAATGTTAGCATGGTTGGTAAAATCAAACTCTTTCCCTTCTACTATACCTACAATTAAGATGAAAGGAGGAAAGACCTCAGTTGCTCAGAGCCCTGGGGGTGGTGGTGGGGGGAGGGGGGTGGGGGCGATGGAGGAACGAAGGCTCCCGCCCTCGATGTTTGAAGCAACGATTAAAGTGATATATAAAGAAGGGAGGACCCGATGGACATAGCCTCATACAAACCAATTTCTCTTAGATAAGTAGAAAGGCGCCTCTGGGTGCAGTAGTTAAAATAACAAATTTTAATAAGCAACAAATTGTGCACTCACATTTAACAGAAGAATAGCAGGCATTGCATATAAGTTTCATGGACGTTTTTCCCCGCCATGGAATATAGCCATTTGATCACGTTATTAGCTGGTTCGTATGCTTCTGTATGATGGAAATGCTGGCTTGCGGAAGAACAGGCTCAAAACGAGGCTTGGAAAGCAGCATTCAGTCGGCTCCAGGGGATGTCGTCATTAGTGAAGGACGCGTTTCCTGAGCATGCGCACTTGGGTATCCTTGAGCCGACTGAGCGCTGCGTTCCAAGCCTGGCCATAGTGCAGTTTAAGTTCTGAGGCGAATGCAAATCCACAGGCGTTGTCCTGCAGGTGCCTGTCTTGCGGTGCATGGACAGATGCATATGCAAATGCTTTCGCCACTGACATTGGCACCAAATGCCCTATATAAGTGCAGCAGATGCACTAGGAAATATAGTAAATAATAGTATGTGGCGCTACCTAACCCAGGAATTAGTTAACAATAAACTAAAAATTACAAATAAATAGAAAATACAAAAATTAATTAGATAAATAATACATCAAATAATGTGCAAAATTAGCAATAGTGCAAAAATGCTGCAGTGGAAAAATCGCATATAGTAAAACAAATGTATTAAAGTGCAATAAACAACACACTTACATATATACTATGTGCAAATCATCTAAGTGCAATCCACAAACCCAGTGCAAACCATAATAAGTCCATATAGCATAACAAAGCAGTGGCGTAAATAACGCAAATAATGTTCAAGATGAGGACTCAATTAATAAGAGTCCAAAAAATGTCCATGCAGTAAACACAAGATGTGGAAAAACACCAAACCTGTGACAATCCACCGATATTCCAAGCATTCAGTGCTCTGTGCACCCCTTATTTCTCCCAGCCTCTCACCTCAGTATCAGACCACTAAGGTATACTCATTTCAAAACAGTTGATAGGAACAGTTACCTACCTCTTGATAGTTGCCACCATTATAAGTGGTTGGAAAATATACCGAGAGGTCAGCTTATTAGACTAAGGCCGCGTACACACGGGCGGACTGTCTGGCCAACTAAGTCCGTCAGACAATCCGACAGACAGTCCGTCCTACTTTTGAATGAACGGACTTGACCACACACAATGAACAGACAGTCCGCTGAAAGCTTGCGCGATGACGTGTACAGCACGTACTAGAAATACGACGTCCAATACACTGCAATGCAACCTTCGGCCGTGTAAATCCTTTCTGAGCATGCGCCATACTTAGTCCGTCCAACTTGCCTACACACGAGCGGACTGTCCGCTGAAACCAAAGTTGGACGGACAATATTACGGAAATTCCGAAAGACTTAGTCCGCCAGACTGTCCGCTGAAAAAGTCCGCTGAAGCCCACACACGAGCGGACTGTCCGCTGAAACACGTTTCAGCGGACCAAGTCCGTCAGACAGTCCGCCCGTGTGTACGCGGCCTAAGACGTAACTGTTCCAATGAATCTTTATTTCTCCAGCAGGCAAAACTGATTGGAGACAGATTTATACAAAAGGGTTACCAAGCCAATTTTATTAAAGATAAAATAAATAGTGTAGCACAGCTGGACAGGGAAAAACTAATACAGGATAATATAAAAAATTCGGAGACACATGATATGGTATCTATTATTATGGATTACAATATCCAATACAAACAAATAGAAAAAATAATTAAAAAAAACACTGGGAGATTATTAAAACAGATCGTCATCTCGGAAGTATTTTACCAGAAAAAACAAAATTTGTTTATCGAAGAGCTCCTACGCTAAAAATGTGTTAGACCCTCCAAACAAGCCTTTGTCCTTTTTTAAGGGAAAATGATTTTATCCCTGTAAAAAATGTTATGTGTGCTGACACACACAAGAAAATAAGAGAAAAAGATCGAGCTTCGTTTCCACAATTACGAAAAAAGAATATGTAATAGATGATTTTATTACGTGTCGGAGTGAAGGTGTAGTATATCTCTTAGAATGTCCTTGCCACATTCAATATGTGGGGAGAACAAAAAGAGATTTGTGGAAGAGACTTAGAGAGCATGTTCAAAACATCAAAAAGGGTTTTGACAAGCATAGTTTGTCAAGACATTATGCAAAACTTCATAAAAAGGACCCCTCATCATTAGTAATTTGTGGTATCCAGAAATATAAACCGCATTGGTGGGGTGATAATAAAATTATTCAAATTTGCCAGGCTGAATCCCGATGGATTCATGAATTATGCACTTTAGCGCCTTCAGGACACAACGTTGAGTTCGATCTTAACTGTTTTATTTCTGATTATTAGTACCCTCTTTTAATTAAATAATTCCTGATCAAGGTTTAGTTGGTCAGATGGTAGGTGTTTCCAACTAGATCATTCTTATTATAATGATTTTTAGATCTTTGTTGAATATGTATATTAGTAAGGTGAATTTCCATTATTCGGTTGTGTTGGTGACTCCTTTGGGAGTAGAATGTGTCAGGGAATTTTTAAAACTATTAGGTTAAGTTTTATATTATTCTTGTTGTTCAATAGATGGCCTCGATAAATAACTTTTATCATATATATTATTTGAGTTTATTGAATTACTTATCCATGTTCTATTTTACCCACTAGATGGCCATAATGAGTAACTACTACTATTTAGTATTTGGGTATATTAAGGACTAATGATGTGGGAGGCATGGAATGATGTTTTGAACCACTAGATGGCCATAATGAGTAGTTCCTTCTTATTTATACCTATTGGATAGGGATGAGCTTCGTGTTTGAGTCGAACATACGTTCGACTCGAACATCGGCTGTTCGCCCGTCCGGCGAATTCCGAACGTTGTGGGCCATTCGCGCCAAATTCGTGTGGCGCTCATGGCCCACAATGCACTGCGCCATCGCCGTGCATTGCTGGCTCATGATTGGCCAAGCATGCACTGTGACCCCACATGCTTGGCCAATCACAGCACCGGCAGCGAGGAAAGCCATGATTGGCCACAGGCAGGATGCCTGTGGCCAATCATAGCTCAGGCTGTGTAGTACACGCCTCACACTATATAAGGCCGCCAGCGCGGCGGCCTTGTGTAGTGTGTTGGCGTCTGTAGGAGTTAGTGGGTGTTCTGTGTACCTTCAACACAGTATACACCGATCGTTATCAGCCGATTTTCGTTCTTGCTCTTCTGTAGTGGTTGTTGTCTGCGTGCCCTGACTGCAGTATACACCGCTTTATCCACCTATATAGCTAGCTATATTTCTCTTTTTTAACCACTTTCAGACCGGACCAATTTGCTGGTCAAAGACCAGACCACTTTTTGCGATTCGGCACTGCGTCGCTTTAACTGACAATTGCGCGGTCGTGCGACGTGGCTCCTAAACAAAATTGACGTCCTTTTTTTCCCACAAATAGAGCTTTCTTTTGGTGGTATTTGATCACCCCTGCGGTTTTTATTTTTTGCGCTATAAACAAAAATAGAGCGACAATTTTGAAAAAAACACATTTTTTACTTTTTGTTATAATAAATATCCCCCAAAAATATATAAAAAAACATTTTTTTCCCTCAGTTTAGGCTGATATGTATTCTTCTACATATTTTTGGTAAAAAAAATCGCAATTAGCGATTATTGATTGGTTTGCGCAAAAGTTATAGCGTTTACAAAATAGGGATAGTTTTATAGCATTTTTATTAATAATTTTTTATTATTTTTTTTTACTAGTAATGGCGGCGATCAGCGATTTTTATTGTGACTGCGACATTGTGGGGGACCCATTTTTGACACATTTTTGGGACCATTGTCATTTATACAGTAATCACTGCTATATAAATGCAATGATTCCTGTGTAAATGACACTGGCAGTGAAGGGGTTAACCAGTGGGTGGCAGTGTAGGGGTTAAGTGTTCCTAGGGATGTGTTACTAACTGTTGGGGGGGTTGGGCTTTCATTTAGTGAACACTGATCTCTGCTCCAATCACATGGAGCAGAGATCAGCGTCACTAGTTGCTAGGCAGAATGGAGAAATGTTGTTTACAACGGCACTTCTCCATTCGGCCGCTCCGTGAGACGATCGCGGGGATACCCACGGCGATCGAGTCCGCGGGTCCCGCGACCGGACTCACGGGGGTCCTGACCAGCGCAAATTTAAAGGGACGTACATGTACGCCCATTTGCCTGCCTGTGCCATTCTGTCGACCTACATCGTCGTGCGCTGGTCGGCAAGTGGTTAATAGAGCTTGCAGTCAGTTGTAGGAGATTGTGCGTGCTGTCTGCGTGCTCTGAACCCAGTATACACCGCTATATCCACCTATATAGCTAACTATCTTGCTCTTTTTAAATAGAGCTTGCAGTCAGTTGTAGGAGATTGTGCGTGCTGTCTGCGTGCTCTGAACCCAGTGTACACCGCTATATCCATCTATATAGCTAGCTATCTTGCTCGTTTTAAATAGAGCTTGCAGTCAGTTGTAGGAGATTGTGCGTGCTGTCTGCGTGCTCTGAACCCAGTATACACCGCTATATCCACCTATATAGCTAACTATCTTGCTCGTTTTAAATAGAGCTTGCAGTCAGCTGTAGGAGATTGTGCGTGCTGTCTGCGTGCTCTGAACTCAGTATACACCGCTATATCCACCTATATAGCTAACTATCTTGCTCTTTTTAAATAGAGCTTGCAGTCAGTTGTAGGAGATTGTGCGTGCTGTCTGCGTGCTCTGAACCCAGTATACACCGCTATATCCACCTATATAGCTAACTATCTTGCTCGTTTTAAATAGAGCTTGCAGTCAGTTGTAGGAGATTGTGCGTGCTGTCTGCGTGCTCTGAACCCAGTGTGCACCGCTATATCCATCTATATAGCTAGCTATCTTGCTCTTTTAAAATAGAGCTTGCAGTCAGTTGTAGGAGATTGTGCGTGCTGGCTGCGTGCTCTGATCTATGAGAGCTTCCAGAGTGGTGGAGGAGGAAAGGGAGCTGATGGCTTCAGTCAGCCCAGGCCAGGAGCCTGTTTCTCGGCCTAGTGAAGGACGTGGAGCCCCTAAGCTCCTGGAGCTCGTCAAGGAGGAGAGGTTGTTCTTGGAGAACCAACTGGATCTTGCAGATTGGTCTCTGAGACAGCCAGGAGAGGATGCGGAGAAATCTGCAGACAGAAGAAAGAAAGCTAAAAGCTTAATTGTGAAGGCTTCCCGCAGCTACTGCGAGAAAATGAAGGTCCTGGCGGAGCTAAGGAACCGGAGAGACAGATCAGGTGTTGTAAAGAGACAGGAGTTCAAGACGGTGATAGACGGGTTGAAGAAGCAGTGCAACTTGATGGGTGAGCTGTTATCCAACCTGATTGACAGTGCTTCTAGTGAGAAAGAATTCCTATCTAATGTGGAGAAGGCGGTGAGAGTAGCGTGTGACGAGGGGTCCCAGGCAGGGAGACGCCGCAGACAGCATTTAGCCCCAAGCACAACGCAAGAGGAGGAAATGGCGGGTCCCTCTGAGGAGGCCACCCGTGAAGAGACAGAAAGAGTAGTGGAAGGAAAGATGGACGGTGAGAAACCAGTGAAAAAGACTGTGGGTGTGGGAAAGCCATTGACCTGCAAAGAGACAGTCCCAGTGCGTAAAGGTGCAGAAAAACCTGGAAAAGTGGAAAGTGTCCCTAAAGACAAAACGGGTAATCAGCCTGTGTGTGAGGCTGTGATCCCGGGTGGCGTTGTAGGTCCCAGTGAAGCAGAAGGAAAGCAGCAAAGGGACAAGAAAGACTCTAAAAAGGTGAAGATACCAGTGGTGCAGTTAACAAGACTGAAAGACAAACAAGAAATGGACTTACCTTGTATGCAGTCCCCAGTGATCCCGGGCGGTAGTTGTAAGCAGGGCATGCCGTCAGCAGAGCTGTCGGCTGCCGCTGCTGCAAGCCAACCTCAGGGAGAGGGGAAGGGGGTTGGTGGTTGTAATGGTGGTGTAAAGAGCCAGGCCAGCTTGGCCGCCGCTGTGGGGAAGGTTACAGTGACGGCCGGCGGCAAGGCTCCTGGTGGTGCGGTAATGGCGGCTGCTGATAGCAAAACGCCGTCTTTTCGCGGGCAAAAGGGCGGGTCTGTTGGGCGTGAGCCTAATGTAAAGACAATGGGGGAGGGTGACGCGCTTCCGGTAGGCGGATCGGCCTCTCACGGGGTTGATTCAGGGCCGGAAGTGATGTCAGCGGGAGCGGAAGTTGGCCGTGGAAAGCATTTCCGGCCGGTGGTTAACACAGCTTCCGGTCCAGCGCTTCACGCAAATGTTGTTGACAGTTCTAATAATATGGATATGTCTGATAGTTTGGAACTTGGTCAGGGGATTGCATGGGGAGATTGCCCAATGGGGGAACTGGATGAGGGTAATCCAGCACTGGACTATATTAGAGGTCTAGAAGGATCCCAAAGTGAAGGAGGGCAAGTTCCAGTAGACTCCTGCGGGGCTCATATGGAAGTAGAGTGGAAGGAGGCCTGGAACGCGCTTCTTTGTAGTTCAGAGGATGAGACCCCTTTAGGAAATCATCCGAGTGTAGAAAGGGTGGAGGGTAATGCTTCTCGTGCTGGGGAGATAGGGGTGTCACCGTTTGCTCCCCCCTCTGTACCTGTGACAGGAGCCCCTCCCCCTGAGCCTATTTTGAGGGGTTCACCAGAGATAAGGTTACTAACGGCCTTAAGGGAGAAACGGTCTTATGCTAAAGTAGCAGGAGCAAATGTGGCTCTGGACCACATCTATCACCAGTTTGGGGCCGGGAATTTCCGGGTTCCCCCGGCTGATCAGTCCTCAGGGGCCAATTCTTGGTCAAGAGGGACTGGTGGTCCGGAGCGTAAGAGGAGAAATGTGGTACAGTTGCGTTGGGAGGGAGGTGGTCAGTGCCCCACTAGAGGCCAGGTGGTAGATATGGTCCTGTCCTTAGGTATTAAGGTAGAGGAACTTTATGCGGTGATTCACCCGTCTGGTTCCCCTGATTTTGATATCAGCTTCATGAACGCGGTCATCATGGAGCTGTTTATCACAGCCTTTGGCATGATTAGGGGAACCGATCCCTGGAAGGGGTTTCGGGTGATCCCTCTAAGTAGGCAGGAGGATATTAAAACTCTTACAATATTGGTAAGAAATGAGAGTTTGCCCCCAGAGGACATTGCGACTTGGTTGGGGAGATACGGCCAGTTGCATTGTCCTCTAAACAAGTGTCGTGATGAGAAGGGGGTCTGGACTGGAGCATGGAGCACTAGGATCAAGCTAAAAAGAGCTGGCAGCACAGTTGCGCATGTCCCGGGCAGTGCTTTTCTGGGAAGGGACAGGATCCTAGTGTTCTATCCAGGACAGCCCCGTCGATGTTTTAGGTGTGGGTGCCCGACCCATTTGAGTGCTGACTGCACAGTGGTCCGGTGCATTAAGTGCAACAGGTTCGGGCACTCGGGGGAGGCATGTGATCAGATCTGCTGCAACCTCTGTGGCCAGATGGGACATCCATTTAGTAGATGCCCTAAGGCCTACAGAGGGGAAACAACAGATGGGAATAAACCAAACAGTAGTAAGGCTCCGCCTCCTGCTGGGCGGGGTCCTGGGAATAAAAAACAAAGTGCTGACCCTGAGGCTGGGGTGAGATGTGGGAAAACCCAGCCTCAGCAAGAAGGTAATGTACCTCAGAAGGTTAAAGAGGTCAGGTCTGTGCCTGGGGAGGCTGCTCAAGCACCTGCAAATGAGGTGGAGGAAGAAGGGGTGGTTGGGCTTCCCCCCTCGGAGGAGGTGGTTCAGGTTCCAGCCCCCCAGTCTTCTGGTCCTGTTCCCCTCCCTCGGAGGCGGCGACCAGGTGGACGCCCAGTTAGGGTCTCCTCATCTGACTCTTCGGCAGGGGACAGTCAGACAGGGGAGGAGGAGATGGAGGTTTCGATGAAGGGTGCCCAAAAGCGCCCCAAGGAACAGTCTGATGAAGAGGGGGAGGTTAACTGGGTAACAGTTAAAAAGAAGAGTGGGAAGAAGAAGAAAAAAAAGGCCCCACCCCTTGAGGTGGAATCAAGGCCCCAGTCAGGGTCGAGTAACAAAGGGGATGCTGCGCTTATACTCTTCTCTTCTGGAGAAGAGTATAGTGATGAGGATATGTAAAATTTTATTTCCTTGTATAGCCTAGTATTTTTGTAAGTTTGTATTATGTTCAAGTGGATGTAAACTAATGTTTGGTTTTCTTATGTAAAGTATTGTATATTTCGGTAGCAGTTTTGGATTAAAAAAAATATCCACATATATAGCTAGCTATCTTGCTCTTTTTAACCACTTCCCACCCGGCCAATGTACATATACGGCCGGGTGGGAGCCGTCTACTTCTCATAGGACGTTCAGGAACGACCTTCAGAAGGAGGAGGATCGCGCGCGCGCGTGCCCGCGCAGCGGCGCGATCCCGATGTGCTTGTGTCACCCGGACACGGCACATCTCGGATCGGCCGGAGGGCTCTGTGATTGTCCTTCCTGATCAAATGACGGCCGTGTCCAATCACGGCCGTCATGAGATGTAAACAAACAGCCGGTTGCTAGGCAATCGGCTCCTCCTCTCCTCACACAGAAGTCACCGCTGAGGAGAGGAGAGCAGATCGCTGCAGCTGGCTAGTGATCAGTGAGTATGAGCTGTTTTTACAGCTTTTTACTAACTGATCACCAGTAGGGATGAGCCGAACACCCCCCGGTTCGGTTCGCACCAGAACTTGCGAACGACCCCCGCGTTCGGCACGAACGTTAGAACCCCATTGAAGTCTATGGGACTCGAACGTTCGAATTGGAAAGTGCTAATTTTAACGGCTAATATGCAAGATAGTGTGCTAAAAAGGGTTTGGCGATCTGCCTCCTGCCTCAGGGGACATGGGTCACTGCAAAAAAAAGTTTTAAAAACTACCGTTTTGGCGGGAGCACTGATTTTAATGACGATTAAAGTGAAAAAAAAAAGTGAAATATTCCTTTAAATATGGTGCCTGGGGGGTGTCTATAGTATGCCTGTGAAGTGCCACGTGTTTCCCGTGTTTAGAACAGTCCCTGCACAAAATGACATTAAACGGAAATAACACCATTTAAAACTGCTTGCGGTTTTAATGTTATATCTGGTTCCTGCAATATGGTTGAAAATCATTCAGAAAAATGGCATGGGTATCCCTCCCTGCCCATTACCAGCCTATTTGGGTCTTGTACGCATATTAAGGGGAACCCCGTACCCATATTAAAAAAAGGAAATGCGTGTGGCCCCCAGGCCCTATATACTCAGAACAGCAGTATACAGGCGGTGCAAACAAGACAGGGACTGTGTAGGTTTGTTGTGTTAAGTTGAATCTGTTTGTAATTTTCAACTGGTACATTTTTAAAGTGTAGCTCCAGTCAAAAAAACTATTTTTAAGCTTTTTGGAAAACATAGGGAAGGATTATCACCCCTGTATAATTTGTTTTGTCGTCCATCTTTTTTCATCTCACTTGCTGTTGTCTCCTTCCGTTTGCAAGTAGGAGATGTTTGTAAATTGGATGTTTGAAAGTAGGGGCCTGCCCTATATGCTCTGCAGAAATGGCGGAACAAGGTGTTGGTTTTGCAACAACATTGTAAGCCTTCAAAGTGACTCTTGGTGGCCGCTGGAGCGCCCTGCTGTGAACGATTATATCAAGAATTGTAATTACATGCCATTGTTGATCAGTGGTAGAAAAATTGACCTTTGGTGGTTGTGGTGCTGGTGCCACAACACTATAAGTCCTCACAGTTACTCTGGGTGGGCACAGGAAGGGGCCCTCCTGTGAAATATTATATCAAGAATTGTAATTACATGTCCCTGTTAAACAGGGGCAGAAAAATTGGGCCTTAGGCACTGGTGCCATCACACTGCAACCTCTGCCATACACTCTAGTTTTTTTGCTGGAATTAGCCCTGCTGCAAAGCATTGCATCAACAATTGTACTTAAACGCCCCTGTTAAACAGGGGCAGAAAAATTGGGCCTTAGGCACTGGTGCCATCACACTGCAACCTCTGCCATACACTCTAGTTTTATTGCAGGAATTAGCCCTGCTGCAAAGCATTGCATCAAAAATTGTACTTAAACGCCCCTGTTAAACAGGGGCAGAAAAATTGGGCCTCAGGCACTGGTGCCATCACACTGCAACCTCTGCCATACACTCTAGTTTTATTGCAGGAATTAGCCCTGCTGCAAAGCATTGCATCAAAAATTGTACTTAAACGCCCCTGTTGAACAGGGGCAGAAAAATTGGGCCTTAGGCACTGGTGCCATCACACTGCAACCTCTGCCATACACTCTAGTTTTTTTGCAGGAATTAGCCCTGCTGCAAAGCATTGCATCAAAAATTGTACTTAAACGCCCCTGTTAAACAGGGGCAGAAAAATTGGGCTGCTGGCATCACCAAGAACCAAAAATGTTCTTCCAACATATCAGCGGAGGAGGAAGAGGATAGACAATCAACATAACAGGACAGTCACTCAGCATCAGCATAGGCAGTCTTGAAGGGATGTGGTATTTCAAAAAAAATTATTCGGTTACATCAGCTTCAGGTGCTTGGTAGCTGTGGGTGATCCAAGACTGATTCATCTTGATGAAGGTCAGTCGATCAACTGATTCGGTGGACAGGCGCACCCTGTGATCGGTAACGAAGCCACCAGCAGCACTGAAGGTGCGTTCCGAAAGAACGCTGGATGCAGGACAGGCCAGTAGCTCAATTGCATACTGTGCAAGCTCTGGCCAGTGATCCATCCTCAAGACCCAGTAAGCCAGAGGATTTTCAGTGGGAAAGGTGTCCAAGTCTGACCTTGCCCCTAGGTATTCCTGCACCATGTAAATTAGACGCTGGCGATGGGTGCTGGAACCAATCATACCTTGGGGCTGCGGACTAAAAAATTGTCTGAACGCATCAGTCAGACGGCCACCTTCTCCACCGCTCCTTCTGACTGATGCCTCAGCAACACGTTGTCCAGGACCAGGAGTTTGTGATCTCCCTGTCTCTGGGAACGCGTTGCACAGAGCTTTCTGCAAGGCCTCCCGGAGATGTCTCATCCTCTGCTCCCTCTGCGATGGCAAGATAAGGTCGGCAACCTTACCCTTGTACCGTGGATCAAGGAGAGTGGCCAGCCAGTAATGGTCCCTCTCCTTGATCCGAAGAATACGAGGATCCTTCCGCAGGCTTTGCAGGATCAGGGAGGCCATGCAGCGTAGGTTAGCTGAGGCATTCGGTCCGGAGTCCTCTGGGTCACTAAGGACAACATGATCCGCAGCTACCTCCTCCCAGCCACGTACAAGTCCACGTGTTTCTTGGGACTGTAAATCATCCCTATAAGACTGCTGCTGCTGATGCTGAGTGCCAGCCTCCACCTCCATGCTGACACAATCATCCTCCTCCTCCTCTTCCTCCTCCTCACCCTCTTCCTGTGTGATGGGTGGCACAGCAGGAAAACTGTCTGGATAAAGGGGGCCTTGAGAGGCAAGGAAGTCCTCCTCTTCCTGCCTCTGTTCTGCCTCAAGTGCCCTGTCCATTATTCCACGCAGCGTATGCTCCAAGAGGTGGACAAGAGGTATAGTGTCACTGATGCATGCACTGTCACTGCTCACCATCCTTGTGGCCTCCTCAAACGGTGACAGGACAGTGCATGCATCCCTGATCATGCCCCACTGGCGTGGTGAGAAAAAACCAAGCTCTCCTGACCCTGTCCTGGTGCCGTAGTCGCACAGGTACTCATTGATGGCCCTCTGCTGCGTGTGCAGCCGCTGCAGCATGGCCAATGTTGAGTTCCATCTGGTGGGCATGTCACATATAAGGCGGTTCTTGGGCAGGTTCAACTCCTTTTGGAGCTCAGCCAGCCGAGCACAGGCATTAAATGATCGGCGGAAATGCACACAGACTCTCCTGGCCTGTTTCAGGACATCCTGTAAGCCAGGGTACCTGCCCAAGAACCGCTGCACCACCAGGTTAAGGACGTGAGCTACACAGGGCACATGGGTCAGTTGTCCCTGTCGGAGGGCGGAGAGGAGGTTGGTGCCATTGTCGCAAACCACCATTCCTGGCTTAAGCTGGCGTGGCGTCAACCACCTCTCGGCCTGCCCCTGCAGAGCTGATAAAACATCCGCCCCAGTGTGGCTCCTGTCCCCCAAACAAACCAGCGCAAGCACGGCATGGCATCGTTTTGCCTGCATACTTGCGTAGCCCCTGCAACGCCTACGGAGCACCGCTGGTTCTGAGGACAGAGCACTGGAAGAGGCTGTGGAGGAAGAAGAAGAGGAGGGGGTGGAGGAGAGAGGTGTGTCACAACCAATAGTAGCATTTTGGAGGCGTGGTGGCGGAACAACCTCCAATACTACTGCACCTTGTCCTGCATCCTTCCCAGCAGCCAGAAGAGTGACCCAATGGGCCGTGAAAGACAGGTAACGTCCCTGTCCATGCCTGCTGGACCATGAGTCAGCGGTAATATGCACCTTACCGCTGACCGCCCTGTCCAGCGAGGCAAGGACATTGCCTTCCACATGCCGGTAGAGAGCCGGAATTGCCTTCCGTGAGAAAAAGTGGCGTTTGGGGACCTGCCACTGAGGAACCGCACATTGTACAAACTCACGGAAGGGGGCCAAATCTACCAACTGAAAAGGCAGCAGTTGAAGTGCTAGCAATTTAGCCAAGCTAGCATTCAACCGCTGGGCATGTGGATGGCTGGGAGTAAATTTCTTCCGCCGGTCCAGCAGCTGGGGCAGGGACATTTGTCTGCTATAATCGGACGTGGATGTACCACTAGCAGAGTTCCCGGAAGCACTTGGCTGTGACACACCTAATTCTACACCTTCATTCCTCTCAGAGCAGGTTTCAGAGAGGACTGAAGGTCTAGTGGGGTTGGAGATGCCAGCTGATGAGGAGCAAGAAGAGGTCCGCTTTGTTCTTTGGTGTGGGTCTTTGAGGTATGCTTGCCAACGAGCTGCATGGCAGGTCAACATATGTCTGGTCAAGCATGTGGTGCCCAAGCGGCTGATGTTTTGGCCACGTGAGATACGCTTGAGACATATGTTGCAAATAGCAGCGGTGCGATCTGATGCACTCGTCTCAAAAAAGGCCCACACCAAAGAACTTTTAGAATAACGCGCAGAGGAAGCGCTCTGCGCAGAGGAAGCGCTCTGCGCAGGCGGAGCTCTGCGGTGTGATTCAGTCAGTGTGCTGCCCCTAAGCTGGCCCCCGGAGGGCATCCTGCCTCGTTGGACATGTGCCTCCTCCTCCTCCTCCTCCTCCTCCTCCTCCTCCCTCCTTCCAGGCACCCATGTGGAGTCAGTGCCCTCATCATCCCCTCCCTCTTCATCGCTGTAGCAAACCTGGCAGTATGCTGCAGCTTGTGGAACATTACTGCCAGATTGCTGTCCTTCTTGAGCATCCCCTCTCTCTGTGCTCACGCTACTGCCTTCCTCTAGCTGAGTGTCATCATCAGAGCCCACCAAACACTGGGCATCCTCCTGGAGCATGTACCCAACACTGTGCTCAAAGAGTTCAGGAGACTCCTCAGGAGGACGTGGTGGGTCTAGGGAAGGAGTCACTGATGATGACATTGAGAGGAGGGACGACGATGTGTTGGCAGCTGCTTTTCTACTACCCTGAGACTGGGTGAGAGAGGATGAGGAGGATGAAGAGGGCTTGGTCATCCACTCTACCAAGTCGTTGGCATGTTGCGGTTCAACATGTCCAGCTGCAGAAAAGAAGGACAAGCATGTCCCATGGCCACGTGCTGATGACAATGCACCGCGTCCCCGACCAGCACTGTTGTCTCTAGACACAGAGCCTGCTTGCCCTCTTTTATCGGCTTGCGCCTGTCTGCCTCTCCTTGCTGGCCTTCCAGACATGGTAATGGCCTGAAGGGAGTTGGGTAAAACAGTAGTTGGGTAGTTTATATTGTGCTGGAGGCACACAACACCCACTAACTCCTGCAGATGCCTTTTTTATAGAACAGCAGAGTTAAAGGGGTATATACAGATGTATACTGTGCTGTGCTGGAGGCACAGACAACTTCCAATAACTCCAGCAGATGCCAATCGGGCCCAAATACAGAACAGCTATGTAGGTGGATAATAGCGGTATGTACTGGGTACAGAGCAGGCACACAGCACGCACTATCTCCTGAGTGACACTGCTGACTGCAAGCTCTATTGTTAAAGATGGACCACTAGCTATATAGGTGAGGTGAATATCACGGTGTATACTGCGGTCAGGGCACGCAGACAATAACAAGAAAACAGCAGAGTTAAGGGGGTATATACAGATGTATACTGTGCTGTGCTGGAGGCACAGACAACTTCCAATAACTCCAGCAAATGCCAATCGGGCTCAAATAGAGAACAGCTATGTAGGTGGATAATAGCGGTATGTACTGGGTACAGAGCAGGCACACAGCACGCACTATCTCCTGAGTGACACTGCTGACTGCAAGCTCTATTGTTAAAGATGGACCACTAGCTATATAGGTGAGGTGAATATCACGGTGTATACTGCGGTCAGGGCACGCAGACAATAACAAGAAAACAGCAGAGTTAAAGGGGTATATACAGATGTATACTGTGCTGTGCTGGAGGCACAGACAACTTCCAATAACTCCAGCAAATGCCAATCGGGCTCAAATAGAGAACAGCTATGTAGGTGTATATAGTGGTATGTACTGGGTACAGAGCACGCAGACAGCACGCACTAACACTACTGACTGCAAGCTCTATTATTAAAGCTAGATCACTAGCTATATAGGTGAGGTGAATATAGTGGTGTATACTGCGGTCAGGGCACAGACAGTAACCACTACACAAGAGCAAAATAGTAAATCAGCCAAAAACGATTGGTGTGTAACTGTGTTGAAGGTACACAGAACACCCACTGCTTCAGATGCTAACAAACACTACACGAGGCCGCCTGAAAGGCAGCTTTATATAGTGTGGGGCGTGCACTACACAGTCTGAGCTATGATTGGCCACAGGCAGGATGCCTGTGGCCAACCATTGCTCTTCCCGCTACTGGCGCTGCGATTGGCCAAGCATGCGGGGTCACAGTGCATGCTTGGCCAATCGTGAGACAGCAATGCATTGCGCCATCGCAGTGCATTGTGGGCCACACGAATTTTGCCGCGAACGGCCCAAACGTTCGGAATTCGGCGAACGCACGAACGACCAATGTTCGAGTCGAACATGCGTTCGACTCGAACACGAAGCTCATCCCTAATCACCAGTCTAGTGTAAACACACATCACCACACAGTGTAAACACACATGTCACCACAATACACATGTCAACACACATGTCCCCAAATAATAAAAAGACATGTCCCCAAATAAAAAAACACATGTCCCCCACATATGTCCCACTAAAATCACATGTTCCAATGATTATCTGCACACATATGTGCGTGATCACCTGCACACATCTGTACATGATCATTTGCGTACATATGTCTGTGATTACACAAACCAATTATTATACACTTAACAGAATTTTTTTTACCAAAAACATGTAGCAGAATACATTTTGGCTTAAATTTATGACAAAATTAGATTTTATTGGATTTCTTTTAAAATAGAAAAAAGAAAATATTGTTTTTTTTCCAAATTTCCGCTTTTTTTGGGTACAGTGTAGCATGACCGCGCAATTGTCATTGAAAGCGCGAGAGCGATGAAAGCTGAAAATTGAGCTGGGAAGGAAGGGGGCGAAAGTGCCCTGTATTGTAGTGGTTAAATAGAGCTTGCAGTCAGTTGTAGGAGATTGTGCATGCTGTCTGCGTGCTCTGAACCCAGTATACACCGCTATATCCACCAATATAGCTAACTATCTTGCTCTTTTTAAATAGAGCTTGCAGTCAGTTGTAGGAGATTGTGCGTGCTCTGAACCCAGTATACACCGCTATATCCATCTATATAGCTAGCTATCTTGCTCGTTTTAAATAGAGCTTGCAGTCAGTTGTAGGAGATTGTGCGTGCTGTCTGCATGCTCTGAACCCAGTATACACTGCTATATCCATCTATATAGCTAGCTATCTTGCTCGTTTTAAATAGAGCTTGCAGTCAGTTGTAGGAGATTGTGCGTGCTGCCTGCGTGCTCTGAACCCAGCACACAGGAGAGGCTTCCCAGGAGAGCAGACTTACGTGGAGGAGCTCTGTGGAGAACCGCAGCTGTCTTGGACATCCGGCCTTATGGCATCGGCCAGCCCAGGCTCGGGGCCTCTTTCCCGGCCTGGGTCTCAGACAACCCCCCCTGGGGTGAGAGACCTCTCCAGGGAGGAGAAATTGTTCTTGGTCACACAGTCTGAGTTAATGGACTGGACCTGGGCCCAGCCGGGAGAGGGCCCAAGCAAGCTCTAGAAAAGGAGAGAGAGGGTAAAAACCCTTATACAGAAGGCCGCGGCGACTTATGAACAGCGCTCAGAGCGACTGGCCGACCTACGAAATCGCAGGGACCACTCAGCCAGCAGCAAGCGTGGTGAATATAGGGATAGAGAGATATTTGGGATCAGATGGCGCAAAGAATCAGTCACTGTATAGTCTCTATTTGAGTATGAGTATTTTAAAATGTCAATAACAATAGCATTTGTAATAATATAGGAGAAGCACCGTCGGCAGCAACAGTCTTGAGAGGAGAAGCAGGGCTCTCTAAAGAATTCGAAAACACAAAAAACAGGGAGAAGGTGCGCCAGACTAAGTGCAGTATAAACGATAAAGTATTTATTAAAATAAAAAACATACGGCCAAATGGCTACTCACAAAGGTCAGAGTGATTTAGGCATGCAAATTAGATAGGGATGTATCCATGTCTCAATCCGGTCCACGGGGTTTGCAGAGCTGATGGAGTATAAAAGCAGACGGGGGACGACAATAGGCTTGCCTCTGTGTTCCAAAAGCTGATTTGGAGCAGCACCTCTGTATTTCTAATAGTTTTCAATCGGTTTCCAGCTTTGTTAAGCGTCCGGATGGTCGGATGGCCGGAACCGGAAGTGCGTTCCAGCGTGGAACGCAAGCTCTGGGATCCGGAAGTGACGCGTGGGCCAATCAGAAGACGCGTTTCACAACTTCAGTTGTTTCCTCAGTTCTAGTATTCTAGACAGGAAGTGATGCATATATACACAGAAGGAGGGGCTGACCTGTGTTACTATTGGACAAGGGACTTGTATAGATATATTACCAGGCAAATAACTGAATGAAATGAGAATAAATAAAATTGACTGTAGCATCTCGAAATAATATTGAAACATTATACATATAAAAATTATATATATAAAATATATAATTTAAAGCATGTGGGCAGCACTATATGAGACCATATAAATACTTTTATATATATATATATATTGTTGGAAGTGAACAAGAAGTACCGTTATATATCTAAAGTTCTACACATCTGTTGGTACAACTGAACTCAGCCATATTGATGTTTGCAGTCCCACATTTAGAATGTGTAGAGGAATGTGGCAGAATCTGCATAGCAAAGGAGTTATCTTCAGCCCACCTGGTGCACACAAAGCTTCAAAGAGATTGATGACGAAGACGGCCCAGGGCACATCAATTACAATACTGGCCACAGAAGCCAAGTATGGCAGGGCAGTCAGTAATATTAGGAGGGCTGTCATGTGAACACTGATTGGTCCAAACCAAATGGGACTGGCAGTAGGGTGTGGTATGGCTGAGGTATGTTTAACAAAAAGGGTTGCAACCATGAGTTGGGTCTCTTCCCTATTCCATCAGGAGGGCGAGTCACAAGGGTCGATAAGTATGGCTTATATTGTACTTTGATTGTATGCTATGTATTACTGTAACTTATATTGATATTTGATGCACGTTTTCTTATTTCCTTGGGAAATAAATGACATTTAATTGATCTTAGACCGTGTATTGATTTCATAGCCAATGGTGGTAGCATTGTGATATTAACGATAGCATGTGCTTGGCGTATTTGAGGCTTAGCTGAACTATAGGGACTAGACAAAGGAATATATAACTGATAATAGTAGTACTAGACTTAATTGATCGGTTTACTTCATTTGGCACCCCAGAAGGCCTGTAAAACGTATTTTTACACAGAATCCACAAAAATCTAAGGTATTTTTGTTTGAGTCCCTGTAAGCACAGATGCTCAGACACCCAGAACTGAAAGTCATCTCTAGTGTGGACAAGATTGGCGCTGGCTCGCAAATTCTGAAACCACGCTTGGATGAGCAGGAAAATTCTGTGAGATATTTCACTGGTATAAACGCACACGTAAAACCTGGTGAGAACTGTGACTGATATATATATATATGTACGTATTGTTGTGTTTGCTGCAAACTTGTAACCAGAGGGCAAATTGGCACACTGGCCAGATAAGGGACTGATCATCCCTGGTTATGTGATATAACCGCAGATTGACAGGATAAACCATACAATTTTGAGGGAAAAGTGGAAATATCCACGTGATTGTGAAAAAACTTTCTGTCCCAATAGAAATTCCCTATGACCTGCTATCGGATAGGAGGGCATTGAATAAGAGTGTGTTCTCCTAAAGAAATTCGTGGGTAAACGGATTTGTATTTGTTTTTTTTTGTTTTTGGCTTTTTGCATTTTTTTTTGTTTTGTATTTGGAGTGGGACTACAGGTCAAAGGTAGCTTCTAAACAGCTTCATCTGTGTCTTTGTGTGCTTGGTATCTGTTTGTTTAGTGTATTGTTAATGCACAGTGTTGGTTAGAGAGTGACAGGAATTACCATACAGCCTAAGGCCGCGTACACACGGGCGGACTGTTCGCCCAACTTTGTCCGCTGAACAGCGGACTGTTTGACGAACAAAGTCTTACGGAATTTCCGTAAAACTGTTCGCTGAAACTTGGTTTCAGCGGACAGTCCGCCCGTGTGTGGGCCAGTCCGCTGTACTTTCGAAATGAGCGGACTGTTCCCGCCTGGAGAAAAGTCTGCTCATTTCGAGTGCGTCTCCAGGTAGGCGGGGCCCGCGAAGGAGACGTCGCGGGCTCCGCCGCCTGGTATGGACTTAAAGGGGAACTCCAACGCCAAAAAAAATCGGCGTGGGGGTCCCCCCAAAGTCCACAACAGACCCTTGTCCGAGCACGCTACCCGGCCGGCCAGGAAAGGGGGGCGAGCGAGCGCGCCCCCCCTCCTGAGCCGTACCAGGCCGCGTGCCCTCAACATGGGGGGTGCCTTGGGGAAGGGAGGACCGCACGCCCCCCCCACCCCAAAGCACCTTGTCCCCATGTTGATGAGGACAAGGGCCTCTTCCCGACAACCCTGGCCGTTGGTTGTCGGGGTTTGCGGGCGGGGGGCTTATCGGAATCCGGGAGCCCCCTTTAATAAGGGGGCCCCCGGATACCGGCCCCCCACCCTATGTGAATGAGTATGGGGTACAATGTACCCCTACCCATTCACCTGTAAAATAAAAGTACCAAAAAAAAACACAACACACGAGATAAAATATTTTATTGCACAGCTCCGGGGGTCTTCTGTCTTCGGGGGTCTTCTCGCCGGACTCCTCCGCTATCTTCTTGTAGCTCTTTTGCTAGCGGAGGAGTCCGGCTTTCTTCCTCCCCGCCGCCGGCCTCTTCTCCCGACTTCGGGGGTCTTGTCCCCCTCTTCGGTTCTTCTGCCGGGCCACCGCGCCTTCTTATAGCTCTTTTGCAGGCGGTGGCCCGGTCTTCTGTCGCCGCTGTCGCCGTCGCCGTCGCCTTCCGTTCTTCTTCTTCTTCTTCTTCTTCTTCTTCTCCAGGAGATGTTGACACGTCGCTCTCTCCGGCCGGAATGCCAGAGCCGCGCTGCGCGGCCACTTATATAGTGACAATGGGGCGGTGTCACATGGTATATGTCACATGGGTTGGTCACATGGGTTGATGTCACATGGGGACTATGACATCGTAAGGGGGCGGGGTCACCATGTGACCAACCCATGTGACATATACCATGTGACACCGCCCCATTGTCACTATATAAGTGGCCGCGCAGCGCGGCTCTGGCATTCCGGCCGGAGAGAGCGACGAGTCAACATCTCCTGGAGAAGAAGAAGAAGCAGAAGAACGGAAGGCGACGGCGACGGCGACAGCGGCGACAGCGGCGACAGAAGACCGGGCCACCGCCTGTAAAAGAGCTATAAGAAGGCGCTGTGGCCCGGCAGAAGAACCGAAGAGGGGGACAAGACCCCCGAAGTCGGGAGAAGAGGCCGGCGGCGGGGAGGAAGAAAGCCGGACTCCTCCGCTAGCAAAAGAACTACAAGAAGATAGCGGAGGAGTCCGGCGAGAAGACCCCCGAAGACGGAAGACCCCCGGAGCTGTGCAATAAAATATTTTATCTCGTGTGTTGTGTTTTTTTTGGGTACTTTTATTTTACAGGTGAATGGGTAGGGGTACATTGTACCCCATACTCATTCACATAGGGTGGGGGGCCGGTATCCGGGGGCCCCCTTATTAAAGGGGGCTCCCGGATTCCGATAAGCCCCCCGCCCGCAGACCCCGACAACCAACGGCCAGGGTTGTCGGGAAGAGGCCCTTGTCCTCATCAACATGGGGACAAGGTGCTTTGGGGTGGGGGGGCCGCGCGGCCCCCCCTTCCCCAAGGCACCCCCCATGTTGAGGGCACGCGGCCTGGTACGGCTCAGGAGGGGGGGCGCGCTCGCTCGCCCCCCTTTCCTGGCGGCCGGGTAGCGTGCTCGGACAAGGGTCTGTTGTGGACTTTGGGGGGACCCCCACGCCGATTTTTTTCGGCGTTGGAGTTCCCCTTTAAGTCCATTCCAGGCGGTGGAGCCCGCGACGTCTCCGTCGCGGGCCCCGCCTACCTTGACACGCGCTCGAAATGAGCGGACTGTCCTCGTGTGTGGGCGAGTCCGTTCATTTCAAAAGTTGCGCGGACTTAGTACGACGAACTTAGTCCGCTCAAAAAGTGCTGTGTGTGGGCAAGTTCGTTCATTCAAAAGTTTGAGCGGACTGTTTGACGAACTTAGTTTCGGCAGACAGTCCGCCCGTGTGTACGCGGCCTAAGGCATTAAGAGTGTGCCTTGTGTCTTGTATGCTGTAGAACCACAAGTCACTGGAAATTTAAACGGTTCGTATCTATTTTTTTTTTTTTTGTGTGTGTTTTTTTTTTGGTAGGACCAAGGGGGGTTGTCCATTTGTTTATCTGTTTTCTATTGTCTAAGCAACTGGTTGAGCAATCTAGTGTGGATAGGCTAATTAGCATGTCAATGGATATCCTTGAAGAGTTTCTTGGGAAAAATGCTTGTATTCAATTCAACAGTATAGGAAAGGATGCTTTAACACACCAATTCAATGATCTATTGAAACAATGCAATACTCATAATGATGCCATAAAGTATAAAAAATCTTCAAAAAAGGGCAAGAAAAAGAGAATAGCCAATTCTGTATGCATGTTGCTGAGAATGAAAGAAATTGCGGAACAAAAAGAATTAGAATGGTTTGCTGATAGAGAAAAAGTGATGGAACAGGTAAGTTATATAGCAATGAGGATTGAAAAGGCTGATGCGGATGCTTGTAGTCGGATTAAACAATTAGTGACTGAGAAATGTGTATTGCAACAGAGATTAGATGAATTAGAACGTGTAAATTAAGAGAAAGTTGCATTGCCTCTTTGAATCAAAGGGAGGCTGAGAATTTGCAGGTTATCACAAGGCTTAAGGCACAAGCAGCCATAATGGAGTTATCCTCCAAGTGTGCAATAGTGGAGGTACCCTCCACACATGCTCAGTGTATAGAAAAGCTAGAAGTGAAATATGAAGAAAACCCGTATGCTATTATCACTGCAAATGATAGTACTGTGATGGGAATCGATGTGGAAGAAGCAAATAAAGGTGGGATAACTGCACTTGAAATTGACTCAGGAGTTGACACTTCGGATGACTCCTCAAACAACGAAAGTGTAAAGTCTGTGCATTCCAATCGCAGTAATATTATCCAGCAATGTGGGTTTCCAGTGCCATATGCTAAAAAAATGGCCTATGCAGGGAAACCAGAACTAAAATGTTTTTTGTGTAAAAGGGGGGGTCACATTTCAAAATATTGTCGGGCGGCGAATAATGATATCAAAAGGAAATTATACCCGAAAACGACCCCAAGGCATCATGTGTGTTATTCAGCCAGGTGGGGTAGCCATCCACAGCACGGAACCCATAGTAATCAAACCCATTTCCCGTGTAAAACGCAAATGCGGGGTCTAGAAACTAAAAAGCAATATGTAGGACAGTTGCTTAGAGTCAAAATGGAGATAGACGCATGGTTACTCAAATATAGCACTGGGGGAAACAATGTTAGCAGAACTTAGTGAGCTGCAAGCATGGTAAGAATATTCTGGTCAATGTTTCCCGGCTATGAAAAAGGTTTGATGCAAGTTTCAAGTTCAGAATATGATAGAGGACCTGGATATAGATATACATTTTTTTTGTTTTGTACTTTTAGGGATAAACCCCTGAATTGGTATTGTGGTTTTTCTTTTGTGTGGTTAAAAGATGTTTCTGTTATGAGTTTTTTTTTATCTTGTGTTTCTTTACTCTTCTCTTATTGTCAGTCTTTGTAAACTTTTCCTGAGTAATATCCAATACTGCTGATTAACATAAGAATTGTGTGTAATCACTTGTGTGTTCCTTTTTCCAGAGACCAGGAAGAAGTTAAACTGGTTCGTATACGGACATTTGCATTTGTTTGCAGGTCTCTCAAAGTGAGAACAGTGGGAAAAATATAACAGAACAGGGGTTAGGTTATTGTCAATGCATAATCGATTATCACATGGTACCATGAGCTCATTAGTTAGTAATTGTTTGCAAACAATGAAAAATAATAGTACTAAAAAGAGTTACAAATGAAGCTAAAATGTTGTGATGATACATATGCTTTGTTGTGTTTTTCGTTTTCCCCATTAACTAATTGTATTTCAGATTGGAATAAGCACTCTTTGCAGGAGAAAAGTCCATGGATGTTACATAGTTACATAGTTAGTCAGGTTGAAAAAAGACACAAGTCCATCCAGTTCAACCAAAAAAAATAAAATAAAAATAAATAAAATAAAATATACTATACATACATATACACATATACACATATACATATACATATATATATATATACACACATACATATACCAGCCCATATACCCAATTCTATACCCACAGTTGATCCAGAGGAAGGCAAAAAACCCCAGCAGAGCATGATCCAATTTGCTAAAGCAGGGGAAAAAATTCCTTCCTGATCCCCCGAGAGGCAATCGGATTTTCCCCGGATCAACTTTACCTATAAATTTTAGTACCCAGTTATATTACGTACACTTAGGAAATAATCCAGGCCTTTCTTAAAGCAATCCACTGAGCTGGCCATAACCACCTCTGCAGGGAGTCTATTCCACATTTTCACAGCTCTTACTGTGAAGAAACCTTTCCGTATTTGGAGATGAAATCTCTTCTCCTCTAGACGTAAAGAGTGCCCCCTTGTCCTCTTTGTTGACTTTAAAGTGAATAACTCGACACCAAGTTCCCTATATGGACCCCTTATATATTTGTACATGTTGATTAAATCCCCCCTTAATCTCCTCTTATCAAGAGTGAATAAATTCAGTTCCTCTAATCTTTCCTCATAGCTGAGTTGCTCCATGCCTCTTATCAGTTTGGTTGCCCTTCTCTGCACTTTCTCCAGTTCCCCGATATCCTTTTTGAGAACTGGTGCCCAAAACTGAACGGCATATTCCAGATGAGGTCTTACTAATGATTTGAACAGGGGCAAAATGATATCTCTCTCTCTGGAGTACATACCTCTCTTATGTTGTCAACTAAAAGTTGAGTGTTTGTCATTGTTGTATGATGGTTGTCTTGTCGTATGATGGTTGTCTTGTCATGTTATTTGTGTGATCATGGCCAGATTTTTAAGTTTTTTACATTTTTTTTTTAGTTAATTTTGTTTTTTTTTCTCAAATTTTTTGTTTTTGTTATTGGTTTAGTCCTCTATTTTAGTTATATTTTTATTCAGGTGGAAAAGTAGTAGGTCTAATCCACCTGAAAGGGGGGGAATTGACAATGCCCTCAGTTAGAACCAGTCACCTGAAAAGGGGTAGTGCATACATCGTAAAGATACAGATAGATGCATTGTTTTTTTTAGTTTGTAAAATTTGAAGTTTTTGAGAAGCAACACTGACGTTCAGTTTTAAACATTTTTTGATCATGCCATGGGGATCCATTTTACAGTGGGTTCAGCCTAAAGAGGTCATGGTTGTTTGGATAGTTTGGTCAGAGTTGCAGAAGCCAGGAATACTGAGATCCTGGGCTCCAAGGAGGGAACTATAAGTAAACATGGTAAGCGAGCAGATATTGTGGATAAGAAGTTGATACTGCTCTTGTTTTTCACTTCCAGAATCCAAGTGGGGCGAGAATTGGAGAGGCTTCTGGAACATGGATGACAGATGATCATCTGGTTGGCAGTTTGTCTGTGCCACACCACGCCGCAAATTTGTTCTGATAAACATCAGGAGAGGAAAAAAGGAAAAACTTGAAAGATTCAGATTATACTTGTTTTTTTTTTTCTTATGGACAATTTGGTGCTAATGCTGAATCTGAAAGACTGTGCCTAGCAAGAGAACTTGTGAAATTTTTGCTGAAGTCTCTCCTGATGAATGCAAACATGGTATTTATACATGTGCAATGGGTTGGAGGTTGGGAAAGAATTATGACACATCCAATCTGTCAAAGCATGAAAATGTAAAATATGTGTTTTTTGTTGGAATGAGGAATTGAAAGAAGAAAGGTTTTAATGTATGACATGTATTGATGTAACAGAGTTAATATGGTGCAGGTACCCAGGGGGCAGGCCGGCACTTATGCATAATAAGGTAGCTGTTGGCCAGACTAAAGGGTGCCAGGTGATACATCAATGGGGTGAAAACTTCCTCGTAGGGGTAGTGTCGCAATCCTAGCGGTCCTAGAGAGACTGGACATGCGGGACACCAGAACTAGACATGGGGAAGATACGCCTGGTTGATGTCTCACCTGAGAAGTTGAAACCCTGCACAGATAATGCCAGTGAATACACACAGGAGCATGCTCCGTTAAAATAAAGGGAACAAACGCTGGCTACCAGGGTACCGTAGGACTTCACCACAGGGTGCTGCAACATCTCATGGTGGTTGACAAAAACCTATCACCCTATATGTGCTGAGTATACACTGAATCAGGTGCGGTTATTGTACCAGTGACTTACTCCCAGAGATGAGAATGAGGTCCATGCAGGATGCTTATTGCTGAGGAGTTGTCAGGCTAGGTGCAGATAACAAGTAACAGTTCAGGTGTGCTGATTATACAAAGAGTTCAAAGCACATACCATGAGCAGGTCTAAGCAGAGCAGGTCAGCTGGGACTTGTAGTACACCGCTGCAGACGAAGGTAGGTGATTGCTGGACCTTGTAGTTCACTGCTGTAGATGAGGGTAGATGAGTGCTGGACCTTGTAGTTCACTGTTGTAGATGAGGATAGATGATGGCTGGACCTTGTGGTTCACTGCTGCAGATGTGGGTACTAGTAGAATCAGGCAAAGCGTAGTCTAGGCAAGCTGGGTCATACACAGGTAGATCAGAATCCAAACGGTACAGAATCAGAAGCAAGCAAGGAAGGTCAAACAAGCCGGGTCAAACAAGAAAGTCACAGAGCAAATATCAGCTGGATCAAACACAAGTGAACTCTAACACGAGCGCTGACTGAATGCTGATACAGGTGATTTAAACGTGAGCTGGCCAATCACTGTTGTTTCCCAGACACAAGCTGTGTCAGGTGAGTTGTGCTGGGTCCTAAAGGGATTCTAGTACTGACAGTACCCCCCCTTTCTCGAGGGGTTGCTCCTGCACCCCCAGGCTTACTTGGATAACGGAGATGGAACTTCTTCTTAAGTCGATCAGCATGAAGATCACGAGCTGGTACCCAAGATCGATCCTCTGGGCCGAACCCTTTCCAATGAACAAGATATTGTAAGGAATTGCGCACTTGTCTGGAATCAAGAATAAATGCCACTTCATATTCTTGACTGTCCAACACATCCACAGGTTCTGGTTCATTTACTAGGAGGCTGGAATGAACAGGTTTCAACAATGAAACATGAAAGACATTTGGAATGCGCATGGATGGGGGCAGTTTTAATCTGTAGGACACAGGATTAACAATCTCCGAGATTTCATAAGGCCCGATGAATTTTGGGCCAAGCTTTTTAGATGGAACATGCAGGGACAGATTCCGAGATGATAACCACACTTTGTCACCAACTTTATATTCTGGTGCCTTTGAGCGCTTCTTGTCAGCAGTTTTCTTAAAAGCCTGCACAGAGCGGGAAATAGCATGATTTACATCGGACCAGATTTTGGAGAAATGTTCAATCGTGGTGTTGGCATCTGGAACATAAGAGGGCGGAAGATCAAAGGAGCACACACGAGGATGCAACCCGTAAACACAAAAGAAAGGAGAGGTCCCTGTAGATGTGCTGGCACAATTATTAAAGGCAAACTCTGCCCATGAAAGGATGTTGACCCACTCCACCTCATCTTTGGCCATCAGACAACGTACCATCTTCTCTAGAGTCTGATTAGTCCTTTCTGTTTGGCCATTAGTCTCAGGATGATATGCTGAAGAATATGATAATTTAATCCCCAGCTGAGAGCAAAGGGCCTTCCAAAACTGAGCTATAAACTGAGAGCCACGGTCAGAGACAATGTTAACTGGTGCCCCATGGAGCCTGAAAATGTGCTTAATGAATAAAGATGCCAGTTCTTTAGCAGATGGAAGCTTCGGAAGCGGAACAAAGTGGGCCATTTTACTGAACCTGTCTACCACCACCCAGATCGTGGAACATCCCTGGGACAGAGGCAAGTCTGTGATAAAGTCCATAGATAAATGGGTCCAGGGACAGGTAGGTATTGGTAGAGGACGAAGGAGACCGGGGGGCTTAGAGGTACTGCTCTTGCTTCTGGCGCAAACTTCACAGGCCTGGACGAAGGCTAACACATCCTGCCTAAGCGATGGCCACCAGAGGTTGCGAGAGACAATCTCAAAAGTTTGTCTAAACCCTGGATGTGCTGCAGGTTTTGATGCATGTACTTGTTGCAATACCTGCAAACGAAGAGCCAGGGGCACAAAGAGCATACCAGGGGGAGTGGAGGGAGGGGCTTCAGCCTGTGCTGGTAACAAGGCCTCAGAGATGTCAGTCTGGGTAAAAGCCAAAATCCTATCCTCAGAGATAATGGGTTGAGGAGGAAGCGGAGGAGGAGACTCTGATAAAAAACTGCGAGACAAGGCATCGGCCTTAATGTTTTTTGGACCTGGTAAATAAGAAATTGTAAAGTCAAATCTGGAGAAGAACAATGACCACCTGGCTTGACGCGAGTTCAGTCTTTTAGCAGAACGGATATATTCAAGGTTTTTGTGGTCAGTCAGAACTATGAATGGATAGCGAGCTCCCTCCAGCCAATGTCTCCATTCCTCTAAAGCTAGCTTTATGGCTAAAAGTTCTCTGTTGCCTATATCGTAATTGCGTTCTGCTGGGGAATATTTACGGGACAAGAAGGCACAAGGGTGGATGGCAGCACTTACAGGATCTTTTTGTGACAAAAGCGCCCCCACTCCTACTTCAGATGCATCTACCTCTACAATAAAAGGTAGCTCAGGAACAGGATGGCGTAGAATTGGTGCAGAGGTAAAGGCTTTCTTTAACTGGGTGAAGGCTGCCTGGGCTTCAGTAGTCCATTTAAATGTACTAGGAGTCTTCCTGGTGAGAGAGGTGATGGGATGTGCAATGGTGGCAAAGTTCTTAATGAATTTTCGATAGAAATTTGCAAAGCCCAGGAAGCGTTGAACTGCCTTCAGGTCTGAAGGTGGTGCCCAGTCTAGAATGGCTTGAACCTTGGCTGGGTCCATGGTGAGGCCTGTGTCAGAAATTAGATAACCCAGGAAAGGTACTTGTTTAACATGGAAAAGACATTTTTCAGGCTTTACAAAAAGGGAGTGAGTCTTTAGTCGGGCTAATACCGAGCAGACATGCTTCTGATGTGTTTCAAGATTGGGAGAGTAAATCAAAATATCGTCTAAATAAACAAGCATGAAGCGACCCATCATGTCACGGAAAATGTCATTCATGAAGTTCTGAAAGACGGCTGGTGCATTCCTGAGGCCGAAAGGCATGACAAGACATTCATAATGACCATCCTTGGTGTTAAAGGCCGTCTTCCATTCATCGCCTGCACGGATTCGCACCAGATTATAGGCTCCCCTTAAATCCAGTTTGGAGAAGATTTTGGCTCCCTGGATTTGAGAGAACAACTCTGTGATGAGAGGGAGAGGATACCGATTGGGAATGGTTATTTTATTTAGGCCTCTGTAATCAACACAAAGTCGCAGTCCTCCATCCTTCTTCGGGACAAAGAAGCATCCTGCTCCTGCGGGAGAAGTGGAGGGACGGATGAAACCCTTAGCTAGGTTTTCCTGGATGTATTCTTGCAAAGCAAGATTCTCTGGTTCAGACAGTGGAAAGACTCTCCCTCGAGGAGGTGTAGTGTCAGGCAAGAGGTCAATGGGACAATCATAACTGCGATGAGGAGGTAAAGTGTCAGCAATTCCTTTAGAAAACACATCCCGAAAGTCCTTATAACAAAGTGGAATCTGTTCTATTCCCACTTGACAGGTATCAAGTCGAACAGGGTGCTGGATGCAGCTCTTTTTACACTGATTGGACCAAGCCAGAATATCTCTTGTTGGCCAGTCAATTACAGGATTGTGCTTCTGAAGCCAAGGAAGGCCTAGGATCAAAGGAGTGGATGGAGAGTCAATGACAAGACAAGAAATCTTCTCCCAATGCAAAGCCCCTAATTGTAACTGGAAAGGGTTGGTGGATTGGAGCACTAGGTATTGTGAGAGAGGCCGATTATCCACAGAGATCAGGCGGACTGGACAATCTAGAGCATGAGTTTCCAGGGACAAAGAGGTGATCAGAGTTTTATCAATAAAATTCTCAGCTGCTCCAGAATCCACCAAGGCCAGCAGTTCATGAGCCCCTGTCCCAAAGTGAATGACAACGGGTAAAAGTATACGATTGTCCCCCTGGGGAGATGAGAGTAGACCTAAGGTGACCTCCCCGCAATCACCTAGGTCCTGGCGTTTCCCGGACGTGTAGGGCACGAACGGAGCATATGACCCTTGAGGCCACAGTATAAGCAGAGTCCCATATTACGCCTGCGTTTGTGTTCCTGGGCCGATAACCGGGTGGAGCCTAACTGCATAGGTTCTTCCTCACATTTGGCACTGGAGATGGAATAATCAGGTGGTAAGGAAGGTATACATTTTGCCACAGCCATCGTTTGTTCTCGCCTCCTCTCTCGCTGGCGGCGGTCAATTCTAATAGCTAGACACATAGCCTCCTCCAGTGAGGCTGGATAGGAGAAGTTGACCAGAGCGTCTTTAATCGCATCTGAAAGGCCAATTCTAAACTGGCTGCGGAGAGCTGCATCATTCCAGCCAGATTCCGGGGCCCACCTGCGAAACTCTGAGCAATACATTTCAGCTGTGGTAGTTCCTTGTTTTAAGTTACGCAGGGTCGATTCTGCAGTAGCAGCACGATCTGGATCATCATATAGCAACCCAAGGGCTTCAAAGAAGGCATCTACTGTTAGTAAGGCTGGATGGTTAGGTTCCAGGTTAAAGGCCCAAGCCTGGGGGTCACCCTGTAGTAGAGAGATAATGATTTGAACCCTCTGAGTTTCAGGGCCAGACGAGGATGGCCTCAACTTGAAATATAATTTGCAGCTGTTTTTAAAGTTGCAAAACGCTTTACGGTCACCAGAAAACCGGTCGGGCAAAGGAATTTTTGGTTCAGATGGAGTTTTAGTAATGGTGGTAGTAGAAGGAGATTGCACCTTGGTGAGCTCTGTGGCCATTTCCTGAACTTGATGCGATAAACGGCAAAGTTCTTGTGTAAACAACTGAGCCTGTTCAGGATTCATGATAGGTTTCCCTTTATGTATTGGCTCGTGTTAATGTCAGGCTAGGTGCAGATAACAAGTAACAGTTCAGGTGTGCTGATTATACAAAGAGTTCAAAGCACATACCATGAGCAGGTCTAAGCAGAGCAGGTCAGCTGGGACTTGTAGTACACCGCTGCAGACGAAGGTAGGTGATTGCTGGACCTTGTAGTTCACTGCTGTAGATGAGGGTAGATGAGTGCTGGACCTTGTAGTTCACTGTTGTAGATGAGGATAGATGATGGCTGGACCTTGTGGTTCACTGCTGCAGATGTGGGTACTAGTAGAATCAGGCAAAGCGTAGTCTAGGCAAGCTGGGTCATACACAGGTAGATCAGAATCCAAACGGTACAGAATCAGAAGCAAGCAAGGAAGGTCAAACAAGCCGGGTCAAACAAGAAAGTCACAGAGCAAATATCAGCTGGATCAAACACAAGTGAACTCTAACACGAGCGCTGACTGAATGCTGATCCAGGTGATTTAAACGTGAGCTGGCCAATCACTGTTGTTTCCCAGACACAAGCTGTGTCAGGTGAGTTGTGCTGGGTCCTAAAGGGATTCTAGTACTGACAGGAGTAACCCGAAAGAGGAGGGATGTATTCAGCACTATATTGGGGGGGGGAACCATAGCTGGGATGGGTGGTGTTAATGGAGTGGACATCAGCCTCCTGAGGAACAAACTCACAGCCATAGCTTCAGAGAAGGAGCGTGACTTTGTTACCACGGGAGATATGTGGCATCCTTGATAACATTCAATGAAGTCACAGAAACACTCAGGTTAGAATGGCTTCGGATTTTGTCAACCATGTTGAGAGGTTGGTAGAGAGGACAGAAACCTGTCATTGGCTCTGGCGCGCACTCTGTGGCAGGTGGAAATATCAGCCAACATCAAGCTGATTGTACCGTCTCTGTATGAGGGGCAGTGGCCTGATGAGTTAGCATCACCGCTCAGTAAGATTTTGCCAAAATACGTTGCTTACACTAATCCAAAGTAGTGGTCGAATGCCTGTATGGGTGGTGCTAAGTTGGATTGTGAAAGGTGTTATGCTGTATGTTCTCATATACAGAAGTGCAGACTTGGTCTGTATATTTGGTGGCATCAATGGGCTTACTGACTGGGGATTCTATCTTGTTGCATTTGAGGCTATATCACACATGTGATCAGAGAAGATGAACGCTGGAGGCAGGTTGATATTTCCCTTTGTCGGAAGCATGACCATGATGTCCTTTGTAGGCCAGGTCAATACATGGGGATGAACGAATAATGTTGGGAAGTTATTTCTCTCTGTATTCTGGATGGAGAGGTCATTGCTGGGAAGAAGACACCCAGGTATTATTTAGGACATAGGCGAGTTTGTTTCTTTGTCCTAAAGAATACCGGTGTAGTGTTAGTCATGGAACTAGAGGGTTCCTTGAACCTAACCGTAGGTAGAGGTACATGGTATACAATGGGCATGATCTCTGAAATCCAGGCACAGGGGTGGAATTGTGTGGGTTTGGTAATTGTTGTAAACTTATATGTGTAGTTAAGCGATATTTATCTATGCAAGTTGAGGGACGATTTGACGGTGAGCTCTCTGTGTACAAATTGGAGACGTTGCTGCCAAGTCAGAGCCCTGCAACGCCGCTGCGAGCAAGCCTGCCTAATCTCGACCCGTATTTACAGTAAAAGGTTATAGGAGGTTGGGAGCAGGGTGCGTAATACATATATATGTATATATATTATGGTAATAAGTTGATTTATGTTTGTGGTAGAGTGTGACCTATGGATATTGTAGGCTAGTAATATGGGCAAGAAAGGCCCTCCTCAAGACTCTGGGTCTGAAAGCTGGGTGATATGTTGCTCTGAATGGGTGCTGGTGAATGGTGAATGAATGGGCATCCCTTGCCTGTACTGCCGTCCTGAAGATACCCAAGATGCAGAATGGTGACATGGAAGCTGTCGCTGAAGAATGGTGGAGATGTGTCACTCAGTGGCAAAGCGGCACGTGTTGGGAAACATCACATGGTAAACAATTATGGACTGCTCCATAGGACCTGTTTCTGCACACGTTGAAAACACAGCGTGGTAAGACAATTGTGTACTGTTCCATGAGAGATGTCTCTGGAGCGCTCGTTGAAAACAACCACGCGTTACACAAGCTAAGGACTGTGCCACAGGTACCGGTTTGGAAGTACATGTTGGGGAACCACACACGTTAAGACAGTTATGGAATGTTCAAAAGGAGCCGTCTCTGAAGAAGGGTGGTATGCGCCTTTTAGGCGCAAAGCGGTATATGTTGGAAGTGAACAAGAAGTACCGTTATATATCTAAAGTTCTACACATCTGTTGGTACAACTGAACTCAGCCATATTGATGTTTGCAGTCCCACGTTTAGAATGTGTAGAGGAATGTGGCAGAATCTGCATAGCAAAGGAGTTATCTTAAGCCCACCTGGTGCACACAAAGCTTCAAAGAGATTGATGACGAAGACGGCCCAGGGCACATCAATTACAATACTGGCCACAGAAGCCAAGTATGGCAGGGCAGTCAGTAATATTAGGAGGGCTGTCATGTGAACACTGATTGGTCCAAACCAAATGGGACTGGCAGTAGGGTGTGGTATGGCTGAGGTATGTTTAACAAAAAGGGTTGCAACCATGAGTTGGGTCTCTTCCCTATTCCATCAGGAGGGCGAGTCACAAGGGTCGATAAGTATGGCTTATATTGTACTTTGATTGTATGCTATGTATTACTGTAATTTATATTGATATTTGATGCACGTTTTCTTATTTCCTTGGGAAATAAATGACATTTAATTGATCTTAGACCGTGTATTGATTTCATAGCCAATGGTGGTAGCATTGTGATATTAACGATAGCATGTGCTTGGCGTATTTGAGGCTTAGCTGAACTATAGGGACTAGACAAAGGAATATATAACTGATAATAGTAGTACTAGACTTAATTGATCGGTTTACTTCATATATACAGTCACTCTCCTAAATATATATAAAAGTATTTATATGGTCTCATATAGTGCTGCCCACATGCTTTAAATTATATATTTTGTATAATAATATATTAATGATATAATGTTTCAATATTATTTCGAGATGCTACAGTCAATTTTATTTATTCTCATTTCATTCAGTTATTTGCCTGGTAATATATCTATACAAGTCCCTTGTCCAATAGTAACACAGGTCAGCCCCTCCTTCTGTGTATATATGCATCACTTCCTGTCTAGAATACTAGAACTGAGGAAACAACTGAAGTTGTGAAACACGTCTTCTGATTGGCCCACGCGTCACTTCCGGATCCCAGAGCTTGCGTTCCACGCTGGAACGCACTTCCGGTTCCGGCCATCCGACCATCCGGACGCTTAACAAAGCTGGAAACCGATGAAAACTATTAGAAATACAGAGGTGCTGCTCCAAATCAGCTTTTGGAACACAGAGGCAAGCCTATTGTCGTCCCCCCTGTCTGCTTTTATACTCCATCAGCTCTGCAAACCCCGTGGACCGGATTGAGACATGGATACATCCCTATCTAATTTACATGCCTAAATCACTCTGACCTTTGTGAGTAGCCATTTGGCCGTATGTTTTTTATTTTAATAAATACTTTATCGTTTATACTGCACTTAGTCTGGCGCACCTTCTCCCTGTTTTTTGTGTTTTCAAATATAGGGAGACCATAGACGGCCTGAAGCTTGAATGCAGGGACCTCTGGCGGCTGCTGGGCGGTCTCTGCGAGCGTGGAAAGGGTGAGCGAAGTTTTTTGGCAGAGGTGAAGAAAGAACTTCTAAAGACCAGCCAGGAAGGAAACCAGGCGGTGAGACGAGGAAATGCCCCCCTGAAGTCCCCCCTGAAACTCTCACCTGATGTAGCAGTACAACAGACCCCAGTGGAAGCAACGTTTTTCGGAGACGACCAATCCATGGCCGGTCAGGAATGTATGACCCCCGGAGCTGTCAGTGCGGAGGGTCCCCGGATTCCTGTGTTAACACCTGCCATGCCTATGGCCGCAGTCCAGGAGGATCCGGGTAGGGTACCCGATGAAGCACGTAAAAGCTCCGGTGGAATCGCAAGTCACAAGAAACTGATGGTGGTCCTCACCAGAGAGCCGTCGGAGGGGCCAGTGAAGGCCAATGGTCAGAAGTCCCCAGTGGACGGTGCAGTCCGACCCCCCCCCGGGGCCCCATCGGTGACCCAGACGACTCCCGCCAGACCCATAGCGGTGCGAGGAAAACCGGCCATAATGGCGACCCCCGCCGCGGCCGCATGGAGAGAGGGGGAGGTGCTGATGGGAACGGACACATGTGCGGTCTCGGATAGACAATGTGGACAAGCATCTTCTGCTGACACTGGGAGGAGTGGTGGGATGGGGGCGGATGCATCACTTCCTGTTCCGGGTGACGAGACAGGAAGTGACCTCATCGACTTCCGGGAACCGGAAGTGATGTCAGCGGTGACCCCGGAAGTCCCGGGAGGGCCTAAAACGGAAGTGGGGACACCGGAATTTCAGCTAGGGGGGCCGTTGGTGTCGCTCGTTGGGGGAGAGGAGGCGGTGGTGTTGGAGACCTCCCTGGAGATAACAGCTGGGGTGAGTCCCCGATGGGGGATTTGAGGAGCGAGTGCTCGGCCCTGGATTTCATACAGGGTTTGGAGGGGTCCTGAAGAAATGGAGGTGGCTCCCCCCCAGGATCATATAGCTGTAGGGGGTACTGCTCCCTCCCCGCGGTAAGGAGTGAGATGCCGGTTGGTGGGGATGCGGTGGGTAGAGGTACTGAGCCAGGGAGTCCGGTCTGTCAGGGGTCTGGCCCTTCCCCCCACAGACCCAGTTTTCATCTTGGGCACACAGGAGGAGGCAAACCTCTTAGGTGCCCTGAAGGCTGGGCGCTCGTTTGCACAGGTGGTAGGTTCCTCTGTCCCCCTGGGTCCCCTGTACGGCCAGTTTGGCGCCCAGAATTTCCGGGCTCCCCCTGGGGATCAGCCCCAGGGTGCGTAGGCCTGGACGAGGGGTACGGGGGGCCCTGAGAGGCGCAGACGGAATGTGGTGCAGCTCAGGTGGGAAGGGACGTCTGCATGTCCCAGCAGGGGTCAGGTCATCGACTATCTGCTGGGGCTGCGCTTTAAAGTTTCGGACTTATTTGCAGTCATACACCCCACAAACTCAAAGGAGTTTGATGTAAGTTTCGTCTCCTTGGTCTCCATGGAGCTTTTCCTGACACTGTACGAGCTCGTCAGGAAGTCAGATCCGTGGAAAAGTTTCCGGGTGATACCTCTTTCGAGGCAGGAGGAGGTAAAGAATGTGACTGTACTGGTCAGGAATGAGTCCCTCCCACCTGAGGACATTGCGACCTGGCTGGCGCGGTACGGGCAGCTCCAGACAGGGCTGAGGAAAAGTTTGGATGAGCGCGGGGTCTGGATAGGTGCATGGTTGGTCAGGATCCGGCTCAAGCGCCACAATAATACCGTGGCGCATGTACCTGGCAGCGCCTTTATAGGTAGAGACCGGATCCTGGTCTTCTACCCTGGACAGCCCCATCGCTGTTTCAAATGCGGCAGTCCCGCGCACCTCAGTGCGGACTGCACAATGCCCCGCTGTGTGAGGTGCAATGGTTTCGGCCATTCACCTAAGGGTTGCAGGCTTATTGTCTGCAACCTCTGTGGGGAAATGGGACACCCCTTTAGTCGGTGCCCCAAGGCGTTCAGGGGGGGCCAGGCTGAGGGGGGTGCCCCAGGCCCGGAGGGTGAGGGGGTCCCTAGACGAAGTGGGGATCCCAACCCCTCAGGGTCACAGAGGGAGGGTTCCCCCCTCCCTCAAAGGGTCAGACACCCAGGCGCGGATCAAGGACAGGAACTGGCGTAGTGAGGGAGCCGGCGAGTTCTCCGGCCCCGTCTGACCCTGTGTCAGACCCCCCTCCCAGCTTCCCCTTCTTCTCCTTTGCCCCCTCCCCCCCTCCCTTCAGTAATTAAATCTGCGGGTAAACCACATCCACCCCTGGATCAGGCGGCTATACTAATGCCCCCTCCGGCCTCTTCGGTGGTCGTGAGTGGTCGGCAGGCTGGTGCAGGAGGGGTGACCCCGATGGACATCTCAGGGGCCGGTAAGGGGGTTAATAAGAGGATTAAGGAGATCTCCAGTGGGAGGTCCGGTGAAGAGAGTGGGAGGGAACCTCCCAAAGTGGAATGGGAGAAGAAAACCAAAAAGAAGAGGAAGAGGAAGGTTTCGGGGAAGGAGGGTGGTGAGGACCCCCAGCCCAGTACGAGTTCAGGGGCAGGGAGGGGCTCCTCACTGGCCCTATGGAACAGATACGGGATCCTTTCCTCCTCGGACTCCGAGGAGGATTGATTCTTTTAGAAATGTAAAATAGAGAGGAACATAAAATTCAATCCCTAAGGATGGCGGTACCCGCTCCAATACGCCTTGCGACCATTAATGTCGCAAGTGTGCGTTCTGCGGCGGCTAGATTTTCAGCCTTTGATTTTCTCGGCCGGGTTGAAGCCGACATTTTGTTTTTGCAAGAGACCTGGCTGGCATCTGTGGCAGAGATGCACCTAGCGAAGAGGGAGTGGAGACATGGGCCCTCCCTCTGGTCTCTTGCGGCTGAGCCCTGCAGTGGTGTTGCGGTCCTTTTTAAGACTGGTTCGGTGGCTTGTCAACGAGTGATTGAATTGGAAATCGGTAGGTGTTTGATTGTGGACGCAGTCGTGAGAGGGGAATCCCTCCGCCTTATCAATTTTTATGGACCTCAGTCCCAGAGGGGGAGGAAGGACCTTCTCACGCTGCTGAAACCATACCTGTTTACATCCCAGCAGGTGGTCTTTGGTGGTGACTTTAACATGGTCACCAGGTCAAAGGACCGGGCAGGCACCTCAGGCCCTCTGGGATATGATAGTATCTTTTTGAATAGAATAGTGAGGGAAGCTGGGTTGGTGGATGTGCACGTTCGCCACTTCCCCAACCTCACTGGTTTCACATATTCCAGAGGTAGTTGTAGGAGTAGGTTAGATAGGTTTTTTTTGAAGGGGGACTCGTCCTTTGCAGCTCCTGCGCTGCATGCGGTTGAGTTCTCTGACCACCGTATGGTGTCGGTCACTCTGAATGTGGCGGACACCCCTCAGAAAGGAAGGGGCCTGTGGCGACTAAACGGGTCACTACTTGAGGACCCTGAAATCAGATCGGCCTATGAGGACTTCTTTTTAGAACAAGCCTCGCTCCTTGAGAGCGGCTGCTCCCGCCAGGAATGGTGGAAAGTGGTGAAGAAGAGGTCGGAGGGCTTCTTCCGGGGAGTCTCGGGCCGTCGGGCAGCATCCCGGTATCAGGCCTACCAGAAGTTACGCAGGCCGCTAGATCGCTTGGTTTCTGATGGTGGCCCTCAGGACCAGATCTCGGATCTGAAGCTCCAGATGAAGGAGTGTCAGTATGACCATCTCGCCTCCCTGGTGCTGGAGAGGGATTACGGGAAGTTCACCAACCCGGATCCCTACAAAAGCTGAGGGGACGCGGTGAGTGGGAAGGTCATACATGGACTGAGAGATCCCTCGGGTTCCCTGGTAAGGTCCAAGCCAGGCATCCTGGGGATCATCAGAGCCCATTTTTCAGACATCCTTCAGAAGAAGTCGTTGGATCTGAGGAGAGCCAAGGAATTTCTTGACGGGACTCCACTTGAGGTGGGGTCTGACCCCCTAGACTCCTTGGTGGAAGAGATCTCAGTGGCCGAAATTGAGCAGGCTATTGACTCGTTGTCTCTAAAGAAGTCGCCGGGGCCTGATGGGTTCACGGCAGAATTTTATAAAGCCTTTAAGAGCCTTTTGGCTCCTCGCCTGATGGAGGTGTTCAGTGAGTGTTTGGCATCTGGCCTGCTCCCTCCCTCGATGAGAAGGTCGGCCTTGATCCTTCTGTCCAAGGGGAAGGATCCGTCCGTGGTTGAGAATTGGCATCCTATCACCCTTCTCTCCACGGATAGAAAGATTCTGGCAAAGATTTTGTTTACGGGTATGTCTGCTGTTGCGGGCAAGCTGCTGTCTGCCTCCCAGCACTGCACAGTTCCCGGCCGTAGCACCTTTAGTGCAGTCCTTAACGTCCGGGAGGCTGTGGAGAGGTGCAGGGCAACGGGTGATGGGCGGTATCTGCTGGCATTAGATCAGGTGAAAGCTTTTGATCGGATAGACCACGAGTACCTCTGGCTTCTCCTGGGTAGATACGGCCTGCCTGATCGATTTATTGATTGGCTCAGGACTTTGTACAGAGGGGCCGAGAGCTTCCCTCTGGTCAATGGTTGGGTGGGTCCTACCTTTCTGGTGGACTCTGGTGTTAGGCAGGGCTGTCCGCTGGGTCCCCTGCTCTATGTCTTTGCAGTCGACCCCTTCGTAAGAAGGCTAGACTGTGGGCAGTTGAGGGGGGTCCTGATGGAGCCCGGCAGTGGCCCGGATAAGGCGGTGAAGGTGGTGGCCTACGCGGACGACGTCTCAGTGGTGGTGGCTAGCCGAGAGGAGGCCCATTTTGTGGAAACACAGATTGGAGGCTACTCCGAGGCGTCTGGTTCGTTGGTCAACTGGGACAAGAGTGAAGCTCTCTGGTTGGGAAGGGAGGGTGAGCAGTTCGCCCTCCCGGACGTTTTTCCCCCACCCCGACCAGAAGTTAGGATCTTAGGCATTTATTTCGGCCAGGGTGATTATCCCAAGCTAAATTGGGAGCGCAGGTTGGTAAGTGCCACCCAGAAAGTCAACGCCTGGAAAGGCTGGAAGCTGTCATTGAGGGAAAGGGTGAGCCTGGTTAAAACCTATTTGCTTCTATGTCAGCTACGCATGTCTGTTGCCAGAGTCACTCTATGCGCGGGTCTGCGGTCTGTTTTTTCTGCTTTTGTGGGGAAGCAGACTGAACCTGATAAAAAGGGAGGTCACGTATTGACGGAGAGGGGAGGGCGGTTTGGACATGATCAACCCCACGGTTTTCTTTACTGTGGTGTTCCTGAAGTTCAATCTGCAATCCATTTTTGTGGACGAGCCCTCTCTGTGGGAACGTTCGTGTAAGAATTGGTTCCTGGTGTTCCTGAGCAGGTGGGAGGGGGGCGGCCGCCCGGGTGACCTTCGGAGGTCCCATGGGTACCTCCCCGCCTATGTCCCAACCGCCCTGAAGGTACTAAGGTGGTGGAGGATAATGGCCTTAGAGGTAGGCTCCCTGGGCCAGTGAGAGCTGTACCAGAAGGTCATGGCCTCGGATGTTTTGAGACCACTGGCCTTAAGGGACTGTCCAGACAGGGTTCTCAGGGAGGGACTAGCCCTCCTGAATTCTAAGAGAATTCCTGCCAAGTTCTGGGATCTCGCATGGAGGGCGTTCCATGGACGACTCTATGTGAGATCGAACTTGAAGTACCGGAGCCCAGAGGACAGAGGCTGTCCTCGCCCTGAGTGTGGTGGGGTACTAGAGACCATGGACCACTTTTTGGTCGAGTGCCCTTTCAACTTGGGGGTTCTGGGGGAGGTTGGAGATGCCATTGGCTATCCCCGTCTCCGGGCCCTTGCCTATTCTGAGAGGGTGTACGGTGACTTCAGAGCCCGGAGGGGTTTTGTGTTATCATCACTGTTTTTAGTTAGTGTCATATGCCTTTACTACACTTGGCAGGCTCGGTGTTTAGTGTCCACTAGGGGCAAGTTCCTGCCCATGCATGAGGTGGCGGGTGATATCATTCGGGAATTGGGTAAGGTGAGGTTTCTTGAGGGGGAAAGAATGGGTAGGGAAAGGTGTGCTAGGTTGTGGAGAGGGTTCTCTTTCCGGCCACCTTGATGATCTCCCCCTTCTTTTCCTTATTTTTTTTTTTTCTTCCCAGATGATCATGGGATTAAGGATCGTCTGATATGGGCAGTTTGAATAGATCCTGTCTGTCCAAAAGCATTTATGCAAGTTGTTCTTTAGTTCTTTTTTGCTCAAGTATGAGTTTTTCTTAAGTTCTTGATTATGTAAATCAGTAGCAGTTTTATTTTAATAAAAATTTCCACCTATATAGCTAGCTATCTTGCTAGTTTTAAATAGAGCTTGCAGTCAGTTGTAGGAGATTGTGCGTGCTATCTGCGTGCTTTGAACCCAGTATACACCGCTATATCCACCTATATAGCTAACTATCTTGCTCTTTTTAAATAGAGCTTGCAGTCAGTTGTAGGAGATTGTGCGTGCTGTCTGCATTCACTGAACCCAGTATACACCGTTATATCCACCTACATAGCTCTTCTCTAATTGAGCCATCTGCCATCTGCAGGATTTAGTGGGTGTTGTGCGTGCCTCAAGCACAATATACACTACCCAATTGCTGGTTTTCCCAACTCCCTTCAGGCCAATACCATGTCTGGAAGGCCAGCAAGGAGAGGCAGACAGGCGCGAGCCGATAAAAGAGGGCAAGCATGCTCTGTGTCTAGAGACAACAGTGCTAGTCGTGGACGCGGTGCATCATCATCATCAGCACGTGGCCATGGGACATGCTTGTCCTTCTTTTCGGCAGCTGGACATGTTGAGCCGCAACATGCCAACGACTTGGTAGAGTGGATGACCAAGCCCTCTTCATCCTCCTCATCCTCTCTCACCCAGGCTCAGCGTACTAGCAAAGCAGCTGCCAGCGCATCGTCTTCCCTCCTCTCAATGTCATCATCAGTGATTCCTTCCCTAGACCCACCACGTCCTCCTGAGGAGTCTCCTGAACTCTTTGAGCACAGTGTTGGGTACATGCTCCAGGAGGATGCCCAGTGTTTTGTAGGCTCTGATGACGATACTCAGCTAGAGGAAGGCAGTAGCGTGAATGCAGAGAGAGGGGATGCTCAAGAAGGACAGCAATCTGACAGTCATGTTCCACAAGCTGCAGCATACTTCTAGCAGTACACCCACGTCCGATTATAGCAGGCAAATGTCCCTGCCCCAGCTGCTGGACCGGCGAAAGAAGTTCATTCCCAGCCATCCACATGCCCAGCGGTTGAATGCTAGCTTGGCTAAATTGCTAGCACTTCAACTGCTGCCTTTTCAGTTGGTAGACTCAGCCCCCTTCCGTGAGTTTGTACAATGTGCGGTTCCTCAGTGGCAGGTCCCCAAACGCCACTTTTTCTCACGGAAGGCGATTCCGGCTCTCTACCGGCATGTGGAAGGCAATGTCCTTGCCTCGCTGGACAGGGCAGACAGTGGTAAGGTGCATATTACCGCTGACTCATGGTCCAGCAGGCATGAACAGGGACAATACCTGTCTTTCACGGCCCATTGGGTCACTCTTCTGGCAGCTGGGAAGGATGCAGGACAAGGTGCAGTAGTGTTGGAGGTTGTTCCGCCACCACGCCTCCAAAATGCTACTATTGGTTATGACACACCTCTCTCCTCCACCCCCTCCTCTTCTTCTTCCTCCATGGCCTCTTCCAGTGCTCTGTCCTCAGAACCAGCGGTGCTCCGTAGGCGTTCCAGGGGCTACGCAAGTACACAGGCAAAACAATGCCATGCCGTGCTTGCGCTGGATTGTTTTTTGGGACAGGAGCCACACTGGGGCGGATGTTTTGTCAGCTCTGCAGGGGCAGGCCGAGAGGAGGTTGACGCCACGCCAGCTTAAGCCAGGAATGGTGGTTTGCGACAATGGCACCAACCTTCTCTCCGCCCTCTGACAGGGACAACTGACCCATGTGCCCTGTGTGGCTCACGTCCTTAACCTGGTGGTGCAGCGGTTCTTGAGCAGGTACCCCGGCTTACAGGATGTCCTGAAGCCGGCCAGGAAAGTCTGTGTGCATTTCCGCAGATCATTTAATGCCTGTGCTCTGCTGGCTGAGCTCCAAAAGGAGTTGAACCTGCCCAAGAACCGCCTTATATGTGACATGCCCACCAAGTGGAACTCAACGTTGGCCATGCTGCAGCGGCTGCACACGCAGCAGAGGGCCATCAATGAGTACCTGTGCGACTACGGCACCAGGACAGGGTCAGGGGAGCTCGTTTTTTTCTCACCACGCCAGTGGGCCATGATCAGCGATGCATGCACTGTCCTGTCACCGTTTGAGAAGGCCACAAGGATGGCGAGCAGTGACAGTGCATGCATCAGTGACACTGTACCTCTTGTCCACCTCTTGGAGCATACGCTGCATGGAATAATGGACAGGGCACTTGAGGCAGAACAGAGGCAGGAAGAGGAGGACTTCCTTGCCTCTCAAGGTCCCCTTTATCCAGACAGTGTTCCTGCTGTGCCACCCATCACACAGGAAGAGGATGAGGAGGAGGAGGAGGAGGATGATTGTGTCAGCATGGAGGTGGAGGCTGGCACTCAGCATCAGCAGCAGCAGCAGTCTTGTAGGGATGATTTACAGTCCCAAGAAACACGTGGACTTGTACGTGGCTGGGAGGAGGTAGCTGCGGATCATGTTGTCCTTAGTAGGGATGAGCCGAACACCCCCCGGTTCGGTTCGCACCAGAACTTTCGAACGGACCCCACGTTCGTTACGAACGTTAGAACCCCATTGAAGTCTATGGGACTCGAACGTTTGAAATGGAAAGTGCTCATTTTAACGGCTAATATGCAAGATACTGTCCTAAAAAGGGTTTGGGGACCTGGCTCCTGCCCCAGGGGACATGGGTCGATGCCTAAAATGTTTTTAAAAATGGCCGTTTTTGCGGGAGCACTGATTTTAATGACGATTAAAGTGAAAGAAAAAAAGTGAAATATTCCTTTAAATATGGTGCCTGGGGGGTGTCTGTAGTATGCCTGTGAAGTGCCATGTGTTTCCCGTGTTTAGAACAGTCCCTGCACAAAATGACATTAAACGGAAATAACACCATTTAAAACTGCTTGCGGTTTTAATCTTATATCTGGTTCCTGCAATATGGTTGAAAATCATTCAGAAAAATGGCATGGGTAGCCCTCCCTGCCCATTACCAGCCTATTTGGGTCTTGTACACATATTAAGGGGAACCCCGTACCCATATTAAAAAAAGGAAATGCGTGTGGCCCCCAGGCCCTATATACTCAGAACAGCAGTATACAGGCGGTGCAAACAAGACAGGGACTGTGTAGGTTTGTTGTGTTAAGTTGAATTTGTTTGTAATTTTCAACTTGGACATTTTTAAATTGTAGCTCCAGTCAAAAAAACTATTTTTAAGCTTTTTGGAAAACATAGGGAAGGGTTATCACCCCTGTATAATTTGTTTTGTCGTACATCTTTTTTCATCTCACTTGCTGTTGTCTCCTTCCGTTTGCAAGTAGGAGATGTTTGTAAATTGGATGTTTGAAAGTAGGGGCCTGCCCTATATGCTCTGCAGAAATGGCGGAACAAGGTGTTGGTTTTGCCACAACATTGTAAGCCCTCAAAGTTACTCTTGGTGGGCGCTGGAGCGCTCTGCTGTGAACGATTATATCAAGAATTGTAATTACATGCCATTGTTGAACAGTGGTAGAAAAATTGACCTTTGGTGGTTGTGGTGCTGGTGCCACAACACTATAAGTCCTCACAATTACTCTGGGTGGGCACAGGAGCGGGCCTTCCTGTGAAATATTATATCAAGAATTGTAATTACATGTCCCTGTTAAACAGGGGCAGAAAAATTGGGCCGCTGGCACTGGTGTTACGACACTGCAACCTCTCCCATATACTTTAGTTTTATTGCAGGAATTTGCCCTGCTGCAAAGCATTGCATCAAAAATTGTACTTAAACGCCCCTGTTAAACAGGGGCAGAAAAATTGGGCCTTAGGCACTGGTGCTGGTGCCACCACACTCCAACCTCTGCCATATACTCTAGTTTTATTGCAGGAATAAGCCCTGCTGCAAAGCATTGCATCAAAAATTGTACGTAAACGCCCCTGTTAAACAGGGGCAGAAAAATTGGGCCTTAGGCACTGGTGCTGGTGCCACCACACTCCAACCTCTGCCATATACTCTAGTTTTATTGCAGGAATTAGCCCTGCTGCAAAGCATTGCATCAAAAATTGTAATTAAACGCCCCTGTTAAACAGGGGCAGAAAAATTGGGCCTTAGGCACTGGTGCTGGTGCCACCACACTCCAACCTCTGCCATATACTATAGTTTTATTGCAGGAATTAGCCCTGCTGCAAAGCATTACATCAAAAATTGTAATTAAACGCCCCTGTTAAACAGGGGCAGAAAAATTGGGCCTTAGGCACTGGTGCTGGTGCCACCACACTCCAACCTCTGCCATATACTCTAGTTTTATTGCAGGAATTAGCCCTGCTGCAAAGCATTGCATCAAAAATTGTAATTAAACGCCTCTGTTAAACAGGGGCAGAAAAATTGGGCCTTAGGCACTGGTGCTGGTGCCACCACACTCCAACCTCTGCCATATACTCTAGTTTTATTGCAGGAATTAGCCCTGCTGCAAAGCATTGCATCAAAAATTGTAATTAAACGCCCCTGTTAAACAGGGGCAGAAAAATTGGGCCTTAGGCACTGGTGCTGGTGCCACCACACTCCAACCTCTGCCATATACTCTAGTTTTATTGCAGGAATTAGCCCTGCTGCAAAGCATTGCATCAAAAATTTTAATTAAACGCCCCCGTTAAACAGGGGCAGAAAAATTGGGCCTTAGGCACTGGTGCTGGTGCCACCACACTCCAACCTCTGCCATATACTCTAGTTTTATTGCAGGAATTAGCCCTGCTGCAAAGCATTGCATCAAAAATTGTAATTAAACGCCCCTGTTAAACAGGGGCAGAAAAATTGGGCTGCTGGCATCACCCAGAACCAAAAATGTTCTTCCAACATATCAGCGGAGGAGGAAGAGGATAGACAATCAACATAACAGGACAGTCACTCAGCATCAGCATAGGCAGTCTTGAAGGGATGTGGTATTTCAAAGAAAATTAGTCGGTTACATCAGCTTCAGGTGCTTGGTAGCTGTGGGTGATCCAAGACTGATTCATCTTGATGAAGGTCAGTCGATCAACTGATTCGGTGGACAGGCGCACCCTGTGATCGGTAACAAAGCCACCAGCAGCACTGAAGGTGTGTTCCGAAAGAACGCTGGATGCAGGACAGGCCAGTAGCTCAATTGCATACTGTGCAAGCTCTGGCCAGTGATCCATCCTCAAGACCCAGTAAGCCAGAGGATTTTCGGTGGGAAAGGTGTCCAAGTCTGACCTTGCCCCTAGGTATTCCTGCACCATGTAAATTAGACGCTGGCGATGGGTGCTGGAACCAATCATACCTTGGGGCTGCGGACTAAAAAATTGTCTGAAAGCATCAGTCAGACGGCCACCTTCTCCACCGCTCCTTCTGACTGATGCCTCAGCAACACGTTGTCCAGGACCAGGAGTTTGTGACCTCCCAGTCTCTGGGAACGCGTTGCACAGAGCTTTCTGCAAGGCCTCCCGGAGATGTCTCATCCTCTGCTCCCTCTGCGATGGCAAGATAAGGTCGGCAACCTTACCCTTGTACCGTGGATCAAGGAGAGTGGCCAGCCAGTAATGGTCCCTCTCCTTGATCCGAAGAATACGAGGATCCTTCCGCAGGCTTTGCAGGATCAGGGAGGCCATGCAGCGTAGGTTAGCTGAGGCATTCGGTCCGGAGTCCTCTGGGTCACTAAGGACAACATGATCCACAGCTACCTCCTCCCAGCCACGTACAAGTCCACGTGTTTCTTGGGACTGTAAATCATCCCTATAAGACTGCTGCTGCTGATGCTGATGCTGAGTGCCAGCCTCCACCTCCATGCTGACACAATCATCCTCCTCCTCCTCTTCCTCCTCCTCTTCCTCCTCCTCACCCTCTTCCTGTGTGATGGGTGGCACAGCAGGAACACTGTCTGGATAAAGGGGGCCTTGAGAGGCAAGGAAGTCCTCCTCTTCCTGCCTCTGTTCTGCCTCAAGTGCCCTGTCCATTATTCCACGCAGCGTATACTCCAAGAGCTGGACAAGAGGTACAGTGTCACTGATGCATGCACTGTCACTGCTCACCATCCTTGTGGCCTCCTCAAACGGTGACAGGACAGTGCATACATCCCTGATCATGCCCCACTGGCGTGGTGAGAAAAAACCAAGCTCCCCTGACCCTGTCCTGGTGCCGTAGTCGCACAGGTACTCATTGATGGCCCTCTGCTGCGTGTGCAGCCGCTGCAGCATGGCCAATGTTGAGTTCCATCTGGTGGGCATGTCACATATAAGGCGGTTCTTGGGCAGGTTCAACTCCTTTTGGAGCTCAGCCAGCAGAGCACAGGCATTAAATGATCGGCGGAAATGCACACAGACTTTCCTGGCCTGCTTCAGGACATCATGTAAGCCAGGGTACCTGCCCAAGAACCGCTGCACCACCAGGTTAAGGACGTGAGCTACACAGGGCACATGGGTCAGTTGTCCCTGTCGGAGGGCGGAGAGGAGGTTGGTGCCATTGTCGCAAACCACCATTCCTGGCTTAAGCTGGCGTGGCGTCAACCACCTCTGCCCCTGCAGAGCTGACAAAACATCCGCCCCAGTGTGGCTCCTGTCCCCCAAACAAACCAGCGCAAGCACGGCATGGCATCGTTTTGCCTGCGTACTTGCGTAGCCCCTGGAACGCCTACGGAGCACCGCTGGTTCTGAGGACAGAGCACTGGAAGAGGCCATGGAGGAAGAAGAGGAGGGGGTGGAGGAGAGAGGTGTGTCACAACCAATAGTAGCATTTTGGAGGCATGGTGGCGGAACAACCTGCAACACTACTGCACCTTGTCCTGCATCCTTCCCAGCAGCCAGAAGAGTGACCCAATGGGCCGTGAAAGACAGGTAACGTCCCTGTCCATGCCTGCTGGACCATGAGTCAGCGGTAATATGCACCTTACCACTGACCGCCCTGTCCAGCGAGGCAAGGACATTGCCTTCCACATGCCGGTAGAGAGCCGGAATCGCCTTCCGTGAGAAAAAGTGGCGTTTGGGGACCTGCCACTGAGGAACCGCACATTGTACAAACTCACGGAAGGGGGCCGAGTCTACCAACTGAAAAGGCAGCAGTTGAAGTGCTAGCAATTTAGCCAAGCTAGCATTCAACCGCTGGGCATGTGGATGGCTGGGAGTAAACTTCTTCCGCCGGTCCAGCAGCTGGGGCAGGGACATTTGCCTGCTATAATCGGATGTGGATGTACCACTAGCAGAGTTTCTGGAAGCACTTGGCTGTGACACACCTAATTCTACACCTTCATTCCTCTCAGAGCAGGTTTCAGAGAGGACTGAAGGTCTAGTGGGGTTGGAGATGCCAGCTGATGAGGAGCAAGGAGAGGTCCGCTTTGTTCTTTGGTGTGGGTCTTTGAGGTACGCTTGCCAACGAGCTGCATGGCAGGTCAACATATGTCTGGTCAAGCATGTGGTGCCCAAGCGGCTGATGTTTTGGCCACGTGAGATACGCTTGAGACATATGTTGCAAATAGCAGTGGTGCGATCTGATGCACTCGTCTCAAAAAAGGCCCACACCAAAGAACTTTTAGAATAACGCGCAGAGGAAGCGCTCTGCGCAGGCGGAGCTCTGCGGTGTGATTCAGTCGGTGTGCTGCCCCTAAGCTGGCCCCCGGAGGGCATCCTGCCTCGTTGGACATGTGCCTCCTCCTCCTCCTCCCTCCTTCCAGGCACCCACGTGGAGTCAGTGCCCTCATCATCCCCTCCCTCTTCATCGCTGTAGCAAACCTGGCAGTATGCTGCAGCTTGTGGAACATGACTGCCAGATTGCTGTCCTTCTTGAGCATCCCCTCTCTCTGCGCTCACGCTACTGCCTTCCTCTAGCTGAGTGTCATCATCAGAGCCCACCAAACACTGGGCATCCTCCTGGAGCATGTACCCAACACTGTGCTCAAAGAGTTCAGGAGACTCCTCAGGAGGACGTGGTGGGTCTAGGGAAGGAGTCACTGATGATGACATTGAGAGGAGGGAAGACGATATGTTGGCAGCTGCTTTGCTACTACCCTGAGACTGGGTGAGAGAGGATGAGCAGGATGAAGAGGGCTTGGTCATCCACTCTACCAAGTCGTTGGCATGTTGCGGTTCAACATGTCCAGCTGCAGAAAAGAAGGACAAGCATGTCCCATGGCCACGTGCTGATGACAATGCACCGCGTCCACGACCAGCACTGTTGTCTCTAGACACAGAGCCTGCTTGCCCTCTTTTATCGGCTCGCGCCTGTCTGCCTCTCCTTGCTGGCCTTCCAGACATGGTAATGGCCTGAAGGGAGTTGGGTAAAACAGTAGTTGGGTAGTTTATATAGTGCTGGAGGCACACAACACCCACTAACTCCTGCAGATGCCTTTTTTATAGAACAGCAGAGATAAAGGGGTATATACAGATGTATACTGTGCTGTGCTGGAAGCACACACAACTTCCAATAACTCCTGCAGATGACAATTGGGCCCAAATAGAGAACAGCTATGTAGGTGGATTATAGCGGTATTTACTGGGTACAGAGCACGCAGACAGCACGCACTATCTCCTGACACTACTGACTGCAAGCTCTATTATTAAAGATGGACCACTAGCTATATAGGTGAGGTGAATATCACGGTGTATACTGCGGTCAGGGCACGCAGACAATAACCAGAAAACAGCAGAGTTAAAGGGGTATATACAGATGTATACTGTGGTGTGCTGGAAGCACACACAACTTCCAATAACTCCTGCAGATGACAATTGGGCCCAAATAGAGAACAGCTATGTAGGTGGATTATAGCGGTATTTACTGGGTACAGAGCACGCAGACAGCACGCACTATCTCCTGACACTACTGACTGCAAGCTCTATTATTAAAGATGGACCACTAGCTATATAGGTGAGGTGAATATCACGGTGTATACTGCGGTCAGGGCACGCAGACAATAACCAGAAAACAGCAGAGATAAAGGGGTATATACAGATGTATACTGTGCTGTGCTGGAAGCACACACAACTTCCAATAACTCCTGCAGATGGCAATTGGGCTCAAATAGAGAACAGCTATGTAGGTGGATTATAGCGGTATGTACTGGGTATAGAGCACGCAGACAGCACGCACTATCTCCTAACACTACTGACTGCAAGCTCTATTATTAAAGCTAGATCACTAGCTGTATAGGTGAGGTGAATATAGTGTATACTGCGGTCAGGGCACAGACAATAACCACTACACAAGAGCAAGATAGGAAATCAGCCAAAAACGATTGGTGTGTAACTGTGTTGAAGGTACACAGAACACCCACTGCTTCAGATGCCAACACACTACACGAGGCCGCCTCAAAGGCGGCCTTATATAGTGTGGGGCGTGCACTACATAGCCTGAGCTATGATTGGCCACAGGCAGGATGCCTGTGGCCAATCATGGCTCTCCTCGCTGCTGGCGCTGCGATTGGCCAAGCATGCGGGGTCACAGTGCATGCTTGGCCAATCACGAGCCAGCAATGCACTGCGCCACTGCAGTGCATTGTGGTCCGCGCGCGCCACACGAATTTTGACGCGAACTGACCAAGAGTTCGGATTTCGCCGAACGCCCGAACAGCCAATGTTCGAGTCGAACGTACGTTCGACTCGAACACGAAGCTCATCCCTAGTCCTTAGTGACCCAGAGGACCCCGGACCGAATGCCTCAGCTAACCTACGCTGCATGGCCTCCCTGATCCTGCAAAGCCTGCGGAAGGATCCTCGTATTCTTCGGATCAAGGAGAGGGACCATTACTGGCTGGCCACTCTCCTTCATCCACGGTACAAGGGTAAGGTTGCCGACCTTATCTTGCCATCGCAGAAGGAGCAGAGGATGAGACATCTCCGGGAGGCCTTGCAGAAAGCTCTGTGCAACACGTTCCCAGAGACTGGGAGGTTACAAACTCCTGGTCCTGGACAACGTGTTGCTGAGGCATCGGTCAGAAGTAGCGGTGGAGAAGGTGGCCGTCTGACTGATGCTTTCAGACAATTTTTTAGTCCGCAGCCCCAAGGTATGATCGGTTTCCAGCAACCATCGCCAGCGTCTGATTTACATGGTGCAGGAATACCTAGGGGCAAGGTCAAACTTGGACACCTTTCCCACCGAAAATCCTCTGGCTTACTTGGTCTTAAGGATGGATCACTGGCCAGAGCTTGCACAGTATGCAATTGAGCTACTGGCCTGTCCTGCATCCAGCATTCTTTTGGAACGCACCTTCAGTGCTGCTGGTGGCTTTGTTACCGATCAGAGGGTGCGCCTGTCCACCGACTCAGTTGATCGACTGACCTTCATCAAGATGAATCAGTCTTGGATCACCCACAGCTGCCAAGCACCTGAAGCTGATATAACCGAATAATTTTGTTAGAAATATCACATCCCTTTAAGACTGCCTATGCTGATGCTGAGTGATTGTCCTGTTATGTTGATTGTCTATCCTATTCCTCCTCCGCTGATATGTTGGAAGAACATTTTTGGTTCTGGGTGATGCCACCAGCCCAATTTTTGCTGCCCCTGTTTAACAGGGGCATTTAATTCCAATTTTTGATTCAATGCTTTGCAGCAGGGCTCATTCCTGCACTACAACTAGAGTATATGGGAGAGGCTGCAGTGTCATGGCACCAGCACCTGTGCCTAAGGCCCAATTTTTCTGCCCCTGTTTAACAGGGGCGTTTAATTACAATTTTTGATGCAATGCTTTGCAGCAGGGCTCATTCCTGCACTACAACTAAAGTATATGGGAGAGGTTGCAGTGTGGTGGCACCAGCACCAGTGCCTAAGGCCTAATTTTTCTGCCCCTGTTCAACAGGGGCGTTTAATTACAATTTTTGATGCAATGCTTTGCAGCAGGGCTCATTCCTGCACTACAACTAGAGTATATGGGAGAGGCTGCAGTGTCATGGCACCAGCACCTGTGCCTAAGGCCCAATTTTTCTGCCCCTGTTTAACAGGGGCGTTTAATTACAATTTTTGATGCAATGCTTTGCAGCAGGGCTCATTCCTGCACTACAACTAAAGTATATGGGAGAGGTTGCAGTGTGGTGGCACCAGCACCAGTGCCTAAGGCCTAATTTTTCTGCCCCTGTTCAACAGGGGCGTTTAATTACAATTTTTGATGCAATGCTTTGCAGCAGGGCTCATTCCTGCACTACAACTAGAGTATATGGGAGAGGTTGCAGTGTCGTGGCACCAGCACCAGTGCCAGCAGCCCAATTTTTCAGCCCCTGTTTAACAGGGGCATGTAATTACAATTCTTGATATAATATTTCACAGGAGGGCCCGTTCCTGTGCCCACCCAGAGTAACTGTGAGGACTTAGTGTTCTGGCACCAGCACCACAACCACTGAAGGTCAATTTTTCTACCACTGTTCAGCAATGGGATGTAATTACAATTCTTGATATAATCGTTCACAGCAGGGCGCTCCAGCGCCAACCAAGAGTTACTTTGAGGGCTTACAATGTTGTGTCAAAACCAACACCTTGTTCCGCCATTTCTGCAGAGCATATAGGGCAGGCCCCTACTTTCAAACATCCAACTTACAAACATCTCCTACTTGCAAACGGAAGGAGACAACAGCAAGTGAGATAAAAAAAGACGGACGGCAAAACAAATTATACAGGGGTGATAACCTTTCCCTATGTTTTCCAAAAAGCTTAAAAATAGATTTTTTTGACTGGAGCTACACTTTAAAAATTTACCAGTTGAAAATTAAAAACAGATTCTACTTAACACAACAAACCTACACAGTCCCTGTCTTGTTTGCACCACCTGTATACTGCTGTTCTGAGTATATAGGGCCTGGGGGCCACATGTATTTCCTTTTTTTAATATGGGTTACGGGGTTCCCCTTAATATCCGTACAAGACCCAAAGGGGCTGGTAATGGGCAGGGAGGGCTACCCATGCCATTTTTCTCAATGATTTTCCACCATTTTGCAGGAACCAGATATAACATTAAAACCGCAAGCAGTTTTAAATGACGTTATTTCCGTTAAATGTCATTTTGTGCACGGGAAACACGTGGCACTTCACAGGCATACTATAGACACCCCCCAGGCACGATATTTAAAGGAATATTTCACTTTTTTTTACTTTAATTGTCATTAAAATCAGTGCTCCCGCCAAAACGTCCGTTTTTAAAACTTTTTTTTGCATTGACCCATGTCCCCTGGGGCAGGAGCCAGGTCCCCAAACCCTTTTTAGGACAGTATCTTACATATTAGCAGTTAAAATTAGCACTTTTAATTTCGAACGTTCGAGTCCTATAGACTTCAACGGGGTTCTAACGTTCGTACGAATTTGGGGTCCGTTCGAAAGTTCTGGTGCGAACCGAACCGGGGGGTGTTCGGCTCATCCCTACTATTGGAGTGTATCTATATGGAAGGGATGTAATGGGATATATAACCAAGAGAGGTCTCTGTATCCGTAGGTTTTTATATGTATATTTTAAGTTTCTATTTTTAAAAATGATTAAGTCATGTAAAGTGGTGATGGTAATATATTGCTTATTGTAAGCATTCGAGAAAGCTATTTTATATGTCGTTATATGAAGATTTTTATTTATTTATGAATGTGCCGCAGTCTGCCGTTGTTATGACAACGGCGCTCACCATATAAAAGCATTGCCGACACCTGACTCCTTGACCCTTTGATAAAGTCACGTGGATGTGACGCAACGCGTCACGGAGGAGCCAGCTGTCAGTGTCGTCACTTCTGGTCGCGGCCGAGACCGTAAGTTCGTTTGTTTATATTCGCGATCGCCAATACCTATATGTAAGTGTGGATTTATTATATTAAAGTTGTTGTTACTACACATTGGAGCCCCCCTTCTTTTCTCATCCTATATATGGTTATTACTGATGTATATGGAACACTAACGGATTGGCTATATGAGGAGCAAAGGACTATCACCATTGCCACCAGTGTCTTTACAGCGCCATTTGACCCTTAGTGGTCTGATACTGAGGTGAGAAGCTAGGGTAAAAAAGGGGTGCACAGAGCACTGAATGCTTGGAATATCGGTGGATTGTCACAGTTTTGGTGTATTTCCACATCTTGTTTACTGCATGGAAATTTTTTGGACTCTTATTAATTGAGTCCTCATCTTGAACATTATTTGCGTTATTTACGTCACTGCATTGTTATGCTATATGGACTTATTATGGTTTGCACTGGGTTTGTGGATTGCACTTAGATGATTTGCACATAGCATATATGTAAGTGTGTTGTTTATTGCACTTTAATACGTTTGTTGCACTATATGCGATTTTTGCACTGCAGCATTTTTGCACTATTGCTAATTTTGCACATTATTTGATGTATTATTTATCTAATTAATTTTTGTATTTTCTATTTATTTTTAATTTTTAGTTTATTAACAAATTCCTGGGTTAGGTAGCGCCACATAGTTTTTTTTACTATATTTTCTTGGATGGTGCAGAGATCACTTTATATCTTGGCAGCTTCCCTTAGTAATAGTTTTTTACACGTTAGAGATATATCTGAGATATTTGTTGGAGTTGTGCGCATTAGTACCCCTTTTTACATTTAGATGCATTAGGAGATTGCTGTCTGATCTGCAGCTGTAACCTGTGTTCCTTTTTTCTGTTTCCCGTGTTTGACTCCTGTGTTTGATCTGGCTTATGCTAAGCACATTTGAACTCTACCTGTCCTGACCTCAGTTTGCCCCTAAGACTCCATTTACCTCTTGCACATCTGCCTGATCTCGTGTTGTCAACTTCTGCTTGTATCCTGACCATTCTCTACCTGCCATTTATGCTTATACCTGATCGTACATTGCTGACCTGGCTTGTCTGACCATGCATCTAGCTATTCATCTGCCCTGCTCTGCATTGTGCTTAATTCTGCTGATTCTCCATCTGCTGTGTGCTGCCCACCTTACTGCATCTGCTCACAGGTACTGCCTACCCAGCCTGGGGTCTGCTGTTTCTGCTGCCATCTGCTGCAATTTTTTTTATCTAGCTCAACTCTGGTGATGCACCTGCTGCACATCTCTGCAACCAACAGAAGATCTTACAGGCACTCTTACCTCACTGCGCTGCTGAGGCCACTGTTGAAACATCAGTGGTCTTTGAGCCGGGGCTGTACAAAAGGTCTCTCTCTACACATCAGGCTCTGCCACAAGGCAAATGACAGAGGACTTGTCCTGGGTAAAATTTACTATAAAACCACGCTTCAATTTGAAGAAGATACTGGTTCTCCTAATTATACTTCATATACTGTATACAGTACTTATCACCTTGTGCCACTAGCCTAGATGCCACAGTGTCAGACACTGAATCACCAGGGGCTGGAGAAGATGAAGATCGGGGAAATCTGTGTTCCCAATCTAGTGCATAGTGCCAATGTCTCCTTTTAAAGTGGACTTGTCACCACCTGTATACACTGTGGTAAATCTAAGCTAAGGTTCTAAAAACAATCCAGAATACAAAAATAAATGACAAAAAACATACACACATAATACATAAACACATAGTATACACATATGAACCATTAGGATACACAGGTATACCTCAGACCCCCATTGAACTACACATATTAGGTATGCTGACATATGTTGAAGGTTTAAGAATAATTTTAAGAACATTATTTTAGTACAACACAAAATACTATCCCAGGTAGTAGTCTTAGTGGAGGCAGCAGCTCTCATTACAGCACATTACACTAACCAATTTATTCACAAAATACTATGTAAGCCCTGAAGGTGCCACTCAAAGTATACCCAGGTCTTGCTAGTACAGAGGCTGCCTGCCACAGACACCGTTCCATGCACATAAACAACACAGGCTCAATCTAGGGAATTTCTTTTTTATATTTTTTGTTGAGAAACTTTGAAACAGAAAAGGGTTGAGGGTCACAGGATACTCCAAAACCATAATACCAATCAATAGGAGGACATGTTTCTCACGTCCCAAAGCAGGTCCTACTCACAGTGTCCCAGGAGTCGTATACCACTCAGTTTCCACCAGAGGTTTTCCTATGTGAAGGAGACAAAAAGATCCTTCTTGCAGACCAGGACTTCTGACAGTGCTAAAATACTTTAAAAGAGAATTATGGACTAAAACAAACATTTATACACATCTAGGTGAATGTAGCATCGACCAGTGAGAGCTGAGTGATCAAACACCGTTCTGAGCAGAGAGCAGTGTCACTGGTTCCCTGCTCTTCCCCTACAGCGCTCTCTGGATTGCTGGGCTGTGGAGGGACTGGGAGGGGCTGGCTTAGACACTCAGTGGTTTGCTGAGAGGCTGAGTCAGGTGCCAGACCAGGTATCTGGGTGGATCGTGGTGATATGCCGCAAGTGTCAGCTCCCGGGCACATGCGCGGAAGTGACGTCATCGCGGCTCCGGCGAATCACAGCACCAGAGCCACGAGGCCTGGAAGTCGTCCGGGATCCATGGCAGCAGCGAAGAGGAAGACAGAGGACCGCTTCAGGGACTTCGTTCTCAGGTAAGTTAATCATAATGAGCTAGTATGCTATGCATACTAGCTCATTATGCCTTTGCCTTGCAGGGTGTGTTTTTTATTAGATTTTTTTCCCCTTTACTTCCTCTTTAACCTCCTCCCACCCGCCCTATAGCCGAATGATGGCCTTAGAGCGGGCGGGTTCCTTCGCCTGGCCGTCCCTGGACGGCCTGGTGTTTACTTCCGCAATGCGCGCCGCCGGGGGCGCGCATCGCGGAAGTATTGTATTCGCCCTGTGTCTCCCGGAGACAGGCAAATACAGATCGCCGTGAACGGCCAATCAAAGCGGCCGTTCACAGCGCGATCGCAGCTGCCAATGGGAGATGATCTCATATGTAAACATATGAGATCATCTCCCATTGCTGTGTCTCTCCCTCCTCACACAGAGACAGCGTGTGAGGAGGGAGAGCGATCTGTGTCTCAGCCCCAGTGCCAGTGTCAGCCCCAGTGCCAGTGTCAGCCCCAGTGTCAGCCCCAGTGCCAGTGCCATCTGTCAGCCCAGTGCCATCTGTCAGCCCAGTGCCATCTGTCAGCCCAGTGCCATCTGCCAGTAGTGCCAGTGCCGCCAGTGCCACCTGCCAGCGCCAGTGCCTGCCGTCAGCCCCAGTGCCGCCAGCCCCAGTGCCGCCAGCCCCAGTGCCGCCTGCGCCAGTGCCACCTGCCAGCGCCACCTGCCAGCGCCAGTGCCGCCCGTCAGCCCCAGTGCCGTCCGTCAGCCCCAGTGCCGCCAGTGCCACCTGCCAGTGCCACCTGCCAGTGCCACCTGCCAGCGCCAGTGCCATCCGTCAGCCCCAGTGCCGTCAGCCCCAGTGCCATCAGTGCCGCCAGTGCCAGTGCCACCTGCCAGTGCCACCTGTCAGTGCCACCTGCCAGCGCCAGTGCCACCTGCCAGCGCCAGCGCCAGTGCCATCCGTCAGCCCCAGTGCCAGTGCCGCCAGTGCCACCTGCCAGTGCCACCTGCCACCACTAGTGCCGCCAGTGCCAGTGCCGCCAGTGCCACTTGCTAGTGCCACCTGCCACCTGCCAGTGCCACCTGCCAGTGCCAGTGCCACCTGCCAGCGCCAGTGCCGTCCGTCAGAACCCAGTGCCATCCGTCAGCCCCAGTGCCGCCAGCCCCAGTGCCGCCAGTGCCACGTGCCAGTGCCACCTGCCAGTGCCACCTGCCAGTGCCACCTGCCAGCGCCAGTGCCACCTGCCAGCGCCAGTGCCATCCGTCAGCCCCAGTGCCGTCAGCCCCAGTGCCGCCAGTGCCACCTGCCAGTGCCACCTGCCAGCGCCACCTGACAGCGCCAGTGCCATCTGCCAGCCGCAGTGCCATCTGCCAGCCCCATTTGCCAGAGCAATTAGCCAGAGCAAATAGCCAGCACCATCTGCCAGTGCCATCTGCCAGTGCCAGCCCCAGTGCCAGCCCCAGCCCCATCTGCCAGTGACATCTGCCAGCCCCATCTGCCAGCCCCATCTGCCAGCCCCATCTGCCAGCCCCATCTGCCTCCAGTGCCATCTGCCTCCAGTGCCATCTGCCTCCAGTGCCATCTGTCCGTGCCACGTGTCGTCAGTGCCACGTGGGGTCACTTTGTGGGCATTTCCATTGTCCTGGTGCTCCAGGGCCTTCAAAACTGTAATAGGTGGTTGAGAAATAAGATGTGTAATTTATGCTCCTAGAACGCCTGATGGTGCTATTTCAATATTGGGCCTCTGAATGTGGTCAGGCTGTGTAAAAGTCTCACACATTTGGTATCGTTATACTCAGGAGGAGTAGTAGAACGTATTTTGGGGTGTCATTTTTGCTATGTACATGCTATGTGTTGGAAATATCTTATAAATGGACAACTTTGCGTAAAAAAAATGCGTTTTCATTTTTTTTCCACATTTTCCCAAAACTTCTGGAAAAAAAATGAACCATTCAAACGACTCATTATGCCTCATAGATTATACGTTGGGGTGTTAGCTTTCCAAAATGGGGTCACTTTGTGGGCATTTCCATTGTTCTGGTGCTCCAGGGCCTTCAAAAATGTAATAGGTGGTTGAGAAATGAAATGTGTAATTTATGCTCCTAGAACGCCTGATGGTGCTATTTCAATATTGGGCCTCTGTATGTGGCCAGGCTGTGTAAAAGTCTCACACATTTGGTATCGTAATACAGAACGTATTTTGGGGTGTCATTTGTGGTATACACATGCCATGTGAGAGAAATAACCTATTACATTGAAAATTTTGTGGGGAAAAAAAAAAAAAAAATCTTCATTTTGCAAAGAATTGTGGGAAAAAGATGACAACATCAAAAACCTCACCATGCGAGGGGGCGTGGCGACCGCGCAGCGTGATGGCCGCTATCTAAAAGAGCTCCGCTCAGCGCTCGGGGAACCAGGCTGCAACCGCCCGCTATAGGCTCAACATAGCCGATAGAACGACCGATCCGCATCTCAGAGACACCCGCCGTGCAATCTAACATGCCGCGGAAATCTCAGAAGCCACCAAATGAGTTGAAATTGCCGTACTTCTACCCGGCCATAGACCGCGGGCCACGGAAAGATGGCGGAGGGAGACACACGCCGCAGCTCCAGCAGCCTCAAGTGCGCACAGAGCCACTAGCCAGAGCGGAAGACACAGCGCAGATGGAGGAAGACACAGGAACTCCATCTTCAGACTCAGACTCTCCAAATACGTCTCCGTCGTCCAGGAGCCCAGTCAAGTCTAAACCCAGGATGGATCCAGCCACCCACCCGCAACCCAGAGCAACAGACAGGGACATGGAGGTGAGTGGCCAGCTCAGCGGTCGATCTGCCCTTCACTGTACACAAGACCCCTTTGCACAGTTTCCGACCACAGGGCAGCCCATCTCAGATACTACGCTGAAAGAATTATTAATGTTACTGAGATCCTCTTTGCAAACAGACATAACGACATGCCTACGCCAAAGCAAAGTTGAAATAAATGAACTAGGTGAAAGAGTGCAACAGGTAGAAGCCAAAATGAGTGATGTCACCTCCTCATTTAATACACTGGTGGACTCGCACTCAGCACACCATGAGGCTATTGATAAAATCCAACGGAAAATGGCGGACCTTGAGGACCGTTCCCGTAGGAACAATCTCAAAATTCGGGGGGTCCCAGAAATGATCACTACGCAACAACTCTTGCCCTACGCCCAAGACCTCTTCCGCACCCTAGTACCGTCATTGTCACCACTGGATCTGACAATCGACAGAATCCACAGGGTCCCTAAACCGTCTTTCCTGCCTCAAGAAATTCCCAGGGACGTTCTGCTTCGACTCCACTTCTATACCACTAAAGAGAAAATCATGGAAGCATTACGTAAAGGGGATAATATACCTGAGGGGCTGTCCACCCTTAAGATTCTACCTGACCTGTCGCAATACACTTTGCAACTCCGTCGCAATATGGCAACGTTAACTAAGGCCATGAGAAATCACAAAATGTTATATAAATGGAAATATCCTGCTACCCTGCAGGCAACCCATAACGGTTCCACCCACGTCATCCGCTCTTTGGAGGAAGGTCTCCCCCTTCTGAGGCAATGGCAAATAGTGCTTCCCGACTCAGCACCTTCTGTTCATCAACAGGTAGGACACCTTCCAGCCAAGCTTCATGACGATTGGCAAGTAGTACAGCCAAGAAGGTCAAAAACACGTCGCACCTGAACTGTTCACATGATCTCCCCCCGTTAATGGATCTCTCAGGATTCCCCGAGCGCACCTGGTACCTGTCATCGTACCATTACCCCCTCACATTGGGCACCTCAGTGCCCGGCCTTTGAAGGCCTTACTTTTTATTCTGGTTATGACGTTTTGTTTTACTTTGTTTTAGGTTATTTACACCTTTTTTTCCAAATATTGCATTTACGGTTTGCTATCTCTTGGCGCTTATCCTCGTTTAAAAGGTTGACAGACTTCAGATGGAGCTATTCCTTCACAGATTGCCTTCCTTTGTTAACCACCCTGCAAACTTTCTACTACGTTTAACATTTGTTCGGTCACAGGTGTTCACCTCCCACAAGATAATGCTGAATTTTTGCTACCCTGCAACGTGCCATACCTTTTAGGCCCTGCTCTCAGGTCCATACCTCTCCAACAGAACCTTTCTAAGGCCCCATTGTTATTCCATTGCTTACCGCTGGGAGTATCCTCTAGGACAACACTTCGGAGTCTATTACATGGTAGCACATACTACTCCATGCTAACGACCTATGAGTATTAATATACTGTCGCTTAATGCGCGGGGACTCAATCACCCCGCCAAGAGACGATCTCTATGGCAAGAAGCAACTAAACTGAACGTAGATATACTGGCGGTACAAGAAACGCATTTCCACAAACTGTCTATGCCTCCTTGCACCCATAAAAACTTCCCATTCATCATGCACTCTTCGATCGCAGCAAAAAAAAGCGGTGTCATGATTGCAGTAAGAGACTCAGTTGATTTTGAACTTGACGACTCTTTTATTGACCCTGATGGAAGATTTCTTATTCTGGTGTGTAAAGTGAACAAAGTCCCTATTACCTTTACATGTATTTATGCTCCTAACTAGCACCAGTTAAGGTTCCTGAAAAAAGTCCTCAACCGCATAGAACTGATGCGGGTTGGCAGCATCCTGATTTGTGGGGATTTCAACATGATATTGGATAAAGATTTAGACACATCCTCTGGAGTCCGGAATCATCTCCCCAAATTTAAAGATCTCTTGATTAAAGAGGAATTATTTGATGCCTGGCGTTGTCTCAATGCCAGTGAAAGATCTTACACATACTACTCCCCTAGATTTAATTCCTACTCCAGATTGGATATGTTTATTACTGATAAGACCATGTTACATAGAATTACAAAATCCTCTATTTTTGATATTACTTGGTCGGATCATGCTCCCGTTCTAATTCATATTGAATGTGGTAGAACCCATGTCCCGGTACGCATTTGGAGAAATGATGAAACCATCCTACAAGACCCGAAATTACACAAAGAAATCGCCCAACAGCTCGAAGAATACTTTATTCTTAATGACCCTAACAGTACTAGCCCTTTCAACAATTGGAATGCCCACAAAGCATATGTAAGGGGAGTCTTAATTAAAATGAAATCCAAGATCCAAAAAATCCGAGCTTCCACATTAAATGACCTATTAGCTGACTTACGTAATTTAGAACTCCGTAATCAATTAAATCCGTCTGCTGATCTCGCAAACCAATTATTTAACGTACGTTACAAAATTAGAGAATGGTACTGCACAATACATGACCGAGCCATGAAAAGGCTCCGTCTTAACTACTATGGGAATAACAATAGAGTAGGTAAGTTCTTAGCCAATCGCCTGAAGGAAAAACAAATCAAAACGGCAATTCCCTTCTTATTCCACTCTAAAACTGCACATAGACTGGAACACCCTCAAGAAATCGCAAATGCATTTGCGGATTATTATGCATCCCTATACAACCTACACACTGATCCCAACACCTCCAGACCATCTAAAGAACAAATAAACTCCTTTTTAGACAAAATCCAACTACCTTCACTATCCAGTACCCAATTACATGACCTTAATGACCCATTCACACTTAGCGAATTAGAGAAAGCTATACACTCCCTACTTTTAGGAAAGTCCCCTGGCCCTGACGGACTATCAAATGCATATTATAAAACTTTTTCCAACATACTGTCCCCTCATCTTCTTTCTATCTTTAATACAGCCAGGACGACGGGTTCGTTCCCAGCAGAAATGCTCAAGGCATATGTTGTTACCTTACCCAAACCAGGTAAATCTCCTGATACACCAGCTAACTTTCGCCCCATTTCCCTCCTCAATGGAGACATTAAATTATACGCTAAGATAGTAGCCAATAGAATTTTTGACCTTATGCCAACCTTAATAAGTCCGGATCAAACAGGCTTCACGAAGGGGAGGCAGGCGTCGGACGCCACACGGCGCTTGCTTAATATCATCCACCAGGCGGCGACTCGGAGAACGCCTTCTCTGCTTCTCTCTATAGATGCAGAGAAGGCGTTCGATAGAGTCCAGTGGGACTACATGGCGGCAGCATTGCGAAAATTCGGTTTTCGGGAGGAGGCCCTTTCGGCTATCCTAGCATTATACTCCAACCCCTCAGCTCAGGTGTTTACTATGGGACACTTATCTAAATCCTTCCACATATCGAATGGCACCCGCCAGGGGTGCCCCCTGTCACCTCTTATATTTAATCTGATGATAGAACCCCTGGCGGAGACCATTAGATCACATCCACACATATCAGGTCTCAAGGTCCAACGCAAAGCTCATATAGTTAATTTGTTCGCAGATGATCTCATCCTATACTTAACTAACCCAGCTGTATCACTACCATTCGCACATGAAATCTTAGAAACATTCCGCCAAATTTCGTACTATAAAGTGAATTTTACCAAGTCTCTAATATTAAACTTAGGAATAAATCAACACACGAGCTCGCATCTCAAACGAACATTTCCGTACGTATGGACCTCCAAACAAATCCCCTACTTAGGTATACAACTAACGACTGACTTATCTCATATAGCAGAGGTCAATATCAAAAACCTTCTACAAGACGTGAAGAAAGCTATATCACATTTCTCTAAAACAGAGTTGTCATGGGCAGGAAGAATAGCGTCCTATAAAATGATGATTCTGCCGAAAATACTATACATATTCAGAACCCTCCCAATAGTATATAAGCAGTCGCACCTCCAAGACCTAAATAAGCTCCTTAAACAATACATATGGCAGGGCAAGAGGGCTCGATGCCCTTCTAACAAACTTATACTACATAGAAATGCGGGAGGTATGGGCCTCCCCGACCTTAAGGACTACTACTGGGCAGCAGTTCTAGCGCAAGCCAAGCATTGGTTCCTACAAAGCCCTGATCCTCTGTGGGCTAACCTAGAAGCTTCCATAGCGAAAACCTCCCACTTAAGTCTTTTTCTACTGGCAGACGCTTGGAGACCTAGAGCCTTAACATACCTTTCCCCTACGATCGTGGCGACTATCCTAGCTTGGAGACATTTACGCCTGCAACAACCGAGAGAAAACCTTGGTGCTACCATCAGGTTCCCAATTCAAACACTGGAAATTCTACTCCCGTATAGTAAAGTTACTTTATGGAAGGAGAAGGGGTTAGAGTGGGGTGACGACTTATACTCCGATTCAAAGCTACTACCTTTCCACTCCTTAAAAACCACTTATGACATTCCCCAATCGAGTGAATTTCTATACAACCAGGTTTCATCCTTTCTCCTAAAGATCCCTCCACCAGTCATTGAAATTGACAGTTCGGCATGGAAGTTCCTTTTCTCCCCCACCACGGTGGGCAAAGGTATTTCATTGTTCTATAACATCCTTCAACATAAAAAGGAAATGGTGAAGTCCCCGTCCATGCTTACGTGGGAAAGGGACTTGAACAAATCTTATGATGTTATCCACTGGAGTAGAGCCCTTAAATGTACTTATATTGCTACTCGCTGTGTCAGCCACTGGGAGCTTACCCAAAAGATTTTACATAAAGGGTATAGGACTCCCTGTCAACTAGCTAGGATGTTCAACACACAATCTCCTCTCTGCTGGAGAGATTGTGGCAACGTAGGTACTACATTACATATATTTTGGCATTGTAAGAATATTTCTAGTTATTGGAGGAAAATGTTCAGCATCCTCGCTGAAATTACAGGTGTGCTACAATCTGCAGACCCCGCCTTAGCAATTTTACACCTCGGAATTGATAATTATCCGACCCAATTCCGTACAGTAGTAATTCAAGTTCTGAACACAGCCAAATTGATTATCGCACGCCACTGGAAAAGCACACTGTCCCCCAACCCATCGGAAGTATTAACTCAAGTGAACCTCAACTTTCAATATGAACGGTTGCTGGCCCTTAGGAACTCTTGTGGTAAAAACGTAGACACGCAGTGGAAATGTTGGACGGACTGGTATAGAAAATAGCCTCCTCCCCGTTGTCCAATGCACTACCACACTTTTTGTGAGATACAGTCGTATTAGACAACTCTACTCAACGAGGCTCTGTATGGCCCCTCTGTCACAGCGTGATCCCACTAGGGGTGCGGAGGAGTCATACAGATATCGCTTCCTTATAAGGGTATATGTTTCATTTTAAAGCATTTGTTACTTTTGTTGCGCCAGAGTTAAATGTTAGAGATAAGCCTATTGAATTTTGCTGTGTATTTGAGCCACATGAGAAGAACCGGTTCTATGCTTTCAATCGTAATGCAATATCTTTTTTCTTTTTCCTGTTACTTTCCCCTTGTTTCTTTTGTATTTTTTCTGTGATTTAGTATCTCCTTTTTTTTTTTTTACTTTATTTGATGTAAGTCATGTACTTGTAACACATTTTCATCTGAAATGATTGCATTATACCTGTATTGTATACTGATTCTTATCAATAAAAACAATTCAAATTAAAAACCTCACCATGCATCTTACTAAATACCTTGGAATGTCTACTTTCAAAAAAGGGGTCATTTTGGGGGTATTTGTACTTTCCTGACTTGTTCGGGTCGCAAGAAATGAGATAGGCCACCAGTACATCAGATGTGATCAATTTTGTGCGATTCGCACCACAGCTTGTAGACTCTCTAACTTTCACAAAGACCAAATAATATCCACTAATTTGGGTTATTTTTACCAAAGATATGTAGCAGTATAAATTGTGGCAAAAATTTATGAAAAAAAAATTATAATTTGCAAAATTTTATCACAGAAACAAAGAAATATGCGTTTTTAAAAAAAAATTTCGGTCTTTTTTCATTTATAGCGCAAAAAATAAAAACCCCAGAGGTGATCAAATACCACCAAAAGAAAGCTCTATTTGTGGGAAAAAAAGGACACAAAATTCATTTGGGTACAGTGTTGCATGACTGAGTAATTGTCATTCAAAGTGTGAGAGCACCAAAAGCTGAAAATTGGTCTGGTCAGGAAGGGTGTTTAAGTGCCCAGTAAGCAAGTGGTTAAAGCACAAGTTCTAGTTGACACAAATTTGCTTGGCAAGTCTCTTGCAAGAGCAAAATTGCTGTGGTGAGTCCACAGAAAGAGCTCTGCAAATCTACAGCATGAAATTTCAGTCACAGTGACCCCTGTGGTGGGATGACTATTGCACAACATAACTAAACCAGAACTGGCAGCAGACTTGCAGAGTAATTGAAAAGAAAGTTGATCTGGAGTTGTGCAATATGAACTTGCTGGAATTATGCAACAAACTTGTGAAGCCTGGAAAGTCTAGCAATAGCTTAGCAAGTCATTTTCAAACTTGAAGCACAATTGCTTGCTATCTGAGACAGGAGTGCAGAATGAACTGCACTCATGTGACCTACAGGAGAAGTATAGCGAAAACAGCTTTGTCTATACTTCTCCTTTAACCGTCTTCTCCAGGATCACAGCTCATCTCCTTGCAAGGCATAAACTGTAGTAAAAACCTAACCCTGGAACTCCTGCTAAAGCTCAGATTGCAATCATTCTAGAATAAAACTGCCTCCAGGGGTAGCAGCCCCAAGAGAACTCAGGCATCCCAAACATTTATCACCTCCCCAGCCAAATTCTGGACAACTCCTTCCAGGGATATGCTGGAGAATGATAAATATTCATGCTGGTCATTTGATGTTCCCTGCTGTATATTCTGGAAACTTCTTCCATAAAAGTGAGCGCAATCAAACACACAGCTTAGAAAACCTGACCAAACAAAAACTTAGGATCACTGCTTCAATAAGCAGCTTAACTGAAGAAGAACGCAAAACCAAAACAAAGTAGTAAAGTTTTAAATGCTTATTTACAGTTTTGTAATTTTACAGTTTCATTTTTTGGATATTATGTTGTTTTTATGTGTTTATACCAGTTTTAGTGTATTTTTATTAACAATAATTATTATTATTAAAGGTACTTTTATAGCGCCATCAATTTACACAGCGCTTTACATATATATTATACATTCACAGCAATATCATTTTGATAAAAATGTATGTAACAATATAATTGTTTAATGCTGCAGGTACTGCACTTTAAAAAAAGTGCAAGGGGGATCTTTCAAGGCTTTACTGTTCACATAAAAAATAGAAAAACTGGTTCAGCCATCTGAAGTGCATATTGGGAGGCAATTCTTGGCAACGAAAAGCTTAAATGATACAATAATATGATCATAAGGCTAGCAAGCATGGCTTTATATTAGAGATTGTTCAAGAAATCGACTCATATCTCCATTTATATGAGAAAAAAGCAAAAACTTGGTCAGAGAGCTGGCTATGTGTATAGTGTATTTGTATTCTGCTAAAGTGTTTGATACAGCTCATCTCTGGTACCTAATATGTAAGTTAAGATCTATTTAGCGCAGTGGGTCAGAACACGGAATATTCATAATCTAAATGGCCATTGTTGATAAATGATTTTTCATTTTGGTAGAAAAAAATAGTATATAAAAAATTGTGGAGAGAATTAAAATTGAGTGGACCAGTGATGATGGGCTATCTGGGTGTGCTTGTAAATCCCAGCCTTCATTCTTGTGGAGGGGGAGGGGGCTGGACCCAACAAGTAATATTTTAACTGCTTGAATCCCAGAGCATTTTTGTTTTAGCAATGTCTCAGTTCAGCACATTGCACCAGTCTACCCTAACATATTCAACGTATTTTTAGGGACAGATAAAGCTTTAATTTTGTAACACATTTGGTAGAATACACTTTTGTTTCCTTGGTTTTACTGGGAATAAATAGTATTTTTTTAAATGCAATTTCCTATAATCTTTTCCAATGCAACCCTAATATAATGTGTGCATTCTCATAAATGTACCAAAAAATAAAATCAACAAATCTGATTTAAATTATATCTTATTACCGTATATACTCGAGTATAAGCCGAGATTTTCAGCCTCTTTTTTGAGGCTGAAAGTGCCCCCCTCGGCTTATACTCGAGTCATCGCCGTCTGACTGCTCGATCAGCGTATCGAGCAGACAGACGGCGGACATACTACAATTCGAAAGCCGCGCCTCCGCCTCCGCCTGTGATAGGCGGAACACTGAATTTCCCAGCAGCCTGTGTTCCGCCTATCACGGACATCGTCTCATCCTCGTCCGTAGTACGAGGATGAGACGATGTCCGTGATAGGCGGAACACAGGCTGCTGGGAAATTCAGTGTTCCGCCTATCACAGGCGAAGGCGGAGGCGCGGCTTTTGAATTTTAGAATGGCCGCCGAGGCGCCGACGAAGAGCGGCGATCCTGGCAAGGCACGGGACGGAGGCAAGGCAAGGCACGGCACGGGACGGGACGGAGGCAAGGCACGACACGGGACGGAGGCAAGGAGGCACGGCACGGGACGGAGGCAAGGAGGCAAGGCACGGCACGGGACGGAGGCAAGGAGGCAAGGCACGGGACGGAGGCTCGGGACGGAGGCTCGGGACACAGGTAGGCTGGACACACACACACACACACACACACACACACACACACATGGACACACACACACAGGGATGGATGGATGGAGACACACACACACAGGGATGGATGGATGGATGGAGACACACACACACACACAGGGATGGATGGATGGAGACACACACACACAGGGATGGATGGATGGATGGAGACACACACACACAGGGATGGATGGATGGATGGAGACACACACACACAGGGATGGATGGATGGATGGACACACACACACACAGGGATGGATGGATGGATGGACACACACACACACAGGGATGGATGGATGGATGGACACACACACACACAGGGATGGACGGACACACAGGGATGGACGGACACACAGGGACGGGCACACACACAGGGATGGACAGGCATGTCTCACCCTCGGCTTATACACGAGTCAATAAGTTTGCCAGTTTTTTTGGGGGTAAATTGGGGGCCTCGGCTTATATTCGGGTCGGCCTATACTCGAGTATATACGGTAATATGGATTTTATTTATGATTTAGTGGAGTGCTAAAGTTCAAAAAGTATGTATGCATTTTACTTTAGGAGAGCTTTATTCTCCACTTAGGGCTCAATTTCAACACATGCAAAAGAAAACAAATGTTTGCATAAATTGTTAGCATAATAGTAACATAAGATTATGCAAAAATAAGGTTACAGCACAAAGGTTATTTTATTTTCACAGGTTTGCCATTACTTAATTACGTGCATTTAAGTGAGCTTTTTATGTCTGCACAGTAAACATAAATGTCACCCAGATCTTCCGACATCATTGTTGTGCCATAGGGATTAAAGTAGTACTAAAGCTCCACAAAAAATATCACAATTACATTTGTAATGACTAGTTGAGAATGTCGAATGTTTTCTTTATAAAATGTCGGGAACGTTTACAGTTTCTGAGTTTAGAACCACAGACCTTCGGCTTGCTCTGTGCTACTTCTCTATGCTCCCTGTGTGGTCAGGTGGTGTGCACTCTCAAATACACAGAAAAGTCCCTTAACCCCTCCTCAGGACTATGAGTCCAATAACTCATGCCACCATGCATAAGTGCCCTCTTTAATCAATTAAGAATCCATTTCTCATCTTCTTTTTCACATTTGCTGACACCACTTTTCCATCTTTTGGGGCTCATAGCCCCCGTACACACGGTCGGAGATTCCGACAACCAAATCCGTCGGAGTTATTTTGACGGATTAATTCCGGAAGAGGTCCGGAAGTGATATTGCATACACACGGTCGGACTAAGTTGTCGGAAAATCCGATTGTACATAACATGATGACATTATTTCGTTACGACGGGACTACGTTCAGGCTAGTAGCCAATAGCTTTGGTCTAGGAATTTGATCTGAGCATGCGTGGCACTTTGTCCGTCGGAGTAGGCTACACATGATCGGAGTATGTCCGATCGGAGCATTTTGTCAGAAAATTTTACCGGCAAGTTGGAAAAGTTGGTCCGTCAGATATTCCGACGGAAACAGTCCGATGCAGACCACACACAGTCGGAATATCCGACAAAACGGTCCGATAGGACACATTCCATCGGAATCTCCGACCATGTGTACAAGGGCATTCTTATTGTGAATACACTGGAACCCTGGAATCGCACAGCATAGAATCATCCGGATCACTCACTGAGCATCGAGAGTGGCTCTCTGTGCAGAGATAGTCATATTCCCTGCAGACTTTCACTCCAGGTTGTCTGATCCCCCATTAGGGAGCTCAGCAACCTCACAGATGTGAGTACAAAAGTGAAATTTAGCTTTTCATGATATATTTTCGTTCAATAATATTTATCAGTTTTAACAGGTCAAAAATACAATATGCATTCTCAAGACACTGAAATAGAAACATGTCTTGGCCAACACAGCCTGAGAGGCATCAGGAAAACAAAGTGCAAACACAAGTATCACAATAGTTAGTGTACCATGGGCGATTAAAAGAATACATCCAACTTTCACTGGACTCAAGCTGGATATGGTTAGGCATTGTTGAGAAAACCATAACATGAAATTATAACTATTTAGGAATATAATGCCCCTAGGATAGTCACAACAGTACCTATTAGTGTGCAGAAGAGAAGACAGTAGGCAAGAGCCCCATCAGCCACCCCTTATGGGATCACGCTGTGGATGGGGGGACCTCAGCCACCTCATATATTTAAAGCTGTTATGAGGCCCTTCCCAGATGGTGGGGAGGTAAGTGTTTATATCTGTTATATATCCTGAGACCTTATTGTATTACTAATGTGTAATTCAAGTCTGTTAACTGGGATGTAACCCAGATAAATGAATATAGGTATGGCGAATCAGGGATGCAGGTAGATATTCCAAGGAACTGAACTCAGGGAGGGAGTCGGGGTGGAAAAAGGAGTATACGATGGGTTACCTATAAGCAAGACCATTATGAGGAGAAAGCTCCAGGATATAGAGGGATATGTAAATATTTAACCCAGGGCTCCCAGATGAGTTCGAAAATTTTAATTCTGTCCTGGAGAATGCTTACTATTTTCTCCTGTGCCATAATCCAGGAGATTTTGCGATTCATGGCTGAGTGGGACTGAGGTTTTTTTTTTTCCAATGTGATGCTATAGTAATTTTGGTTCCTAAAAGAATATAGAAGATCAGTGCTTGTGTATATTTATCTACTTTCTTCACCTTGTGGTTAAGGAGTGCTATGCATATTAGAGAGAAAAGTTTGTTCCAGAGAATTCGTATCCGTGGGCAAGTCCACCACATGTGGAATAGTGTGCCCAGATGATGGCAGTCTCTAAAACACCTGGGTAGAGCTAACACACCTGGGAGAAGCATCTGGGTAGACCTTGGCAAGGATATAGGGAACTCTATACCAACGTGTAAATATTTTAATGATGGATATCCCCACCCCCGATCCATGACGTTCAAGCACCAGGATTCATAAGCCGTGACCCTGGGAGGGTCTTGTTTATTGGGCCAGATAGACTGAAGATAATGGGATATTCGTGCATATCTGAACCTTTCTGAGGTAGGCATTTCCAGTTTGTTCATGCAATATCCGATTGAAATGGGGCATGTATGAGTGAAGAAGTTCCCTATTATGATTAAACCTTTATTAAGCCACCATCGAAAGGCCAGAATGTTCATTCCTGGGGGGAAAATTAGGATTGTGGAACAAGTGCGTTAGTGGCATAGGGCCGAAATCAGTGAGGGATGTTTGTGCATGCAATCACACAGGGCCAGTGACTAGTGAGTGGGACAGGGTAGGGGGCCAAGATAGGAGGTCTGAATTTTTTGGGGGACTACAATAAAAAAATCGTATGGTGGGGAACCGCTTGCCTTTCCATTGACATCGAGTAGGGTTTTGAGTCTTGTAAGTATGATGGAGATCTGGGCAAGTTGAGCTGCTTGGTAGTACCACCAAATATTGGGGAGGGCAAGTCTCCCTTGCATCTTGAGTCTAAATAAGATATTTTTAAAGCATCTTCTGCCCTTAGGTTCCCAAATAAATTTCAAAATGCATGATTCATGATATATTTTATCCAATTATCTGTTAAACTACTACACCATAAGGAACACACCTTCGGCCTCTGTCTCTGTTTTTTATTTTTATTTTTTTATTTTCTCCTTATCTTTGGAGGTACCCCAGTTATATTCATAGCTAGACACATGCAGAATGTAACAATTTTTTAATTTCCTTTCAGATAGATTTGCAATGTTACTAATTTTGTTTTATTAATTTGTTTAGTTTAGTTTTGTCTAATTCTGTTTCGTTTAATAATTTACTAACAAATGACTAACTAACGAAATGATCGACCAATTAGCATTTTGTGTTGTTAAGGAGTGGGCCGGGAAGCCAGCCACCATGTCCTTAACAACCAATAGCTCATCAGCTGTCAGCTGGCTTCCCCACTGAAAGCTGAAATATAAACAAAAGAATGCCGGCAAAAGAAAATTTAAAAAAAAACAGATACTATTTCATTCGGATATTCGGATACATCTGAATCTCTGAATAACCAAAAAATTTTCCAAATTTACATTCGGACCAAAATGAATTGCACGTGTCTATTCATAGCATTGTTTGATAAAGCAATAACAGTCACATGAAACATGTATTACTGGTGCTGTGGTTTAATAAAGAAACGTTTTGCAATCTGGTAGTGTGGTTTTCTCTTTGTTGCATATAAGTCATTTAAAGCCTTTTACACTCCTAAAATCCACCCTAAAATGTCTCAATGTTGCCTGCCTCAATCTCTGAATTCTGTTGTTTTTTTTACCGCACTTTCAGGGAATATTTTATTTTAATTTTTTTATGTCACTCATCCCTACTGCACAACAAAAATCACAGCAGAGCAGAGACAGGTAAGGTTTATGGCTTTTAAAAGCTGTTGGGGACAGGCACCTGAGCCCAAAAAGCATAGGGGTAATTAAAGTGCACATTGACATATTTGAAAGCGTGCACTGCCAGTGTTCAGCTTCTAAAGATAGCAATACACTTTCTTGCATTAAAAGGCATAAGGGTCAATTACTGCACAGTGTTTTACTTTTCATGAGAAAAAATTACAATCCATGACAAATAAAGGCTTATAGGAGTTAAATAGTAGAATGAAAAACATTAACGCAAAAATAATGATTGCACATCTATCCAATATTCATGTATACGGATAGAAAATTTTGATGAGAAAATTATCTTGAGATCAAGTAGTGAACACAGTTAAAATAATTCATACAGCTTGTTAAACTGATCTCATATACTTGGTAGAGAAATGTAAGGTGACCCCTAATCAGACCATTACATGCTTTTATCTTGAATATTCTGTTTACTTGAACACCCAACCAGAAAAGGATGCCCTGGAACTGGAAGAGAGAAGGACAACTACACCAATAGGGGTCATTCACGTGTGTTGATTACGAGAAACAAAGCAATGCACCTTAACACACCTACAGCGGTTATGATGTGTCCTTGATGCATTTTGCTGTGTTTTTGAAGCATTGAAAATGCATCAATAAAGCTTGTTTTTTTTTTTTTAAATAAAATTTTATTGAAAAAGGGTATATAACAAATAATACAAAAATACAAAGACGAAAATTTTTCTCATTGTAATATAAAGATCGAGTGAAAGCAGTAATACAACCTAGGGTTTGGTAGTAACAAATCATTTTGTACATTGCTCAAGGGAAGACTTACCATTCTCCTCAAAGGAGGGAGAAGGGGAAGCCTCAACTGGATGGATCTGGTGGTCATAAGGTAGCCTGGTATGTTTTATAAAAGCGAGCTACAGGGTAAAATAAAGCATATAAGGAATATGAAATAAAATAACCATGGGGGGGAAGGGGGAGGGGGGGGTGATCAGCAGCAGGTGCGACTTATTACATATTGGGGGGGGAGGAGAGGTGCTGCACAGATCTCGGCTGTCGATGAAAGGTGATGAGTCCCCGTGTGAGGGGGAGAGAGAGTCAGGAACACAGAGACCCGCTTGGTAAGGTTTTAGGTTGCAGCGACTATCGCCGTTGGCGCGTGTCCCTTATGGATGAAGGAGTGGTCCTCAAGGTGGGCTCGTTCCTGTGGGGTGAGTTTAGATGCTATATACAAGCCCCATCTGTTGTGAAAGCGTTGTTTGGCTTTTGCGTGAAGAAGGCTAGTATTCAATTTGTCCCGAAAGAGAAGGTGCATAAGTTCCCTGTTGACTTGAGGGACAGAGGGTTTAGTCGTGGTTGTCCAGTTGGCTAGGATGGTTCTCCTAGCGAGTAACAGGCAGAGCAGGGCCCACTCCTTGCCCAGAGGTGTGGGGGTAGCCGACCAAGGAAGCAGTTTGGGGTCCCAATACCCAAAGATGAGGAGTAGCGGGTCCTTGGGGAGCTTCAGGAGTGTTATCTCGAAGATAAAAGCCAAAATCCTATCCCAGAACGAGGAGATGACCAGGCAAGACCAGTAGCGGTGAGTGAGGGAGGGTCTAGGATGTTGGCATAGAGGGCACAAAGAAGCAGAGGATTGACTCGAAGGTGAGGAGGGTAGAAAAGGTATGTGCGCTCGATGTGCAATTTTTAGTTAGGTTTCCCTCCAAGTTTCATTAGGGACCAGATTATAGACTGATTGGAGTCCGTGTAAGATCTTATCCACAATATCGGTACTCGGGAAATCTTTGGCCCAGTTGGAGACCGAGGATGATTCCAGAGAGGGTGTTGTATTCAGTAGTAGAGGTTTGTAGATATCAGAGATGCCATAAGAGTCTTTGTGGAGAAGTACTTCGATGAAAGAGGATTGGAATCTTGCATGTTCCACCCTGCAAGTTTTCTGCAAGAAGCTGAGGCATTGGCCATGATGGAAGGTGGATGAATCCGGCAAGGAGAACTTTACAGCCAGCCGGCGGAAGGGGAGTGCACGACCAGAGTCCGGGTCACATAAGGAGTAGAAGGTGTCGAGGCCCTTTTGACGCCATGTTTCATAGGGTTGGCGGTCCAGCCCCGGGGTAAAGTTCGGGTTACCCTGTATCGGGAGATGTCCTCCAAAGCCCCAGGTCCGGATGGCCTATCAGGCGAGTTCTATAAATCTTTAAACTCACTTCTAACCCCGACCCTCGCCGATGTCTACCAACATATATGGTCTGGTGGCCCCTATCTCCCGTGTGGCAATCAAGTAATTATTAAATTGTTGGAAAAAAAGAGCCTGGGTCCTATAGACCCATCTCGCTCCTAAATCTTGATGTCAAAATTCAGAACCTACCACCTCACCTACCCAGAGCTTCCTCATCCGAACAAAGTCTGATGAGGAGAGATGGGTTTCTTGTAACAGCGCTACATCCGTTTTGAGTCTCTTGAGGTGTCGCAGTATCTTCAGACGTTTGTTGGGGGAACGAAGCCCTTTAACGAGACTACTTGTAGCATGGTGGAGCGTTAAGTGAAGTAACAGTGGGGATTAATAGTACCATGTGGTAGGGAGGACCCGGGTCATGTAACAACAGGAGCTGTGCTCCAGATAGGGCCAGAGCGGCCCCTGGTAAGGTAGCAGCAAGGGAGGGTAAATTGGGGATAAGTGCAGCTGGGGGAAGAGGCAGAAGGAAGGGGTGGGGAAGGGAACGGCAAATGTGCCAGGCATAGTAACCAAGAAAGTAAATACAACTCACTATCAACTTCACTTTTTTCCGCATGGGGGTCACTGTGTAGACCAGCTCCCAGAACCAGGCCTCCAGACTGACATAGAAATGGCTGCCCTAGAAAGAAGGAGCATGGCACGCCGTCAACCCAGGCAAGGATCAGAACGAAGTGAGATGGTCTGCACAGAAGAATCCACAGGGGGAACAAGTGTGTGTAACCTGAAAGAAAAAAAAAACACAAACATTGAGGAAAAATAGTTCTAATAGAACAGCCAGAAGCCGAAGGCTTATGGGACATGGTAAAAGACATAAGTTCAGTCAATGCAGCACACGGGGCCAGTCACGGCCCTTGGTCAAATATTACCTGAGGAGCGCATGCATAGCGCAAGTGGCCCGGGAGGAAATTGTTCAAACATAAGCCACTTCTACCATGAGAAAACGGGTGGTAGGCAAAGCTTCGTCCCTAGGAGGGAGAGAAGACAAGAAAGGTCACATGGTCCTGGGATCCATCAGCGTGGGTTCAGAGCGTGTTGAGCTGGACCTGAGGCTCTGAAGCGCTTGGGGGAATCCTTCCGTGGGCTCCTCTGGTCTAGAGCCCTATTAACTGGAGCCGCTTTGGGTGCCGGGCTGAGTGGAGGGCCCGAACGTAGCGATTTCAGGAAACGAGATGCATCGTCCGGGTCTTGGAAGGAGAGCTGTTCTCCGTTGGGTGCCTTAATCCGTAAGATTGCCGGAAATGCCAAGGTAAATTTCATCTGCCGTTGGAATAGTTCCGTGCAGATATGTTGAAAGGCCTTCCGTTTCTTGGAGACATCCACTGAATAGTCAGCAAAAATCAGGATTTTGACCCCGTCAATCTGAAGTGATCTGGACTGGCGATACTGCTGCAGAATGGAGGCTTTGTCTGAATAATTCAGGTATTTGGCAATTATCGGGCGTGGGGATTTGCGATCCGAGTTGGGCGCCCCCACACGATGTGCTCGTTCCACGGTGAAGGGTCCCCCCAGACCCAGAGCCTCCGGGATGCGGCTTGCACACAGGTCTGACAAAGCGGATTGGTGAAGCGACTCGGGATACCTACAAAATGCAGGTTGCTCCTCCTGGACCTATTCTCGAGGTCATCGAGTTTTTCCAAAATATATTTGTTGGTTCTGTCTTGAGCTTGTTCCAGGGACTGCGTTTGATATAATTCTTCCTCTAAAGTAGAGATGCGATTTTCAGCCTCATTGAGTCTGGAAGCATGTTCCCCGAGCTGGGCTTGAAATTTATGCATGCCTTGGGTGACAGCTTTTTCAACAGAGGCAGCTATCATAGGGGAGAGGAGAGCAGCAACAGCTTGTGCCAGAAGTTCTGTCTGTTGATCCTGCAGCGGTGGGGATGGCAGAGAGTGCAGCATGGCTACAGGCGCCACAGGTCCAGGTACATGTGTGGGAGCTGGAGATTGTAGGGAAGAGGGTGCCTTGGAGGCTGTCTGGCCTTGTGCGGGGTCTCCTACCTCCATGTCTGGCGCTGTCTCCTCCGGATAGGCCGCGCAGGCCGGAGCGGTGGCCGAAGCGGTGTAGGCCGAAGCCGGGGCCTCAATTTGCGGTGCGGCCTGCCGCGCGGTGGCGGCCGCGTACGAACGCGGCCCGGTTTTTTCCACGAACCGGTCCATCCTGGAGCTGGTAGCGTGGGGAAGTCAGCTGGCCGGTGGAGCGGGCGAAATCGCCGGATTTGTAGCCGATTTAGAGGCCGGTTTGCGGGAGCTGTGAGAGAGGACAGCTACTCCATGCGGCGCCGGAACCGGAAGTCAATAAAGCTTGTTAAATGCCCATGAAAGTATTATTTTTTTTAGGGGGAAGCGATGTAGAGGAAATACTATACTATGTACTTTTTTCAATAAATATTATTTTTGTTACTTCTTTATTGTTTTCTTGCCTTAAAAGACTGATCTTTGGTTACTTTTTCTAGTACCCTTTTTTTTCCCCCTCTGCGTTTGTTTCCTCTTAAATATACTTAGTGTGTTTTTTAACTGTAATTGGATCTACCACTATTTTATTCTCTAGGGTATCTGTATTCAGAAAAGATATAATGTTTGGGGGTTTTGTGTAATCTTCAGGCCTAAAATTATTTTTTAAATGTATGAAAAAAAAATTATGCAAAAATGGCTCTGGCAGCAAAAGGGTTAAACAGCAAAGATTATCACACAAAAACAGGCAAACTGAACAAAGTTAATTTATTTTTGAAAAAGAGGGAAATAACCACCTAATTAAGCATATTCAGTGAAATTTATTAAACCTGAAGCAGCCAGAATCTGAAGCAACAGTGCATGGTAACCAGTCAACTTCTATCTTTTAATTTTCAATGCCTAACCGAACAAACTGAAGATGGAAGCCTCATAAAGTCCTGGGTTTACTTCCATGGCTGCTGATAGGGATTCTTCAGAGCTACTAGGTGCATTTTTAGGGGTGCTATGGCACACCCATAAACCCCCCTCGCACTTCGACTGTATAAGATGAAGACAAAAGAACACTCCAAGCCACTCCATGAAAAGGTGATTAAAATGGAGAAGTCAGAGTTTGATACCAGGAAATTTACTGAATAAAAATGGAAGCCACCAAGATACTTATGACTATTTTGAAGGAGTTAAAGACCTCAGTAGCTTAGATTCAAGAGACAACCTGCATAGAAAACATATTAACCGGGTGCTTTACCATGTACAGTTTTATGGGAGGGTAGAAAAAGAAAGCCATTGTTAATGAAAACTTACATGATGTCTTACCTACTGTTTGCTAGAAGGCCCATGGGAGACTCGTAGACTCTGATGTCAGCTTGAAGAAGGTTAGTTAGAGGTATGTCCATGGATTTTCTCCTTTAAACCAGACACAAAAAGGTTGTCTACGGCTTTCCCCAATTTTTATCTTGGCAGCGGAGCCACTTCTATGACACATTTAAATTAACCCCAACATTTCTGGCTTTGAAGGAACTGCAGAACATAAAAAAGTAGCTGCATATGTGGATGCTGTATTGTTTTTCTTAAAAACCCCAGAAACTATAGTTCTCAAACTTCTTGCAGAGCTAGCTAGATATGCATCACTGTCTAACTATAAAATAAATCTAAGAAAATCATAGTCTCTGAATAATATTATTAATCCTCACTGACTGGCTGCTATTAAATTTAAATGGCACCTAGGAATCTATATAATCATCTACAGAAGTCACATTTAAAGAACTCCCACCTTCTCACTGCTATATACCAATAACTCAAATGATTGGACAAAGACCTCTATACTTTGTTTAGGAATTTAGTGTTTTTGATCATTTTCTTTCTGTATAATTATAATTCTCTATGAAGCTGTAGGCTGCAGTCAGCTTGTACCTTAGCAGGCGTGGTCTCTAAGCCCAGAGTGTATTTTTTCTGCCAGATGCTGTTAGAGCATGCTACAGAGTGTTGAGTGTTATTCTTTGTTATCAATGTTTAATGATCTAGCCAATCAGCAAGCTTGGAAAACCTGGTGATACATGCTGGTAGCAATGTTATTTATTTGGGACAGATCTTGCTCTACTTCTTCCCTCATAGGCTTCTGCTCTGTGAATATATCATTGTGAAAGATCCGATTATCTCCCCAAGCTCTAGGGGGTTGAAAGGAAGCCAGGATCTCCTCTTCTGGGAGGTATTTATGAATATACTGGCTGCTGGAGGCTATGGAGCACCGTCCTAGGTGGAATAAGTTGCAATTTGCTCCCACAGGTGATGTGGTGAGTGACTGTGGAGTGAAAAGTATGCACAGAACCCTTAACATGTTGTCCCAGAGCTCTGTGGGAAACCAAACAGTCTGAGTTTAGAAGTTACAGAGATATTTTGTCAGAAATTGGAGATTAGGAAGGGAGTAGAGCCTAGTCTGTGTTTTAGAACATCCGTGCTTTGGGGGAATATCCCAATTCACCCCTCCTGTATTGTAATGTGCAAGACGTGTTTTGAGATCACTAAAGTTACTAGCGCTCATTCTTTTTACACCCAGGAAAAAAGAGCCAATCCTGAGATTGAACGTTTCTGGGATCCTTTTGCAATATTGTAGTGATTAGGACATTCATAATGTAGCTGTGGGTCATCTGGAAGTCAATATGTTTGAACATCAGTATCAATTAGGGATGAACATATACGTTCGACTCAAACATCGGCTGTTCGTCCGTTCGGCGAATACCGAACATTATGGGCCATTCGCATCAAATTCGTGTGGCGCTCACGGCCCACAATGCACTGCGCCATCGCAGTGCATTGCTGGTTCATGATTGGCCAAGCATGCACTGTGACTCCGCATGCTTGGCCAATCACAGCGCCGGCAGCAAGGAGAGCCTGTGGCCAATCATAGCTCAGGCTGTGTAGTACACGCCCCACACTATATGGGGCCGCCAGCGCGGTGGGCTTGTGTAGTGTGTTGGCGTCTGTAGGACTTAGTGGGTGTTCTGTGTACCTTCAACACAGTATACACCATTCATTATCGGCCGATTTTGCGTTCTTGCTCTTCTGTAGTGGTTGTTGTCTGCGTGCCCTGACCGCAGAATACACTGTAATATCCACCTATATAGCTAGCTATCTTGCTCTTTTTAAATAGAGCTTGCAGTCAGTTGTAGGAGATTGTGCGTGCTGTCTGCGTGCCCTGACCGCAGAATACACTGTTATATCCACCTATATAGGTAGCTATCTTGCTCTTTTTAAATAGAGCTTGCAGTCAGTTGTAGGAGATTGTGCGTGCTGTCTGCGTGCCCTGACTGCAGAATACACTGTTATATCCACCTATATAGCTAGCTATCTTGCTCTTTTTAAATAGAGCTTGCAGTCAGTTGTAGGAGATTGTGCGTGCTGTCTGCGTGCCCTGACCGCAGAATACACTGTAATATCCACCTATATAGCTAGCTATCTTGCTCTTTTTAAATAGAGCTTGCAGTCAGTTGTAGGAGATTGTGCATGCTGTCTGCGCGCCCTGACCGCAGAATACACCGTTATATCCACTTATATAGCTAGCTATCTTGCTCTTTTTAAATAGAGCTTGCAGTCAGTTGTAGGAGATTGTACGTGCTGTCTGCGTGCCCTGACCACAGAATACACTGTAATATCCACCTATATAGCTAGCTATCTTGCTCTTTTTAAATAGAGCTTGCAGTCAGCTGTAGGAGCTTGTGTGTGCTGGCTGCGTGCTCTGATCTCTGAGGACTTCCAGAGGGGTGGAGGAGGAGAGGGAGCTGATGGCTTCAGTCAGCCCAGGCCAGGTGGCTGTTTCTCAGCCTGAGGAAAGGCGTGGTGCCCTAAAACTCCAGGAGTTCGTTAAGGAGGAGAGGCTGTACTTAGAAAACCAGCTTGACTTGGTTGACTGGTCTCTGAGACAGCCAGGAGAAGACGTGGAGAAATCTGCGGAGAGGAAAAGGAAAGCCAAGAGCTTAATGGTAAAGGCTTCTCGCTGTTACTGCGAAAAAATGAAAATTTTGGCCGAGCTGAGGAATAGACGCGACAGATCGGGTGTCGGAAAGAGACCAGATTTTAAAGTTGCCATTGACGGGCTGAAAAAGCAGTGTAACATGCTTAGTGGGCTTTTGTCAAACCTAATTGAAAGTGCTTCAAGCGAGAAAGACTTTTTATTGGGCATAGATAAGGTCATGAGAGTGGCGTGTGAGGAAGGCTCTCAAGCAGGAAGACGCCGCAAGCAGCGTTTAACCATAGCCGCAACGCCTGAAGGAGAGATGGGAGATCCCTCTATGGAGAACACCCGCGGAGAGGCAGATGTAGATGGAGGGTCCAAGGCGGTAAGGCGCCATAAACAACGTCTATCGCAGACAGTAGAGCCCATGATAGAGGCGGCGGACCTTTCAGAAGATGAGATGTCAGCAGAAGAGGAAAAGGAACCAAATGTTTTGACTTCAAAAGAGACAGCTGTGGAGAGAAATGGTATGAACTTTAAACCCACGACCACTGGTTCAGGTAACACCACGGAGGGTCCCAGCAAACCTGGGGGTACTCAGCCTGCAAGCAAGGCTGTGATCCCAGTGGTAGCGGTGAACTCCGGTGATGCGGTTGTGAGCCAGGGTCAGAGGGTGAAACAAATCCCGGATGGCGTGATGGACTCTAAACCTATGACCATGAGCTCAGGTAATACTGTGGAGGGTCTTGGTAAACCTGGGGGTTCTCAGCCTGCAAGCAGGGCTGTGATCCCAGTGGTAATGGTAGACTCCGGTGAAGCAGTACCGAGCCAGGGTCTGAGGGTGAAGCAAAACTTGGTAGTACAGCTTAAGAGACTAGAGGAAGATAAAAAGACAATGAACTTACCTTGTCAACCCCTGGTGAACCCAGCCGGTGTTTGCGGGCAGGGCACGCCATCAGTGGCTTTGTCGGCTGCCGCTGCTGGAAGCCGGTCCCAGGGCAAGGGGAAAGGACTCAAGGGTGAGGGTGGGAAAAAAGTTCAAGCCAGCATGGCCGTTGCTGTAGGGAATACAGTAACGGCCAGCAGTAAAGTAATGGCGGCACAGCCTAGTGAGACGCCGTCTTCCCGCGTTGGGAGAGGAGGTGGTGACAAACAGGAAGTAAAAGAATGTTTGGCGGGAAAGACTGGCGCGGTTTCTATGGGTGGGAAAGCTGTGGTCGCGCCGGAAGTGACGCGCTGCCCGGAAACGGAAGTTGACCGCATGGAGCATTTCCGGTCGGTGACTTCCGGCGAAACGGCCCAGCAGGAGGAAGTGGGTGGAGTCAGTGATGCCTGTATGGAAGAGCCTGATAGTTTTCAACCTGGCCAGGTGTCAGCATGGGGTGATTGTCCCATGGGTGATCTAGGGGACAACAGTCCGGCAATGGCTTATATCAAACATCTGGAGGAGTCCCAGCAGAACAATAAGGGACAGGTTGAGGTGGATTCCTGTGGGGCACATACGGAGGTGGGTGAGTCGGACAGCCTGGATGCTCTCATATGTGACCAGCCATTGAATGACTTGGAGGTGAGCTCTCCAGTAGTCCGGCAAGAGAATATGGAGGTAGAAGGTGATAGGCAAACTGAGGAGGTTGGTGCCGCTCATTCAGGTCCTGTGGAGGGGGTGTCCTCCCCCAGGCCTGTTTTAAGGGGTTCAACGGAGGTCAGGCTCCTAAATGCGCTAGGGGAGAAGCGCTCTTATGCGAACGTGGCTGGTTCAAATGTGTCTCTGGACCACCTGTACAATCAGTTTAGTGCCGGTAATTTTCGTGTCCCCCCGACTGACCAATTCTCCGGGGCCAATTCGTGGTCTCGGGGTACAGGTGGTCCAGAGCGCAAGCGCCGTAATGTGGTGCAACTGAGATGGGAGGGGGGGGTCAATGCCCCAGTAGAGGTCAGGTAGTTGACATGGTTTTGTCATTAGGCATCAAGGTCAGCGAGATCTTTGCGGTCATTCACCCCGCAGGATCTCCTGATTTTGATCTAAGCTTTACCAATGTTGTGATTATGGAAATTTTCATCACTTCCTTTGGCTTGATTAGGGGGTCGGATCCCTGGAAAGGCTTCAGGATCACCCCTCTGAGTCGGCAGGAGGATGTGAAGAGTCTAACAATTTTGGTGAGGAACGAAAGTTTGCCGCCAGAGGACATTGCAACATGGCTAAGTAGGCATGGTCAACTGCAGTGTCCCCTGAGCAAAAGTTTAGATGAGCGAGGGATTTGGACTGGGGCGTGGAACACCAGGATTCAGTTGCAGAGAGCTGGGAATACGGTGGCGCATGTTCCCGGTAGTGCGTTTATTGGTAGGGACCGAATCCTGGTGTTCTATCCAGGACAACCCAGGCGGTGCTTTAAATGTGGATGTCCGACCCATCTAAGTGCGGATTGTACAGTAGTGAGATGCATAAGGTGCAACAAGTTTGGTCACTCTGGTGAAGCTTGCGGCCTGATTTGTTGTAACCTGTGTGGACAAATGGGTCACCCCTTTAGTAGGTGTCCTAAGGCCTATAGGGGTGATGGCCCGTCTGGTGGTCAATCCAGAGGGGAAGCCCCCAGCCCTAGGCCCGGAAGGGGAAATGTGGGTGAAAGACATAATGTGGCCGAGGGGGCACGGAGAGAACCTTCAGGGGCAGCTAAAACCCCTCTTGTTGAGGAGACCCCTGGTACTGCTGATGTGCCTGGAGGTGGGGGGTCATCCGAATTGAATGTACCAATGGAAGGTGTAGCTTGTCCTGAGGATGCCTCTACAGCGAAGGTTTCTGGGGACAAAAGTATCTCTCCTGCTCCTCCTCTTACTGGGAGTACCCCAAGTGGCAAAGTGTTGGCCCGTCGGGGACGGAGTCCGGCAGAGGGGAGGGGAGGAAGGGTTTTGAGAAGGGGGTCGATACGTCAGAAGCCAGAACCGGTAAGGAGCTCCTCCCGGAGTAGGAGCCCCCTTAGATCTCCTGGCCCGGCTTCTCTCTCTCCGTGTCGTCTTCCAGGTAAAGGGGTTGAATCCTCAGATTCGTCAGTATCGGGGGATGAGCGGGGGAATAGTAAGGTGATGGAAATGGAGGTTGGTGCAGCTCAGGATAAAGAAAGAAGGGAAGGTTTGGGTGAGGAAAAAGGTCCTATACCTGGTTGTAGTAGTAAAATTATTGGTAAGAAAAAGAAGAAAAAGAAGGAGCGTAGTGACTGGGATAAGGTCTTTGACAGTATGTTTGATGACCAAGTACGAGATCTTATTTTGTCTCCGTTATGTAAGCAAAGTGGCGCTAAGTAACTAAGTTCTAGTTAATGTCAAATTTTGTTATGTAACCTTGTAAAGTTTGTTATGTCATAAGTTATGTTTGGTAGCAGTCAAATTTAATAAAAACATCCACTTATATAGCTAGCTATCTTGCTCTTTTTAAATAGAGCTTGCAGTCAGTTGTAGGAGATTGTACGTGCTGTCTGCGTGCCCTGACCACAGAATACACTGTAATATCCACCTATATAGCTAGCTATCTTGCTCTTTTTAAATAGAGCTTGCAGTCAGTTGTAGGAGATTGTGCGTGCTGTCTGCGTGCCCTGACCGCAGTATACACCGCTATACCCACCTATATAGCTAGCTATCTTGCTCTTTTTAAATAGAGCTTGCAGTCAGTTGTAGGAGATTGTGCGTGCTGTCTGCGTGCCCTGACCGCAGAATACACCTTTATATCCACCTATATAGCTAGCTATATTGCTCTTTTTAAATAGAGCTTGCAGTCAGTTGTAGGAGATTGTGCGTGCTGTTTGTGTGCCCTGACCGCAGAATACACCGTTATATCCACCTATATAGCTAGCTATCTTGCTCTTTTTAAATAGAGCTTGCAGTCAGTTGTAGGAGATTGTGCGTGCTGTCTGCGTGCCCTGACTGCAGTATACACTTCTATATCCACCTATATAGCTAGCTATCTTGCTCTTTTTAAATAGAGCTTGCAGTCAGTTGTAAGAGATTGTGCATGCTGTCTACATGCCCTGACCACAGTATACACCGTTATATCCACCTACATAGCTCTTCTCTAATTGAGCCATCTGCCATCTGCAGGAGTTAGTGGGTGTTGTGTGTGCCTCCAGCAACAGCACAATATACACTACCCAATTGCTGGTTTTCCCATCTCCCTTCAGGCCATCACCATGTCTGGAAGGCCAGCAAGGAGAGGCAGACAGGCGCGAGCCGATAAAAGAGGGAAAGCAGGCTCTGTGCCTAGAGACAACAGTGCTGGTCGTGGACGCGGTGCATCGTCATCATCATCAGCGCGTGGCCATGGGACACGCTTGTTCTTCTTTTCGGAAGCTGGACATGTTGAGCAGCAACATGCCGAAGACTTTGTCATCCACTCTACCAAGCCCTCTTCATCCTCCTCATCCTCTCTCACCCAGGCTCAGGGTACTAGCAAAGCAGCTGCCAACGCATCGTATTCCCTCCTCTCAATGTCATCATCAGTGACTCCTTCCCTAGACCCACCACGTCCTCCTGAGGAGTCTCCTGAACTCTTTGCGCACAGTGTTGGGTGCATGCTCCAGGAGGATGCCCAGTGTTTTGTAGGCTCTGATGATGATACTCAGCTAGAGGAAGGCAGTAGCGTGAGCGCAGAGAGAGGGGATGCTCAAGAAGGACAGCAATCTGGCAGTCATGTTCCACAAGCTGCAGCATACTGCCAGGTTTGCTCCAGCGATGAAGAGGGAGGGGATGATGAGGGCACTGACTCCATGTGGGTGCCTGATAGGAGAGAGGAGGAGGAGGAGGCACATGTCCAACGAGGCAGGATGCCCTCCGGGGGCCAGCTTAGGGGCAGCACACCGACTGAATCACACCACACCACAGAGCTCCGCCTGTGCAGGGTGCTGCCTTTGCGCGTTATTCTAAAAGTTCTTTGGTGTGGGCCTTTTTTGAGACGAGTGCATCAGATCGCACCGCTGCTATTTGCAACATATGTCTTGACCAGACATATGTTGACCTGCCATGCAGCTCGTTGGCAAGCGTACCTCAAAGACCCACACCAAAGAACAAAGCGACCTCTCCTTGCTCCTCATCAGCTGGCATCTCCAACCCCACTAGACCTTCAGTCCTCTCTGAAACCTGCTCTGAGAGGAATGAAGGTGTAGAATTAGGTGTGTCACAGCCAAGTGCTTCCGGGCACTCTGCTAGCAGTACACCCACATCCGATTATAGCAGGCAAATGTCCCTGCCCCAGCTGCTGGACCGCCGAAAGAAGTTCACTCCCAACCATCCACATGCCCAGCGGTTGAATGCTAGCTTGGCTAAATTGCTAGCACTTCAACTGCTGCCTTTTCAGTTGGTAGACTCGGCCCCCTTATATGAGTTTGTACAATGTGTGGTTCCTCAGTGGCAGGTCCCCAAACGCCACTTTTTCTCACAGAAGGCGATTCCGGCTCTCTATCGGCATATGGAAGGCAATGTCCTTGCCTCGCTGGACAGGGCGGTCAGCGGTAAGGTGCATATTACCGCTGACTCATGGTCCAGCAGGCATGGACAGGGAAGTTACCTGTCTTTCACGGCCCATTGGGTCACTCTTCTAGCAGCTGGGAAGGATGCAGGACAAGGTGCAGTAGTGTTAGAGGTTGTTCCGCCACCACACCTCCAAAATGCTACTATTGGTTGTGACACACCTCTCTCCTCCACCCCCTCCTCTTCTTCTTCCTCCATGGCCTCTTCCAGAACTCTGTCCTCAGAACCAGCGGTGCTCCGTAGGCGTTCCAGGGGCTACGCAAATACGCAGGCAAAACAAGGCAATGCCGTGCTTGCGCTGGTTTGTTTGGGGGACAGGAGCCACACTGGGACAGATGTTTTGTCAGCTCTGCAAGGGAGGTGGTTGACGCCACGCCAGTTTAAGCCTGGAATGGTGGTTTGTGTCAATGGCACCAACCTCCTCTCCGCCCTCCGACAGGGACAACTGACCCATGTGCCCTGTGTGGCTCACGTCCTTAACCTGGTGGTGCAGCAGTTCTTGGGCAGGTACCCGGGCTTACAGGATGTCCTGAAGCAGGCCAGGAAAGTCTGTGTGCATTTCCGCCGATCATTTAATGCCTGTGCTTGGCTGGCTGAGCTCCAAAAGGAGTTGAACCTGCCCAAGAACCGCCTTATATGTGACATGCCCACCAGGTGGAACTCACCGTTGGCCATGCTGCAGTGGCTGCACACGCAGCAGAGGGCCATCAATGAGTACCTGTGCGACTACGGCACGAGGACAGGGTCAGGGGAGCTCGGTTATTTTCTCCCCATGCCAGTGGGGCATGATCAGGGATGCATGCACTGTCCTGTCACCGTTTGAGGAGGCCACAAGGATGGTGAGCAGTGACAGTGCATGCATCAGTGACACTGTAACTCTTGTCCACCTCTTGGAGCATACGCTGCGTGGAATAATGGACAGGGCACTTGAGGCAGAACAGAGGCAGGAAGAGGAGGACTTCCTTGCCTCTCAAGGCCCCCTTTATCCAGACAGTGTTCCTGCTGTGCCACCCATCAAACAGGAAGAGGATGAGGAGGAGGAGGAGGATGATTGTGTCAGCATGGAGGTGGAGGCTGGCACTCAGCATCAGCAGCAGCAGCAGTCTTGTAGGGATGATTTACAGTCCCAAGAAACCCGTGGACTTGTATGTGGCTGGGAGGAGGTAGCTGCGGATCATGTTGTCCTTAGTGACCCAGAGGACTCCGGACCAAATGCCTCAGCTAACCTACGCTGCATGGCCTCCCTGATCCTGCAAAGCCTGCGGAAGGATCCTCGTATTCTTTGGATCAAGGAGAGGGACCATTACTGGCTGGCCACTCTCCTTGATCCACGGTACAAGGGTAAGGTTGCCGACCTTATCTTGCCGTCGCAGAGGGAGCAGAGGATGAGACATCTCCGGGAGGCCTTGCAGAAAGGTCTGTGCAACGCGTTCCCAGAGACTGGGAGGTTACAAACTCCTTGTCCTGGACAACGTGTTGCTGAGGCATCGGTCAGAAGGAGCGGTGGAGAAGGTGGCCGCCTGACCGATGCAAACGATGCAGACAATTTTTTAGTCCGCAGCCCCAAGGTATGATCGGTTCCAGCAACCTTCGCCAGCGTCTGTTTTACATGGTGCAGGAATACCTAGGGGCAAGGTCAGTCTTGGACTCCTTTCCCACTGAAAATCCTCCGGCTTACTGGGTCTTGAGGATGGATAACTAGCCAGAGCTTGCACAGTATGCAATTGAGCTACTGGCCTGTCCTGCATCCAGCGTTCTTTCGGAACGCACCTTCAGTGCTGCTGGTGGCTTTGTTACCGATCACAGGGTGTGCCTGTCCACCGACTCAGTTGATCGACTGACCTTCATCAAGATGAATCAGTCTTGGATCACCCAAAGCTACCAAGCACCTGAAGCTGATGTAACCGAATAATTTTTTTAGAAATATCACATCCCTTCAAGACTGCCTATGCTGATGCTGAGTGACTGTCCTGTTATGTTCATTGTCTATCCTCTTCCTCCTCCGCTGATATGTTGGAAGAACATTTTTGGTTCTGGGTGATGCCACCAGCCCAATTTTTCAGCCCCTGTTTAACAGGGGCATTTAATTACAATTTTTGATGCAATGCTTTGCAGCAGGGCTCATTCCTGCACCACAACTAGAGTATATGGGAGAGGTTGCAGTGTCGTGGCACCAGCACCAGTGCCTAAGTCCCAATTTTTCTGCCCCTGTTTAACAGGGGCGTTTAATTACAATTTTTGATGCAATGCTTTGCAGCAGGGCTCATTCCTGCACCACAACTAGAGTATATGGGAGAGGTTGCAGTGTCGTGGCACCAGCACCAGTGCCTAAGGCCCAATTTTTCAGCCCCTGTTTAACAGGGGCATGTAATTACAATTCTTGATATAATAGTTCACAGGAGGGCCCATTCCTGTGCCCACCCAGAGTAACTGTGAGGACTTATAGTGTTGTGCAGAGCATATAGGGCAGGCCCCTACTTTCAAACATCCAACTTACAAACGTCTCCTACTTGCAAACGGAAGGAGACAACAGCAAGTGACATGAAAAAAGACGAACGGCAAAACAAATTATACAGGGGTGATAACCCTTCCCTATGTTTTCCAAAAAGCTTAAAAATAGATTTTTTGACTGGAGCTACACTTTAAAAATGTACCAGTTGAAAATTACAAACAGATTCTACTTAACACAACAAACCTACACAGTCCCTATCTTGTTTGCACCGCCTGTATACTGCTGTTCTGAGTATATAGGACCTGGGTACGGGGTTCCCCTTAATATCCGTACAAGACCCAAAGGGGCTGGTAATGGGCGGGGGGGGGCTACCCATGCCATTTTTCTCAATGATTTTCATCCATATTGCCGGAACCAGATATAACATTAAAACTGCAAGCAGTTTTAAATGACGTTATTTCCGTTAAATGTCATTTTGTGCAGGGACTGTTCTAAACACGGGAAACACGTGACACTTCACAGGTATACTATAGACACCCCCCAGGCACGATATTTAAAGGAATATTTCACTTTTTTTCACTTTAATCGCCATTAAAATCAGTGCTCCGGCCAAAACAGCCATTTTTTAAAACATTTTAGGTATTGACCCATGTCCCCGGGGCAGAAGCCAGGTCCCCAAACCCTTTTTAGGACAGTACCTTGCATATTAGCCATTAAAATTAGCACTTTTTATTTCAAACGTTCGAGTCCCATAGACTTCAATGGGGTTCTAAAGTTTATACGAATTTTCGGTCCGTTTGAAAGTTCTGGTGCGTACCGAACCGGGGGGTGTTTGGCTCATCCCTAGTATCAATAAAGCCGCGTACACACGGGCGGACTGTCTGGCCTACTTAGTCCGCCGAAACACATTTCAGCGGACAGTCCGCTCGTGTGTGGGCTTCAGTGGACTTTTTCAGCGTGCAGTCTGGCGGACTAAGTATTTCGGAATGTTGGAAATACTGTCCGCTGGACTCGCATTTCGGCGGACAATCCGCCCGTGTGTGTGTCAGTCCGCCGTACTTTTGAAATGAGCGGACTTTTCCCGCCCGGAGAAAAGTCCGCTCATTTCGAGCGGGTATCCAGGTAGGTGGGGCCTGCGACGGAGATGTCGCTGGCCCCGCCGCCTGGTATGAACTTAAAGGGGAACCCCAACGCCGAAAAAAATCAGCATGGGGTTCCCCCCAAGTCCACAACAGACCCTTGTCCGAGCACGCTACCCGGCCGGCCAGGAAAGGGGGGCGAGCGGGCGCCCCCCCTCCTGAGCCGTACCAGGCCGCGTGCCCTCAACATGGGGGGGTGCCTTGGGGAAGGGGGAGCCGCGCGGCCCCCCCACCCCAAAGCACCTTGTCCCCATGTTGATGAGGACAAGGGCCTCTTCCCGACAACCCTGGCCGTTGGTTGTCGGGGTCTGTGGGCGGGGGGCTTATCGGAATCCGGAAGCCCCCTTTAATAAGGGGGCCCCCGGATACCGGCCTCCCACCCTATGTGAATGAGTATGGGGTACAATGTACCAATACCCATTCACCTGTGAAAAAAAGTACAAAAAAAACACAGGGTTAAAATATTTTATTGCACAGCTCTGGGGGTCTTCCGTCTTCGGGGGTCTTCTCGCCGGACTCCTCCGCTATCTTCTTGTAGCTCTTTTGCTAGCGGAGAAGTCCGGCTTTCTTCCTCGCCGCCGGCCTCTTCTCCCAACTTCGGGGGTCTTGTCCCCCTCTTCGGTTCTTCTGCCGGGCCACAGCGTCTTCTTATAGCTCTTTCACAGGCGGTGGCCCGGTCTTCTGTCGCCGCCGTCGCCGCCGCCGCCTTCCGTTCTTCTTCTTCTTCTTCTTCTTCTCCAGGAGATGTTGCCTGTGACCAACCCACGGGTTGGTCACATGGGTTGATGTCACATGGGGACTATGACATCGTAAGGGGGCGGGGTCACCATGTGACCAACCCATGTGACATAAAGCCATGTGACACCGCCCCATTGTCCCTATATAAGTGGCAGCGGAGCGCGTCCCTGGCATTCCAGCCGGAGAGATTGTCGAGGCAACATCTCCTGGAGAAGAAGAAGAAGAAGAAGAAGAAGAACGGAAGGCGGCGGCGGCGACGGCCGCGACAGAAGACCGGGCCACCGCCTGTAAAAGAGATATAAGAAGGCGCGGTGGCCCGGCAGAAGAACCGAAGAGGGGGACAAGACCCCCGAAGTCGGGAGAAGAGGCCGGCGGCGAGGAAGAAAGCCGGACTCCTCCGCTAGCAAAAGAGCTACAAGAAGATAGCGGAGGAGTCCGGCGAGAAGACCCCCGAAGACGGAAGACCCCCGGAGCTGTGCAATAAAATATTTTAACCCTGTGTTGTGTTTTTTTTGTACTTTTTTCACAGGTGAATGGGTAGGGGTACATTGTACCCCATACTCATTCACATAGGGTGGGGGGCCGGTATCCGGGGGCCCCCTTATTAAAGGGGGCTCCCGGATTCCGATAAGCCCCCAGCCCGCAGACCCCGACAACCAACGGCCAGGGTTGTCGGGAAGAGGCCCTTGTCCTCATCAACATGGGGACAAGGTGCTTTGGGGTGGGGGGGCCGCGCGGCCCCCCCTTCCCCAAGGCACCCCCCCATGTTGAGGGCACGCGGCCTGGTACGGCTCAGGAGGGGGGGCGCTCGCTCGCCCCCCTTTCCTGGCCGGCCGGGTAGCGTGCTCGGACAAGGGTCTGTTGTGGACTTGGGGGGGACCCCCACGCCGATTCGGCGTTGGGGTTCCCCTTTAAGTCCATACCAGGTGGCGGGGTCAGCGATGTCTCCTTCGCGGGCCCCGCCTACCTGGAGACGCGCTCGAAATGAGCGGACTTTCCTCCGCGTGTGTGGGCGAGACCGTTCATTTCAAAAGTAGGGCGGATAGTATGGCGGACTTAGTCCGCCGTATTAGTCCGCTCAAAAAGTGCCGTGTGTGGGCAAGTCCGTTCATTCGAAAGTATGACGGACTGTCCGTCGGATTGTCTGACGGACTAAGTTGGCCAGACAGTCCGCCACGTGTGTACGCGGCTTAATGCTACACTTGGTTTGGGAGAAAACATTTCTATTTGAATATTCTCCCCCATCTCTTTCACCTGCTACAAATCCTCCCAATTCAAATCCCTAGCCCCTCTGATCACTAAAAACCTACATTTTTTATATTTTTATGGGCCTATAAAATATCAGACATGATGTCCAGTTCCAAAACTACATAACACATTTGCAGCGCTAAGACCAAACAGTGAATAAGAAAAAGGAATTATTAAGTGCTTTGGGGGACAGGCTCTGACCAGGGCTGCAGATCCGGTTTTAGGTGAAACCATCACCCCATAACACATGAGTATACTAAGGCTTGTGCCATGGTTATGCAGTAATGTTTGTCTGCCAGCTTACTTCTCCGTGTGTTCAGATTAAGAGGCAAGCCACTCTCACCTGGCTGCTTAAGTAATCTCTCCTCAAAGCATGGCTCCATCTCAGCCCCTATCAGGGAACTCTATATTACCTGTGCACTGCAAGCCAGCCCTGCTGATCAATATTGTGTGATTTGGCTTCCGTGTACTCATTGCTCTGTGTCCTATGTTTGATCATGTTTACCGACCATGCCTTGTTCTTGACTGTCCTCATTTGCTTCTTATCCTGACCTTTGACATGTTCCTTGACTATCCCTATCTGCTTGTTGCCCTTTTGGCTTTTCTGCTGACTATCCTTTGTTGTCGCAGTCTGCTACTTCCTCTCTACCTTCCTGTTCTCTACTGTGAGCTGGGAGACCCTGGGGGCCCGCTACATGGAGCCAGACTGCAGCGAAGTCCATCCCCACCATCAAGGGCCCTAGTAAACACCCACTGGCTCTTAGATTCCATGCCCTGGGAAGTCTCATGCTCTAGCTTCCAGTGTGATCCGTGTTGATGCTCCAGAGTACCTGCTTTCCTGGACCACCAAGGTCTCCATCTGCAGCAGTCAGCCTAAGGGTCCACTACCTTGCAGTGCACTCCAGACCCCCAGAGGGTACATCTGTCACCTGGACTCTGGAGACCTGACAGCGTGTTTTTTATTATGAAATGTGACCATAGTCTTGTGAAGTTTAAGTTGTAATAAATCTTTTAACCGCTTCAGCCCCGGAAGATTTTACCCCCTTCCTGACCAGAGCACTTTTTGAGATTCGGCACTGCATCCCTTTAACTGACAATTGAGCGCTCGTGCAACGTTGCACCCAAACAAAATTGACGTCCTTTTTTTGCCAAAAATAGAGCTTTCTTTTGGTGGTATTTGATCACCTTGGTGGTATTTATTTTTTGCGCTATAAACAAAAAAAGAGTGACATTTTTGAAAAAAAAAAAACATAATTTTTTACTTTTTGCTATAATAAATATCCCCCAAAAATATATAGAAAAGATATTTTATTTTCCTCAGTTTAGGCCGATATGTATTCTTCTACATATTTTTGGTAAAAAAAGTCGCAATAAGCGTACATTGAATGGTTTGCGCAAAAGTTATAGCGTCTACAAAATAGGGGATAGTTTTATGGCATTTTTATTATTAATATTTTTTTACTAGTAATGATGGCGATCTGCGATTTTTATCAGGACTGCGACATTATGGCGGACACATCGGACAATTTTGACACATTTTTGGGACCATTGGCATTAATACAGTGATCAATGCTATCAAAATGCATTGATTAATGCATTGATTACTGTAAAAATGTCACTTGCAGTGAAGGGGTTAACACTAGGGGGCGATCAAGGGGTTAATGTGTTCCCTAGTGTGTGTTCTAACTGAAGGTGAAAGTGACTATGCAGGGGAAATGACAGATCGCTGTTCATACTTTGTATGAACAGACAATCGGTCTGTTCTCCCCTCAGAGAACCGGAAACTGTATTTACACACAGAGATCCCAGTTCTCTGTGTGTCAGCGGCAATCACGGGAGCCCAGCGTTGACTCGCATCAGCTCGGGGGTGCCCCCTAGTGGTCACAGGGTAAAGCGATGTTACATAACGTAATTTCGTCCAGCCGCGCCATTCTGCCGCAGTGCAACTGTGGCGGCTGGTCAGCATGTGGTTAAAAAAATAATCACACGAGGGGGCGCATGCGCAGCGCTGAACGAGATGGCAGCCTAGAGTGAGAGCTCCGTCCAGACCGGGACCTGATCAGCGCCCTGGGGGCTTCAAAACCTTTCTTTCGCCCTAACATTAACACCCCCCAGGTCCCCTCGCCACGGTGCATGCCTGCAAAAAAGAAGAACTCCCGCAAATCGAGTCAAAATACCCTAACCCACTATCTTCTCCGGACGAGGGAAAGCAGCGTGATGTCTCAAGATGGCGCGGATCAGAGCAGTTTCGCCGCCGCTCCGGCCTCCACGCCGCAGATCTCTTCGGATCTCTCCCCACCACTAACACGGGCTGGTGAGTCTAACACCATCTCTAAGGCTGATCTTGATGCAAGCCTGGAGGCCATATATGACAAGATGGCTGCTAAGTTCCAGACCGAACTGCATAAAACGTCTCACACTTTATCTCAGGAAATAGCTGCATTAGGCTCCAGAACAGAGAGACTTGAAAGCAAACATGATGAGCTAGCAATAGCACACAATGATTTAAGCAGAGAACACGAGACTCTTGCTTCTGCTTTCACCATGATACAAATGAAAGTCGAGGACCTCGACAACGGAAATAGGCGTAACAATTTACGTCTCCGAGGAATCCCAGAAACAGAAGTGGACCTAATTCCCACAGTGATCCGTTTATTTAAATCCCTCCTGCCTGACCATGAATCTGCTGCATTTAAATGCGACCGCATTCACAGGGCCCTTCGGCCGAAACCACCAGCAGACAAACCCCCAAGAGACATCATCCTATGTCTTAAGGATTTCTTGGTAAAGGAGGAGATCCTGCGTGCAGCCAGAAATAAACAACGTATTTTTTCTTGATGACACCCAGATCCAGATCTTTCCAGATGTTACGTCACCCTTGAGAGATGAAGGTCCCTCAGAGAAATTACATCCACGCTCCAATCCGCTCGCATTCGTTATAGATGGGGCTTTCCGTTTAGATTGATAGTCCCTCACAATGGCAGTACATACTCAGTGTCCACGCTTCAAGAGGGCCAGGATCTGTTGGTGAAACTAGGCCTCCTAGATGCTGCTGAAGCTCGTAGACCTCTGCTGACCCCAAGACCGGCACCTATCTGGCAGACACCACCGTCACGGAGAGATAGGAGGAGGATTCGTTACGGGATCAGTGAACCCAACGGAGGAAGCCCTCACTGAAGTCCCCTACTTCATTATGCTTCTCTTTTTGACATTTCACCCTCTGTGTTTTTATAAGCGGGTATGCCCCCCAATTTACCCTGATCCCATTGTGACCGCTCCATGCTGGTGTCCTTTGGTGCTGCGACATGCCTCCCCCCAGCAGAATACCTGAACGGTTTGTTGTACCTCTTTTTCTTTTCCTTTTTTGCCATATCAAGCTGGGACTGAGACCTTGGTGTCTCGGAGTTACCTTTTTCTTTTGTTGTTTGTTCCTTTTCAGGTGCTCGGGGACTTGACGGTTCTCTTTTTTGTTTGTGTTGTTGGCTCCCCTGACTACCTGATTCCCCAGATATAAATTTCTATCTGGACTCTATGTGCTGTGGACTTTGGTTTTGTTAAGGGGTTTTGGTTTTTCGAAAAAGTTTCCTTTTCATTTTTTATATGGTTTTCCTTTTTTTTCTCCCCTTCCCCCTTTTTTGGGGACTAGCACTTTTTGACCAATTTCATTATTCTCAACGCTACAGACATTTTCACATTTTATTAGGTTTGCTTTGGATTATGTTACATATATATGTATTTCTTAACGGGTTAATGGCTGCACCCCTATCTGCTTCCCCTTTTTATGGTCCTCCCCAAATTATATACCCCAATTATTGTTTTATGATTGGAGCTTTTTGGCTGATCACTCCCTCAGTTCCCACTCATGTCGATCACATGTGTGTCCCATAATGTTAAGGGATTTAATTCCCCCACGAAAAGACGTAAGGCGTTCGATTTTTACAAGAGAACGAATGACAAAATACTTCTCATTCAAGAAACCCACTTCACACATAATTCCCATCCTAAATTTTTTCATAGAAACTTTCCTCAAGCCTTCTACTCTCAATATCACTCTAAATCTAGGGGTGCCGCCATTTTCCTACATTCCTCTTTTCCCATGGAGGTGAAACGTGTTTATAAAGTTGTTGATAGTAAATATGTTATTATTAAGGGAATGATACATAACAGAGAATTGACAATTGCGAGTGTGTATGCCCCTAATGATGCCCCAGCTGCCTTCTTTAAAACTTTTTTCGATAAACTAGCCTCATTTCACTCTCCTCACTTAATTATAGGCGGGGATTTTAATTTGGTGGCTAATGCCAACCTGGACCGTTCTTCCCACACCCCCCTCACTAGGGCCTTCCCCAAATCACTTACCCATGATCTTTTGGAGTGTCAACTCTCGGACACCTGGCGTGCGCATAACGTAGGGGTTCGAGAGTTCACTTTCTATTCCCACCCCCATAACAGTTCTGCCAGGTTAGATTACATCTTTGCCTCTCCCATTATCTTAGCAAATTTGACGCAGAGTAGTATTTACCCCTGCGTTTGGTCAGACCATCACGCCACAGCTTTCACCACCACTTTCATTAAGTTATCCCCCACATTACATTCTTGGAGACTTAATGAATCTCTCCTGACAGATGTGGATACGGTATCCAAAGTAGAAGAAGCGATAGAGGAATACTTTTCAATTAATGCCCAACCAGAAATATTACCCTCCACGATCTGGGTCGCGCATAAGGCGGTTTTAAGAGGTAAATTGATAGTGATATCAGCTGCCCGTAATAAACTATTGAATGGTAGGATTCTGACCTTGACGAGAGAGATTGATCACCTGTATAAGAACACTGCCTCTTTACACTTAGACTCTACCAGACAAGAGATTGATCGTAAATGCCTGGAACTTGACTCCCTTTTATCAAACAAAACAGAAAAACTCCTCAGATACGCAAAAGCGCGACACATTCTGTCAGATGGCGCAGCCTCCTCCAGGTTCGGGCGCAAATTACAACACTCCCAGCGACCAACACATGTATATAAATTAAACACTAGCGAGGGTCACCTCCCTTCTCACCCAAAAGAAGTTTTAGCTATCTTTGAAAAATTTTATGCTTCCTTTTTGGCCCATAACCCGAATGTCAAAGTCCCAGAGCTTAACTCTTGGCTGGATGAGGTTCCATTGCCAACCCCATCTGTGTCACAAATAGAACACCTAAATTCTACCATCTCTACGGCAGAAGTCTTAAAGGTCATCAAATCCCTTAAACAAGGTTCTGCCCCGGGCCCCGATGGCTTTGCTGCCATTTATTACAAAAAATTTGCATCAGTGTTAGCTCCCAGACTCACGTACCTCTTTAACTGGGTAATGCGGGGCGGCAGCTTTCCAGAAGAAATGTTATTAGCAAATATGTCCCTGATCCCCAAACCAAACAAGAATCATATGCTTCCCCAAAATTATAGGCCGATTTCAGTTATGAATAACGATTTAAAATTTTTCAGTAGAATTCTTGCAGATAGACTTGCCACGCATATCCCCTCCCTTATCTCCCCATTCCAATCTGGTTTCATTCCTCACAGACTAATCACTGATAACATTCGATTGGTAACTAATATTATTCAAGATGCTAACGAACACTCACGTAGTCTTTTGTTACTTAGCCTTGACATTCAGAAGGCTTTCGATAGTGTCTCATGGGCCTACCTTACTAATGTCTTACAAAGACTAGGATTCCGTGATGAATTCTTGCACTCTTTCCATACCCTTTACAGGAACCCTAAAACTAGGATAAAAATCCCCGGCTGCTGTTCAGATTTCTTTAGTGTGGGTAGAGGCACTAGGCAGGGATGCCCTTTATCCCCGCTACTGTTCGCTTTGGCCCTTGAACCCCTTGCTATAACCATCCTGAATAATCCCAATATATCTGGGTATACAAAAGGAACCTTAACGAACAAATTCTGCATGTATGCGGACGATGTCCTGATGTTTATGTCCAAACCACTTATCTCCCTGCCCAATTTATTTAACGTATTATCGGAATTTGCTAATGTCTCGGGTCTATCTATCAATTTATCCAAATCCGAAGCTCTTCCCATAGACATTCCCTTGCTTGAACTCTCCCATCTTAAGCAGACTTTTCCCTTTCATTGGTCTTCTACCCACCTCTCCTATTTAGGGATAGTTCTGTCGAACGATTATAAAAAACTATTTTCATCTAATTACCCTCCGTTGTTTGTTAAAATCAAAACCACCCTGAAGTCATGGTCAAATTTACACATTTCCTTTATGGGTCGCATAACGGCTCTTAAGATGGTCATTCTCCCCCGCCTGTTATACGTTTTCCGGTCTCTCCCAATAAGAATTTCCAAATCATATCTTAATAATATCCAATCATATCTCAATAGATTTATATGGCAAGATAAACCTCCCAGATTTGCTAGGGACTTTTGGACCGTTCTGCTACAAATGGGGGACTGGGAGTCCCACAAATTTGGCTCTACTACTTGGCAAGTAGATTTTCCCAACAGGCTCAATGGTCCATTAGGATGCCGTGGGTTCAATTTGAACAGGAATCTATACTTCCTTGAGTTCTGCCAAACATTATGTGGTCCCCTTACTTACCGAAATGCCCTCATATTCACGCAAACCTTATTGTTCTAGATGGCCTACGCCTCTGGCATATGTATGGTAATAAATATAGCCTGGTACCCCAGACACCTATGGGGGCCTCATACCTAGGTGACCCTAGATTCACCTCAGCCGATATTTCCCAAATTGCATTCTGTACTTGGATTGAGCTTGGCTTGATCGCCTTAAAGGATTTCCTTATCGACTCCCATTTTGCCACCTTTCAGGAGTTGCAATCCAGATTCCAAATCCCAAATCCCAAATACTGAATTTTTCCATTACTTACAAATTCGTCATTTTTTTTCTCAGCATTATCCTGGCCCTTACACCTTGCCTCCGGGGTACTTTGAAGATATCTGTCACACTGCTCCTAGACAGAGAGGCCTAGTCTTCGGTCTTTATAAAACTCTGGCGTCGGCAGTGGAGGCAGTAGGACTGAAATACAGACTCAAATGGGAATGTGAGCTGGAACTGGATTGCGAAACTATGGATTGGGACAACGCCTGGAGGAATATGCGCCAGTGCTCAAAAGCTCTTTCACTTAGAGAAACCGCAGTTAAGTTGCTCACTAGATGGTACTATACACCCCATCGGTTGCATAGTATTTTTCCTCAGGTTTCCCCCACTTGTTTTAGGGGTTGCCCCCACCCAGGCTCCTTTAAACACATATTTTGGGAATGCGACTGTATCCAGCCCGTATGGCGTTTACTTTTCGACCTAATTAATAAAGTAGCAGGTTATACTATTAATATTGACATATCTCATGCCCTGTTATTTGTAGCCCCACCTGAAAATTCTAAACATTTAAGATGCCTGGTTCATTCAATTTGTTTGGCCATGCTCTGGTCTATAGCACTTAACTGGAAATCTCCCTCCTTACCTTTTGATCAGATCCTTTCACGCATAGACCTAATGATGCATATAGAAAAGATTTATCACATGCTACATGATTCTATCCCATTATTCGATGCTAAATGGAAACCATGGTCTGTATTCAGGCTCTTGCATTAAATGTGCTGGTCTCTAACCTTCCCCTGGTTTAATAACTTTTTAATTTCTTTTATTACCTTATTTTGATTTTGGATTCTCTCTTTCCTTTATTTTATACCTAATTTTTTTCTTTAGAGCCTTGTGGTATCTCGTATCTGAGATGTTAATACTCATTTTATCCATATGGATCTCACTGTACGTATATGATTCACATGCATTAACTAGTTCTTTCATCATTGACTGTACGTGATGCTTACTATACAATATGATATTTTTGTTCTGTATGGTTGTATATGCTCTACCACAAAATATTTTTGTTTCTGCTTATTATTTCTTAATAAAACATTTGGAAAAAAAAATAATCACACTATTGCAGACCTCTATTGTTTCTACATGTGACATATGTGAGGGGAGGTCACTGGTAACCAGGAGGAAGTAGTTGTTCTTGATCAGTAATTTGAGCCAAATAGATACCACAGGAAGGAAGAATTACAGGAGGATTAACAATAACTACAAAGCCCTATACTAGGATTGTGTGCACACTGCATGAAGGCACCAGCATCACTTTTATCCATGTCTTTATGATGGACTGTCAAAATTTTGATACAATATATTAAGGACATTGTGCAGCACACGGAGCACTTGCACTTTATTGTGGACATTATAAATAATTGAATGTTATGTGCACGTTTTGGATTTGTTTCACAGGATATATTTTTTATTAATATATTTATTAGTATATTTGTGTAATATATATTTTTTATAGTTATTTCATTTATGTATTCACTGTTTGGTGTTAGCACTGCATAGACATGTGCAAAAGGAAAAAATTTGTTTAGTTTCGTTTCGTTTTAATTTGTTAATTAATTTTGTTTAGTTATATTCGTTAAATTCCTTAAATTCGTTTTCGTATTTCGTTTAGTTTTCTACTGAATTCGAAAAATCGGTCACATTCGAAAATATTTCAACCAAATTCGAAAATATTTCTACCGAATTCGAAATGATTTCAACATGATTCGAAATTATTTCAACCGCATTCGAAACTATTTCAACCCGGATTCGAAAATATTTTGTGACCCGAGTTTAGGGCCATGTATCTCGGGGTCACTTGGTGCTAGAAACCCCAAATTTGGATATGTTGTAGTGCTAGGTCTATTGTGTTTGCATGCTAAATTTGGTGTTTTTAGCTATAAGTGACCCCGAGATATGTGGCCCCAAATTCGGGTCGCAAAATGTAATTCTCTGCTGCACAAAAGTGCTTGACATTTTGTGACCCGACTTTGGGGCCACGTATCTCGGGTTCACTTGGTGCTAGAAACCCCAATCCACAACTTGGTCACACGGCACTCGTGGCCGGTCCCATGGCACTCGTGTTAAGTCACGTGGCACTCGTGGCCGGTCACGTGGCACTCGTGTCAAGTCACGTGGCACGCGTGGCCGGTCACGTGGCACTCGTGGCCGGTCACGTGGCACTCGTGTCAGGTCACGTGGCACTCGTGGCAGGTCACGTGGTACTCCTGGCAGGTGTCATGGCAAGTGGACAATACACAACTTGTGGCAGGTGATGTAGCAAGTGGACAATACACAACTTGTGGCAGGTGACATGGCAAGTGGACAAATACAATACACAACTTTTGGCAAGTGGACAATGACATACAGCATATGCACTTGCCTTGCGATCAACATCTGTGGCTTCTTCAATCAGGCATGCTGACAACTTCATTGATACCATAAATATAAATTAAATAAGATGTGTGTGTTTTTTTTGCACTGGTACACTGCAAGTATGAAAAGTTGATGTGACAGATATATATAAGTAAGTATAAGTAACTAACCATCTTCCAAAATTTCTAATTCAAATCAAAAAGATTAGAGCAGAATAGAAAAAAAAATATTTAATAGAATAAAATAGAAAGAATATACAACCATCTTCTGAAATTCAAATTTGAATAGAATAAATTTGAATTTTGAATAGTATGAATTCAAATTTTTAAATTAATTAATTTTAAATTTGGATAGAAAAGATTATAATAAAATAGAAAATAGACTAGAAAAACTATAGAACAGAACAGAATAGAATATTCAAACGAAATTCGAATCAAATTAGAAAAATTACATTTTGTGACCCGACTTTGGGGCCATGTATCTCGGGGCCACTTACAGCTAGCAACCCCAAATTTGGTGTGCAAACACAATAGAACTAGCGCTACAACAAATTTGGGGTTTCTAGCTCCAAGTGACCCCAAGTTATGGGCCCCCAAAGTCGGGTCGCAAAATGTCAAGCACTTTTCTGAAGCAGAGAATGACATTTTGCGACCCAACTTTGGGGCCCCGTAACACGGGGTCACTTAGTGCTAGAAACTCCAGAAATTTAGATATGTTGTAGTGCTAGTTCTACTGTGTTTGCATACCAAATTTGGGGTTGCTAGCTGTAAGTGGCCCCGAGATACATGGCCCCAAAGTCGGATCACAAAATGTAATTTTTCGAATTTGATTTGAATTTCGTTTGAATTCGTTAGCATTGCAATTCGGTAATTCGGATGCACCCGAATGTCCGAATAATGAAAATTCGTCCGAATTTCAATTCAGAACGAAACGAAATGCACATGTCTAGCACTGTACATTTGTTATGTAATTTTGTATTGTCACATTTAGGGAAGTGTGGGGAGTGCTGGCAGTTGTCTATTTTATTTTATTTTAGTTTATTATTTATTTTTCATTGCATTTATTAATTTTAGCAGCTCACAGGGTTTTCACCTATTTATGATGTCCAGTTCACTCCTACTTTGACCTACACAAAGTGGGAATATCACTTTTCCAGGCCCCATCAAATATCATCAAGCACTACACCTGTCAAGGGTGATTTGTTGGTGTGAACACGTGTCATTTTCAGCGTCATTAAACCCAAAAATGTTTTATGTGTATTTTTTATATGGCTGATCATGTTGTTTACACTGACTTATTGTGAAAGCAGAAAATGTTCTAGGTGCTACATTGCCACTCTCAAGCCGCGTACACACGGGCGGACTGTATGGCCTACTTAGTCCGTCATACAATCCGACGGACAGTCCGTCCTACTTTCGAATGAACGGACTTGACCACACACGGATGCACAAACAGTCAGTCGAAAGCTCGCGCGATGACGTGTACAGCACGTACGACGGGACTAGAAATAGGAAGTCCAATACACAGCAATGCAACCTTTCGCCGTGTAAATCCTTTCTGAGCATGCGCCATTCTTAGTCCGTCGAACTAACCTACTGATGAGCGGATTGTCCGCTGAAACCAAAGTATGACGGACAGTATTTAGAAAAATCCGAAATACTTAGTACGCCAGACTGCACGCTGAAATAGTCCGCTGAAGCCCACACACGAGCGGACTGTCCGCTGAAATGTGTTTCAACGGACTAAGTAGGCCATACAGTCCGCCCGTGTGTACGCGGCTTCAGTGTGCATGTTCCACAAGTTTCCTAAGAGAAAGCCATTTGCCTCCTATTGTGTTCTGTGGAAGCAATCAGCTACAGCACAGTGAAAGCCATGTCCTCCTTACCTGGCTCCTCCCCATCCCACATAATCACTGTGTCTGCTTGCAAGGCGGTTCTAGCAGAGATGATTGATTAGACTTCTTTTTCCCTTCTAGTTGATCAGCTCTGTGTGGTCAAGAACACATATTACATTTCCATGAGTGATGTTTGTGGATTTCGTCAGAGGATTTGTGCTTGCTCCTCCCCAGATCACACACAAAAAACTTTTTGTTTGCTCAGAATCGTAATAAGTCCAGTTTTGTGTCTTGGGCCCTAGGGCTTTTCAGTTTTGAAGGCTACAAACATTTTGAGGGCTACCAATCCTCTATTTATAGGTTGTCATCTTACTTGGTAGCCAGACCTCATTATTAGTTTCAGCTGTCCACAGGCTTAAATTATATATATATATATTTATAGAGGAGCTGACTAATGTTGAAAAAGAGTAAAAGTGCTGCCTGTTTTTTTGGGAGCCCATTAGAGGGTACCCCAGGAACTGACCTGATTTTAGTTAGTGGGTTGGACAAGCCAAAGCTTTGTTTCATTAATGCTTTGGACTTGCTGAACAAAATTTGTGTTCTAGGATGTCCCCATTTTGTGCACACCTGCCAATACTAACTGAGCCTGTCCTCCTTACTATAACTATTGAAAAGAAATTAAAAATGATTACTAAATGATTACTAGATGAACCAGAGTCTCCTTGAGTGATAATTTAATGGCCTCCCACTGCTATCCTAAAGTACAACTAAAGGTTCTTCCCAATCTAAACAAGTACTAAACCTAGTTATAATGTGATGTACAATCTTTATTAGGTAAACAAAAAATGTCCTTTACTTACCGTGACTGAGCCACATTTTTGGCTCAAATGACCCCCCACCCCCACCCTTTTTTTATTTTCTTTCATACTTCATTATGTCTCTTCCATCTCTCTCCCTGTTCTCCCACCACAACTATCCCTGCATTACTGCTTTATATTTTTTCCCACCACTCCCCTTTTTCTCACAATATCTCAGTAGACACCATCTCCTCTACCCTTTGTTCCCTAAAACACATTATAAACATTATCTGCACATGTCAGGACCTGAATCATCTGCTGGTGGCACTGTGGTTCCCTGGATGGAAGGTCGTTATTCCAGTGTTCACTAGCGGATGTCTCCTATCAGATCCCTGTAATCAGTTTCCACCTGATGCTGGCTGCTCTGAGGGTATTTAGGTCCTCCCTGACTAAGCGCCTCTCACCAAGGTGTTTGCTTGCTGTCAGATATTGCTAGCCGTTATCCTGTTCCCGCTCCTGCCCTATCCTGTACCCTGTATCCTGCTGCCTTGTACCTGCTCCCCCTTGTTCCTGGTCCCAGTTTTGTTTCCTCTTCCCCATCTGTTTCCTGCACCTCCAGTTTTTCCCTGCTATTTAATGTTCGCCATTTTAAATATATTGTATATAGTTAGTTGTTATTTAAACTTCTGTTTGTTAGTTATTAGTTAGGTATTCTGTCACTGTATTTTTAGGTTAACTTATATTTTCATATTTGCTGTGTGCTGGTGTTTGGAAGGATTTTGTTTCTCTGTATAAATCCCACTTAAGGCATACACAGTCTGCTCCCAGTTTCATGAGTGTAGCTGTGCAGGTTTGGTTATCTCTGCTGCTGATTCCTGACAGACTAGACACTGCTGTAACAAAGAACTCATACACAGCTTTGGGTTTAAACATTTTATTCAACTATTCTTATGACATACAAATATAAAAAAAATGCGATCATTGTTATTTTCTGTGAATCCATGTAAAATTCAACTCTAACACATATACTGTACAATGTCTACTGTGGTTTACTAAAATCTAAGACAATAAAACATTCCAGGGGGAGTGAACACTTTTTTTTAAAGCCCAGCTTCAGGAAACCTAATAATTCTAAATAACAAGCATGTTATACTTATCTGCTCTGTTCAATGGGTCTGGGGTCCCCCCACCAGTGATCTTGGCTCCTCCTCTTCTCACTGTGCCCCCATAGCAGGCCGCTTGCTATGGGGGCACACAGTGAGTGCTCGCTTCTCCATAGATACACACAGTGGGGCTTGTCCCTGTCCTCCTATTTCCTCCTTGCATTTGTTTGACAGCAGCAAAAGCCAATGGCTCCTGCTGCTGCCTGAGTCCCTGTGTGATGAGGAAGAGAGAGGAGAGAAGACTGCAGCCGTGGACAGCGCTGGATTGATTGAGGACTCAGGTAAGTATTTAAAGTGTTACTAAATCCAGGACCGTGCATTTGTTTTGGATCCGAACTAGAACCACTCGGTACCTTTGTTTCTGTCCCCCTGGCCAAATTAATCCTCAATATAAAAGTGTGCACACTTGAAGTCAAACACTGACACAGACGCAGTTCAGTATTCAGATACTTCTCTATTTTTATTTCCTGAACTCCGGGTGATATACAATGAGCCAAATATCTTACTATCAAATCAAAAATTAGATGAAAGACAGCGTGTACAAACCACAAATTATACATATTCATTATTGTGACGAAGGATAACCTTTTTTGGCTGGGTTATGTCTGAAAAAGGGAAAAGCAAACTATTGTAGCTAAAATATGGTCTTGTTTTCAGCCCCTTCTTCCTCTTGGGTGTAGTCTCATGGTGCCGAAAACAGGCGCAATCTTCTTTTTGACGTTGCTCTTTTTAACCCTTGCAGTTTCGTTTCACATGAAGGGAGAAGCTGGCAGACATCTTAATTATGATTAAATGAGTATGATTAAGATTGATAGCTGATAGTGAAAGATAAGCACTTATATCTATAAGAGTACCAGAAATAGGCATTTCACTTATAACACTCATGATCCCATCCATTACACATTCACTATATCTGGTCTCCCACAGTACACAGAACATAGAAATGTAATTATTTTAGTAAATATAAACTGCTAAATACCTTTTCTCATCAGCAGTATATAGCAGTCTTATGACTTCTATCAGTGTCTTTTAGTGCAAGAAATTGCATTAAAATACATTCGTTGCCATGCATTACAGTAACAAAATAACAATAATAAGGAGCATTTTAGCACTCCTTACCCCAGCACATTAGCCTAAATATTTAAATGCAAGAAGGCTACCATGTCACTGCTGGCAGGGTTGGGGAGCATGAGTAGCTGAGCTGTTGAGAGGAAGACTTCCTTTTCCTCTGTTATAAACATATAATAATGAATTACTCCACAGTGCCCGTAGCTTCATACTGCATGTCAGTGAAAACTTGTTTTAAAGTTCATTTACTGTTTATCACAAATATGTAAACAAATTGAATGTCCGTAACTAGCCTCAGTTACCCTGTAAGCATCTTCCTTTCCATCACACCCCCACCATTCAACCGTCATATGTTACTCTATCTGCTGACTTGTTAGATCAGTTATGAGGTGGAATTAGTGGCTGTTTATGTGTTTTTTTTTAACTCCTTTGTAAAATGGGTTATAAAGTTGTAGCGCTGGTATTTTTGCCTGTTAGTGCTATGTAATGTTAAACTATGGACAGTATTATAATTTGGTATTTGGCACCATCTAGTGGCCTAAATGTAGAAGGGACTTTGTCTATTTTCTGTTTGAAGAACATAGAGAAGTGTTACAAGAAGTGACTCATTGTTTACATTATACAAGGACTTACCTACCCACAATGCCAAGTAACCTACCCATAAACACTTAGTACTGAACTGCATGCTGGGTAGGATATAAAAAGCCCTGCACGGCCATTTTCTTTCTCTTTTTGGACATGCGGCCTGCCTGCAACGATCTGTGAGGAGGCGTTCCAGAGAGGGCAGCCTACAGCAACTGTGGAGTGTAACAGCCAGCAATCCTGCCTTACCTGTGTGCTGGAGAGACAGTGTGACCAGATCGGGAAGGATCCAGAGACATCTGATGGAGCTATTTTGAACGTCTTGGTCTTCTTGCGGAACTAACCCGTGTGACAGCACTGACTGGCAGCAGGACCAGGACAATCAGAGCAGAGGTTTCCAGTTTCTGGCCCTGGTGTGGTGAGAGGGCTGTTGCCCACAGTTCGTTAACACACTTAACACACTTAGACTCATACCACAGTGTTGCTGGGACCAGTAGTTCCACAAATTAGTTTGAATTCAAGCAGGCCTCCAGCCTATGCCTCACTGAGATACCAACAATGTGCTGCTCAGAGAAAATACACTGGAGGTAGTTATAAGTGTGTCACATCACCGGAACAGTTCAAATCATCAGTCTATATTGCTTTTTTTCTCCCTTTTAAAACCCCTTGAAATACAATACACTGCAGTATAAAAGCTAGCAGAAGACAGAATACAACAGACTGCATCTTTCACTGAGAGGCCTTGTGCATAGTAACAAGGGACTGCACCATACCTCTAGGGGGAGCCATTGAGCAAACTGTACTCTATTGTATGGTATTGTACTGTATTTGTTTAATATTGTATTACTGTGGTCGGTCAGCGCGCTGGAAGTGGGAAGGTACTCAGTGTCAGAGCATTGTCACTCTGAGCACTAGTCCCAATTGGAGACGAGCTTGCAGGGGTTAACCAAACAAACTCTATATATTAAGAAGTTGTGACTATTCATTGCACTGTCACATTACGTTTATGTGGCAGTGCCATTACTGTAATTACTGTTTTTATCTGTTCTTGTAAAATCACATTCTGGGTGATTACAATTGGTGTGCAGTGTTGTTCCTTTTCCTACAGGTGGAGCAACAGATACCCAGGCAATGGTAAAGGTATATTATTGGTAAACTGTTATTGTGGGATTGTCCTTTATTGTCTAGATTCACACCAACACTGTTCCACAGTTGTGTCAAGTGGGTTGAGCGAATTTACTGGTGGTGGCAGAGTACAGGCCCAATCAAATATCAGCAGCTCCTTTGGGGGTCAGTGCTACATAGTATATTATCTTGGAAAGGAAAAAATTTGGTTATGTGAAAGCTGTTGTTATTTTTACAGGAAGATAGAATTAAGCTGCTTAGAAAAAACTGAAGAGAAAGATAACTAAATAATGTAAATACCACCTAAATGGCTGTGTAAGTAATAACATGAATTCCTATTGAAACCCTCCAACCCTTAAAATGTCTAAAATCATAAATATCCCATCAAACCCCTTGATCCTCCAGCCAATATGTGGTCCAGAAGGTTAGAAACAAGGTACACAATATATAATTATATGAATTATATATGAAAAATTATATAAAAAATAAGAGATGTATATGTAGAGGTATGTACTGTCTCCCAGCATGATCAATAAACCCTCGCTAGGAAGACAGAAAAGTGAATAATAAATAGAAAACAATGAGTGGATTAAACATGTTTTTAAAAATCAGTGCATAAGCATTCTAGTGCAGCTTAATAAATATGTAGATGAATAGATAGTACCAGTATATTGACAAAGGCAAAAAAATTGTAAAACTTTATGAGTATGAGACAGTAAAACCTTCCAAAATCCACTATAAGCATAAACATGCTGTGATTAGTATATAAAAATAGGTAATAAGAGATGTATTTAAAAGCTTTATAGTTCTTTTATGGAATTGTACTATATATCCTGTGCACCTATTCAGATTCGGATGGTCCACAAGAAAACCTAGACAGGAGCCTAGAGCCCAGTAGACATTCACATGGCCCAACTACAACCTACATAGCCCTGCAGTTAACCAGGGGGGTAAGTAGTGCTCATGCCTGGTATTTTACAGTTGAGGTCTAGTCCCTGTTGGTCCTGCCCCCCCCCCCCCCCCCCCCGCGGTCTAGGCTCATAAGTCCCAGAATAGGCTCCATAGACCAGGAACAGTTCACGGCTGAACAGTGGGGGAGCAACGTTTTCTGGAGGATCGAAGGATTGGGTGAATAAAAGCTTTTTCCTCATGTCTAGACCAAACGAGCAGTTGACTCGTGCAGTGCAGGCACAGGCCCACTGCACAGGAAAACATTTTTTTGGTGCCTGTAGTTGGGCTTTAAGAAAAAGGATTCCCACTGATCGATCACACTGGCTGCCGAATAGATGAGCAGCTGGCCGGCTGCTGCAGGGAGGGAGGAGATGGGATCAGGGAGATCGGGGATTGCTCTGAGATGGAAGGAGCAGTGTGGTTGCAGCCATTGTATACAACAGCGCCATATGGCCTTTAGTGGCCGTTTTTAGAGGTGAGAGGCTGGGGGAAACGAGGGGTGCACATGTTGAGCACTTTTGGTGTGGATCATCGGTGGAGTATCACAGTTTGAAGTTTTTAACACTGAGCTTTCATTGCATGGATTAATTTGAACTTTTGGAAGTATTATTATCACTTTTGGGACTTTGCATTCAGAACTGTACTTCCTCATCAGATCACTTTATTGCTGTGATACACGGACATATTTAAAGAATTCTTTGCACTTTATTTACTTATTGCACAAGTAGATATTTGCACATTTATTGAATATTTGAAGGATTGTTGCACTTTATATGCTTTTTTTGCACAGTATTTATTTGCACATTTATTATTTATATGGATTTTATAACTAACCGGCTCTTCTATACATCTTTTTGTATACACTTTAGGGGGCCTTCCCTCTTTCCTTTGCCTTGGACATTTCCCGGGATCGTTTTTGTGTAGCTGATCCCCTTGTGGGCCAACATACTCTTGTTGGGACCACTGTACACATACTCTCCACTTCAGCTAGAATATTTGTAAGTGTTTTCACAAAAAAAAATGTTTTTTTTTTATTTTGGCTACATTGAAATCTATTCGGGTGGCATAATGGAGACCTCCCCGACGTGTCTCTCATTTTTCTGAGGGGGGATGTTGGGGATGCTTCTTCCATTTTTGTGATCTGAATTGTGGATGTCTGCTTTTTAAATATTTTTATATATAAAATAATAAAAAATAAAAGGGTTTTCTTCCCTTTTTTTTTCCCCTCAACTCAGGTTTTCTATGGTTATTATGATTATACCTTTCTCTGTGTCTCATTACCGGCTCCATTATTGGATCTGAGATCCTTGGATTCCTTTGCATGCTGGAGGGTTGCAACAGGTCTATGGGTTTTAGTGGCATCAATAGAGTTGCATCTTACCTGTCTGTATTCTATGACATGTAAATTTGTTTTTTGGTATACAATATTTATATAAAACAAATATGTTTTTGTTTTCTTTCTAAGAATGTATTGTTTGTGATATATCGCTTGTATTGGATATGTACAGGTTGATTTTACATTATATACTTATTTTTGTATTTCTATTTCCTAGAAGTGGCAAAATTATCCCTGATGAAGATTACTACTGTTATTCATAATAATCAAAAGCGTTGGATATTCATTTATGATGTTTTTAATTTATGTAGTGAAAACATTTCTATCTGTTGTTTGTATAGATATATAACTGTGTCTGCTTGAATAATTTTTAAATATGTATTAATAAATTGAATTATGTTTTATTCTAATATTTTCTTTTCACGTTTCCTTGATCAATTGCCTTAATAATCCCACATTCAAGGTTTCTTTTTTCTAACACAAGTTTTGCACAGAGTAGCCTGAATTCTTCTCTTGTTGGGTCCCTCTTTGCTGTTCCTAGCCCCTCCATCCTTTAAGTACCCCTCAGCTTGCTACAGGGGACACCCAAGCTGAGTCAGAGCTCTGTGTTTCCATTCAGACACAGAGCCCCGACCTGGCCCCGTCTCCTCTCTGCCCTGATTTGCTGACTGACTTTGGGGGGATCGTGGACATCACTGGAGAGAGAAGCAGCTCAGGTAATTATTTAAGGGGGCTAAGGAGGGCTGCTACACACAGATTTTTTTTTTGTATCTTACTGCATTAAGATAAAAAACCTTCTGCCTTTTCAACTCCTTTACGTTTAAAAATAATCTGTTTATATTTTGCCTTGTCTGGTTCCTCCTTAAAATGATAATTCCATTTTTAAATAAAGCTTTATATACCTTATTTTAGACCCAATGATCTAATCATTAGGTCTTCGTGCTTCTCTATGCAATGCAGGCAGATCATGGCCGGTGGCCAGCAGTTGGCTGACTCTTTAGAGGACTTATGTAAACATCAAAATGCCTCCGGAGGAATAGGCTTACCTAGGCAACGGCATGAAGACTGCTCTACCTCCCACAAGTGATATTACCCTTTGATGATTGAAAGAATGGAAATCCAATGAACAAAAGGGGTGGGCCAAGGACAATAAGGCTGGATAAAAATGAACTAGAAAGGAGGTATTTTTTTTTCTGCAGCTACTAATGCAATTGCATTCTAAGTAAGCAATTTCATTACAGGAGAGGAGTCTGTGCAACCGTGCAAGACCAAAGGTAAGGATGGCAAAAAGTGATTCCTATTAAATAACTACTCAGTAAAGCAATACTCAGTAAAGCAGCAGAATCATAAAGTGTCTTCCGTAAATTATTTGAGAAATGACAAAGCCAACAAAATAATAGCAGAATGTGCAGAGGGAAAATCACAGTGGAAGCAGGAGCACAAGTGCAAAATCGACAGTAAATGGTTGTACACAGGAGAGAGAGCTAAAAGATGAACCAGCAGGACAGGGGTGTGACAATCCACTAATATTGATAACCACCTGATGGGAGAGGTAGGATGTTTTGTCAGTTTTTTTCATGTATTGTCTAAGGCCAGCCATAGATGGTTGGAAACTTGACCAATTAAGCAGGGCTGATATTGAAAGCATCTATGGGCAGGCTGATTGTACCCAAGTTAAACCAATGATTTACTTGAGTAAAACCAGCATGTTTTTTTACATGGAATTTTACATGAAAATATTGCCAACAGCTACAGTATAGCCACTAGCAGTAATCACTGTGATCTCTCGGCACAATAACACAATAGGTCCACGTTAAGGATTCCCCCATTAACACTGGCTGTGTTGATGGGGGAATCAAGTGATTTTCTTTTCTACAACATTTCCTGTGACTTGAATAGCCTCTCTCACAATAACCAAGCAGTTGGCTCAAAGACTGCTTCCAGGAGCAAGAGGCCCCCCAGCTCTTCCTAAGCTGGAACTTCAACAAACTCTCATGTAATAGGCCCCCCAGCTCCCACTGAGCTGAGACCCCAGTGAATTCTCTGCAGGTTTCTGCCTGCTTCAAACCCACTACATTCTAGAACCTACTAGAAGGCAGGGAGAAGTAGTTGAGCCTGCAGCATGTGAGACCCAGAACAGCCAAAAATAATCATGCACTGCTCCACTGTGTACAGAGGAGCAAACAGACTAAATTTACTTGAACCTCTCTAGTTACCTGAGAATTCCAGACATGGACTAATGTAATAATATATATATATATATATATATATATATATATATATATATATATATATATATATATACACCCCTCACATTTTTGTAAATATTTTATTATCTCTTTTCATGTGACAACACTGAAGAAATTACACTTTGCTACAATGTAAAGTAATGAGTGTACAGCTTGTATAACAGTGTAAATTTGCTGTCTCGTCAAAATAACTCAACACGCAGCCATTAATGTTTAAACCGCTGGCAACAAAAGTGAGTACACCCCTAAGTTAAAATGTTCAAATTGGGCCCAGTTAGCCATTTTCCTTCCCCTGGTGTCATGTGACTCGTTAGTGTAACAAGGTCTCAGATGTGAATGGGGAGTAGGTGTGTTAAATTTGATGTTATCGCTCTCACTCTCTCATATTGGTCACTGGAAGTTTAACATGGCACCTCATGGCAAAGAACTCTCTGATGATCTGAAAAAAAAAAGAATTGTTGCTCTACATAAAGATGGCCTAGGCTATAAGAAGATTGGCAAGTCCCTGAAACTGAGCTGCAGCACGGTGCCCAAGACCATACAGCAGTTTAACAGGACAGGTTCCACTCAGAACAGGCCTCGCCATGGTCGACCAAAGAAGTTGAGCGCAGTACTCAGTGTCATATCCAGAGGTTGTCGTTGGCAAAATATATGTATGAGTACTGGCAGTATTACTGCAGAGGTTGAAGGGGTGGGGGTCAGCCTGTCAGTGCTCAGACCATACACCACACACTGCATCAAATTGGTCTGCATTGGCTTTTGTCCCAAAAGAAAGCCTCTTCTAAAGATGATGCACAAGAAAGCCTGCAAACAAAAGTTTTCTCAAGACAAGCAGACTGAGGACATGGATTACTGGAATCATGTCCTGTGGTCTGATGAGACCAAGGTAAACTTATTTGGTTCAGATGGTGTCAAGAGTGTGTTTGGCAACCAGGTGAGGAGTATAAAGACAAGTGTGTCTTGCCTACAGTCAAGCATGGTGGTGGGTGTGTAATGGTCTGGGGCTGCATGAGTGCTGCTGGCACTGGGGAGCTACAATTCATTGAGGGAGCCATGAATGCCAACATGTACTGTGACATACTGAAGCAGAGCATGATCCCCTCCATTCGGAGACTGTGCTGCAGGGCAGTATTCCAACATAACGACCCCAAACACACCTCCAAGACGACCACTGCTTTACTAAAGAAGCTGAGGGTAAAGGTGATGGATTGGCCAAGCATGTCTCTAGGCCTAAACCCTATTGAGCATCTGTGGGGCATCTTCAAATGGAAGGTGGAGGAGCACAAAGTCTCTAACATCCACCAGCTCCATGATGTCGTCATGGAGGAGTGGAAGAGGACTCCAGTGGCAACCTGTGAAGCTCTGGTGAACTCCATGCCTAAGAGGGTTAAGGCAGTGCTGGAAAATAATGGTGGCCACACAAAATATTGACACTTTGGGCCCAATTTGGACATTTTCACTTAAGGGTGTACTCACATTTGTTGCCAGCGGTTTAGACATTAATGGCTGTGTGTTGAGTTAGTTTGAGGGGACAGCAAATTTACACTGTCATACAAGCTGTACACTCACTACTTTACATTGTAGCAAAGTGTCATTTCTTCAGTGTTGTCACAAGAAAAGATATAATAAAATATTTACAAAAATGTGAGGGGTATACTCACTTTTGTGAGATACTGTATGTATATATATATATATATATATATATATATATATATATATATTTTTTATATATATACTGTATATGGAGAATGACACAAGAACTGGTTAAGTAATAGAAAATATATATTGTAACAAGGTAAATAAAAGAGGGAATAAACTATAATGTATCAGCATAACTGCCACTATGTCCCTCCCTCTCCCAAGCTCTGTAGTCCAATCTCTCGGCAGAATGACTCCTATTTCTTTCATCAAAATATGAAAAACCCTCTTGGCAGTGGGACTATAGAAACACAGGCATAAAAAACATATTACAGAAATAAGAATTGAACAAGCTTTATTGGTACAAAAATCAAAGACAACCATTAAAATCCAGAGAATAGTGAGCTGCTGCGTATACATTTTGAACATTTCACAATTCTGGGATAAAGATGCAAAAACCAAAGTAGGTGGCCCTCGGACGCGTTTCACAAAATGGTTTTGGTTGGTTACTCAGAGGTGTCTACTGGTACAGATAATGCCAAACTGTGAGACATTGAAAGGAAAAAGAAGGAATTAGCCTCCACATGATTAAAAAACAAGTCTACTGTTGAAACCCAGATGGTCCAGACGAGGTTGTAGGGAGCGCCTGCAAAGACTGCAAATGCTGAAACCTCAAAGTATAGCGACCAGCTTATGGACCATACAGGGGTCTCATCAGGGTCGCTGATATCATTGTATAGAAACACAGGGGATCAAAAAACTGCAATACTTCTGACTGGGGCAAGACTCTATGGTCTACCTGGGTTAAAGCTAAGTGGACCCCACTCATTAGGGACCAGCCAAAGCTGGTACTCCAAGTACTTGGTGAAGGGATCTCCAAAGGGCAGACCCCCCCAGTGGGGGAGAGAAAAAGATTCAAAAGCGATACATTCCCCTTCCCCCTCCGACATCAGGGCAGGCCCCTGATAACCTGCACCCTCATGACTGCCAAAGTGTTTTCCTGGGACACCACTCTGGCCAGACAAATGCAGCACCACTCTTACCAGAAAGGCCTGGGAACTTAGGGAGAGTCCTGCCTTTAACCATATACAAGCCTGGAGAACAAGGCCATAATTAACCCAGGAGAAAACGATTCCTCTCACTGTACCCACCTTATTACATCAGCAATTACTGACCAGCACCTTCCCCATTTAAAGGGATCCCAGCGTTCTGTTCCCTGCTGTATAGCCTGCTGACCATAATAGAAGGGTTTACCTTTGCCTTGCCATAAGGCAAAGCATTGCAGGTGTAGCAGATATATACCCCAGTACAGCTGCCTTTGCAGCTCAGGGGGTGAGAAAAACACGGCTCATACGTGTGTTTTTAACTGCACTCCATTATGGTAAATAGCGCTGAAACTCTCCAATAGCAGCCCTGATCACTGGAGCAGTGGTCATGTGACTGCAATAGAAATGCTAAATAAAAAATAAGATGACTGTATTGAAAGATTTACTATGCATTTTTATACACAAAGGAAATGATGATGTGCTGTGCAAACATAATTTAGCTGCATAGTCTTTCCATTCTCCTTAACCCGCTAACACTGTCAGAGCAGCATGCATGCACAAACAGGCATGGTTTAAATACGATAACATAGACTTTATAGGGCAGCTAGATAAGATTACATCACTCCTCAGTCCAACACTAAAACCTAACTTCCCATACACCTTTGCGATATATTGCCTGCTATAAAATGGCAGGCGCATTTTTGCTTCATGCTGAAAAAAAAAAAAAACTGAAATCTTACAAAGGACAACGTCTAGGTCTTCTATTGTACTATTCCATGGCATTATTATCATCTGTGGCTACAGCTCTATACCATGCTGGGCTATATTATATCAATCAGATCAAATGGCCTTGCACTAGATATTGTTTTCTTCATTCAGTAACCTATTTCATATGGAATGTTTACAATCCACTATTTGACTAACGGAGCACTTTGTGAAGCTATATTGCTGCTGTAATGCTATTGATTTTACTAACTGTAATATGACAGTACAGTAGTTATACTGAAAATTGACAGTGCAAAGGTTATGGATTGAATGGATCCAGAAAATGAATAAGCCTTCCCCACAATGGAGGCACTGAAGCACGTCAAATGGACCAGAGAGGATTTTGTCTGCACATCTGACGTCAGAGCTGCGTTTGATTTGGACTATTTGATCATCATTTCTAAGCTTATTCTGAAGTCTTCATTTTATTCATTATTTGTTCCCTAAGGAGAATTTCTGGGATGCACAATAATATAATTAGAATTGTTTTCTTATCTGACACCTACTGATAATGCCATAAAAAAACAGTTGCTTGTTGATTGGAATGAATGTAAAATCAAATCATTTGAAGAAACCTCTCATGGGAGAAATATGAGAAATGTATAGGCTGTCATTGATCACCTAATAAGTACAGTATATAGGTAAAGGAATTCAAATTTTTGCTGAATTTCATTAGCTGAATGCTTGTCTTGGTTCTGTAACTTACAAGGGTCTTGTTCAGCGGGGGTACTGTGAGCCACAACAAGACGTTCATTTTTGCAGCAGCCGTTAAGCAAAACATCACGTGTACAACCCCCTCTGGCTGTCATGTCGGCGGCAATTAAGGACGAATGTATGGAACACAGAAGACCTGCATTCAGGATATTTCTCCCTGTATGCATAGGGCCTTATTCCGTCTACATACGTTCAGACTTTCCGGCAGAAAATGTCCAACGGAACCATTTTACCGGATATTCCGATCATGTGTGGGCCTCATCTGACTTTTTTATTCGAAAATTCTGACGGACCTAAAAATAGAACATGTTTTAAATCTTTCCGACGGAATCAATTCCTATCGTGAAAACCATTCATCTGTATGCTGTTCCGAACCAAAAACGACACAAGCGCAGCTATTGGCTACTTGAACTTCCTTTTTCTAGTCCCGTCGTACATGTTGTACGTCACCGCGTTCTAAACGATCATACTTTGGTGTGATCGTGTGTAGGCAAGTCCGTTTCAGTGGAACTCCGTCAGAAAAAACGTTCAGAGTTGTGTGTATATGGAATTAAACTCAGTACAGCATGCAGCCCTGTCCAGCCTCAGCCTACTATAGGCTTTGACATGTTGCAGAAAGCAGTGCTGGACATTGAACCTGTCCCTCCCTGGTACACTAAAAACTGAGAGGGATGCACAGTAGTCTGGGCTGCTGTTAGAATCCACTGGATTCCATACAGCCAACCTGACAGCACCCCATCACCACCACCAAATAAACACGGTTTACTATGCTTCAGTTATGATTGAACACAGTGAGTGATTTGTGCCGATCACTCATTGTGTTTATTTTGGAAAGTAAGAGGCTGGTAAATGTGTCATATTTACTGGACTCTTCCCCCACTTTGCATCCTGAAGGATCCTATTGTGTGGTTGTAGCTGTCAGTAGGAAGGAGAAGAGGGAAGCTGCTAGCACTTTGGGGTTAGATGAGGACACAGAGGGGCCTGGGCAACATTGGGAAATGTATGTGGCCTGAAATCTGACTTGTATCTCAGTGCAGACTTCTGGGAAAATCAGTGACCCAATCACACAAGCAGGAAATTATGTTTCTAGTGGACGTTCTGTACACATTTTGTGTATATAACACCTTCAGGTAGCCATATTGCATTTTACAGAACAATATACACATATGCAGATTGAAAAGAAAAGGTAATTTTAATAACATTCAGTTACAATATGACTTGTGTTGCAATTGTATACGCTATGTTATTATTTTTTTTATTTGCTATTTCTTTTCCCCACAAAAGTGGAGTTACCCTTTAACTCAAAAAGTACCTTCTATTGCTCTCAAGCTGTGATCCAGCTTTCTGTTAGAGGGTGGTTATGTTCATTCTCCATGGTCTCACTGTATGTAGGAAGGTAGCCACCCTCTCTTGTCTGCTCCAGAGATGGACTATGGACTATGGCAGGCATGTCCAAAGTACGGCCTGCGGGCCAATCGCGGCCCACGGCTCGGTTATGAACGGCCCACCTGGTTATTTGGACATATATATATTGTGTGGACACCAACGCTCTCCCAGCACCAGGGCCACAAAAGATGTATATGCCTTGGAAGGGACAGGGTGGAGGCAGGACCGAGCACCATACACACACAGGAGAATTTCCTGTTTACGGGCGGCCTCTGTAATAGGAAGTCCCGTCTCCGGCGCTGCCATTGGACGACTGTTCTGTCCATCAAAGGAGGCAGGACTTTCTATTAAAGAGGCCGCTGTGCAAACAAGAGATTCTCCTGTGGACTCGTCAGTGCTGTGTTCCTGAGAATGCTGCTGCGTTCCTGAAAATAGTGCTGCGTTTCTGACAATGGTGAGGCATTCCTGGCTATGGTGGGGGCATTCCTGGCTATGATGATTCATTCCTGGCTATGGTCGGTGCATTCCTGGCAATGGTGGTACATTCCTGGCAATGGTGGGGGCATTCCTGGCAATGGTAGGGGAATTCCTGGCTATGGTTGTGCATTCCTGGCAATGGTGGGGGCATTCCTGGCTATGGTGGGGGCATTCCTGGCAATGGTGGGGGCATTTCTGGCTATGGTGGTGCATTCCTGGCTATGGTGGGGGCATTCCTGACTATAGTGGGGGCATTCCTGACTATGGTGGGGTATTCCTGGCTATGGTGGTGCATTCCTGGCAATGGTGGCGGCATTCCTGGCTATGGTGGGGGCATTCCTGGCTATGATGGTGCATTCCTGGCTATGATAGTGCATTCCTGACAATGGTGGGGAAATTAGAGGCTATGGTGGAGGCATTCCTGGCTATGGTGGGGGCATTCCTGGCTATGGTGGTGCATTCATGGCTATGGTGGGGGCATTTCTGGCAATGGTGGGGGCATTTCTGGCTATGGTGGTGCATTCCTGGCTATGGTGGGGGCATTCCTGACTATGGTGGGGGCATTCCTGGCTATGGTGGGGGCATTCCTGGCTATGGTGAGTGCATTCCTGGCTATGGTGAGTGCATTCCTGGATATGGTGCTGCATTCCTGGCTATGGTGGGGGCATTCCTGACAATGGTGGGGGCATTTCTGGCTATGGTGGTGCATTCCTGGCTATGGTGGGGGCATTCCTGGCAATGGTGGGGGCATTCCTGACTATAGTGGGGGCATTCCTGACTATGGTGGGGGAATTCCTGGCTATGGTGGTGCATTCCTGGCAATGGTGGCGGCATTCCTGGCTATGGTGGGGGCATTCCTGGCTATGATGGTGCATTCCTGGCTATGATAGTGCATTCCTGACAATGGTGGGGAAATTCCTGGCTATGGTGGTGCATTCCTGGCAATGGTGGCGGCATTCCTGGCTATGGTGGGGGCATTCCTGGCTATGGTGGTGCATTCCTGGCTATGGTGGGGGCATTTCTGGCAATGGTGGGGGCATTTCTGGCTATGGTGGTGCATTCCTGGCTATGGTGGGGGCATTCCTGACTATGGTGGGGGCATTCCTGGCTATGGTGGGGGCATTCCTGGCTATGGTGAGTGCATTCCTGGATATGGTGCTGCGTTCCTGGCTATGGTGCTGCGTTTCTAGCAATGGTGAGGCTACATTCATGGCAATGGTGGGTCTGCAGGTTGGTATTGATTAGGCTGCATTGATGGGCACTGACCATTATTTTGCTTCACAGTTCTTTATTTAAAATTATTTTATTTTTCCTGAAACTTCCCTCTTAAAGTGAAGGTGCGTGTTATACGCCAATAAATACGATATATACAGATAATATGCCCAAGCTCCTCTCTTCCCCACACACAGCCACAAAGGCAAGAGGATTCTTGTTGGGCAGTGTATTAGTGCTCGAATGAACACACTTAGACCGAATTTTAATGGTTCAAAGAATGTCAGGCAAAATGATCGTCCCTCGCTCATGTTCACTTCATTAAATCTGACCCTCTTTGAAAAAAGTTTGGACACCCCTGGACTATGGGATTTGTAGTGGGCATAGAGCTTGCACATGACTACAAGAAATGAGGGTAAATCGGAAATGGTAAGAAGCTCACGGGTGACTTTACAAGGAGGCTGAAAAATTCAGTAAGAAACAAAATCTCCTAAAATATTGTTATTGACAGCACAAAATAAGCTGACAGAATTTCCAACCCTTCACACCCCATTCAAAACTAAAAAAACTAAAAATAAAAAAAATTGGCATATCCTTTTTTCGTTTCAATAAACTATACTGTTTGTTGAGCATGACACCTCCTGAGAGACTCTGCTTCTCCTCCTTCTCTATTAACCCTCCCCGTGAATGGTATATTCCTCATTATTATGGCTGGTGAGAAACATAAGTGTATCAACCCATATCAGCCTTGCCTTTAATTAACCAGTTAAAGTGTAAGTAAACCCCCTATCGTTTTCAGCCAGGGAAGCTGCCATCTTTGCCTCTGTTTAATCTACAACTGCCATGATGCTGCACATGTGATCATTTAAGACACCAGCTATTGGATGGTTTGACAGTTTGGTTGAAAGCACAACCAATGGGAGTGTTAAATTTCCAGCACGTGAAATGAAACTTTTTGAAACTGGTAAATGGATGGGTTTACTTCTGCTTTAAGTACTGCCCTTTAGTATATTTACTGCTACAGGACAGGCCTCCTGTGCAGAATCACTTATATATATGGGATTTTTCACTTCCACCTAGGGGGCGCACACGTGCCACCGGAAAGCCACTTATGCTGTGATTACTCACTGTATGTCTGCCGGCACCCGCTGATCGTCGGGCAGAGACACAGAACAAAGCTCTGCCTATGTAAACAAAGCAGATCTCCCTTCTAACAGGGGCGAAGGGATGAATTTTGCATTCCTGCAAAGCAGGGAATAAAATCCATCACTTCCATGAATAAAAGCAGCATACATAGTATAGTAAAACACTGGCTAGGCACACAGTTAAAGTGATTGTAAAGTCTCATTTAAAAAACAAAAAACAACATGTTATACTTACCTCCTCTGTGCAATTGGTTATGCACAGAGCAGCTCAGATCCTCCTCTTCTCTGATCCCTCTTCACTGCTCCTGGCCCCTCCCTCCTGTCGTGTGCTCCCGACAGCAAGCAGCTTGCTATGGGAGCACCCAAGCCAAGTCACAGCTCCGTGTGTCCATTCAGACACAGAGCCCTGACTTGGCACCGCCCCTCTCTCCCCTGATTGGCTTTGACTTTGATTGAAAGCGGCGGGAGCCAATGCCATCACTGTTGTGTCTCAGCCAATCAGGAGGAGAGTCCCGGATGGCTAAGATGCTCATGGACATCGCTGGAGAGAGATGGGAAGTAATTGGGGGGTGCTGGGGAGGCTGCTACACACACAAGTTTTTTTTTAATCTAAATGTATAGAATAAATTAAGATAAAAAACATTCTGCCTTTACAACTCCTTTAACCCTTTGATTGCCCTAGATGTTTAACCCCTTCCCAGCCAGTGTCATTAGTACAGTGACAGTTCATCATTTAGTGTTAAACATGTCAGTTAGTGTCGGACTGTCTGCTGCAATATCGCTGTCTGCTATAAGTTACTAGTTACTAGTAAAACATTTTGTTAAATTTCAGTATCTATCCCATAGTTTGTAGATGCTATAACTTGTGCAAACCAATTAATATGCGCTTATTGGGATTTTTTTACCAAAAATATGTAGCGGAATACATATTGGCCTAAATTTATGAAGAAATTAGATTTTTTTTTATTGGATATGTTTTATATAATATTTTTTATTTTCAAAATTGTCTGTCCTTTTTTTTTTTTTATAGCCCAAAAAACAAAACAAATACAAACAAAACACAGAGGTGATCAAATACAACCAGACGAAAGTTGTGAAATGTTGTTAACCACACAATTGTCAGTTAAATAGCACAGTGGCATCTCGCAAAAAATGAGAACCGAGCCACCGAACATCGCCGATGGCTCAGTTTTCACAGATCCCCAAGAGGAGAGCTGCTGACTGTCAGTCAGTGTCTCTCCTCTCTGCTTCTCCATGCTCATTGGAGCGCTGAGCTATGGAGGGGCGGGGAGCGGCCGTCTCAGTGGCTCAGTGGCTCACTGAGATGCTGAGACTGCCATCAATCAAGGCAGCTGGTGGATCCGGACTTGAGAAGTCGGGATGATGTGTTGCCTCGGCTGATCCTGGTAACGTCAGCGGACTTCAGCCCGCTTTCCACTGAAACTCTTAAAAAGCTCAGGCTGGACTTCTCCTTTTAAGTGGTTAAATAACCACAGAGGTCAGTTTTGTAGGAAGGGCAACTATAACTTACTGCTTGTCATCAGCCTATTATTCCACTAACATTATAACCTTGTATAAACATCTGTCTTTTCCATAAGTCCCAGACAGGCATCCAACAAATCAAAGCATTAATAGGGCTTTCTGCCCAATTTACAGCTAGCAAGGTGAGAACATGAATCTGGAAGGGCAGACTGTCTCCCTTTGGCACTTTTAGGGCCCATTCACAACAGAAACTGCATGTCTATTGCATATTATTTTCGTGCACGTTTGCATGCCTTGATGTGCATTTTTATGTGCGTTTACATGCAGTTGGCACATGCACGTTCGTCCTGTGAATTCCCTTCCATCTTCTTTCTTTCTTCTGGCTTTTATGTTCACTGCTATGCTATTATTTACATGCACTTGCATGGGTTTTTGCATGTTTGTGGTGTGGAAAAATGCAGCATGCTGTACTTTCTTTTGCTAAACTACACTGCACTGCAATGGTGTGAACTATGCCTATAGGATCATTTGGATTTTGGGCTGTCTATGCAGTTGGAATGCAATCAAAATGCATCTAACTGCCTCTGGTGTGAATGGGCACTAAAGGTCTATTGTAACCTCCAAACCTTTTTTCACTTTGTCCAGTCTTAAAGTGGAAGTAAACCCTGATGAGTTTTACTTCCTCGTTTGCTCACGGCAAAGCCTGCAAATGAAAAGCATAATAGGCTAGTATGCATTGCATACTAGCCCATTATGTGCCACTTACCTGCAAAAGAATCCAGCGATGTCCCCTGTGTAGGCACCATCCATCTTCTGGCCCTTCTTCCTTCCGGAGCTCTTGTGATGTCATGCACAGTGATGTGCATGAGAGCAGCAGCTCTCCCGGGTCTCTGTCTCCTCATTGGCTCACACAGCAGTAGTAGCCATTGGCTCCTGCTGCTGTTCATCACAACCAGTAAGCCAATGAGGAGAGAGCAGGGGGGGGGGGGGCAAGCCTCACTTCATGTGTGAATACACAATGTCTGCTGTCCAGTGAATGTGCCTAGAAAAAGCCTCCTAAGATCTGTATGAGAGAAATGTGAAGATTTATGTCATTAATCTACTCCAGACCGGAAGAATTATTTCTTTAGTCTCCCCTTCTCCATGGATAAATCACTCAGACTATACACTGTAACTTTCTGCAAAGTGAGAGAGTGCAAGGCAGCAGTAGGGCCTGAGTTGTGTGCAGCAATCTTCATACACAGGCAATTAGGGGTGCAGGGGCGCCTGCCCCCCTAATCCATGCACCTGGCCCCCAATCTACATGCAGGGCGCCAGACACATAGATTTCAATGTTTGTTTTCTATTTTAAGCACGTGTTTAGAGCCTGAGGCTCTAATTGGCTTCAAAAAGGGTGGGTTCGGGGGGCAGAGCACTGCGCCCTGAGCCCACCTAGTTGTGTGACATTAGCAAATTAATATTCGCTAATGTCTTTCTTTTTCTCTTCCCGGCCAATCAGGAAGTGGGTCCTAAGACTAAATTGGCCAGGACTCCTAAGACCCCATTGGCTGGGAGTTCGAAGTCCCCGATTAGCCAGGAGGTGAAGCAGCCACTGCCGGGACACAAAAAAGATGGAGAAGGGAAGCCGCAGCCGCGTCCTGGATGGGGTAAGTCGCGATCGGTTTTTGAGCGAGTGAGCCGGAGATCATGGGGGGTTGGGTTTGGTGTGGGGTGGCGGGCTGCAGCGATCGGGGGATAGATGTCTCAGGCTTTTCTGCTGCCCGCCCCCCCAACCAATGGAGCACCAGCCGCCACTGGCACTGTTTGAATCTCGAGTTTCAAACCATGTATGGGCAGGCTGATTGTATGCAAGTCGATCAATCCTGTCGGATTTGTCATGTGATTATTGCCAGCAATAATCACTGTGTGTTCTCCTCGGATGCCCCCTGCAACCCCCCTCCAACCTCAGGAGAACACAATAGCTCTGTATTAATGAGGTAATAAACTGTTTTTCTTTCCTGCCCCCCCGAAAATCGCTCCGTCTATGGATAGTTTTATATAGCTGCATTATTCCTGGGGCATGTTCTTTGTTCAGGAGGCACTGACACTGGATGATGCCGGAAAAAAAATTCCAGCCTTCTGGGAATAAAGGAAGACAAAGGCATGGTCAATCTATTATGATCCCTGCGAGAGATCACTAGACTTTTGGTAACTCTCCATCTCTACAACAGCACATGCTGAAAAGAATTACTGCTCTAACCACTTGGGACTTCCACCTCTCCTCCAATATGTCAGGCAGAGACCAGATACATATTCATAGAGTTTTGTCCATTCACTTTCTCAGAGGCATCTTATTTAAGAAGCAATTTATTTAAAACAACTTAGCCAATCCTGCATTATTTTTTACATTTTGCTTTAATAAATATCCCCAAAAAATTTAAATTTTTTTTTCCCTCAGTTTAGGCTGATACGTATTCTTCTACATATTTTTGGTAAAAAAAATTACAATAAGTGTTTATTGATTGGTTTGCGCAAAAGTTATAGCGTCTACAAAATAGGGGATAGTTTTTGGCATTTTTATTGATATATTTTTTTTTTTACTAGTAAAGGCGATGATCAGCAATTTTTATCATGACTGTAACATTATGGCGGACACATCGGACAATTTTGACACATTTTTGGGAGTATTAGCATTAATACAGTGATCGATGCTAAACAATTGCATTGAGTACTGTAAAAATGGCACTGGCAGTGAAGGGGTTAACCACTAGGTGGTGCTCTAGGGGTTAACTGTGTCCTAGGGAGTGATTCTAACTGTGGGGGGTAGGGGCTGTGTGTGACACGTCACTGATCAGCGCTCCTGATTACAAGGAGAGCAGATCAGTGACAGTGTCACTAGGCAGAACGGGGAGATGCTTGTTTACATTAACATCTCCCCGTTCTTCCTCATCGTGAGACGATCGTGGGAATCCCCGCAGACATCGGGTCCGCGGGACCTGCGATTATGGTCATGCTGATTAGCCCTGTGCAGATCACATGCACCCTCCCCCCCTGCAAACGCGGTCAGACATTCCGACCACAAAATCTGTCAAATTTTTGCTGACAGATTTTGGCCGAAACTTGTGTTGCACACACACGGTCGGACAAAGTTGTCGGAAAACCATTCGGAATGAGGTGACGTTTTTTAAGTACGACAGGACTATGTAGATGCCAGTAGCCAATAGCTTTTGTCTCGTAATTTATTCTGAGTATGCGTGGCACTTTGTCCGTCAGAATTCTGTACACACGATCGGAAAAAGTCTGATCGGATTTTGTTGGTGGAAAATTTTAGATCCAGCTCTCAAACTTTTTCCAACGGAAAAAGTCCGACATAATCTGATCTGACCAACCGTGTGTACAGGGCATTAGAGTAGCAGGAGTGCATGTTTTTTGGCTCTTTTTTCCAGTAACATGCATAGTGCAGCCTGTTGATTTTAATGGGTTGTCCTACACCTGGTAAAGTATCTCATGGGACATTTTGACGTGGTATGAGTTGCACATTTTTTACTGTGTGTTTTGCTGCATTTGTCACCTGTTTTTTTTTTTTATGTGACAAGATGTGTGTTTGATGTTCCATTGACAAGTAATGGTACTGAAAGCGCAACTAGTTCATTTTAGGTGTATAAAAGTGACTATACACTATGCAATCTGATTGTATAGTCTCAGAAAGTGATGATGCTTTCAAAGAAATACAACAAGGGCTAAGGTTAGGCCTCTACAAATCAAAGAAAGATTATTTTTTTCTGCAACAGGGGTACATTAATGGTATATTGGCACATAGGGAAGCTGAAATTTAGAAAAAAAAATGAAGTTAGCCTTTAAATATAATATAATATAGTACCTGAAATAAATAAATAGATACATTAAATAATATAATATATTGGGGTGGTATATTCCCACATATAGCCAATCTTCTTTCTACAACCTAATATTTGATATGGCATGCAATAATAAGCTACAAGTAAAGATATAGGCCCTTTACATTCTTATAATAATATAAATATTTTTTTTTTCACATAAAGTCAACAGTAATGTAGATTTGGTGGCCATCTCATATTCATTCTCCTACAGCAGAAGTCAAAGGCTGCAGTTGTGAAACATTTCTGCTAAAAGTTATGACTTTGGTATTTTACTACCACAAAGTCTCACTTCTACTACTGCAGAGGGAATTGTATTCCTGCTATGAGTCTCACTCCTTTTATGCCTTCTCCGAAATGTAAGATAGGTGAAAGCTCCAGCACGGAAGGTGAGAACCTCCTATGATGGGCACAGCTGGTGGGCAGACCTGTGAGCTCAGACACAGATCTTCTTGTGGTAGTCTGTGAGATTTAAAAAGCCACTGGTGATACTGCCTGCTGAGCTGACCCTTTAGGTTGTAGTACCAAGTATAATAGGGGTTATAAACATGTGAATCACAGTGTAGAACAGAATATTATACAGAGGTCCTAATATTCAGCAGCAGCAGCTAAAGTACCAGGTATGAAGAGGTGCTTTAAAGCAGAAACTCATCAAAGATTGCACATTAAAGTTGAACTCTGGGTAATAGACAAACTTTATCCTTGCAGTCCCCCCACCCTGCTAGGATTAAATGCTTGTTTATTCTAGGAATGCATCAAAGATGATGCATCATCAAAGATTGTACATTAAAGTTGAACTCTGGGTAATAGACAAACTTTATCCTTGCAGTCCCCCCACCCTGCTAGGATTAAATGCTTGTTTATTCTAGGAATGCAAAGATAAGGTGCATTACTTACACTATCCTTTCCTTCCAAGCTCTGGGCCGTAGGCAGGCCCTCTTTATCTTCATGTATAATGGAGGGCTAATAACCTGACCGGCAAAGTGGCATCAGTGACCTGAAGCACCTTAAAAAAGCTTCAGCACTGGACTGGTTGCATGGATAGATGGAGCTTTGAATAAGGTAAATATTACAACTTATCCCTGCACCCCTAAACCGAACAAGCATTTGACAATTGCAGTGTGTGTTTGTGTGTTGGGGGGTCTGCAATGCTGCAAAGGTAGGGTAAATCCTTCTAATGATATATTAATTATTACAGAGCTGTATTCATTTGTGTATGTTGCCTAGAGGTCAGCTTTAAACTGTGTTTATATACCTCCCCTGTGCTCCCTTTCCACCCTGATCTACTGTTGTATTTCCTCTATAGATTGTTCGCTTAGGCATGGAGCTCTGCATTAGGTTTGAGTACCATGTTTTTCCCCAAACCCAGAAGCACCAGGTATTTCCAAAGAGGTGTGGCAGCAGAAGGGTGGTGGGAAGCACTAGCAAAAGAGCTACTAACTCCTTATAGTCTTTCCTTAATCAGGTATTTCCCTAAGAGCTGTGGCATCAAATGGGGGTGGTGGGTAACACCAAAAAAAAATAAAAAATGATAGTTTGTCTTTAAACAGGTATTTCCTAAGAGGTGTGGGAGAAGATAGGGGTTGTGGGGAGAACTGGGAAAATAATTATCCTTTTTCTCTAAACAGCTATTTCCTAAGAGGTGTGGGAGAGTATAGGGGTTGGGGGGAGAACTGGGAAAATAATTATGTTTTCTCTAAACAGCTATTTCCTAAGGGGTGAGGCAGTAGATAGGGGTGGTGGGGAGCACCAAGAAAATAATTATAGTTTTTCGTTGAACAACTATTTCCTAAGAGGTGTGGCAGTAGATAGGAGTGGTGGGGAGCATCAAGAAAATAATTATAGTTTTTCTTCAAACAACTATTTCCTAAGAGGTGTGGCAGTAGATAGGAGTGGTGTGGAGCATCAAGAAAATAATGATAGTTTTCTTTCAACAGGCATTTCTTAGCATGTGTGCCAGTGGATAGAGGTGGTATGAAGCATCGAGAAAATAATTATAGTTTTTCTTTAAATGGCTATTTCCTAAAAAGTGTCACAGTAGATAGGGGTGGTGGGGAGCATCAAGAAAATAATTATAGTTTTTCTTTAAACAAGTATTTCCTAAGAAGTGTGGCAGCGGATAGGGGTGGTGGGGAACAATAAGAAAATAATTATTGTTTTTCTCGAAAAACCGGTATTTCCTAAGAGGTATGGCAGCTGATAGAGGTGGTGAGGAACATTGGGAAAATATTTACTAACTCCTTAAAGTCCTTATTTAAAAAGGATCACTTCTACCCAAATATTAATTAATCGGAAATAAACCAGGAAAACTTCCAAATAATCAAATTTCTAACAATCTAAATTCCAAGCTGATAACATTCTCTTTACGTTTTCTGAAATCACAATTAAAAACAACATGCCTTGTTTCAGACAACCTGAGAGTCTCTTTACTTGCAATGGACGTGATATCTCCATTGATTGTCCCCTTTTGATGTCACATCAGTTTACTGGATTTAGATGATACTCGGGCATCTTTGCGCTATAGCAGCTGAAACCTCAAATACCATGCATCACTTATGAGGTGTAATTGTTTTGCTTAGCTCTGATATATCTGCCGTCTTCCTGTCTGATTAGCCGCTTGCAGATGTCATTTTATCCTTGTCAAGATGAAATCATTGACAGAAATGTCACAAGCCCCTCTGCTTCCCCTCTAAGCTTTGGAAACCAGTGCTGCTCAAGGCTTGTGTAGCAGGGGGGGGGGGGGGGGGAAGACTGGTTAGCAGCAGTGTCCGACTTATCTCTTTAAATTGTTCCCTATGCCGTGCTATGAGGTGCTATCGGTTCTGAATGTTAATGTCCCTGTGTGTGTGCTCCTGCCTCTCTCGCATTCCGTGTGTGTGTGTGCGCTTGTGTGTGAGAGTGCGTATCTCACCCTGCTTCTCTCCAGCTCTGTCTGTATCTGAGTGCATGCATCTGTGTGAAAGAGGGAGAAAAAAAAAAAAAGAAGAATACATCAGTTTAGCACGGACATGCATCTCTAACAAGGAGAAGAGGAGGAGAGAGTGAGTAGAAGAAGAGAGAGGAAGCAGGAGAATGACAAGGGACATTTAAATTGCTCACATCTTCCATCCAGAAGCTCAGGCTCCGCAAACTGGCAAGGTGTAGACCTGTTCAGAATTAACGTTGGCTCAGGTTCTAAATCTGAACAGCCCGTGACACCACAGAAGACTTGTACCAGAAATAAAAGGCTCGTTCCTTTTTCATCATTCATATTTCTTCTCCCTCCCCAAGTGAAATCTTTTATCCTCAAAGGAGAAAAACAAATCAAAGGTTATTCTTTACATCTCCCCAACTTTGCATGCAACATGTGTAACGGGCTGCGTTTGCCTTGATAGATTATGAACAACCTTGGAAGGTGCAGAAAAGAAGAAGCAAGATTGGATGCAAACTCTGAGCAAGGCAGATGATGGGGGAAAAAAAAAAAGGGGGAGTGTAAAATATAACCTCTAGCTGCTTATCAGGAAAAGAAGACCACCCCCCTGCCTTGATTTTGGAGCACTATATTCTGGGAAGGGGGACAGATTATTATTTTTTTTTTCTTTTAAGCTTGGTGCATAAGCTTGTTCTGATTTTTCTCTTGTGTTCATTTTGTGTTTCTGCCTGTCACTGCGTGACATCAATGGAACTGACACAGGGATGTACTAAGAGAAGCTTTGGCTGTTCTGGCAGGTCCTAGCTCTCCACCAGCTGCTTCTGTCTCTACCGGTTTTGGGAACGGTGCAATGAGAAGGTAAGTTAGATCCAATCTTTACTTTTATAGTCCATCTTCTTCAATTGCAGGAGCTTAAGGTGGGAGGCGAGACAGACGTCCCTAAAAAAAAAAACTCCTGATCATATTTAGAAGGTCAGATCAGCAATCCATTCTAAAAACACATTCTGTCAAAGTTCATTGAAACAAAAACTCACGCAGATTTTCTTACCTTGAAAAATGTTGACTTTTGGAAAGTGTTTAAGGATCATCCTCTTGAATTAGCAAAGACCATTTTCTTTCAAGGGCATTCCTGTAAAAAAATGAACGTGGTGTAGGCTTTCTCCTTTTAGAAAATAAATATTTCATGGACAGATTAAACACAAATCTCTTTTGACTTTTGCCTATGGTGGGGGGTGTTGGGGGGATTGGGGGGTAATGATGAAGCTGATGCTTGCCCCAGTCCAGAGAGTCTGTAAAATTTGGGATTCTGGGTAATGATATGCACTATGTCACAGTGGCTTCTGTATATGTGCTAACAAGGTTTGATGTTGGACATTTGAATCTTTTTTTCACAAATGTTTACTGAGCCACAAGTTAGGTGGCTACTGTGGTTGGCAGGGATCACTGCATATGTGTGTCTATTTGTGTATGCTACTGAGATCGTGTTTATATCAGTTCCTCTGCATTACAGCCTTTTTTCTCCACGTTTCATGGGCTATTGGCTCTGGAAGGCTTATCAATTTCCATTTGAAAAGCTGTTTCTTCTTTATTTAATTGCCCTTGCTTCTTGGCTTATTTTGCTGATGGGCATGTAAGGGAAAGGGGGGGGGGGGGTTAAAGAAGGGAACTCATAGCCAAGAATGTTATATAAAATATAGCTCAAATAGTAATGTCCACACATTGGTATGCCTTAGGATGTGTACCAGCCGCTGGTATAATCCTTCACGGGGAAAGAACACATTGGCTTTCTTTTTTTTTCCTTTTCTACTATCTAGCAGGAGAACTGGTTTGAAGCACATTTAATCTAATGTAATCATGCAGACTTCTGCATTCTCTCCAGCACTGACTGCTAGGGTCAAGCTGCAAGCAGTATTGTTGGCTGTATGGCAGGCAAGTGGTTAACTGTACCAGTAAAACTCTGAGTCTGTCCGTATCCGATTAACCTGTTCTCTGTTCTTAATAGATTTTGATCCCCCAACATAAACGGATGCAATTTTAGTGTTTTTTTTTGTTTTGTTTTTTTCTGGTGGATGGAATATTTTATATGACAGTTGACAAGGACATTGCAGAAAAAAATGTTTTTAAAGTAAAAAATAATTATTAAAAGTTCCAGAGTGAAAGCTTGGATTTGTCACACGATGATGAATTATGGAATCTCGTGTAATATAAGATCATGACAGGGATATATGCATTAATGCCTAAAGAACACTGCCTGGGCCAAAAAATAAATAAAGAGACCTTTTATTTCACATCTGTGCTGCACAGTCCATCAATACTTTATGGCTCTGACCTCCTCATCAGGTAACTAATACACACACTCCACAATCTTGTTCTTGCCAGGAATGGCCATTTCTCAATTTACCTTTTTTAACGATTAATCAATGTATCAGTGTAAATAACTTTGCTGTTTTATAATGCAATGAGACTCCACTATCTATTCTGCCCTGATAGGATGCAATACCTTCCTACTTCCTGATCTCACTCTACAGCGCCACCTGCATATTACAGATGAAACTACATGTCACAAAATCAAAGTTCATTCCCTCCACATGCAATTTTACATTTTACACAATTGTGGAAATGTGAAATGTTCTTCACGTTATTTGAAAGTATGATTTGTTGTTTTTTATGCAGGGATGTCACACTTTATACATAAAAAAAAAAAAAATCTGTACTTTTCTACAAGACAACTTGATAAGAGGGCTAAGGTTTTGTTATACCTGGCTTTTGTAATAATACATCTATATATCATCTGCCGAGCACTAGTTTGTTAAAAGAAAAAGTTTATTTAATTAGATAATACAAAGAGCTATGATGATTATGGGCAAAGCGTAGAAGCCACTTGCAACCAGACCACTGTTATGTAGCCACACCAGAGAGAGAAAATGCTTATGATTGGTTACTATAGGTTATATGCCTTGCAATGTGCTTTATTTAATTGATTTAATAATCTTACTAATCACTATTGCAGAACCTCCCTCTTAGCAGTAGCCTATTATCTGCTTGATAAAGAAAAGGCAGAATTGAAATGGATTTTTAACTTACTCAAACCCTACATGTCTCCTACCGGTCCTGCTGGGTTTATTTTCCTTATATCTGGGCACACTTTTATGATGTCTATATGCAGTATTAAAATGCTCTAATACGTTTTTTTTCCTTCTTCTGAGATTTGGGAAATAGATGTAATCAACCCATTAGACACCCAAGAGTTACATAAACCACCACTCTGCCTTGCTTTGCTCTCTCCTGCGTACACAACAGGTTAATTGAGTGCACACAAAAATCTCTCTCTATACCACAGATAGGACTCATGAGTCTGCAGGGAATATTAGCTCATCAGAAGTAGTGTTCATGTGAGGGACACCAAAAGGAGAACACAGAGCATTAAAACACACTAAAAAGGAGAAGGAATAAAGTCTTCCCAAGTAAGCAAATAAAAACTAGTTTAGAAAATAGTCAATGCACTAATTGCTTGCACTGAGAGGTGTTGATGCTTATTTTGGCTACCGAATCCCTCAAACAGGCATTCTAGGATGATTTTCATATAGAGCCACTGAAATTGGTGAATTTACAATACTTGCCAGCTGTGAACCCGAATTTTTACCACTCTGAAATGAAGGCTTGAAGGAAATGTTCCTCTCTGTAGCAAGCAGTTACTCTAAGGTGCATTTACTACACAGTGGCTGCATGGTGGCTACGAAAGTGCCTTTAGTGAAATAAGTACTAAATGCCTTCGTTGGCATCAAATAGATTATTCATATGATCCTGAATGCTGACTGTTAGTAGTAAGAATGTAAGGCTAGCGATAGCCATGTACGTCTTTTGTCAATTTTGACAACAATTAAAAGAAAACTGTCAAGCATTCTTCTCTAGAGATTGAATTCAATTTGTAATTATCAGTGAATCACTTTTTTGAGATATTTTACAATAATGATGTGTAATTGCTTGAAGACAATTTTTGACCCAGGAAAGGCTAATTGTAAAAATAAAACGGTGAATAGACTAAACATGGACGGTGTCTTTGTTTGACACTTAAGCCTTGACACTTAAGCCTTGTACACACAGTCAGATTATTGGACGAATTTTCGTCAGTGTTTTGTTTGATGCTAGTTTCAAATCGAAAGTGAAGAGGGTACTCACCATCAGAAAATTTTCTGACTACAGAATTCAACGTCAGAAGGTTGAACGTTCTTTCATTTCTGAGCATGCCTAGTCTTGCTCTTCAGATTTTTTTTTGCCAGAAAATCGTACTAATGAAAAGAAAATGGGACGTTGTGTTGACATCAGACAAAAATTTTCAAGCCTGCACATCCAGTTTTTGTCTGCCGAAAATTCGTAATCGGCTGTCAAAAGCAGCATATTAACGATCAGAAAATCGGCAGATCGTTCATTGGACAAAATTTTACTTCAGACTTTCTAATGATGTGTATGGGCCTTAAGACCCCATACACACTATTAGATTTTCTGCAGATTTTTGTCTTCGAATTTAACAAAACCATGTAATGCAAGGGCCTGCCTGATTGCATACAAAGTGAAACTCTTAAGGTTTGACCTTATATTATATGGTTTTGGTAAATCTAAAGGAACAAATCTACAGAAAAATGTATAGGGTGTATCCAGCTTAACACACTAAAAAAAACTTTCTTTTAACTGGGTGCAAAAGTGAATGAAGTGTGCTGGTACATAGAAAATGATCTAAGCCCACATGAAGACCAAAACCATCTTCCAACGAGGGCTTCCAGTTTAGGCAATGAATGTTTATATTGAATCTGAGGATATGGGCATTTCTTTTCAACTATTATTTACAAAGATTTTAAACTTCAACTACATAGAGTGTGGTGGACCTAACATAGCCTTCCTCAACCTGTTTACCCCAGAAGAGCTCTTCAAATATTTGAATGTCTCAGGGGAAGCCCTGCTAAAAATTATTATGTGTACAGTTTTCAGTACACTAGCATCAACAGTAAATTGTAGAACACTTTAACGATAAGAATAATGAACATGCCATATCTGATGTGTTTGACACCCTGATCCTTTTTTTGACTCTTACTTTGTACAGGAACATGTTTAGTAATAATCTTGCAATTAAAAGAATAATAGCAGAATTAAAAGGCAAATAGTAAAAATTGTGGTCTCCCCTAACATCAACAGTAAATTGTAGAACACTTTAACGATAAGAATAATGAACATGCCATATCTGATGTGTTTGACACCCTGATCCTTTTTTTGACTCTTACTTTGTACAGGAACATGTTTAGTAATAATCTTGCAATTAAAAGAATAATAGCAGAATTAAAAGGCAAATAGTAAAAATTGTGGTCTCCCCTAACATTATTGGTCACTATATAAGTGCCTCCTTGCATTGGTGGTAATTGTGGTCAGAGATCAATTCACCATTGCTTACTGTGCAAGGAACCTCTAGAAACCTCAGAAGGAATCCTAGGGAACCCAGGATGGAGCATAGCCAGTGCTACAGTAAGTTGCCAGCTGAAATGCAAATGAACACATTGACTTTATGTTTGCTGCGACCAGCTGACCCCTACCTTCATTGCACTTTTTAGAGGATCACAATTTTCCAGCAAGCTTACAGATATTAGAAAACAATTCTACTGGCTGTGTGGACCATCCCTATGCTCATGGTTATTCCCTTTAGGCTAACTGGTTTATTATTCAATACATAAAGTTGTTCTACTGTTCAGTTTTGAGCAATTTAATAGTAATTAAAGGCAACTGTAAAAATAAACACAAATACATACAGTTCATGTTATTTGATGGCTTTCAGACCTCAGGCTATAATGATCATTATTTGCTATGACAACCACCATTTTCAGCAGCAAGAACCAATGAGAGCTGGAACTAACAGTCATATGGCTAAAACCATATTCATTATGGTAGAAAACTCCTTCTTTAGAGATTGGTGAATGAAGCCTTTCATGCATTCCGTGTGCTTTCTCTGTGAGAGGGATAATTAATTTGATTTTTTTCAGCAGCTAATACATTATTTATGGCAACACAGCTCTAACACGTTATATCAACATGCATTTCAGAGGTCACTGACGTCACAGAGGTCACTGACATCAGTCCTTGGCCAGACTAGTGTCATTAGTCATGGATAGATTAATCAGAAGCCAAATAACCAACATGCTTTTGTATTGTGGAAAGGAACCTGGAGTAATAAGGATGATAGCTTTTTACATTTGCTTTTTATTTTTAAAGGAATCATGCACTGGGAAGATGTGCTGGTTACCACTGCGGAATTATTCTATTATTCTATAAAAGCTACTTGACCGGGTATTATTCTGACCCAAAGGCTTTGATACTTTCTGAACCCCTGGCTTAGAACATGTATGCAAATTAAGATAGAGGACTTTGTTTGCTGAATGTTTGTTCTGGGTCATTGACTAAGAAAACTTTACAGTTCGTAACAGAAATGCAACTAACATTTTCCGCAGCAAGTCAGAAATGGTAGCCCCCATTATTATTTCAGTACATGTTTCCTTTAATAGAACAAATCTTTCTATCTGTCAGTATCTAAGCACTGGGGTTAATTTCCTAAGGGGTGGAGTTTTTTTTTACTTTCTAAGTAAATCTAAAGCTGCATTCAGTTCAAGTATCCAGTAAGCTAAGGCCTTTTTTAAAATTTCTATTTCACATGATTGGGTATTTTAGGAAAAAAATGCTTCAGTTTATTCACTTTAGAAAGTAATCATGTTTTACCCCCTTAGTTATTTCACTCCATTGGTGGCCAAACAGCCCAAAGGAACTCAAACAAACATGACCCTGGTGGAATTTGATTCTTGCACCTTGGTGCTTTAAGTTACCAGTGCTAACTATTGTACTATGAGAAGCCCTTTGCCAGCTTATTGTACATATACCAGCAGGGATAATGCTATGAAATGCTTGGCATCAAAATGTCCCCTTTTGGATCAGAACTGGTAGCCTGGTGTGAGCATCAAGACCTCTGGTGCCCAACCTGTGGCTGAGGGCTGAATGCTGCCCTTCGGTATATCATGTGCGACTCATGGATCTCAGCAGTATGTAGTGGGAACATTGATTAAGGTAATAGAATTGATCTATATTAGCCCCTTGTAACATCTCCAAAGATTTGTGTTGTCTTTTGTAACATATCATCAGCCAAAAATGTAGCATGTCCACAATCTTTGAATCTCATTTCCTCTGTTAGGTCTGCAATTTCTGACAGTCCTCTCAAACATTACATATATTAAACATTATGTGCTGACCATTAGTAATGCCACATTTGAGGCCCCTTTAGCTCATAAGTTGACAACCGCTGAACTAGACATTGCCCCTGCTTTTGTTTAAATCTTCCTCCTCTGATTGCCCCCCCCCCCCCCCAAGCCACCGCCATAGTCTTTCAGTGCAGTGGGGACTAATAGAGCTAAGGAAACCTTTCATATTCTGCCCCCCTCCTCCATTCATAGAGGCTGTAACAAAAGCTTATTTGAATGAAAAATTATCTATGAATAAAATAGAACCGCTCATTCACAGAAGCTATAGTACAGCTCCTATGAATAGAGGAAAGGGGGAGAAGTTGGCAAGTTCATTAGGAAAATACCTCAGCTCTCATAAAACTGTCCCACCCCCACCTCAGCAGAAAATTATGGCGGCAAGCATAGGGGGGGGGGGGGGGATTAAATGACAAAACTTTTTTTATTTTAGATTAAACTTAGGATTTAATGTTAAAGTAAGGCATAGTAAGATTGTATGGTATACTTTATCATCAGTAACAACAATAATAAACCCAAAAAATGTTATAGTAGTAGTAGGGCCTTATAGGTTGACTTGCTCTCTGGCTTCTATTATGTTTGGAATAGTCTTACAATGAGATCTCTCCTATGCACTTAGTAGTTTTCCCTGCCCACCTTTGCATATTCCAGCATCTCCCGTTGCATTCATATTAATAAAATATTAAAAACACATTTAACAAGGGAGAGTAGGCCACAACAGGTGTGAAGACCAAGGAACTCAAGTTCAGAGATTTCACTAATAGAGTCTAGGGAGGTAAAAAATTGTAAGGTGTTTTAACTCCAGCTTTTGCCAAAAACTGAGAGAGTAAAACCTTGGATTGCGAGCATAATTCATTTTGGAAACATGCTTGTAATCCAAAGCACTCGTATATCATAACAAATTTCCCCATAAGAAATAATGGAAACTCAGATGATTAGTTCCTCAACCATTTATTCATAAATCCAGGTTATATTCCATATAAAAAGATTATAGCAATTTGTAACCATAAAATGTCCATTCACAAATGGCAGCCTTCAAAAGGGGATTAGAAGCAAAATCCAGCAGAAGCTAATGAGTATAATAGAGAAGAGAGGCGCCTCTAAGTGTAGTAATATGGTTACACTTAATGAAGGTACAACATTTAGAAACTCACATGGCTGGTGATTAAAGAGGCACATCTAAGTATGCAGGCATCCAGGCTAAAGCTGTCCATGTAGACCATCCTCCGCCCCGCTGGCTCTCACCACTGTCAGTCTGCAATTGTGACTGGGAAGACTACCCTGTAGTATAACAATCTGAAAGTGAGACTTGAAGGGATGACTTTGATGGCGGTGAGGAAGACGGTCTACGTGGACAGCTTTACCCCGGATGCCTACATACTTTACCCCAGATGCCTACATACTTTACATACTTAGATGTGCCTATTTTAATCATCAACCACGTGAGTTGCTAAATGTTGTACCTTAATTAAATGTAACCATATTGCTACACTTAGAGGCACCTCTCTTCTCTTTAACACTCAGTGGTGACATGACACTACTTGTATATCAAGACATTGCCCGTTTATCAAGTCAAAATTTATAAAATAAATTTTTGCTTGTCTTGCAAAACTCTCTCAGACCAAGTTTTTCTCAATCCAAGGTTTTACTATATTCGTTTTAAGTGGGCTGACTGACTGACAGGCAGGAAATGGCTTAGTGTTAAAGCAGAACTAAACCCATTAATTTAATGGCTTCCCAAAGCAGTTAGATTCCAGGGATGTCGTGAATGATAACTATCACAGTTGCTTACTCTCTCATCCAAACTGTCAAGCAATCAGATGGCTGGCATCATAACAGTTCACATGTGCAGTACCATGCAACAAGCCACTGTGCAAATCAAACAGAGTCTAAGATGGCAGCTGTAAAAGAGAGAATGGTTTAGAGTCCACTTACTCTTCACTACTCCGTTGGGTGCTCAGACTTTAAATTTCTGCTGGTCTTGTGTGGATTAACAATTTAAAAAAAAATGGGGTTGATTTACTAAGCGTAAAGACAGATAGTTTCTTTGTTCGATGCACTAATTACATTTAAAGTCCCATTTTTAATGTTAACATTATATAGTAACAAATTATACCAGTAAGCATGCTTTTAGATGGGCATATTAGCAGATTATTTGTTGAAAAAGGCAATACAGGAAGGGCTATATTCACCATAGTAATACCAGTGAAACGGTGCCTAGGGCAGCAGGTTTCATGCTAAGGGGCATTCTAGTAAAAACTTGTAATTTCCTATTTAAACATATGGAGCTGTGTCCCAATGGAAAACGCAGTATTTGACACGAAAAGGCTGTGTTTGACCTGCTTTTCCTGCAAGTACACTTTAATAGGATATTCTTTGCCATGCAACGCATGCCAGTCACTGCCTCTAAGCTGCCATGAGTACTGCTCTCTTAAAGTCAATGGGATTTTTCTGACCTGCGTTTGATGTGAAGGCAAATAGGCTGTTCACTTTGCAAGAGAATTTTCAGCTTGGTGAATGTGGTGAAAGTTTACTGTGTAAAGCATGCCCAATCATGTTCAAGGTATATAAAAAACTATTTTTGCTTACACATAGGTATCTGTTTATGAAGCAGTGAACAGCGGTGATCCCGAGGATCGCCACTGATCACAGTCCATAAACGGTTTATGAAACAGAGATAATCGGGGGAGAACATGTTTGAGCATGTTCTCTGCAGAGGATCTCTGCACACTGAGAATCCTCATTGACTGACACAGAAATGGCCAGTTTATGAAGCTGCAATCTCAGCGCCTCACTGGTGATCTGTGACAGAATTCACCCTCCCCGATCTCACCAGCCCAGAGGTGGAGAATCGGGGAGAGAGGAGAGAATCCCGGGAGGGAGGAGGTTTGAGGGGGGAAAAAGGAAGATCATTAACTTCTATCTCGATCAGACCCCCCGACACAGTAACCATGCCCCCTGTTATATTTATGTGTGTATGATATACAGACATACGCTCAGTGTCTGCCAACCCTCTCCTCCAATCCCTACACTGGCTCCCAATCACCCAGCAAATTAAATTCAAAATACTAACCACAACATACAAAGCCATTCACAACTCTGCCCCGAACTACATCACCAATCTTATCTTCAAATATCACTCACATTGTTCCCTTCTCAAGACCTCTTACTCTCAAGCTCTCTCGTCTCCTCCTCCCATGCTCATCTGCAGGATTTCTCCAGAGCCTCTCCCATCCTCTGGAACTCGCTATCTCCACTGGTCCAGCTATCCCCTACTCGTGCTACCTTCAGGCAATCCCTGAAAACTCATCTCCTCAGGGAAGCCTATCATGTCTCCAACTAATCTCCTACCACTTCCATCAGCTCATTCCCCACAGCTATAACCTTTTGTACCACCTGCCCCACCCTATTAGATTGTAAGCTATTCTGAGCAAGGCCGTCTTAATCCGCTTGTATTTTATTGTATTGTAACTGTATTGTCTCCTTTTATATTATGAAGCGCTGCATAAATCCTGAATAATAATAATAATATTATATATATATATATATATATATATATATATATATATATATATATATATATATATATCGTGTGTGTGTGTGTATAAAACATGCGTGTATATATATATATAATGTGGGGGACTGTTTATTTTATTAGCACCGTCTGTGTACTGAGCAATGATAATTTATCACTGCTTAATAAACGGACAACTCTGTGTTTTGGTGATTTTCTGGTACTATAATCTTGTAGAGTCTCACGAGATTCCAGTATCAGGGGTCGTTCTCCACTGTTTGAAGCTTTTTTTAGATCACTTTACTCCTCCAAAGGAGAAGCGATCTACTCCGCTTCATAAACTGGCATCCACAGGAGTACGATTTCCTCTGAGAATGCAAGAGAATGAAGCAGTGACATTTTTTTCACTGCTTCATAAATGGACACCATAATTTAACCACTTTCAGACCGGACCATTTTGCTGGTAAATGACCAGAGGTCTTTTTACACTTTGGCACTGCGCTGCTTTAACTGGTAATTGCGCGGTCATGCAATGTTGTACCCAAACAAAATTTGCGTCCTTTTCTTCCCACAAATAGAGCTTTCTTTTGATGGTATTTGATTGCCTCTGCGATTTTTATTTTTTGCGATATAAACGTAAAAAGACCGGAAATTTTGAAAAAAAATGATATTTTCTACTTTTTGTTATTAGAAAAATCCAATAAACTCAATTTTAGTCATACATTTAGGCCAAAATGTATTCAGCCACATGTCTTTGGTAAAAAAAAAGTCAATAATTGTATATTTATTGGTTTGCGCAAAAGTTGTCACATCTACAAACTAAGGTACGTTTTCTGGAATTTACGCAGCTTTTAGTTTACGACTGCCTATCTCATTTCTTGAGGTGCTAAAATGGCAGGGCAGTACAAAACCCCCCCAAATGACCCCATTTTGGAAAGTAGACCCCCTAAGGAAATTGATAAGAGGCATGTTGAGCCCATTGAATATTTTATTTTTTTGCCTCAAGCGATTGAATAATGACAAAAAAAAAAATTTTTTTTTTTTTTTACACAAAGTTGTCACTAAATGATATATTGCTCACACATGCTATGGGCGTATGTGAAATGACACCCCAAAATAAATTCTGCTGCTTCTCCTGAGTATGGGGATACCACATATGTGGGACTTTTTGGGAGCCTAGCCGCGTACGGGGCCCCGAAAACCAAGCACCGCCTTCAGGCTTTCTAAGGGCGTAAATTTTTGAGTTCACTTCTCACTACCTATTACAGTTTTGAAGGCCATAAAATGCCAAGATGGCACAAAACCCCCACAAATGACCCCATTTTAGAAAGTAGACACCCCAAGCTATTTGCTGAGAGGCATGTTGAGTTCATGGAATATTTTATATTTTGCCACAAGTTGCGGGAAAATTACAAACTTTTTTTTTTTTTTTTTTTTTTTTTAACAAAGTTGTCACTAAATGATATATTGCTCATGCATGCCATGGGCATATGTGAAATGACACCCCAAAATAAATTCTGCTGCTTCTCCTGAGTACGGGGATACCACATATGTGGGACTTTTTGGGAGCCTAGCCGCGTACGGGGCCCCGAAAACCAAGCACCGCCTTCAGGCTTTCTAAGGGCGTAATTTTTTGATTTCACTCCTCACTACCTATTACAGTTTTGAAGGCCATAAAATGCCAAGATGGCACAAAACCCCCACAAATGACCCCATTTTAGAAAGTAGACACCCCAAGCTATTTGCTGAGAGGCATGTTGAGTCCATGGAATATTTTATATTTTGCCACAAGTTGCGGGAAAATTACAAACTTTTTTTTTTTTTTTTTTTTTTTCACAAAGTTGTCACTAAATGATATATTGCTCACGCATGCCATGGGCATATGTGAAATGACACCCCAAAATAAATTCTGCTGCTTCTCCTGAGTATGGGGATACCACATATGTGGGACTTTTTGGGAGCCTAGCCGCGTACGGGGCCCCGAAAACCAAGCACCGCCTTCAGGCTTTCTAAGGGCGTTACAGTTTTGAAGGCCATAAAATGCCAAGATGGCACAAACCCCCCCAAATGACCCCATTTTGGAAAGTAGACACCCCTAAATTTAGGGGTACACTAGTGAGACTAGGTAATAAATGGCGGGTGCCCTGAAACTATAAAAAAATAACTAACCAACCAGCGTCACCTGTAACAGTTATATGGTGATCACTGGTGAAAGGGTTAACTAGGGGGCAATTAGGGGGCTTTATGCGGTAGTATATGGGGGTCCCTGGCGCTATAAAAAGCTGCAGCGAACCTAAATACCTACCTGCCTAACTAGCGTCACCTGTGACACTAATACGGCGATCAGAAAAACGATCGCTTATTAGGCTGGGTTCACACTGGAGCGATGCGGGAACGCCACGAATGCGTGGCGGGTTCCCGCATCGCATGCCTCCCGGCGGCAGTTCACACTGCCCTATGCGAACTGCTGGGAGTGTCAGTGAAATGTTACTGACACCCCCAGATCAGTTCGCATATCGCAGTGCGATCTGCAAACTCGGATCGCATGGTGTGAACACCCATGCGATCCGATTCTGCTGCGGGCCAAAAAAAGGGTCCCGTGCGAATTTGCGGCGGGTGCGGCGGGTGCGGCGAATGGCTGAACTCGAATCGCACAGAGATCGGATGTGATTTGCACTGCAGTGCGGTGCGAATCACATCCGTTCTCATAAACCGCTGCAATGTGAACCCAGCCTTAGTGACACTGGCGACGGGGGGTGATCACGGGGTTAAACCTTTATTGGGGGGGTTAGGGGGGTACCTTAGAACTAAAGGGGGCTAACCCTAACTGCCCTAACAGTTATTAGTCACAAATGACACCCGCCGGGTGATCAGGGGGTTAAACCTTTATTAGGTAATAAATGGCGGGTGCCCTGAAACTATAAAAAAATAACTAACCAACCAGCGTCACCTGTAACAGTTATATGGTGATCACTGGTGAAAGGGTTAACTAGGGGGCAATCAGGGGGCTTTATGCGGTAGTATATGGGGGTCCCTGGCGCTATAAAAAGCTGCGGCGAACCTAAATACCTACCTGCCTAACTAGCGTCACCTGTGACACTAATACGGCGATCAGAAAAATGATCGCTTATTAGGCTGGGTTCACACTGGAGCGATGCGGAAACGCCGCGAATCCCGCATCGCATGCCTCCCGGCGGCAGTTCACACTGCCCTATGCGAACTGCTGGGAGTGTCAGTGAAATGTTACTGACACCCCCAGATCAGTTCGCATATCGCAGTGCGATCTGCAAACTCGGATCGCATGGTGTGAACACCCATGCGATCCGATTCTGCTGCGGGCCAAAAAAAGGGTCCCGTGCGAATTTGCGGCGGGTGCGGCGGGTGTGGCGGGTGCGGCGGGTGCGGCGAATGGCTGAACTCGAATCGCACAGAGATCGGATGTGATTTGCACTGCAGTGCGGTGCGAATCACATTCGTTCTCATAAACCGCTGCAATGTGAACCCAGCCTTAGTGACACTGGCGACGGGGGGTGATCACGGGGTTAAACCTTTATTGGGGGGGTTAGGGGGGTACATTAGAACTAAAGGGGGCTAACTCTAACTGCCCTAACAGTTATTACAGTCACAAATGACACCAATGCAAAAAAAAAAAAAAAAAAATGACATTGGTGTCACTGTGACTGGGGGGCAGGGGTAATTGGGGGGGTGATCGGGGGGTAAAGGGGGGGTGTGAGTGTGCCTGGCATGTTCTACTGTGTGTGTGAGTGTTGGTGCAACTTACTGATCCGCTCTCCTCCGTGTCGGAACGAAAAATACCGACACGGAGGAGAGAATACATCACTTCCTCTCCTGTGTTTACATTACAGGAGAGGAAGTGATGTCACCGGGGATTTCTATTCGTCGGGAGCGATCGCGAGGGGGTGGCCATGAATGAATGGCCGTCCCCTCGTCCGGGATCGCTCCCGTACGAATACCGACCGCCGCAGGCACCGGGCGGGGGCCCGATCGGGCCCCCGACCCGCGGGAGGCAAGGGACGTACATGTATGTCCTTATGCCTGCCCGTGCCATTGTACCGACGTACATCGGCGTGCGGCGGTCGGCAACTGGTTAATAAAGAATGTCAGTAGAGCTTCACCTTATTCACCAAGCTAAGGAGAACCTCCCTTGCTAAGGGAACATCATTTGTGCCTTTTGGAAATGAACCCCTTCCTCTCCTTACTATTGTTTGCTGGTATTCAGCTCATAAAGCAGACTCTCATCTGGGCCTACAATATTGCATTCTAGTAAACAGTTTACTAAAAGAATGACATAACACAGGGGATGGAATTTGTATATTGGAGCATCTCTATTCAGTTATGCATAGAGCAGTACAAAGGGGTTGATTTACTAAATCTAGAGAAGAATAGGGTGCAGCTGTGCATATTAGCCAATCAGCATCTAACATCAGCTTGTTCAGTTAAGGTTTGACAAAAAAAAATGAAAGCTGATTGGTTTCTATACAGAGTTGCACCCAATTTTTCACTCTCCAATTTTAGTAAATCAACCCCAGTGTCTACAAATGGCCCTGGCTGCAGGCAGCCTCCTAGTAGGGCATTCTTTACCATTTTTAAATAGAAATCCATCTGGCCCTGTCATTTTGAATGTTCCAAACAGCCAGCAACTATACTACGTAAAGCTGAAACTCCAGGCACCTAACCTACATGCAGGGTGCCGGATGCATGGATTCCAATGAGGGCAGGTTTTGAAGCACATGGTTAGAGCCAGAGGCTCTAATAGGCTTCAAGATAAGGTGAGCTTGGGGCGCAGAGCACTGAATATTTGCTAGTGTCACACTAATTCTCCTCCTGACCAAATAGGAAGCGGCTCTGAGACTTGTTTGCCGATTGGCTGAAAGGAGAAGCTACGCTAGCCGCTGGGAGGTGGAGGAAAGAGACATGAGGGGAAGAGACACAGAGCTAGCCGGCCTACCAGAGGGAAGCCCAGTGTAAGCCCTTGTACATACGGTCGGATATTCCGACAACAAAATCCATCGGGTTTTTTCCGACTAATTTTGTCTGGAACTGGTGTTGCATACACACGGTTGGACAAAGTTGTCGGAAAATCCGATCTTTCGGAACGTGATGACGTTCGTTCGTTGCGACGGGACTACGCTGCGGCTAGTAGCCAATAGCTTTGGTCTCGTAATATGATCTGAGCTTGCGTGGCACTTTGTCCGATCGGAATTCTCTACAAACGATCGGACAAAGTCCGATCGGATCATGTTGTCGGAAAATTTTATATCCAGTTCTCAAACTTTGTTGGTCGGAAATTCTGACGGAAAAAGTCCAATGTAGCCCACACACGGTCGGATTATCCGACAACATGGTCCGATCAGACCTTTTCCGTCTGAATTTCCGACCGTGTGTACAAGAGCTTAGTGTTGGGTGACCAACCGGGGATGTGAGGTACGGGTGACCCAACCAGGGGGGGTGGCTGGCTGTGCACCATTTGACGCCCCCCGCCAAAAAAAAGTACCACCGCTCGCCACTGCATGGGAGATATTTTACCTGCTGAAGAATGTGTATTTTTATTAATCCAGTTCTGAGCTTTACACAGCCCTGACAAATAGCCATCAGACACCACTTACAGTGAAGGGATACTGTTTTACTGTGTCCTCTCTCTATTCCAAGCCTGCTCAGTGGTGAGTGGAAAACCAGCAGCAGACTGTTGAGGTTATCCCTTTCCTCTCTCTTTCTAACAGCATGCTTCTTGTTAGAATTTGCAAATGCGGCACATCTGATATACCTTTCCCTCTCACAGTGCTGCTGTTTAAGGGGTTGCAAGAGGCTCATACCAATGTAAATTCAGGTGCTGAAAGCTGAACTCTAGACCGATACAAAAAAAGAAGCTCTGTTATTATTAATATGTCATTAAATCTGTATTCCTACCTAACCCTTTTTCATTGAAATCAATGGAAGTGCATCAAAATGTACAAAGATGCTCATGTGTTGTGTGCTTTGTTTTAACATGCTGTACAGTGCAGTGTATTGGGTGTCAATGCACATCATAACTCACATTCTTGACGTATCAATGTGCATCATGACACATATCGATGGGCTTCTTGATGCTTGCATTGAGATGTGTTTATTTGACTTTGCATGGAAATTGCATCAAGCAAAAATGTCTAAGGCTGGGTTCACACTGTCTGTGGAGCGGCTCGCAGTTGGGGTCCAGTGCGTCCCTGTTCTCCATTTCAGGAGTGAATCAGGTCCAAATTTTTGCCTGAATTCGGACCTGAAACAGAGCCAAAGTTGCACAGGACCTTTTTGCTTTGCGCTCCACAGCTGCCATGGAGATGTGTGAACCAGGTCTATTGAGAGACAGTCACACTCTTCTGTATTGCGAATTGGATGTGAATTTCCCCGTATCCAATTCACATCAGTATGAATCCAGCCTCAATGTTATATTTAAATTGGTTGTAGAGGGTGACGTTTTTTTAATTTCATGCATTCTATGTATGAAGGTAAAAAAAACCTGCAGTCTGCAGCTCCCCCTACCCCTCCCCTTTATACTTACCTGAGCCTGATCTAGTGATGTATAGAAGAGCAGTGAGTCTTCCGGGCCTCTCTCTCCTCATTAGCTGAGACACAGTGGCAGGAGCCATTGGCTCCTGCTACTGTCAATTACATCTACTGAGAAGGGAGCCGGGGTGACAGGACTGAGCCACAGTTTATGTGTCCTAAAAAGGCATCAGGTCCCTCAGAGCAAGCAGCTTGCTTTGGGGGCGCTCGGCAAGGGGGAGGGGCTAGAAGTGTCAGCTGTGGACCTGAAAAGAGGGTGATTGGGGCTGCTCTGTGCAAAACCATTGCACAGAGCAGGTAAGTATGATGTGTTCTTTATTTTAAAGAAAAAAAGGGAACCTTTAGAACCACTTTAAATACAAGCAGTACCTGAGTTTGACCTGGTATTCGCGCCTTGGGCCCCTGTACAGCAGGGCTGGAGTGTTACTGAAAGCAGCAATGCAAGGAGCCAATCAGTTAATGTGCTGAGATGAGCTCATCACTCAACTGCTTCTCCTTTAGGCTGGGTTCCCACTGCAGCACGCTCACAGCAGAATTCTGGTGCGTCCCATTCACCATTTCAGGTCCCATTTCAGATGAATTTTTAGACCTGTAATGGACCAAAAGATGCACAGGATTTACTGTGCAATTCGCATCGGAGCTGCTCCAGAGAGGTGTAAACCATCTCCATAGAAAGCCGGTCACAATCTCCTGACATGCGAATTGGATTTGGAAAAATCTGAAACAGATTTGCAATACTGTGAACCTAGCCTAACTGTACAGTCACAGGCTGGAAGCGGGTGCAGGACAACTTTGGCTCAGAGAAAGTGGGTTAAATGATGATCATCAGACTGAAGACATCAACCAGTGGATGCAAAAGGAAATCTGCAGATTGAAAGTGAATATTGCAAACAAAAAGCTGATTTTGTATTTTTTTCTTTTATTGGGCTCTTCATTATATGTTATTGTTTTAGCTGGAGTTCTGCTTTATCAATAGTTACACTGAAAAATGCATTTAATGATGTATTAATGAATTCAGAGCTGCCCTAATTTGTGTCCTTTTTATCTCTCTGGAGTTTAGCTGCAACTTCTAAAGAACATTTTCGGTGGCATTTAACCTAAAAAGTGCCATCTAAATCACCACTACAGAAGTAATTTCCTTCACTTAGCCTGGAGGATCAGCGTTCCTTCAAACACAGTTGTTCCTGTTTTGTTTAAAATTCACTGCACTCACTAGACACGTTTGCTGCGCTAAATGAAACCGTCACTTCTTTAGTAAATCACCCCTCCCCCACAGCTCTATCGATCTGTACAAACTTTAGTTACTAACATAAATTTGGGCAGTTTTGTTTTATATACCAGGACTGCTTCTTAGTTCCATCCTGGCACTGCTACCTTTATCACTGAAATGATGCCGTGGATAAAATCAGACTACTAGTATTTCCTCATGATGCCATTACACCAGAACCGGCAAGAAAAGGAAGGTTTAACCTTTCCTTTAACGGAAATCCATGTGGTTTTTATTGCAATCATTGGCCTCAATTTAGCATTTTACAGACTATGTCCAGGTTCTGTAAGATATTCTGCTGGCGTGCTGTCTCTTTAGAAAACCAAATTATAATTTAAATTAATTTGCTGCAGAATGAAACCCTTAGAATGTTGTTTTTTTACCTGGTAACCCATTGAGGGCACTGAGTACAATTTAAAGGATTATCGCCCGCATACTCAAGATGTTAGAAGTGGTGTGTGAGTACTGAACATAGAATATCCCTCAAGGTATACTTTGGTTTATCTTTGCAAATCGCTGCACTGCTTAAACTGACAAATGAAGTTAGAACTTTTTTTGAACAGAAAACAGGGTCTGCTTTTTTTTTACAAATGCAATCCAAAAAATCTAATATTAGCTTCATCATGTTGATGACATTTTTCAAGTAATTTTAAATCTATGTAGATCTGTACCTTTCACTTAAATAATACTTCGGCCATTAAGGTCCTTGTTCAGACACTTTAAAAAAAATTGAAGTAAAATTGAAACCGTGCTTCCTCTACATCAGATGATCTGAATATACATACAAATATTAATAAAGAAGATTATATAGCTAAGGGGTATCCAATCTTTCTAAAGAAAGGACCAGTTTACTTTTTCTCAAACTTTAGGAGGACCAGACTGTGGCCAACAGGTTTAGAAAATGCCCCAGCATCAATATGAGTAATCAATGTCTCAGACTTTGATCAGTGGGAGTAAAATAATTACATAGCGTCTATGGTCAATGGTCAGTAGGAGGAGGAATATAAATAATTTCCTCCCAAGACCTCCTGCTCTCCAGCTACCTTGTAGCCTCATCCCATGCTCACCACTAGGACTTCCCAAGAGCCTCTCACATCCTCTGGAGCTCCATACCCCAATCTGCATGACTATAGCCTACTCTCCACTTTCAGACGATCCGTAAAGCTCATTTCTTCAGAAAGGCCTATAAACTGTAGAATCACTTTCTCCATCAACACATCCCCACAGCTATTACCCATTGTATCTCTTAAATTGTATCTCTTGATACCATTTGTACTTCTTAGATTGTAAGCACTAAGAAGCAAGGCTCCCCAACTCCTACTATATTAAAATGTATTGTAATTGTACTGTCTGCTCTTATGTTGTAAAGCACTGCATACATTGTCGGTGCTATATAAATCTTGTATTACAATAATAATAATAGTGCCCCATCCTTGGTGATAGTTGGAGGAATAGTGCCTCATTGTTGGTGTCTGTAAAAGGAATAATGCCCAATCATTCATATAGGTGGGAGGAATTATGCCCCATTGTTGGTGACAGTAGAAGGAATAGTGCCTCTTATCAATGTGAGTATTAGTGCCTCATGTCAGTGGTAGGAACAGTGCCCCAAGAGCCAGATAAAGGCAAGCAAAAGGCTACAACCAGCATGAGGCCGCAGTTTGGAGACCATTGATATAACTAAAAGTCCCAACATCCAAAAATGTGAAGAAGCATAATGATAAATTTAAAAAAATGGCTTCCAGTTAGGATTTACATCTACTTTTATGTAATATTTACAGATTGATTCATACTTACATTTAATACTATACAGAATGAATAATAATAAGCTGTATGTATCATTAGAAAGGTTTTTGTATATGGTTTATAAGGCAGCATTACAGATTAGCAGTTGGCATTTTTGCTGTGTAACACCCGTACGTGGGTTTAACGACTACCAGGAATGCCATCTGCATTAGAATATGCCTGATCTCCCATTATTTTTTTAAGTAACAGTTTATTGAACAATTTAAATACAAGACAATGTACAGAGTGCAGAAAATTGAAGCTGTTACAGGAGTTGGACAGCCAGTTGTATACTCAATCATTGAGAAAGGACTTCAACAATCTTATTAGCATGACAAATGTGGTCTGGTAGAGACCAGCACTGAGTATTGATTCCCAAGGAAGTCATTTGGTTGATATGCTTGTGCATGAGTAGGGATATGCATTCAGATATCCTTTGACCTAAGAGGATGGGTCCAGTAAAGATTCAGTTAGAGAAGGAAAGTACAGAGTGATAGAGGGCTACATGGACTACATGGGCAGTAAAGGTGAAGAAGGGAAGGAGAGTGTAGGGGAAGATGTTGGGTAGACACAGAGAGGAGTGACTTTCACATCTCACAAGGTTAATGGTCTGTGTTGTTACAATTGGCTTTGAAGTGGACAGTGCTCAGGAAGTGAATCTGAATGCTCCTGATGAATACATATTGGTCAAATTAGTCATGGAGGGGGCTGTCAGCTCCTCCATGCATTACAAGTGGGTGCGTTCTGTAACCTGTTCTTTGATAGTAGGTGGGTTCTCCGTATCTCCCTCTATGTCCATCAGTTTTTACTAAAATACCCAAATTGCCTCTATGTGTTGTATGACTGGGGTAGGAAAATCGTACTCTAATATGTGCATGGACTGATGAGTAGTTTATTTACATTTTAAATGACATTGGAATGCGCTGGAGCTTTGTAAAGGTACTCATTGACGCTAATATGTGCTTTAGCTTGTCCAACAAAATATTGCTTCCAATATCACAGAACACTAAGCCCCCATACACCCTTGAGTGACTTAAAGTGCGTTTCCACTACGTTTCAATGCTTGACACCAGATTTCCATGTAATTCTTTGGTGCCCACTCACATGTAAGCAATATACTGTGACTCAACCCTCCAAAAAAGTACAAGAGCTTCTCTGGGTCATGACTGCGTGCTTTGTCCTCAATAAACTTTAAAGGGAGCTCCTAAAAAAACATGCATAATGCTGATTTTTCAGGCAATTTTGCACCTAACAACCATCTCCACCTGATAATAACTAACATTGCATTGGCTAAAACAAAAATACATGTACAAATGTGCAACAAAACTTGCAAAAAATGAATAACGATGCCGATGCTCATGAGTGAATATAGCCCAAATACCAACTTGTTCATGAAATTGGAGAATAAATGTTTTCTTTGCATTTTGAAATGTTGCTTGTTCATAAATATTGAATAAAAAATCACAACAGATGACGAGAAATGAGAAAAAAAAGGCATTTTAAAGCAAAGGTTAGCAGCCTTAGCAGCCTCGGGTTATTGCAGACAAATGTACATTTTATTATATGTGCACACAATGGGCAAAGCTCTGGTTCAAATCCAGTCAGAAGTAAGTTCTCAGTAGTCTATCAATGCCGGGGTACTGAAAATTGAAATCTGGTTGCTTTATACTGCTGCTAATGAAACTTAATTGAACAATGTCACTAATGCACATAATATTCCTTTACCTGAAACTGTCAATAGCATGTTATGGTTGTTATAGTAAAGTGAACCCCTATAATTATTTTAGCCCATACAAATTTTGTCAATCATATGGACTCGTGCCTGCTTTAGAAGCTCTTGAAAGAACATTAGTTGTGGCCATACAACACTCAGCGTAATGACATCCTGCCTCTTTACACAAGAAGATGCACAGCTAACAGCTTGGCTTGTCAAGAGGCTCTGTAGCAGCCACTGACTTTCCATTAGAATGAAGAGGCCACTGTGTTCCCAAGCTCTGCTATAGGCACCATGAATGGGAAGGCTAATTTACTTCCAAACCAACAAGCCTCAAATTGCCCCGTTATATAAATTATCGTTTACTGTGATGAAAAATTCAGCAATATGGCTAAAGTGTAGAATTTAATTTATTGAACCCAGAAAAATCATTTCTTTAATAAAAGAGTACAAAGAGCAATTGTTTGTATACCACAAAAACAATCAGAAATCCTCTTTTAGAGGTTTATAGAGGACAGTCTATTCCTCAAATTTGCAGTTAATTTCATTGTTTGCTGTGTGGGAACACTCAAAGGTAGAGTTACATTTTTTTATATTGTAAGGCTGGATATTCAATCATAAACTCTGCAGTAGTAATAATTACCAGCTAAACCTTACACGGGCTGAATTCTCTTAACCACTTCAGCCTCGGAAGGATTTACCCCCTCCCTGACCAGAGCGTTTTTTTTGCAATTCGGCACTGCATCACTTTAACTGACAATTGCGCGGTCGTGCGGCATGGCATCCAAACAAAATTGGCATTCTTTTTTTCCCTACAAATAGAGCTTTCTTTTGGTGGTATTTGATTACCCCTGCGGTTTTTATTTTTTGCACTATAAACAAAAAAAGAGCGCCAATTTTGAAAAAATGCATTTTTTACTTTTTGCTATAATAAATATGCCCCACTAAAAACACTTTTTTCCCTCATTTTAGGCCGATACGTATTCTTCTATATATTTTTGGTAAAAAAAAATTGCAATAAGTGTTTATTGATTGGTTTGCGCAAAAGTTATAGCGTCTACAAAATAGAAGATAGTTTTATGGCATTTTTATGATTTTTTTATTTTACTAGTAATGGTGGCAATCAGCGATTTTTATCATGATTGCGACATTTTGGCGGACACATCGGACAATTTTGACACATTTTTGGGACCATGCGATTCGGCACTGCGTCGCTTTAACTGACAATTGCTTGGTCAATGCGACGTGGCTCCCAAACAATCACATGGAGCAGAGATCAGCGTCACTTGTTGCTAGGCAGAATGGGGAGATGCTGTTTACAACGGCATCTCTCCGTTTAGCCGCCCCGCAAGACGTTCGCGGGTATGCCAGCGGCGATCGAGTCCGCAGGACCCGCGACTGGACTCACGGGGGGTCCCGACCAGCACGCGAGCACGCCACCAGTGGCGCACTCGTGATGGCAGGGCGGCATTAAAGATTGGATGTACCTGTACGCCAATATGCCTGCCCGTGCCATTTTGCCGACGTACATCGGCATGCACTGGTCGGGAACTGGTTAAAGTGTAATGTCCAAGCATTACCCACATTTACCCCAAAACTTCCTCTTATTGCACGCCACAGCTCTATCTTTCTCCTTTTACCATGTGTCTCTAGTGAGAAAAAAATGATGTGTGATGTCATCTACGGGCTTGTAAAATTCTAGCATGGGCAGCTGCGGGAGGCTCAGCTCCTTTTGGGAGTCAAGAAAGCAGCATTGTTTTGTTCTGTTCTGGACTGGTAATGCTGGCTGCAATTTCAGTGCGAAAAAAAAGCACTCATGTTCATGGGCATCCGCAGAACTTTTTTCAGGGGAGGGCATCATTTTAGGGTCACTCATGCACCGCCACTTTTCGACAATGCCATTATCACATTATCATGGTCAGAGTTTGCAGACATAGTACAGACCCTAGGATAAGTAATGGATAATGGCCAACAGGCCCTCTTACCAGATCCAGCAAAACTACAGCAGTGATCCCTCCTGCTGGATGGTCGCTCACTCTTGGTTCCCTGGGGGTGATTCTGGTCAGTAGTTTAGTATGTCTGTAGCCTGGTAGTGGCTCAGCCTTTCTCTCTCTGGTGATGCTGGGCAGCGTGGCTTTCTCTGGTGGTGCTTGGCAGTGTGTCTCTCTCTCTCTGGTGGCACTGGGCAGTGTGGCTCTCTCTCTGATGGCGCTGGGCAGCGTGGCTCTCTCTCTGACTTCCGCCCAGCACACTCCTCATTCTTTGCCCTGTAGCACTCTCTCCCTCAGCTTTTTACCAGGCTGCAGTTTCTCAATCTCTCTCTTGATCGAGCTGTAGCCTCCTCACTGTGGAAAATGGGGCCACCAATCTTTGGGACTACATGTCTCATGATGCTCTCCTCTCCTAGTCTCCTTTGATTGGCCCTCAGTTATGGCCAGTAGGGAAGGAGCGGACAGGAAGCTGGGCAGGGAACCTGGTGAGAGCTGCTGTCTTTTCTCCCTGACAGGAGAAAGGAGGGGCAAGTGGTGGAAACCTCTGACAGCCTGCAGCTCGTCTTTCTTCTGTCACAATGTCGCAGAGTTCTCTGCTGGACTGAGCAGGGGAAAGAGCCAAAGTCACACTACATATACCAAGGTATTTTCACAATTGGTTGCAGGCCTTCTGTATGTATGCTGGCATGATGGCGGAAAAACACCCGGAGTTGTGTGGGGGTTCCAGCACTTAGATCACATTTTGG